>NC_081436.1:14905529-15505529 GCF_949786415.1 Peromyscus eremicus | reverse complement strand
GTTCTGTAATAACCAGTATTTTGCCTTTTCTAGAGTTGCAATCATATAGCATGTAGGGTCTTTACATTGGCTTCTATCTTTAATGATATACTGCTAAGGCTTCTCCAAGTGTTTCCGTGTCTTGGTAGCTTTATTTGTCCTACGATGAGTAATATTCCATTTTATGGATATATGAGAGGATTTGTCTCACATCTAATGGTTTAGGGTTGCTTCCAAACTTTGACGAGTAGTTATGAAGCTGCTGTAAACATCTAGGTCCAGATGCTGTAGGGACATGAGTTTTTGTTCATTAGGGTGCCTAGCAAGGGGTACAGTGCTGGATTACATGGTGAGAGTCCTTAATATAAATGATGAATTGTCTTTCCATGTGGTTGTCCTGTTTCAAATTACCACCAGCAGGGAATAAAAGATCGTGTTTCCCCACATTCTGCCCAGTGTTCTGTCAGCATTTTGAATTTTGAGAATTCTCATGGTTGTGCATCTTGTTTTAATCTGTAATTAAACATTTTCACATATGACTCTTTACATTCTATTCGTCTTTCCTTCTCTCTCTGTCTCTCACCTCTCTGTCTCTCTCTGTCTCTTTCTGTGTGTCTCTTGTCTCTCCCTTCCCCTCTCTTTCTGAAGACCCCTACCTCTCTTTCTCTTCCTCCACTCTGCTCTCAGGCAGGGCTTACTCTGTTGCCCAACCCTCCTGAGCCTAAGTGATGCTTTTGTCTCAGGCAGGTGTATGTTGCCCTGCCTGGATTTTGTAGTATGATGTTTCTATTGGTAGTAATCTTATTACATGTTTCCTTACTACTGAGTCTAAGAGGCTTTTGGCCATTTTAGATCAGAGTATTTTATCTAATGTTTCTCCCTTAAACCTTTCTCCTAATCTTCTTAGTCTCTTGATGATGTTTTTCACACAATGGAAGTATTATTTTTGGTGACAGCTTATTATGGATTGCTGTCATGGATTGTGCCTTGGACACTGCACACAAATGGCAATGTAGTACCCAAGGTCCTCAAAGTTTTCACCTTGTCCTGTTGAGAGTTCTGTTGTTTAACGTGGGTCTGTGTTATGTCTTGGTCTCATTTGTCAACTCTGTGTCTGGAGTTTACATAAAGTTCTGTTTGTGGATATCCAGTTGTTCCAACGATAAGTAGAGTCTGTGCTTTCTACATGTGCTGGTCTGGGAGAGAGACAGTGGTCCCCCCTCCAAGTACCCCACCAGACACTAAGGAGCCACAGGGCCTAGACACACTTGTTCCCCACACGCATCTTTCAGACAGCTCAAGGAGAAGCATGAAACCTCATTCCTGGTCCCACATGCTGAGCTTTCTCCTTTTGCCTAGTGCAGCTAACCCCTTCATGGTGAATCTCCTGGGGATCATGGTCATGTCCATTTCACGGAGATGTGGGGATCAGGCAGAAAAAACAGAGGTGTGTGACTATTCAAAAGATGGTGATAAAAGGACAGAACTGAAAGTCATAGTCATCTCTGAGCTGGATCCCTTTTTCCAACCTAAGCCAATGAGCAAGGAAGTTATTAAACTATGATCAGTACCAGCCAGCCCCCAGAACACAGAATAAACATGTGTAAGGAAACCAGAAAGATGTGCGAGGTATCCTGGAGTGTGGACTATGTGCAAGTATGTACACGAAGAGGAAATATAGTCTTCAGCATACTGTCTATATAGGGTGTGAAGCTGGGGTCAGGAGGAAAGTGGGATGGATGAGCCAGGGTGGGCAGTGTGTGTCCTGGATTGTAGTGACTCCAAGCATCATGGGAGCCTAGTTCCTCAGTGCATGCTCTATGGATCTGAGGGACTAGGTTTTCCCCTTCTCCTTGCATTCACATCCTTCTTGCTATGTGCATAGGTGGTATTGGTCTTTTTGATGCTACCAGTCAGTCTCAGCCCTTGGGAGTCCAGTCTGCCCAAAGCAACATCTGGTTATCTGTCCAAACTCACAAAGCCCACAACCCACATTGCTGCTAATTTCTTAATAAAAGGCTGTGCTTATAAAAACTGACAACATCAAAGGAGGTTTCTAAGCCATGTACATCAGGCCTTTCATGGGAAATAGTGGGGAATAGCTAATGACAGGCAGGCTCAGTGGAACAGATATTTCATCTAATACCCGTTTCGAGAAAGTCAATTGCTGGGTGATTTCTGCAGATTAAATTACCTTTATTTGGAGGTCACCTCCCGAAGCTAGATTGAGAGAGACAGAGTCACAATATCAATGCCATCAGCAAGGTGTTAATTCACTCCACAAACAAGGGTGTCATGCCTCCCTAGCACTCTGAAAGAGAAGGGTTTTAGCAACCCTTTCCGATCTTTAAAGTCACATTGAAGGGCAGATGTGTAGGTTGTATTGGGACTGTGCACATTCATTTAAACAACTCCTTGGTATTGTTAAAAAAAATGTGCCAAGAGAATTGGTAATATTACTCCAGCTGGTGTCCATACTGAGAGTTCAGGTGAGCAGGGATAGCAGGATATTGTGGGTAGGTGGGAAATTGGGACTCAGATAGGGGGCCAAGAGCTAATTCCCAGGGTCAGAACTGCTGGGGACTGCACCCTCCCAGACTGAGGCAACATCTTTCATGCTGACACTGCTCTGGACTGATCAGAAGCCCTTATAAGGTAGGATCTGCCCCTTCATGTGCTGTGGGAGAGGCAGGGCTGTGACCCTGCTCTTCTATGATGACTTTTATTTGGTTCATTTTTGCTTTCTTTAATTTTCCATGACCCAGAATCTGATTGGTTTAAAGAGTGAGTGAATTCAGGGTCAGAAGCTGTCTCGGGTTTCCTAGTGGCTAGGAACCATAAACTGACCATTAAAGATGCCCAGTTTTGAAGCTTTTTATGAAGCCCCTTACCCAACACATAGTCTGGTCCCAAAGTCTTGGTGCCTGTGAGGCCACATGCCTGGCATGAGGGACACACACTACCACCATGGTATGTGTGAAGGAGACAAAGAGGTAGACAATTCCCAAGGATTCTCGTGCTGGGACACAACATTCCCCAGATTCAATGTGCAGGGAACCTTCAGCTCTCAAAGCCATATTTGGAGAAGCTGGAGCAGAGGCTACTTATAGGCTGGAGCTGGCATTGTCCCCAGGGCTTGGGGAAAACTCCCCTCATGGTCCGCCTCTCAGCCCTTCCTCCCGTGTGGCTATCCTGACTTAGCTCAGTCGGCCTGGTGCAGGGGAAGTTCTATCAAGCCACTGAGATCAACTGCTGTAGCTCCTCCCCTTTCCTATGCCTAACAGAATTTTCCACCCCTGACTTCTGTTTCAATCGCATTGCCTCCCAATCGATCCCTATGCAAAGCCCCCATGCTTCATGATATCCCTGGCCAAAGCTCAGTCACCACCCATCTGTCAGACCAGGCACAGGTGCGCATTATCTGGGAACATGTCTTTGGATGGAGGAGGTGTCTTAGTTTCTTTTGTAAAGCTGTGATAAAATAATACCCCTACAAAAGCAACTTAATGAAGAAAGAGTTTGCTCTGGACCATAGTCCATCATGACAGGAAATTCAAGGATAGAGCTGGCTCTTCCCTTCCAGCCCCATTTTTCCTCAGCTGCCCTCAGCTGCACTCCTGGCAGAGAAGACAGCCCACCACTGTCTTTATTGTCATAAGATGAAAATGACACATCACCTTCCCTAGAGTCCCCACCTCACTCTTCTGTTTCCCCAGGTGTAAATTTATATCCACTCAAATTTGCTTCTGTTTTTGCTCACGTGTGTCTCGTGGTTCCCACGCAGGTCTTTCACAATGCTTGTCCAATTTATTCATGGGTGTTTTGTCTCTTTTGTTGCTGTGTAAATGGGATCGGGCCTCCTATTGTATTTTCTGATGGCTTGAACACATTATCGCACTGTCTGTGTGCAGGGCATTCAGCAGGAGCCTCATTTGGATTTCAAGATTAGATTCCTTAGGAGGCAAAGATCCAACTCCTTCCTCTTCAAATCCTCCCCATGTCTTGCTGAAAGTCTTGCCCTTAATAGAAGAAAATGACTTTGGAAGTGGATTAGGAATAGAGAGTATGGATCTTGGACAACAGGCTGGTACCTGCTGCCTCTTGGTGTTATAATCCCCAAGCCAAGAGTGCAGCCTCCACACACCACACTGGAGGTTCTGAATCTGTGGATGTGGGGATGTGCTTGGAACATGGTCAACCTGTGTGGTACTGTGCTTGGGAAGCTTGAGAGTAGTTGAAAAAGTCAAGAAGGTCCTCAAGAGTTGATGCCTAGGATGCAAACAGTCAGTATCAGGGTTTCTTACCAGGCTGGTCTTGCTTGAATGCCCTTTGGTGATAGCCAATTCTTAGATTCCCCTGAAATGTCCCATGGAGAGATGGAACTAGTCACATTCCAGTGTGCCTCTAGCTCAGTGGTTCTCAACCTGTGGGTTGTGACCCCTTCAGGTGGAGAATGACCCTTTCACAGGAATTGCCTAAGACCATGAGAAAACACAGATATTTACATTATAATTCATAACAGTAGCAAAATGACAGTTATGAAGTAGCAACGAAAATAATTTTATGGTTGGGGGGGTCACCACAACATGAAGAATAAAGGGTCACAGCATTAGGAAGATTGGGAACCACTGTTCTAGCTGATTGTTTGAGTTTTGCTTTGGACTTTAGTGAAGGCCCCACATCTCTGAGGTGAAGGGCACACAGGGGATGAAGATGAGCATGGGACCAGGAAGAGCCTCATGGAGCTCCCTGGCATAGTTCTGTTCTTAGACATCTGTGATCCCCCACCATGAACTCAGGCCCCCTTGTCTCTGGCACGGGTAGGCTGCCCTCCATCTTTGCTGTCTCTTGTGACCTACAAAGACAGCAATAGCAGTGAGTGTGTCAACTGCAGAATTCCCTTCGATGAATTCCCTCATCTTCCACCACCCTTATCCCCCCTCAGGCTGTGGGCAGTTCCTAGAGAGACGTCTCACTGTTTTTGCAAAGGAGGAGAAAGTGGGGCTCAATACAATTACATGGGTCATCCCAGTCATGAGACCAACCATGGTCTCTCAGACAGTGACCCATGCAGCAGCTCATCCTGGCTGCATGGTAAGTCATCGAGTCTGGCTACATGGTAAGCCCTCTTCTGCCATGGCACTCAGATATACACATACATATGTATACATATATACACACACACATACATATGGGCGTGGCCATGTGTGTATGCACAGCTGTCAGTCTCATATGCAAGCACATGTGCTTGTGACACAGAAGTGTGAACTTGTCTGCATGCACTTGTGTGTGCTTTCATGTGTGTGTCCATGTGTCCATATGTGCACACAACTTATCCGTATGTACACGCATGTATATGAAGTTCTCTACTTCCCAGGCTGAGCTGTTCTATGTCTCCTCAGCCACCAGTTTTCTGGGAGGTCCCCTTCTGTGCTTTGGATGAGGAGAGTGTGGCCAGACACAGTTCTCCTTAGGCCCCCTGGAACCTGTAGTCTCAGAAGGCAGTTGGTGTGTACAGTCAGACGATGCAGTTGTTTGGCAAATTGTCCAAAAGCCTGGGCTTCAGTCTGACAGTCAGGCAATTGTATCTCATGTGGATTGTCTGTGGGGGAGGGAGGTTATTGGCTTTGTTGGCTCTTAGATGGCCCTGGCTCTTCTTCTGGCTCCTGCTGTGGCTACTCTGGTCCTCTCAGGCCTCTCCATGCATCTAAGGATGTGTTAGGAAGCACTTGTGTTCTCCTGGATGTTTATTGGTTGATACACAGAATCAGCACACACAGATAGGCTCTACTGCCAGAGCCCAATGGTGTCTTGGTGGAAGATTAGGTTGGACACTTCAAGGTGGGCATGTACCTGAGGAATGGACCACCTTCAGATCCTAGGGTTCTTCATGCAATCTGTGTGGCCGAGGCCTCTTCTGCCTTCAGGCTGCTAGAAGCATGTTCCCCACAGGGCATCTGCATCTGTTGGTCCTGTGCCATTGCCTGCGCAGCGTGGCTGAGTGGGTGATTTGTTCCACTTAACCTACAATGTGCTCAATCCTTTGGCTTCCCATCCAATCCACTCCATCATATATTCTCCACTTTGTTTCTTTGTTCAAAAACAAGCCCAACCAGAAGAGTACATTCTAACCATTTCCTAGAAATTGCCCAAGCTTCCTGAGAAATGACAGGTGCCCAGGAATTCCATTCATCACCATCCCACCGCTGATGCTGGGCAGCTGTGCTTTTTCCATTTTATTTTGGGGTCTAGGGGAGGTCTGAACATTGCTTTTATCTTCTAGTGCCTGCCATGTGGCCTAGTAAACCCAGGCTATTTCTTCCTTCACTCCTGTCTTGGCTGTCTTCCTTTGAGAGGCCCGTGTTCATGTGTCTATGACTGAAGAAGATTTGTTCAAGATAGTGGTGACCAGGAGTCTCGTGAGCCTCCACTCCGTCTCCAAAGGCAAAGTGTGGATTCTTGCTCATAGCATCCTTTCTATTACTTATTCTTACAGGTCACAGAACAGGGAAATGTAAGATGGATGGGTGATGGATGGACGGATGCATGCATGCATGAATGAATGCATGGATAGACTGATGGAAGAATGGACCAGTTGTTGGATGAGTGGGTGGATGAATGAATGAATGGATGGATGGATGGATGGATGGATGGATGGATAGATGGATGGATAGGTGGATGGATGGATATCAGATGATTAGTTGTATGAGTGGATAGGTGGGTGGGTAGAAAGATGGATGAATGGGTAGATAGGTAAGTGGGTGGGTAAGTGAATGGGTAAATGGCTAGCTAGATGAATGGAAGGACAGATTGGTGGATGGATAGATGGATGGATAGATGGATGGATGGATGGATGAATAGATTGAAAGTATATATGGATGGGTATGTGAGTGGGTAGATGGATGGAAAGATGGATCGATGGGTGGGTGGGTACATGGAAGGATGGACGAATGGAGCCACAAAGCAGAGGAGAGGGGGCTTTCTTTGGGACTGTTCTGTAAAGTCCATCCCCAAGATTGTCCACCTGCTCATACCCTAAATGAGCAGGGCCAGCCCTTGTTGCGGAACCAGAACCTGACCAAGGTCAGCCTGATCTCAATGGGAAGAGATGGAAGGGCATGTTTGTGATGCTCTGACCAACTTGACCAAGCTTCAGCCAGCTTGCCTGTGTCCACACACCTCTGAACACAGGTAACCCCCCACCAAGTGAGAGAAAAGTACAAAATTCAGAGGCCCCTTTAGTATTAGTTGAGCACTGGGGCACATTTGCCACCTGTCCCATCATGCTCTCTGCTCATCTCATCCCCAACTACCCTTTATAAGCCCTGCCTGCTGCCACACATACAGTTTTTTCCTGTTGGGCCTTACCATGCTGACTGATGTCAGCTTGGCCATGGCTACTGCAATAGCCTCTTGACTACCAAGGTGTGATTTTGCTTGATAATCACTTCCCAGACAGTGAGACCCAGAGATGGTGTTGGTGGGGTCCCTGGACCCCTGGGAACATGTAAACTTGAAGATAGTTGACATCTACAGTCTCAAAAGAGTGTAGGTTATTAACATGTTTGCCTGGTGGGCACCGTATGGGCAAGCCTGAATGGGATGCCCATCCTGCCAGTCACTAAATGTTGATGATAAATATTGAGTCATAGTTCTTCACAGGCACACCCATCAGTCTCTGAAGCAGCAGCTATTGTTGCCGGGCAGAGCCTTGCTACACCCTATTCAGCTTCTTGGATTCTTTGATTTACTAAATTATTCTCAAATTTTCAAATTTGTTAGTCAAAATCTTCTCATAATTATCCTTCTTTTCCTAAGGTTAGACTGGCAGAGAGGCCAATATGACCACTTGGGTCCTGAAAGACCCTGATAGGTACACCTGTCCCTTCCAGTAAGCAGAGGACCCAGGAGCTCCATGGGATGGTGCTTAATCAGGTGGATGCTAACTTTAGGATGTCCAGACCTTTCAGACTCTTGGCTACTCTTATTCCAGGTCTACCTCTTCTAGCCTGTGTCCCCTTTGTGGACATAGGGTGACCTCTCCCTCCTGATCTTTATTCTTGCTAATCAATGTGGAGACTTTTATAACTCCTACAAATTTGGAGAAGGCTAAGGCTCCCTGGGTCTGCCACTCCAGGCTCCTTGAATTTTTTTTTTAATATTTTGGGTGTCTTGGTACCTTGATGTTCTTGAGACCAGCTGCACCACAGATTTTGTTCCTGATCTGTCCTTGTCATGTTAACATCTTTGTCATGTGCTCATATCAGATTCTCAAAGAGACCCCTGTAGGTCGATGAGGCCCAGGAGACTGCCTTCTGCCCTCAAGAGCAGAGTGCTTTCAATGAACACAGCTTCCATGAATAACACACTCTCTTTTCTTCCTCTTTTTGTCCTTTTTACCCTCCTTCTGAGTTCCTCCCTCCTTTCTCCTGTCCATCAGGACTAGGGGACTCTACTTACCATGTGTGGCATCCCATCTACTTGAGATGCTGGACAAAGCTGAAACTGTCCTGTCTCAGAGCCTAGGACTCAACCTTGCCTATGAAACTCAGGCAGATGGGCTTTGTGAGACACTGGATATGAGAGAGGTGACTGCTTTGGCTGGTGTGAAAATTTGGAGAAAGACAGACCAGAGGATAATCTGGTCATGATACTCCCTGTATAAAGACTCACCCTGTCTCTGCATCGCTCTCCCGTTCCCTCTCTCTCTCAGGCAGAACCACCTTGGAACAGACCCTCGGCAATGTTCATTTGTCAGATGTTGACTGATCACCTGATGAGCCTGGAGCCTAAGAAGAGAGCAGCAGCCTCCCCGCTGTTCCAGTGAGGACTGTCAGGAGGACCCAGAGTGAGGACTGCAGCCTGTGTCTCCCAAGGCTCCTCAGGCCAGCATCCCTCCCTCCACTGCTCGCCTAGAGTATGAGAGACAGTTGCTCAGTGTTGTCATTAATTTTTATTAAGAGCTTGAGACACACTAGAAGCCATTAGTGCCAGAGAAGAGAGAGCAGCAGGCAGTGCTAGGGGAGTCTTCCTCTCCTGTGCTTCAGAGTCCATTTGTCATCTAGAAATGGATGTGTAGATAGCGCAGAAGGAGATGTAGCTCACGAGGAGGTGCTCACTGAATGCTCTAAAACACCCCCAAAGTGCTGTTGGGCCAGAATAATCCAGATAGCACCAGTCTGAGAGCCTGGGGGATCCAGAAAAGCCCTTCATGGAGCTCCTGCTGCTGGTGGGCAAAGCTGATCACAGATGGCCTTCTGTAAAGTCACCAGCACCCACTACTGCAGCTGTGCTTGATTGAGACCACCTTTATGGGACACACACACACACACACACACACACACACACACACACACAGGAGAGAGGAAGCACGCACATACATACACACAGTCAGAGAGGCATACACACACAGACACACACACACACAGTCCCTGCTTATAGCACATAGACACATGAACACACAGACACACGTACACAGAAGCTGTGGTTACTTAGCTACTTAGCTTGGATGTCTATTGCTGTGTGGCAAATTTTGGCTGGGAGCTGCTTTTTAGCATCCTGAGGCAACAAATGGTGTGGCTGACTGCTGAGTGCTCATTTTGAGGTCTGATGGGGAGCCTCTGGCTCCAGACAATGGCCTGGCTTTTGGCTGGATTCAAAACCTCATGGGCCATCGACAGGTGTGTCCCTTGGTGCCTTGCAATGGCCCTTCTCTGTCACACAACACCGTAATGAATGGATGAAGGAAAGAGATCAGCTTATTGTGTTTGCTTACTTTTTTAAAAAATGTATGTGTGATTGTTTTGTCTGCGTGTATGTCTGTGCACCATATTTATGCCTGGTGCTCACAGAGGTGAGAAGAGGCATCAGATCCTCTGAAACTGGAGTTGCAGGCAGTTGTGAGCTGCCATATGGGCGCTGGGAACAGAACCGAGGCTCTTTATGGCTGAGCATCTCTCCAGCCCCTGGGTTCCCCTTTTGAGACCAAGCCTCAATGCCTTCTCCTTTCTTGTTGAAAATAAGTCAAATCTCTTTGCTGCATTCTATTTATTAGAAGCAGGGCTTTGGATTTGCCCCTTACTCTCAGGCAGGGGAGGTCTCAAGAGCACAGATCCCAATGGCCAAGGTCCCAGTAGCCCTTGCAGAAGTGGCCGAAGCAATCACTAAAGACTCTCGCTGCTACTGAGTGTGTCTGTGGTGGGCGGCTGTAGCCCCTTGCTCTGCCACACTTGTAAATGGACTGAGGGTCCATTTGAGCTCAAGCAGCTTTGTGTTAGACTTTCCAATGGTCCAGAGATGCTGCACTGCATTTCTTACAGAGACCCTTCATTCCCCAGGTATTCAGAGATGGAGAGACCTCTTCCCAGGAGTAGAAGAGAGGAAGGACACAGAGCCAGCAGGAAAGTGATGCTCTGGCACAGGTGGGAACTGGTCCTTTGCGCTGTGGGCATCCAGCTTCGAGTATGAGGGTCTCTGGTGGTGACTCTTGCTTCTGCTTGGTCCATACATAGTGCCTGCCCCACTGGAGGAGAGCAAGGCCAGTTACAATCCTCAGAGACGATGATCCCCTGAGGCCTCCGCAAGGATGGGTTTTCATTCCTTTTTATTAACGCACAATCTCTTCATCAAAAGTGGATGTCTTGTTGAGTTTCTAGTCTTCAACTACTTATTAAAAATCAGCGCTTTGGGAAGCCAAGTGAGAACAAGAGCTAGAAAGATGGCCTTTCATGGGAGCAGTTGGCAGAATGGGTTTCAGCACAAGCACCACACAGCTGTCCTGAGCAGGAGAGAGAAGGAAAGGAGAAAGAAGAGGAGAGGGGTAAGGAGAAAGGACACAGGGGCAGAGGAAAGATGCAGCAGGACTTACAGACCGTAGCATAGCAGAACCAACAAAGCACTTAGTGTGACAGTAGGAACTTGGAGTTTGGGGTGGGATCTAGGCTGAGAAGGAGAGGACCTAATAGTGTGCCTTGAAGGTGCTGGCATCTGAGCCACAGCTATCACCTTGCTGTCTTTGGGGCGTCATGCTGACCCCAGGCCTAGACTTAGCCCTAGCTGGGTTCTGTAGGTGGGAAGGGCTTAGCAGATTAGGGAGGTGAGGATTCAGGCTGGTGCCAGGGCTATGCAGGTCTATCAACTCTGTCATGTGTCTGTGATCTGTCTGTCTGTCTATCCATCATCTATTTCTAATTCTGTCTGTCTGTCTATCTATTCATCTATTATCTACCTATCTATCATCTATCATTTTCCATCCATCCATCTACCTACCTTTCTTCTATTATGCATGTATTTTATTTATCTATCAACCATTTATCATCTGTTATGTTTACTCATCACCTATTCGTCTATCATCTCTCTTCCATAATCTATCTATGCATCTTTTCTATCAGTCTCCTATCATCTACTTATCTACATATATAATATGATGCATTCTTGTCATGGCCATTTGAGCAGCTATCTTTTAGATGAAGAGTAATAAAAGGGGAATATTGCCATTCCACCCACACTGTTTCTGTCTCTGGCATTTCTTCCCCAGTGGGAGAGTTCTAACTTACACCATTTCCCTCTCTCCTTTTCCTTGTGATTTTTATTAGTTCTTTGACAATATCAGACAATGTATTTTGATCATATTCACTACTTCCCCTTTCCCCAAGACCTACTCCCCTCCCCTCCCAACTCTACCCACATCTCTTTCAAGGCAAATGCGACCAGCAAACACTCCTTTCATTTCTGTTCATCTTAGAATGATGAACAAAGTTTTTTTCACAAAAAATCTCAGTTATTGTGTTCACTGATTTTAGAATTTCCCTGCCATCATTTATTTACAATTTTTTAAATTGTGCTAAAGTGTAAATGACTTGAAAATTTACCATTCTAGCATTTCAAGTGTATCATTCTGTGACATTGAACATGCATGTCCTGCAGCCACCAACATACACCTACTGAATTTCCCTCCACATCATCCAAGCAATGCTTCTCAGACCCCTGCCATCGCCATTCTGTGTTCAGGCTCTGCAGATCTTACTACTCCATGTAAATATTCTCATTCAGTACTTGTCATTTTATAACTGGCCGCTGTCGTTTATTGTGTCTTCCAGGTCCCATCAGTGCTGTGGTGTAGGAATGTCCTTCCTTCTTGACACTGACTGGTTTTCCCTGGCGTCTACAACCCTTGTGCATTTTATCAGCTTGTCTGTTGATGGGTGCTCCAGTAGCTGCCATGTTTACACTGTTGTGAATAGCACTACCATGGACATGAGTGTGCAAGCATTTCTTGGAGGCTCAGTTTTCAGTCAGTTTAGGTATAATTCAGAAATGGAATTTCTAGATATATAGTAATTAATTCCATTTTTTTGAGAAACTGCCACACTGTTTTGCACAATGGCTGCTGAATTTTACACTCCTACTATCATTGAACAAATGTTTCAATGTCCCCATACCCTCACCAGCACTTTACTGTACTCTGTTTTAAGGTGCCATTCTAACTGGCATGGGCTGACTGGACACTTATATATTTTTACTGAAGAAACATCTATTCAAGTCTCTGACAGTTTTTAATTACTTTTATCTAATTTGATTAGTTCTTTGGGAACTTTGTACAATGCGTTTTGATCATATTCATGCCCAGATTATTCCCAGGCCCATGCTCCCCTTCCCTACCCATTTAACTTGGTGTCCTTTTGTATTTGGATGTGTGGTCCTTCAGTGGAGTATGGTTAATTCACAAGGGCTACATTCTTAGAGGAAACTTACCCTTCCTTTCCCGGCAACAAACAATAACCAAAAGCTTCACTGCTATGGATGGGATTTCATGCCCAAATCCCACCTCCATGCTGGGATTTGGTCTGGTTTAAGTTTATTCAGGTTTTGTGTATGCTGTCACAACCACTGTGAGCACATATGTGCGGCATCACTGCTGTGTCCAGAAGACTCTCTTTCTTTCACCTCTGGCTCTTACAAGCTTTCCACCCTGTATTAGTTGGGGTTCTCTAGAGAAACAGAAAGTCCAGTACTCCAGTAGTTGTTCAGTCCACTCAGCTGGATATCTCATCTGTCTTTGGTATATGCCAGGATCCTGAAAAAGTAGCTCTAATGCCAGCAAAAGAATAGACTTGCCAGCGAGAGTGAAAGCATGCAGGCAAAGAGAGCAAGCTTTCTTATTCCATGTCTTTTATATAGGTTGCCAGCAGAAGATGTGGCCTGCGTTTAAGGTGGATCTTCCCACCTCAAATGATTTAATTAAGAAAAAAATCCTTCACAGGTACACCCAGCCACTCGGGTTTTAGTTAAATCCAGATGTAGTCAAGTTGCCATCCAAGAACAGCCATCACACATATCCTCTTCTATAATGATCCCCGAGCCTTGAGAGGGGAGAGTGCTGCATATGTTCCATTTAGGGCTGAGCGATCTTCAGTCCCTTATTTTCTGGCCAGTTGCGGGTCTTGGTGCTAATCACCGTCTACTGTAGATAATGGCTTATAAGTCATCAGGAGACAGTGTGATACTGTGCCACCTAGCAAAATAGCAGGAGAGGTCAAGTGGTTTGTTGTTGTTTCAGGAATCTGTATATAGTCTGCACATCAGTCTCTTATCAGATATGTGATTTGCAGCATCCCCCATCCTTCTGCCTGCCGTTTACCCTACTTATATTATGAAGTATGTTTTGTCAATTTTTTCATGAAGTCCAGTTTGTCTCTCTCCCTTTGTTTCTGATGCCTTTAGTGTGCTGTTCAAGAAGTCACTACACACACAATCCTGGGAAGTTTTGGCCCTCTATTTTCTTCCAAGAATTTTATAGTTTTAGATCTTACAGTCAGATCCCAGATCCCATTCTGAATTCATTTTGTATATGTTCAGCTAGAGGCTCCCAATTCTTTTGCATGTGAGACTCAGTTTCCCCAACACCATTTGCTGTGTAGACCACTCTTAACCTTACTGTCTTCTATTTGTTTTTCTTGCCTAACATCTTCAGCTAGGCCCTCTCATACTGTGCTGAACAGGAGGGTAAAAGCAAGACTTTTGTATTGCTGCTGTTCTTTGAGACAAGCCTTCAATTTTTCAACACTGAACACGTTGTTCTTGTAGGTATCTCATATATGATATTTATTATATTGTGGTTCCCTTCCAATCTATGTTTGTTGCATGTCTTATTATGGAAGAGGGTTAAATGACACCAAATCCTTTTTCTGCATCATTTGAATTGATCAGATGATCTTGTTTTCCCTTCTCCCTGTAAAGGTGGAACAATAATAGTTTGCTTTTCAGACTCAGGATCAGCACAGAAGCCCAGATACAAACCCCTCTTGGTCAGAGTGTGTGATTATTTTAACATGTTGCTTAAAATTGTTGGCTAGTATTTTGTTGTGGACTTTTACACTCATGTTCATAAAAACTATTAGTCTGTAGTTGTGTCTTACTCCACTTTAAAGTTGTGTCTTTATCTGGCTTTGTTTTCTAGATCATGCTGGTCCTATAATGTGTTAGGAAGTGTGTGAAGACCAGTATGAACACTTAAAATGTGTCTCTTCCTCACTTTTGAAAGATAGTTGTACAGAGTATAGAAGCCTGGGTTGTTGTTTTCTTCTCTCACACTTTAAATACTTCACTCCAGCCTACTTTTGCTTGTGTGGCTTCTGAGGGGAAGCCGGATGTGGTTTTTTAATCTTTTCTATAGATAATGTGAATTCTTTTAAAATTTAAAAAAAAAAACTTTTGACTTTATGAAGTTAGAGTATGGAATGCCCAGGTAAAAGGGTCTTTAGTGTCGGGGATGGGGCAATAGTCTGCTTGATGTACTTTGTGATTCTTGGACCTGTGGTTTGGTACCTGCTACCAATTCTGGTGAAATCTGATGCTCATCACTTCAAACACCTCACTTGTTCCATTCTCTCTCCCCTGCCAACTTCATCACGCACATCTGTCCCTTGACAGCCCTTGAATATCCTGGCCTATTATCCTAACTTTGTGCCCTTTTCTTCTTAGGCTTCTACTGAGTTGTCCTCAAGTTTAGAGAATCTGACCTCATCAGTGATGTCACTCAGCTACTGACCCAGCTAACAGCAGTTTCCATTGCTGTTGCTGTGGTTTCCATTCCTACCATGTGCTCGTATTCCTCTCTGCTTACATGGCTCGTCTGTTCTTGCATGCCTCCTTCCTCATACTTTGGATCTCAGAAATTCCTAATTCCAACATTCTTACCCTGGCTTCTCCTGATACTTGCTTTGCCATTTCAGATTGGGGTTTTACTATGGAATAAGCCTTGTGATTTCTTTCTCCATAGCCAGCCATGATGCACAGGTTAAGACAAGAGGCCATAGCTTGGTTTGTGGTAGTCTGACGGGAAAGAAAGGAAGGACCGGAATGTTTGGTGGGCCTTGGATCCATTCTCAGTCTGTTAGTGAACCCAAGGCTCCAGTGTGTGAGTGTCTCAGCACTTCCTGTTGTTTAATCTTATTCATCATGGAAAACAGGCCAGAGAGGCGACAAGAAGCCACACACTCAAATAAATTAGTCAAAATCAAGTATATCAGCAGCACTGAATTCTGAGCAGAAGTGGAGCAAGAAGAAGCCCATGCATTATTGATGGGGTTGCAAAAGAGTGCAGCCAGATTCCTCATGAAACCAAATATTCTAACTCCAGGTTTGGTATTAACCAAGAGTAGCAGAAAACTTGCATACGCATATGTGTGTGCATGCACATGTGTGTAAGTACAGAGAGAGAGTGAGAGTGAGTGAGAGAGAGAGAGAGAGAGAGAGAGAGAGAGAGAGAGAGAGAGAGAGAGAGAGAGAGAGAGGAGAGAGAGAGAGAGAGGAAAGGGAGAGAGAGATGCACACAGTATAGTAGATACTCCTTAGCATGGGATATGTTCTAGCACTAGACAGAAAAGAGCTGTCACACTTCCTCAGTCAGAAACACTCAGAAGTCACCTAACACCATATGAGGCCATCTGGTTAGTATGGTTGACTGGCTGCATTCAGGTTCTGCACATAAGCTTGGCATTGTTTTCTGCTTATATCTCTAACTCAAGTGTGTCTCCTCTCTAAGGACACCCGGCATGGTATAGGGTCACCTTAATGTCCCTGCATCCCAGATTAGGAGCTCAGAACAGCAAGGGCATCCTTCTCTGGACAGCTCCACACTGGCTGAGACAAGAACAAGGCAGCAGAAAGCACAGCTGCCTAGTGGTTGTCAGGATCTGGGTCACCAAGGGCCTGGATGCTTCCCTCTGGGAAGACATTGAGAAACCTCTGAGATGACAGTACATGCTCTCACCAGCTAGGACAAAGACAGCAGGCAGCAAGCAGCAGTCACCACTCAGCTCTTAGCAAGCAGCCTTTTGCCTAACCACCAGGAGCCAGAGAGGCCAGGAAGATGCTCCCTGAGACCAGCACACCCACCACCCAGCCCCAGTCATGCTGGCAGGGACCATGAGCTTCAGAAAGAGATGGATATATGAGGAAGATACCCAGAAGCACCTGTGTGGCATGGGGCCTTGCCTGTCACTGACAGAGTTCAGGGAATGGGAGATGACAAAGGAACCCTTTAGTTAGAGAGGAGACAGGCTTAGGTCTGGAGCTGCAGCATGCTAGGTTTCCAGTTGAGGGATGTTAGCAGGTGGCTGTTGGCTGTGGCTCAGCCTGGACCGTCCTGGGGTATCCAGAAATGTCCTGTGATGTCATAGGCTGTCATGAGTATGTTTCTTGGGCTGTCTTGGGGAGTCAGGGAATGTTCTAGGATGCTTTGAACTGTCTTGAATGTCCTAGGATATCCTTAGTAGTCCTGAGTTTTCAGGCCAGATGTGATTCACAGGAGCTCCAGGTAAATTTGAAACTCTGAGCAGCTGTTTATCTCTTTATCATTCTGTCCTCCCAATAGCTGCTAACCAGATTAACCTTCAGAGTGGATAGTGTGGGTCAGGCTGCTGAGTGACTGACAGCCCCAGAGGACAAACATTGACTCTCCACCCCAGGAAAGAACCAAGTATCCACAGAAATCCATGCTGATTTTGCTTCCATGGAAATGTATAGAAAATCCTCAGGTCATTAAACCTTAATGTTCCTATCACCTGAAGTCTTTGGGGCCTTTCCCATTGTTATCAGTCTTGGGGCTCCAGGGGTATCCAGCCTGACCTCACTATCTGCTGTCACTGGGGAAATGTTATTTTTCCCTTTATAGCCCCTTTGCTCCTCCAGAAGGAACAGAGAACCCTGGAGGCAGAAGGTAGATCCTACTTCTCACAGCCCTGAGAGGTAAAATAGGGAGAGGCAGAGGGGAGCCACACCCATATCTCCCACCCACCATGGATTCCTTTGTTTATTGGCCAGGTGTCTGATTCTTTTAAAATACTTTAGGGTACATGATAATACAGTATGACTTTTTCCTTTTGGTTTTTTTGAGACAGGGTTTCTTTATGTAGTTTTGGTGCCTGTCCTGGATCTCACTCTGTAGATCAGACTGGCCTCGAACTCACAGAGATCTGCCTGGCTCTGCCTCCTGAGTGCTGGGATTAAAGGTGTGCACCACCACTGCCCGGCTGCAATATGACATTTTTATACATGCATATACACACAAATAATTACACCTTGTTCTCTGTTGTTCCATTGCCACCACCCCCCACCCCCACACCACTGCCATCATCTTCACCTTCCTATATGGCCCCTCTTTCTGCTTTCTTGTCACATGTCACAGATGTACCTGGACATTGTGCTTATTGCAGCACTATTCAATAGTCAAGGTAAAACAGCCTAGATGTCTATTAACAGATGAGTGGATAAAGAGCACGCGGTATACATGCACAGTAGAATCTTATGCAGCTACAAAAGAGAATGACATAGTGTCATTTGCAGGACAATGAATGGAACTGGAGAGTGTCCTATTAAGTGGCGTAACTTGGGCCTTGCAGGATTAGACCAATCCTGGCTATGGAAGGCAGCAAAGTTCTCTCTCTGCACTCTATCCTCAGCTCTGTTGCTCTGGCCAGGTCCAGCCCAAGCATACCTGTTTCTGAACAAAGCCAGGCATCTGGGGCCAGATACCTGGTAAGAGAGTCTGCAGACAACCACAAGGCCCATGGTGACCTTGCTTTGATTTCAGGGATCACAGAGTACGATTGAAGAAAGATAAGCCTGCAAGAATAGGGCCCTGGCTTCTTAAGGGTGTAGAAATGTGGCCCTCAGAGGCATCCATAGCAGTTGCCAGTGCTCTCTCTTCTCCCTACTACTGTTCACAGAGGCGAAGCCCTGCAGGTTATCAACTTTCTGTGTAGTTACTGAAAAACAAATTTACTTTTGGCCACAGACCTCTGAAGCTCCAATAGACCCTGGAGCCTTACAGTGGGAGCACCTGATACACCACACATCTTCTAGGGGGTGTATGGCAGGTTAGAGTCCTCAGGCCTCACCACACCCTCTTTTTCTATTCCAGTCATGTGGGTCTTTTCACTCAGTGTCAGTATGCCAAGACACCCCATCTATGGGTATCTATGGGAGATGGGTCCCATATCCCAGAACCTTACCCTCTGTAGGTAGAATTGGCACCAGCTGCCTAGAATTACCCAAGTAGCTAGTCATATGCCAGTCAGAAAAGTGTGATAACTCAGAGATCAACAGACTCAGGTGGATAACTACCTGCTTGCAGAGACTGCCCAGTGGCCCTCTGCTTGATCCATTACCCACACATACATCTATCCATTCATTCATTCACCAATCCATCCATCCATCCATCCATCCATCCATCCATCCATCCCTCTATCCACCTACCCAGTCACTTACTTATCCATCATCTAACCCTCCATTTAAACATCCACCCATCTTTATACCCACCTATCTTCTACACATCGATTTGTCTGCACATTCATTTACTAACCTACCTTCCCATCTACTTATTCATTCCCTTCTCATGTTTGTTATGGGACTATTGTGGTTTAAATAGGAATGGCCCCCATAGGCTCATATATTTGAATGTTTGGTCACAAGGGAGTGGAACTGTTTGAAAGGGATTAGGAGGTGTGGCCTTGTTAGAGTAGGTGTGGCCTTGTTGGAGGAAGTGTGTCACTTGGGGTGGGATTTAAGGTTTCAAAAGCTCAAAACCAGGCCCAGTGTCTTTCTCTTCCTGCTGCCTTTGGATCCAAATATAGAACTCTCAGCTACCATGTCTGCCTGCATGTTGTATGCTCCCTGTCATGACTATAATGGACTAGACTTCTAAAACTGTAAGAAAGCCCCAATTAAATGCTTTCTTTTTGTAAGAGCTGCCATGGTCATGGTGTCTCTTCACAGCAATAGAACACTGATTAAGACAGGGACCTTGCTCCATTGTTTCAAAGGCTGGGAGATGCCTAGACACGGAAGCAGAAAGGGTCTCACCCTCTCTGACCTTCATTAATTGCAGAATCAATGTAATAAATATGTAAACCAGTTACACAAATATTTCCTGAAGATGAAAGTAGAGTTGGCCGAGAAGTCTGGTGGTTAGTGAAAGGTTGGGCCTATTGTACACTGGAGCATATTTTGGGGAGCTTAGTGGTGACTCAGCAGGGTGCAGTATCATGAAGGAAGCATGAACTCTACTCATACCTCTCATTGTCGTGGGGGAATGTTTCCATGACCCAGGAGCCAGTCGACTGTGTTCATGAGACAGTCGATGTGTCTTCCCTGCTTTTGTGATTGAAGTGGACAGAAGACCTGGATATTCCCATGGGGACCTGGCTTGAGGATTTTGGCTTGACTGGATAGGATGGGTACTCCAGACGGGCCTTGGACTGTCTTCAGAAAGACAAGTCATCCCCCAGCATGGGCTTGAGGAGGGGCTATCCCAGATCCAGCTTCTAATCACTACAGGTGAAACCTTTGCGCTTGTCACAGCCTGAGTGAACCCTCATGTCCCGACCTGGTCTCCAGTTGATATCTCAACATAGTGATAGAGAAAACGAAGGCCAGGCTTCATAGAAAGTCTCTCTGACATGCATACTGGTGTCAGTGAATGTGTGTGCCATCTCTCAGCATCTCTGGTGGCTTGGTTTCAGGAATTCCAGTAGATAAAATCCAGGGTTGATTAAAGTCCTTGTTCAAAATTGTGTAGTGTTTGCATGAAATCAACACACAGCTCTCCTTAAACTCTAAACCGTCTCTAGGTATTTGAACAGCTAAAAGTTGTAAATGCTGTGCAGAGCTATACTGCTTAATGAATGAGGACAAGGAGAAATACACACACCACAGAGATGCAACTGTCATAGGCTAGCTACACAGGCATGTCAGCTATAGTAGCACATTTTAATTTTTTCTTTTTTCTTTCTTTTTTTTTCTTGGTTTTTTGAGACAGGGTTTCTCTGTGTAGCTTTGCGCCTTTCCTGGAACTTACTCTGTAGCCCAGGCTGGCCTCGAACTCAAAGAGATCCACCTGGCTCTGCCTCCCGAGTGCTGGGATTAAAGGCGTGTGCTACCACTGCCCGGCTAATTTTTTCTTTATTTTTGAGAATTTTATGCATGCATGCAATGAAATGTGATTATATTTATCCCCTATTCATCCCTTTCAACTTCCCAACATCCCCCCTCCAACTTCATGGTTTTTTGATTTTTTTTTTTTGAAAACACAGTAGGTCCAGTTAGTGCTGCCTATATGTACATGGGTGTGGGGTCATTCATGGGAAATCAACAGTGGCCACGTCCTCAATTAAGAATGATTCTCCCTCACCCAGAAAACCTCAACCATCTAATATTGGTTGGGATCTGGAACTCAGAACCTATAGAGACAGACAGCCAGACCAATTAATCACCAGGGCTGGGAGCACATCTCAGTTTAAAGTGCTTGCTCTGTGAGTATGGGGGCTGTGGTGGTTTGAAAGAAAATGCCCCCCAAAGGGAGTGGCACAATTAAGAGACATGGCTTTGATGGAGTAGGTGTGCCCTTGTTGGTGGAAGTGTGTCACTGGGGGGGTGTTGAGTTGGGCTTCAAGATCTTCTATACTCAAGCTATACTTAGTGTGACACAGGGTTGTTTCCTATTGCCTGGGGATCCAGATGTAACACTCTCAGCTCCTTCTCCAGCACCATGTCTGCCTGCACGCTGCCATGCTTCCCTGTATGATGATAATGAACGAAACCTCTGAACTGTAAGCCAGTCCCAATTAAATACTTCCTTTTATGAGAGTTGCCATGGTCATGGTGTCTTGTCACAGCAATAGGATCCCAAACTAAGACAGGGGCCTAAGTTTGACACCAGCATCCAGTGTTTAAAGAAAAGCTAGGTCTGGTGGTACAAGATTGCAATCTCTGCACTGAGAAGGCACACACAAGCAGATCCCCAGAGTTCACTGGCCAGCCTAGTCTACTGAGTTCCATGCCGCCACTGAGAGACCCTGTTTCAAAGGAACAACGTGGACAGCACCTAAGAAAAGTAACTTGTGTTGTTGCACCTTCACATACATGAACACACACACACACACACACACACACACACACACACACACACAAAGACAACTGCTACCCACTATGTCCTCATTGTCCCACATACATTCTTGTGGTGATATATTGTGTACCCTAATAAACTTACCTGAGGATCAGAGGACAGAGCCAGCCACTAGATTAGACATAGAGGTCAGGCAGTGGTGGCACACGCCTTAAATCCCAGTAATGGGAAGCACACATGCCTTTAATCCCAGGAAGTGATGTCTGGGCAGAGAAAGGTGTATAAGGTGTGAGTAAACAGGAATGTGCTCTCTTTAGACTGAGGATTTCATAGAGGTAAGAACTAGTGGCTGGCTGCTCTGCTTCTCTGGTCTTTCAGATTTCACCTCGATATCTGGTTCTGTTTTTTTTTTTTATTGTAATACCAATTAGATTTCATGCTACACATTCTTGAGGCCCATGAGACCACTCAGCTTCTCTTTAATGCAGTGCTGTTGGGAATGATCTGCTTCAGCTCAGACCCTCCTGAAGAAATGGCTCACCTGGCATCCTGTTAGCAGCCAGGGCAGCCAGTGGCACCTCGAAGAGCATGTGTGAGCACTCAGTCCCTGCCCGTTCTTGGTCCTTGGTACACTTCTAGGCAGAGTGGGAGATTTGGGTGTGCAGAGAGGCATAGGCCCGGCATGGGTGGGTGTGGCAGTGTGGGAGGTAGGTGATCTGGCTTTGATGTTGTGGAATCGTGTCCTCTGGACATGACTTGGCCTTTTGTCTTCTAGGAATTGGAGCAACTGTATCAACTGAATGAGACCCTCAGGAGACTGGGCCTATGACTACTCCTTTTCAGGACTTGGAGGGTTCTGAGAACTCACCTGAGATTCCAGCCACTAACTCCCTCCAGCTACCTCTCAGCTGCCCAAGATCTTGGAGTGTTAGGGTGATAGGAGACAGAAAGCTGACTGGGAGATGGACTCTAGTGACGCGGCTTTCCCGAATCATTACCCATTCTGGGGTGGGTCTTTCAGGTGTCACAATTACCCGCCCATATTCTTATATGGAACCCTTGACTCATACTCCTCAGCATAACTCCAATAAATGCTTTGGTTCACCTGCTGGACCTAGCTGAATCATTTATTCAGTCTGTTGTTGTCCTCTTTGGGGTGAAACAGTCTCCCCAGGAGATGTCATGCAACAGACATAGTCAGGCCTCTTGTGACCAGGGCACTTGAGTAAGACCGATGCTTCAGGCACTGGAGGGACTTCTTGTCACCAGAACACGTGGGGGAGGGTTTACAGAGGATCAGATCTGTGACACTAATGAAGGCCAAGTGATTAGGACACCATCCATCTCAATGTAACAGTCATTAGAGCCACGATTACCATAACCGCTATAAGTCATGATTTATGGAGATTGTAATGATTATTTTTGTAATACTAAGTTAGAGAAATTTTTGGCAGTAGATCAATTTGAAGGAAATTGAAATAGTTTTTGAGTGAGGGATGTCACTGAATCACAAATGCGTGTGCGCGCGCGCGCGTACACACACACACACACACACACACACACACACACACACATGCATCTGTGTGTGATTTGTGCTAAGCCCTGATCATGAATCAACTTGGTATAGGGGGACCCAGAAACAGTTGTTTGGTGACCTCCAAGACCGTGGAGATGACTACTGTGATCTGCATGCTCAGGTGTGGGGTCCCAAAAATGTCACCAAGAACCACAGGGTACAAAGGCCACCAAGCAAGAAAGTATGAAAATATGACAAACCTCTGTCCTAAAGCTCAGCTGCCTCTAGACCGTGAGCTCCTCCAGGTGAGGGCACAGAAGACTCCAACACACTTGGTTTGAAATATGACTCTAAGGACAGCAGTGAGTAAGAATGCAGCACCACACCCAATAGTTCCTGCTTCCTCCCAGCAGCCTTCACTCCCAAAGCCCCCTGCCTCCTTCCTGCAGCCTCCAATCCTTCCAGTTCCTGCCTCTTACAGAGGCATCCCACCCCTTGCTTTTCTTCCCCAGCCTTTCACTGTCTCCAGGTGGCAGTGTGGGTACTCTCCTCCTCTCTGACTGCACCCTCTTTCCTGTATGGCTTAGACTTTGTCCCTGCACAGGGTGACAAAGTACCTCAACAGGAATGTGGGGGTCTCTTTGTTCTTGTACCCTCCACACCCAAATGATCTCATTCTCATCCACAGCTTCAAGTGTGGAACACAGATGTTCCCGTCTTCACGCTCCCTGCTCCCACCTAGCCCAGTGCCCCAGCTCTCACTACATCCATCCATCTCTGACACACACTACCAGTGCCTCACTGTGTCTATTTCAGCATTTCTAAACCTAGATCAGGACCCCTCTTCTACTCAGGAACTCATATCACCAGTGCCCTGAAGAGGACACCAGACACCTCGAAGCTTTTCCTGACACCTCCCAGACCCCGACCCTCTCCAAAGTCATTCAGTGCCAAGTTTGTCCAATTTCAGGCATTATAGATCTTTCAAAGATTTGAAGGCATCTTCAGATAACATCCTACCTATTGGTGAAATTATTAAGGCCACTCCACATAGTTAAAAGGGAGGTTTATTTAGTGGCGTAACTTACAAATGAAGGGATAGGTAACAGGGTCTGGGAAAGACACAGCACAGTCCAGTGGTGTTCTCTGGAGAACTCTGCTCAGTCTACCTACAGCAGCCAGGGTCCAGGATCCAAGAGAGACAGCGCATCTGGATCTCGGGTCTTCAGGGCCCTCTCTTGGCCCCGCCTTGTAGGCGTGACAGTTACCGAAGCCTCATTGGGGGTTGGAACTTCCAGATCAAGGTTGGAATGGCTACCCACTACACTTACCCTTTCTAACCTCCCACTAGTGAAGTGGGGCTGTTAGTCTGAGCTGGAAATACATGCACTGCTTCTTCTCTTGGCCCCCAATCCCTTCAGACTTTGGAGATATCTTACCATGTGTCTGCTGTGGCCTCCAGACCTCTCTTCATTAGGTAGTGTATGGCAGTGTGTATGTTTGTGTGTGTGTGTGTGTGTGTGTGTGTGTGTGTGTGTGTGTACTGCAGAAATGGTTCGAGGGTTAAGAGAGCTTGCTGCTCTTTCAGAGGACATGGGTCCAATTCTCAGCACTTACATGGTGGATCAAAATAATCTATAATTCCAGTTCTAGGAAATCTGATGCCCTCTTCTGACCTCTGCAGACACCAGGCACACATAGAGTGCACAAACATACATGCATACAAAAAAATATATACCTAAATATGAAATATATATGTGTGTGTGTGTATGTAGTAAGAAAATATATAGTAGAAAAAATAGAGTACACAAAGTAATTGCATGAAATTTGATGGGGAAAAACTATAGATTCCTCTTCACCCTAGGAGAAGTGGATCTGAGTGAAAAGTGAAATTCCATGATGTAACCAAATTCATATGGAGATGACCAGATAGTCTGGAGGAGAGGAGAACAGAGATGCAAATCTAGACGCTCATGTTCTCTGCTATACAACCCCTGCTAGGTGTGAGGAGCACTGGGGCTTGCTTTCAAAGTCTCCATACTGATTTAAAAGAAGGATTTAAAGAAACAATAAGTACTATTTAGGTGGAGGGGACCAAAATGGTCATTTAGAAGTCAGCTAGAGGGAAGCTAGCTAGAGTCTGTGTTCCTCCCTACAAGACGATGACCACTGAGGGCCCTCTCCACTCACCAAGGGGTCACTGATGTTGGACAAAGTATCAGGAAGCCACATGGGCTCAAAGGACAAAACAATGGTCTTTAGAGGAGCTGGACTGAGAAAAACACATGGTACACTGTATCTGAGCAGATGGGTCCAGAAAGCCAGCCCTTCTAGGAAGGTGGAGTCAAAGGGGAAGCAATCTGTCAATGATGCAAACTTTGGCCTAGAAGAAGGAGAAACAAATGGACTAAAAACTCATAAAACATTGGTGAAAGAAATTAAGAAAAACACAGCAAAATAGAAATATATTTTGTGAGCATGGGTTAGAGTAATGAATATTGTATGTCCATACTTTGCAAGGGTGTGTGGGCGGAGGTTTCTATCCCACTAGCAACTCCCCAAAACTTAGCAGCTTCTTCCCAAATAATTGACTTGGAGGCTTGATATTACTTATAAATGCTTGGCCATTAGCTCAGGCTTGTTACTAATTCTTATACTTAAATAAACCCATGATTCTTATCTATGCTCAGCCATGTGGCTCATAGCTTGTTACCTCATTTTCTACGTATCTAGCTTCCTGGCTGGTGTCTCCTTACTCTGCCCTTCCTCTTCCTGTATCTCCATTTGGCTTTCCCATGCAGCCTTATTTTGCCTGGCTATAGGCCAAATCAGCTTTTGTTATCAATCAATGAGAACAACATACATTCACAGTGTACAGAAGGGTCCTCTCACAGCAAGGGTGTGTGCAGATTCAACACAATCCTTATTAAAACATCAACATCCTTTCCAGAATTATGAAAAAAACATAAAATTTGCACGCATCCACATAACACCCTGAATAGAGAAAACTACCTGGAGCAAAGAGAACAAAGCAGGGGCCCTTACACTGCCCAGCTCTAGTGCCCAATACTGTAGTAATCAATATGCCATGTGCTGGTGTGAAAGCAGACACATAGACAAACAGCAGAGCAGAGGGATGTGGAATAACTATGCACACCTAAGTCAACTGATGTTGGCAATGGTGTGCATGCATTGGAAGAAGAAGTATTTTCAATGCACAATGCTTGGGGAATTGGGTGTTTACACACAAAAGAATAAAACTAACCCCCCTCCTATGTATGTGTGTGTGTGTGTGTGTGTGCGTGTGTGTGTGTGTGTGTGTCCATGAGCACATACACAGAAGGTTAGAATAATGTGTCAGGTGAATTCCTCCATCATTCTCTACTTCATTATTTTTAGATTTATTTTATTTGTATGCTGGTTTTACCTGCATGCATGTCTGTGTATCAACTGCATGGCCAGCCCCCACAGAGGTCAGAAGAGGGTGTCAGATCCCCTGGACTGGAGTTACAGATGTCTTTAAGCCATCATATGGGTGTTGGGACTCAAACCCAGGTCCTCTTCAAGAACATCAAGTGCTCTTAACTGCTGGTCCCTCTCTCCAGCCCCCTGGTCTGTGATTATTATTTATTACAATGCTGTAGGTCATTTTGTAGTCCAGATGATGCTAGGCTCGCAGAGTGAATTTTCTGGAAGACTATATATACACTGGTGATTATTTGCTCTTTAAATGTTTGGGAAGAGGTGGTCATTTTCCAGTGAATTTGGAGCAGGGATTTCTTTGCAGGGAACTTCTCTTCTTTTCCTAGCTCGGGGTGTTTGCTTCACCTGTTTCCGCATAAGTACCTCTGCTGTGCTGTTTACTGAGGAGTACCAGTCCTGTGTAAGATGTCGGATGGACTGGCACAAAGTCATTCATGTTGCTGCACTACTGTCCTCTCTGTGTTTCTGGTGTCCCCAATGCTTTCTCTGCTGTGGGATGATCCTTCTGTCCGCTGTGAATATGTATTCTTCTCATTGGTTAATAACAAAGCCCTTTGGCCTATGGCAAGGCCGGATAAAGTTAGGCAGAACAATCAAACTGAGAACTCAGATGAAGAAAGGCAGAGTCGAGGGAGACTCAAGCCAGCTGCTCAAGAAGCAAGATGCAAAAAACCTGGTAAAGCCATGGCCATATGGCAATACATAGATGAATAGAAATAGGTTAATTTAAATGTAAGGGCTAGTTTACTAACTTTCATAAGCCTAAGCAATTGGTCAAACATTTATAATTAATATAAGCTTCTGTGTGGTAATTTGGGAAGCAGATGCCAGGTATTTGGGAACAGGCAAGCAGGAAAGAAGGTTCCACTTACACTTCCTCTTTTACTTCTAGTATGCTAGATGCAGGAACATTAGAGGAGTAACCAACCATTTCCGATTGGATTTAAGTCTCGCTGCACAAGATGAAACCCATACCTGACACCATTTAAAAATGCCTGTTTTAAAATCTCCTAGCCACACTTCTCTTGACCCTTTACCTATGATACTTCCAGGTATTCTGATGTCGAGGCTGCCAGTGACATTGACAGTACCAATGCACTCTCTATACTACCATGGACACCTCCTCATGACTCACACGGTGTGGCAGGTGTCTGTACTGTTGTCTCACACACTTACAGAGGGACCCTGAGATATGTCAAGATACATAGATGGTGAGACTTTGGGTGTCGGCTGGCAATCCCAAAGTTGACCATCCCTTACATATCCTCACCAGTGACCATTGGCTGGTTGTACAGTCACTCTGGTGCTCTTTAAAGAAGCACCCTCAAGCTCTTTGTGCTTTTTCTGCCTGAAAAATAAGCAACTCAATGTGGCTATGTTGTAAGTTCTCTAAAAGATCGGGTCAGAGCATCAGGCAGCTGCCCCTGTGTGCCAGTCCCTAGGCTAGCCCAAGACAATATGGTCACTTGCTACTGGGTCTCAAAGGCAGCTGTTCAAGAAAGCAAATTCCCTAAAATAATAGTTCTATGTGCAGGTGGCTGTGCTTTACATCTGAATATTTTATACCTGGGTGTGATACTATTTGCGTTTGGGATCAGTGGAACTCACCCCTCTTTATGTATATATCTGTTGCTGCCTCAGTTGTACCCCAGTGCCCTACCAGCTCACTGAGGGACCAGTCCATGCTGGGTGCAGTCAGCTCTCAAAGCAGGCAGCAGTGAGGGCTGCCCTGTTGGTCTACACCTCTCTTAAAATCATTGGTCTGTTGTGCCATGCTTTGTAGACCTTGCCTAGTTCTGTCTGAACCTCTGTCTTCTCTCGCAGGACAGAGCCTGATCTACACCCTCTACTGCCCCAGCATGGTGACACCAGACTTCTCTGTCCACCAACATAGAGCACTATCTGACCTGGGCCTGGCCCATGTTGGATCAAGAGGGTGAATGAGCTGCTGAGACAGGTGAGGGTAAGAAGCTGAACCCCTCCACAAGAGACACGGCATTTGCTTTGCCCACGGGTCCAACAATATGAAGATTGGAATCTCAAGAAAAGAAAGTGAAGCCATAAATCACTAAATAAGATAATAAAGTAAATCTAGTCGTGAAACGATGGTCGTGAACAGCGCTTCCCATGCGGTCTCTGCTTTAAGATATGGGGAAGACACCTTCGTAAAAATCGAATAAATCACTTTCGGTTTAATCAGAAACACATAAATGGAATTTATCACATCCCTGAGAGGCATCTTGTCCAACCCATCAGCTCCTTGTGCTGATGCTTCAGGAGGAAGGCAGCATTATTTTAGGCTTGTTTATTTGCTTTTAAGTCAGTAGTTTATTAGTTTTCATCTTTAAGTATTTGCTGAAAGAGTGATGTTCTTTCTCTGTTGTTTGTCTCCCAATTGCAGAGGTGATTTTGTGCTTTTATTCATTTATTCATTTGTTTGTTTGTTTTGGGCTCAGCATCCTGGACTTGTCTATAAGGGTCCTCTTGTGCAATGTCCCACCACCACCAGTTCTGTGACATCAGAAGGGAAGACATGGACACACAGGTCCCCAGAACTCCCAAGTCAGTCTCCTAACCCCACCCTCGTTGTGTGCAGCTTTGCATGCAGAGACCCCAGCCCACGTATCCTCGCTCTTTTACACAAGTGCCCTGTATTCTAGAAGTGTTAGCCTTAGTGATACCAGGGATACTCAGAACTGCAATGAATAGCTTCTGGCTAGTTTTTAGAACAGAATCTACTGCCTGTCAAGGGCTCTGTATGTCCCGCCTCTCCCTCCCCACCCCCACACCCCACATCCCCCACACCCCCCACACCCCCGCCAATTGCTGTATTCCACCTGCTTTGTAAGCAAGGTTCATGGGACCCATTTTTTACACACAGGGAAATGGGGCCCCCCAGACCATATCTGAACCCGTGCCAACAAGGGGTTAGTCTCTTGCCCCAACCCCAGGGGTCAGCTTCTGTGTCAGCAGCTACCAAGTCCAGTGGGCAGTGGGGTCACATGGCTACTGAATGATGCATGGCAGCTGTGGACAAAGAGCAGCAGAGCAAGGTGGCCATCATCTCTGTATTTAGCTAAGCCAGCTGTTAGCCTTACATGGTCTAGCCTCTGCTGCCTCTGCAGTCTGGAGGGCTTCCATGTATGTAGGAGGATGTGTTCTGCTCTGACCTCTGAGCTCTACCTGCAGTTCCCCTCCCCCCAAGAGTTACAGCACAGAACTGGGTCTGACTGAAGCACTCCAGAAGTCCAGCTCCTACAGCACTGGCCCTCCAGCTGCTGGAGTCTTGCACGGCCCAAAGACCTTTTGTTACACCTGCTGGGGGCTGTATGTAAGTGAGTGTGTGAGTGAATGTGAGTCTATGTGTGAGCGTATATACGTGTGTATGAGTGATTATGTGTGTGAGTGTATATGCGTGTGAATGAATGCATGTATGTATGAGTGAATGTGTGTAAGAAAGTGTATATGTGTGTGAGAGAGAGTGCGTGTATGTGTACGTGTGAATGAATGTGTGTATGTGTGTGTGTGTGTGTGTGTGTGTGTGTGTGTGAGCGTGTATGTGTGTTTGTGTGTATGTATGCTGCTAGTGAACTGGATCCACAGGGCCCAGACTCAGAGCCCTATGGGGTGTCACTGTTGAGAGGAAGCCATCTATGCCAGCCATGGAAGCTTTGGTATGACTGGAACACTAGCCTTGTGGAGATTAAGAGCTAGCCTCTCCTCTCTTTCCTTACATTAAAGAGTCTGGCGCTGCAGAGGGCTGAGCTGAGTTCTCGGATGGCACCAGAAGCAGCTGCAGGGAGGTTCTACCTTGAGCTATGGATGTGACAGCCAGCGCATAGTGAAGCTGTTGGAAGGACAGTCGAGCCTTCAGTGGCTATGGAGGTGGGACCTCACTACCTTGAGTCCGTACCAGCATTCAGCTTCCAGGTCCCCCCTCTAGCTACAGAGATCAAGGACCTAAGTTTGGAGGTGAATGTAGGAGGTCAAGGTACAAAGCATCCTGGTTGCTCTGCTGTCCTTCAGTGCTACCCAGCCCAACATTCTGACCTCTGGATAGATAGAGCTTGTGGGACCTCACCTATTATGTTGGCATGGACTTGCTGCTGACCCACAGAACATGGCCAATAATGTAGTCAAGAGTGGACTGGCTTTGTCCCTATTTCTAATATGGGAAGCCTCAGGCCATGGCTTATTCAGCATTACAGAAGTGTCTTTTCATTCATGAGCTTTAGTCCCAGCTGAGGTCCTGCTGATGTGGCAGGGCTGGCTGCATGAGGGAAGTTGAGGCCCAGGCTATGGGACTGTGTCTTGAGCCTGTGCTGAGATCTCCATCAAGGGGAGCTCAGAGATGAGATCCTCTGTGTTGAATCCTGAGGCACCAAAAGGAGATCTGGTGCCCTGGGCCCAGGCAGGTTGTGCATAGTGACATGTACTAGAAGGTAAGGCAGACCTCATGGTCCCAGTACCTACTTTCCACCCAGAGCTGGCTTCCTCCTTTTCATCTGACTTTTTGCTACCTTTATCGTTTAGGACAAAATGATATAAAATGGCAATCTTTGTTTCTTGAGCTTGGTGGGTCATTCTAGAAATGGATGAGCCTCTCAGGGTAGTGGGGACTCGCTCTGTTTGTGCCCAGTGTAAGAGACGTGTGGCTAGAGGTACCAGACGTGTGAGTGCTATCTTGGGGACCTACCAAAGATACCTACCCTTAAACTGTGGCCTGGGATTCTGTGAATTAGTGTGACTGTTGTGTGGCTCTCTTACACTGGCCTTGAAGTCACAAGGAAATGTTATAACCTGTCTGTGGAGATGGTGGTATGCAGAGAGTCTGCCAGAGCTGGAGGGAGAAGTCTGGATGGAGGTAGGCGGCATATTTGCCCTATCATTTAATCATTAGATTGTACTTTACTGACACACACAAGAGTTCTCATAACACAGCATGCGCAGATACCTCTTGTGTACCATTTGCTTCCAGCACATCCTTTTTTCTTGGGTTGATTTCTTCTCATGATGGTATGCTCCTCCCTACTGCTGACTGCAGAAGAATCCTGGCTAGTGTTGCCTGGAAAGAAAATTAAAGGTGATTAAGGACTAGCCTGGTGGTGGTGGCACACGCCTTTAATCCCAGCACTCGGGAGGTAGAGCCAAGGGGATCTCTGTGAGTTTGGGGCCAGCCTGGTCTACAGAGCGAGATCCAGGACAGCCAGGGCAGTTACACAGAGAAACCCTGTCTTGAAAAACCAAAAAAAAAAAAAAAAGTGATTAAGGACTGTAAAGGTGGAGTATCAGTCGCTTTGTGTTTTCATTCTCAAGTGTTCTTTGTCAGGTACATTCCAGATCAGCTGGATCTTGACAGACAACACCAGGGCTGGAAACAGTAAGATGAGCTGCTGCACTGGGCCTGGCAAGCATAGGTACACTAGATAGTGGCGGGGGCCTACCAAAGCCTTGATGACTGTGTACGGGAGTGTGCTGCTCTGGGACCCGGGAGCACGGCCACAGCAGAGGTTTGTTTGCAGTGGTCACAGGAAACACTGGCTCAACCAACCATGACACTGACTTTGCTGCTAACTTAGGGTGTGTCCAGTCACTTAAGGATGCCATTCCAAACCAGATATGGGAAGGACTCATGCCTGCAATCCTGACACTCAGGAGGCTGAGGCAGGAGGATTGTCATAAGTCTGTGAGTTAGAGTCCAGTGTGGGATACATAGTGAGAACTTGTCTTATATACATATATTAGATATAGAAAAATTATATGGAGGAGAGGAGGCAGAAATGGAGAGAGGGAAGAAAAGAAGGAAGGAAGGAAGGAAGGAAGGAAGGAAGGAAGGAAGGAAGGAAGGAAGGAAGGAAGGAAGGAAGGACAGAAAGAAGGGAAGAGGGGAGGACATAAGGAGTTGTCACTGGATCCACAGGAGAAGCAAGCAGTGACCCTGAAGTGTTGGAAAGTTTGCAAAACTCCAGCCGAGCTCACAGGGGAAGAGTCAGGAGCAGGGCAAGTCTTCAGTGTGAATAAAGCTGCCCTCTCTGGAGACAGGCGCTGTTCCATAAATCCTTGGCCTGTAGTATGCAATACTCCATGATGTTGGCATAACGACAAAGTTACTCAGCACGCATTTCTTTGGATGGACCCCTGGCACGGAACCATACGTGAGTTGGTTCTAAGCAGTTCTTCTCTTAGGACAGCAGATACAATGGATGGAGCAGAAGCAGCCACACTGAACTCTGAAACAAACATGGTAAAGGTCAAAGAGCACGTATGTGGAAAGGGCCATGCCCACTGTGGTTCTTTCTGTGCTCAGACCGGCCCTGGCCCTGCCATTCCTCTCAGAATAGATGACTGATCTTCCATGCTGTAGGGGCACCTGCTTCTGCATCTCTCTCCTTGGTGCCTATCTGAAGAAAGATTGTAAGAGTCTGGGGTCTTTCATATACATACATACATACATATATATATATATATATATATATATATATATATATATATATATGAAATATATATATGATATATATATATATCCTCTATATCTTTGTCCATCTCTTTCTCTGTCTCTCTTCTTCCCTCCCTCTCATCTGTATGTCCATATTTTCTTCATCAATGAGTATTGAGTTTTGTCTTTAAAAAAAAAACTTTTCTGCATTTACTATCTTCTTCTTTATTCTGTTAATTCAGAATAGTAACAGAATCAATCCTTTAAATCAAGTTTACATTCCTGAGACTCCCTGAGGAGAGCAAAATCTGTGGATGCGTAGTTCTCTTAAATAAAATGTATAGCATTTGCATGTCACCTTCGTCTCCCCTCCTGTGCACTTTAAATCATCCCAGGTTGCTTATCATACCTAATGCAAGGAAAGTGCTGTAGAAAGACTGTTACACTGTGTTGTCCATGGTCAGCACAGAGGCAATTTAGAAGATATATTCAGTCCATGGTTGGTCACTTGGCTCTGCAAATACACAACCAACCAGGGAGAAGGGCTCTGATTATGCCACACCATGGCTGTGTCTGCATCTCTGCATGGCTGTCTGCCTATAGATTCAATTTCCTCATGATTTGGAAATGCTTTAAACTCTGTGCTCATGGTGTTTTAGGGCTAACACTGCCTTCATCTCTTACGATGGCTGCGAGGAAACTGAGCACACACAGCACCTTGTAAAGCTCTTTCCTGTGTCTCCTGAAGAAACTACTCAAGGTGATCGTGTTTCTTCCTTGAATATTTGATAGGGCTCATCAGTGAGTCCAACTACATAGAGAATTTTATTCGAGGAAACACTTCATATGACAGGTCCAACATATAATCAGATTCTGTTTTTATTCTTTGCTTTAAAGATTTTTTTACTTTTATTTTCCATGTATGAGTATTTTGCTTGCATGTAGATCTGTACACCATGTGCAAGCCTGGGGCCTACAGAGGCCAGAAGAGGGTTCAGGATCTCCTACAACTGGAGGTAAAAACAGTTGTAACTCTCCATATGGGTTCTGGGTACTGAATTCAGGTCCTCTTCAAGACCAGCAAGTGTTCTAACCACTGAGAAAACTCCCCAGCACTTACATTTTATTATATGTCTTTCTTGGATTCTTTCCATTGTTATAATTGGTGGGCATGAACTCATTCGTCCTTCTTCCATCCTCTTAATCCCTGTTGTGTCTGTATTGATGTTATTCTGCTCCTATACCTCCCTACTGCCTCATGTATCATCTTTTTCACTTTGCATGTCTGGCTGGAGGTTTACCAATCTGACTATTTTAAAGAATGAGCCTAACTTCTAGTTTCCAGAAGGACTTAGGAGTTGAATCCCGGAACATCAAGAATAGGCCTGATCCTTTTGACAGGCAAGAAGTTGACCCTCAAAGCCCTCTTTTTAGTTAGACAAATTTTTAGTAAACTGAGAACAGCTCTTCCTGAATCCTTTATTTGGGTCATAGGTGAGACACTTCTTCCCAATAGGTGTGAAGTTCAGCAGAATCAGAGCTCACACTCACACACAGAGGCTCAGGACAGAAGCTGGAGGATGAGTAGGTAGCGACAGAGGCGTTTGAGATGCCAGTCCAGTGTGACAAGTTGAAAGTTAAGAACTTGAAAGAGGCAAGTCTCAGGACACCCAACACTTTTGTTTTCAGTCCAGAAATTCTGCCAGGCTTCTCAGAGAATAACAGAGAATGGCCCTCTGATGATTACAGTAGGAAGAGTTATCCTGAAGTACATACAGATGCTCCTTGACTTAAGCCCTGATAATTGTCTCATAGGTGGGTGATATTGTAAATTAAGAATGTAGCTGATGGGGAGCTGTGCATGCTGCCTTTGCTGAGAAGTGGCAGAGTGTGCCATACCATGTATGGCTAGCCCAAGGAAAGATCAGAATGTGAAGCCCACTTTCTACTGAATCTCATTGGCTTTTGTGTCATCACCAAGGCTGATGCCTGGCCATCACAAGTTGCAGGGTCTGTGCCACAGAGCACACTGTTCTTCTTGGTAAGGTCTTCCCTGAAGCAATTCTACCAAGTCCAATATACTGGAATTTTATCAGATCATAACAAGCCTGGGAAGAGGGTAACACCCTTACTCCAAGCCCTTCTGTTCTTCCAGAATCACTTATCAGGAATAAGAATAAAACCAAGGAACATTGTGGTGGTCACAGAGCAGGGAAAAGGCCTACTAAAGACTCGGCTTTAGATGTAAAACTGTAGACTGCTGCTCATCCTATGCCTACCACCACACCAGCAAGACTCCTGTGTGAAACCAAGAATGCAACAGGACAACCACAACTGAGGCCACATCTGAGAAGGAAAACACAAAGTGCAGGTAAAGATATGACAGCTGGATGTGACATAACCTGACTTCTAAAGAGATGAACTTAAAATGCGTGCTGACTTGTCTATCTTTCTTATGCCCTACAAAATGTGTGCTATTCAGAAAAAAAATATTGCAAAGTGTAGTAAAAGACAGGGGGGAGAGAGGTTTGACACTGTGTCCATTTAGAAGAATAATAATAGTAGGCTCACCACTGGGTCCTATGAGATGCCCCAATCATGGGTTCTTGGCAAGATTTGCAATACAAGGCATGTGTTTCCTCCTGTAGAATGAGCCTTAAATTCAGCCAGGAAGCTTTTGGTTACTGCTGTCACATTTGTGCCATGGTTGCACACATGGGTATTTCTTGTCGTTATTGTAGTGCACAGGGTTCCCTTTCCCTGCCAGCAGCCTACATAGCACCACCCGGTACCGAGCACATTAAAGCCAGCAAGGAGGAAGATTCTTGGTCAATGCCAACTCCATTTCTCTACGTTCTGAGACCAAACGGTATGGTGTCTTCCTCAGTAGGGTCTTACCATCAAGTTCTGGTGGGAAACCAAGAGCAATAGCAATAGCCTGTACAGTTTTGGGATTCTCTAGGACACCCTTGACCAACAACTTGAGGGGAGCTTTTCCACACCTGGTACTTTTTAATTTTTTATTTTTATTTGGCAACCCTGGCTTCTGAGAGGAGCATTATCCTCTCAGTAGGGCAAATCCAATTAAACTCATCTATCTATCTGTCTGTCTGTCTATCTATCTATCTATCAACTATCTATCCATCCATCCATCTATCCAACTATGACAAGATATACAGACACATCCCCATTCTCTCTCCTATTTGGATTCTGGCATGAGTTCTTTCTTTTGAGTGTTTAACTTGAAGTAGAAGCCAGGAATCTAAAAATGGGCCACTGTGAAAGGTAGAAAGATCTTGAGAGGGGTAATAGAACACAGGTACCACTGTTGAATTTGAAAGTATATATATATATTAGAGATTTCACTGGCAGTGTGGATTGCCAATGTTATTTTTGGCATTGTGTAACATTTTCTTAATGGGTTCTCTCTTGATAGAAAAGATTGCATTTTGACAAATTTGATCTATCACATTTTAACAGAGTTTGCTTCTGGTTTCATGTATCAGTATTTCCAAACTCCAGGCTCATAAATAAATCTTCCAGCTTTAGATACAGATCTAACATTCATTTTAAATTAGGTATTTTCATTGTCATTATTCTTTGCGATGGGGTCTAACTAATGTACACAGGCTGACTTCAAAATCCTTGATGCAAGTGATCCTCCTGCCTCAGAAATATGCCACCACCTCTGGCTCAAGCTAATTTTTTTTTAAATAATGAGTGAGATTAAGACAGGTTTGTTTTGGCATGTAGATGTACATGTACTTGTCTCCACTGAGCTCATGTGTGTGCAGGACCTTGTCCCTTGTGCCTTATTGTGCTGACCTGTGCCTGTCCCTCACTCACACTACCCTATCTTCATTCTGCAGCTTCATAGAACTGCGTTGCTCATTCTTGCTGCCTTTGGCTTTCCACATACATTTTGGAATCAGATTGTCAGATCTGCAAAATGTCCTGCCAGGATTTTGACAGAAATTATTTACATCCACTGGTGAAGAAGCTTTATCTCAAATATACAGTCTCCCAGTTCATGGACTTGTTAGGTTAGAATCAGTGTGGCTTTGCTCTGATTTCCGTCATTGGTGCTTTGTGTCTTTCAGATGGTAGATCTGCCTCTGCACTGTTTACATCCAGCAGCTCTCCTTCTCTCCCTTTTTCCCTCACTTATCCTTCCTTCCAAAGTTTTTTCTCCCCTTACCTACGTTCTAAACCTCTCTCTCTTTCTTTCTCTCTCTCTCTCTCTCTCTCTCTCTCTCTCTCTCTCTCTCTCTCTCTGGTGTTTAGTTTTGGTTTTTGCTTTGGCTCTAGAGTCTATGGAGTGCCCCTCACTGATACTCACTCTGAGTGTGAAACTTCTCTCTTCTCTTTTCTGACCCACTCACTCACCCCTTTCCTTTCCTTTCCTGCCTTGCCTTGCCTTGCCTTGCCTTGCCTTGCCTTGCCTTGCCTTGCCTTGCCTTGCCTTGCCTTCCCTTCCCTTCCCTTCCCTTCCCTTTCCTTTCCTTCTTTTCCTTTCCTTTCCTTTCCTTTCCTTTCCTTTCCTTTCCTTTCCTTTCCTTTCCTTTCCTTATGGAGCAGTTCATCTCTTGGACATGGTGTTGGGTGCACCTGAGCACAGGGCACAGCATCATCCCACTGTGCAGTAAGACATTGTCCTATGAACTTTTGTGTATGCTTGTAGAGCAGTGGTTCTCAACCTTCCCAATGCTATGACCCTTTAATATAGTTCCTTATGTTATGCACATTGTAGTGACCCCCAACCATAAAATTATATTCGTTGCTACTTCATAACTGTAATTTTGCTACTGTTATGAATCATCATATAAATATCTGATATGCAGGATATCTGGTATGTGACCCCTGTGTAAAGGCTGTTCGACCCCCAGAGAAGTCACAACTCACAAAGTTAAGAACCACTGCTCTAAATCTTGTTGGGGAGGATCAGTTGTATTCCTAGTGTGCAGTGTTATTCTTGTTATGAATGGATATTAGACTGTGTCAAATAATTTTTCTGCATCTATTGAGACAGAATTCTGTTTGTTTTTCTCCTTTAGCCTCTTGGGATGATGGATGGCATTGATTTATCCTCAGATATTTAAACAGATTTGCACTCACAGCACAAAACCCACTTTGTCATAATATATTACTCATACAAATTGCTTGATTTGCTGGAATTGTATTTATTGTGTAAAGGGTTTCTTGCCTCTGTATTCACCAGGAATATTGGTCTGTGTGGATTTTGTTTTTCTTGCATGGTCTTGGTGCTTGTTTTAGTGCCCTGGCAAAGTTGGTTCTGTGGCATAAGCTTGAGCACATCACTGTCTGGTAGTTTTCAGGGGAGCTTTAGAGGGCAGTCATTTTTTTTCCTTTGTGGGTTTCGTAGAATTCCCTGACAAAACTCTCTTGGAGATGTCTTCTCCTAAAGACTTTTAATAACAAGTAATACCTCTTTAAAAGATAGGTGCCACTGTTTAATACAACAGCACAGACCAGGTAGTTTAAAAAATTAATTCTCATGGTTTCAGAAACTGAAAATCCAAGACAGGTTCTGATTTTCAATTCTTTTATCTTATTTTTTGTTCATTGATTTAGAGGATTTTGTAGACAGATCTTCTAATCTCGAAACCTGCTGGCAGTCAAGGAAAGACTCATAGTTAATCGCCCTGAGTAATTTCCCATCATGCACTTGAGTTCAATGTAACCCTTGGAGAACATCTTCATCTGCACTGGGACTGAGACAGGCTTCAGGTTTGTTCCCGTATCCCACCCCCACCCCACCCCCAGTGCAATGACTTATCCTGGAAGCCAGCACTTCCTCAGACACCTTCAGGTTTTCCTGCCAGGGAGAAAAAAAGGGAAGGTGCTTTCCCTGAAGGTGACACTGACCTCCACACATGGACCTCGTCCCAGCAGCCTTCTCAAAGTGTGCATCTCCTGTCACTCGCCTCTTACTCCAAAGCTCTCATTTCTTTTCTCCTTTCATTCCCTTGGTCTGCTGAAGCATTTTCAGATCTGCATTCTTCTTTCTCCTTCCCACTGTCTTCTTGCCATTGCCCTTCCAAACCTTATTTTCCCTTCTGTCCTGCAGGATAGTAGGTGGAATGTTGGTTGTGCAGCTTCCCTCTCGCTTCTGGACTGAAAGACTCGGGAGATTGTTGAGTTTTTGTTTTTCCTTCAATGAACGTTTTTAAAGACTTATTTTTATTTTTAAGTTATGTATACATGTGTGTATCTGTGTGAAAGTGTGTACAGCCAAGTACAGGTACCTGAAGAGGCTGGAAGAGAGTGTTGGGTCCTCTGGAGTTGGAGTTAAAGGCTGTTATGAGCCTCTAGATGTTGGAGTTGGAAACTAAGTTTAGGTCCCCTGCAAGAAGAGTGTGTGTTCTTAACTGTGGAGCCATCTTTCCAGCCCCTCTCCAGTAGTCACATTTTCAAGTCTTAAACCCCTCTGAGTGCTTTATCTGAGTCCCACAAGTGAAAGTAATTGCACCATTTTCATTCTCTCCCAAGTTTTTCACAGTTATACAATTTCATTTATATTCGTAAGTATACCTACACTTCCACAGCACTTAGGCTTCTGTGAGATTTTTGTTGTTGCTTTAAAATTACTTGCTACTAATTTTATTGTGCTTTGGTAAAGACAACAATCTGCATAGTATTGATTCTTTGGGACTCGGAAGTCTTTCTGAATTTAGTTAAGGTCAAGTCCCAAACACATTGTGCTGAGGATGTCTTTCTGTATGCTGTGAATGTGTGGCTCTGATTGATTGTTAAATAAAGTGGTGATGGGCCAGTAGCCAGGCAGGAAGTATAGTATAGGCTGGATAAGCAGAGAGGAGAATTCTGGGAAGTGAAAGGCTGAGTCAGGAAATGCTGCCAGCTGCCACTGCCATGAGAAGCAAGATGTAAAGTACTGGTAATCCACGAGCCATGTGGCAATTTATAGATTAATAAAAATGGGTTAAGTTAAGATATAAGAACTAGATAGCAAGAAGCCTGCCACGGCCCATACAGTTTATAAATAATATAAGTCTCTGTGTGTTTACTTGGGTTAGAGTGGCTGCAGGAGCCGGGTAGACACAGGAAACCTTAAGCTACAGCATTGTGTAGTTCTGTCTGGTCATTGTGAGCTGGTCTGCCCTGCCTTCACTTGGGCTTTTTCCTTGCAGCTCTAAGATCTGCACCTGGGCCACTTTCTCCTACCTGGAATATCAGTTGTAGTGATGAGCTGAGGCCTTCTAGTGTGATAAAGTCTCTTTCCGCCCTGTAAGCTGACCTTTTGCTACTGATGTGCTTTGAGGCTGGTTAATGCTGGTCGTGTGGGTCCTCAGCCCTGACGTCACCCTTGCAATCACATGACCCTCTTCTGCTGCCCTGGACTGTATGACCGGGAGGGGGCGGGGGTCACTTTTTTCTCTCCTTCTATTGACAGTACCATTTATTCATTGGGAAATCACAATGCCATGTGTCTCCCTGCTCCTCTGGCCTCTTTGTTGACCTGGTGTGTGGAGGATTGACTTGACTATGAGTCACAGTGCCTGTTATCCTCCCATAAATATCACATGGGTGGGGCTCTGTTTTCTCCCTAAGCACTCAAGAGCCTCCCTAATCATTTGGGGGTGAGGGAGTAGATATGGGAAGATCCATGGCCATCCACATCCTGACCCTCTTGGAAAATTGTCAGACTCAGAGCATCAGCAGGGGACCCTACCTCACCAGAGTTACAGAGCCTCAAAGGGACAGGTGTGGAAACAAGAAACATGGACCTGAGAGTCCTATACCTGTTTCTGAATAGTAGCACACTAAACATACACATATACACCCATACTACATAACCATATACCATCTAAACACACACATATACACACACCACATTTATGCACAACACACACAGACACACAATACTACAGTGTACTGCACAACATTATTACTATACTGGACCAGTGACCCAACATATTTTGCAGTGCCCCTGGCTCATTAGGGTCCTCTGTCCTGTCCTGAGAGGACCTGCAAGTATCTCAGCTCTGCTCAGCCTTACCCTGTGCCCCTTGGAAGGTGGGATGATGGCAGAACTGTGAACTCCAATCACTCCTTTCCCTGTCAAACTGGGTTTGCCCCTATGTCTCATGCCCTACATGAAGAGCATACAGTAAACTCTCCCCCAACACATCACACATTTTACACACACACACACACACACACACACACACACACACACACACTCCAGGGCCTTTCAAGACAGTGGAATGGAGGTCCCTATGCTAATGTCAATCTATCCACCAGGGAAGATGTGCTATGTTTTGTAGTGGGGCCCTTAGTTCTGCTGGTTCCTGGCTGCTGGTTCCTGGCTGCTGGAAGAGCTTCAGCTCCAGCTTCTGTGTACCTGCTGGCTCCAAATCCAACCCCAGTCCTGTGCACCTGCCAGATCCCACCCCAGCCCTAACCTTGTGCATCTGCCAGATCCCAGCCCAGCCCCAGCCCAGTCCTAGCCCAGTGTATCTGCCTGATCTCAGGCCAGCCCAGCCCTAACCTTGTGCACCTGCCAGATCCCAGCCCAGCCCTAACCTTGTGCATCTGCCAGACCCCAGCCCAGCCCCAGCCCAGCCCCAGCTCAGCTCCAGCCCACTGAATCTGCCTGCTCTCAGCCCAGCCCAGCCCTAACCTTGTGCATCTGCCAGATCCCAGCCCAGCCCTAACATCAGTGCATCTGCTGGCTTCCAGCTCAGTACAGGCTGCTATACCAGCTTCTGTTTACCCTATACCCCTACCCCAGAGCATGTAGCTGTGGCAACCAGGCCAAAGGAGAAGACCTAGGTTCCTATCTACCGCTGCTTCATACAAGTTGTGCAGGAAAGAAGGTCACCCGAGGGAGATACCACTGGGGCCCGAGTCCGGTGTCAGCTGTAGACACTAAGAGCTGCTTCTCTTATTTTAAACATTTTTCTTTAAGACTCTTAAATCTTTTATTATGTCAGATTAAAGACTCAAGATCTGCAGATTATGGAGCCATGAAAGTCACTAAACTCATGTTAGGCGTGCAGTCTACCCCAGCACTCTCCACATGGGGAATTCTGAACCAGCAAATCTGGACTTATCTGAATAGCCCCATCTCCAGGCTAATAACTTGAAGGGGAAGCCAGGAGTCTAGGGCTAGACTGGCTCCCTCCAAAGGCACTTTCAAGCTTTGTCTTACCCTTCAATTCTTCAGAACTTTCAATGTCCTGCAACTGGATACTGGCCTGGGAGCACTGTGACCTATCAGTGATGCCACTCCTAAGCCTCTCAACACCTCCATAGAATCTGCACCAAGGCTTATTTGGCAGCAGAGGAAGAGGAATTCCAGAGAGCATGCGTTGTCCTGGCAAAGAGAGGCAAGCCTTCCTACCTTACCTCACCCAGGTTCTGAAGTGTCGTCCCACTCTGTGAATGCGAGTGCTTCGGGCAGCCCCCATCAGCTACTCTGAACCCATTCACCCCCAGGCAATGGGTGCCTTGCTGACCCCACTACACTGCAGTTGCCCTCTTTGTCCATTGAGATTCTCCTTGCCAACTGGGGAGACCTCTGTGCAGATTGTACGAGATCATTTTTGGCACTGAGAAAGGGTTGAGTCTGTCCCCTCAGCTCCTCCTAGCCTCCAGAGACAGGACCCCCCAAATTTCCCAGATGAGGAGGTGCTGGAAAGGAGCCACTCCTCCTGGTCAGGTAAGCCTGTTAAGTTCCTGTGGAGCCCCAGGGACTGAAGGTCAGTGAGGAGCCCGGCCTTGCCCTCCAGAGCCCTCATGGTGTGTCTTCTGTAGTGAGAGCTCGTCTTTCCTGCTCTAACATGACATGAGCCCCTCTTTCAGACTATGCTCAGTGGCACAGTCAACACATGTCCACGGAGTTAGAGAAAAGCAGGTGTGGATGACAGCAGGGAGTCTGGGCCTGATCTGTGGAAAGGGCATGTGTGGATACAAGCCGGGCAGAAGAATGCATGCTCTGTACACGGGCATGCTGGGCCTCTGGTGCCCAGAAGAATGCAGGCTCTGTAGATGGGCATGCTGGGCCTCTGCGCCCATCAGAAAGAGTGCTCTGTGTGCCTGTCTTCCCACATACTCTCATGAGAGAGTGGGTATCCATCTCTCCAGAGCCACCCTGTTCCATCTCTGCTAAGATGGGACTGTCATGCTGCTAGTATTGACATTTGAGAATTCAGGCTTCCTAGCCCACATTGGGCTTGGATGTAGCCTAGACATTAGATCGTTGGCTAATCTTCTTAGACAATTCTACCACACGGCTATGGAAGGTGAGGAGGGTGGATAACCCACTGAATTAGAGAAGACATGTTACCTGACTCTAGGACAAAGGCAATAAAATCAGGCAATCCTGCCTGGTCCATCCTGGAGATAGCTGTGGCTAGGAAGTCTAACAGGCTGGTGTGGCTCTCGGGGGCTGACTGTTGGCTCTTGCCCTACCCAGACTGATGGCCTGTATGTATTTAGGGGAGGTGAGTCAATATGCACAGGGTGAATGAATAGACAAAATGGACATATTTTCTCCTGCTGGTCAACCTTCCAGGCTCCAGGGACAGGCTGTCAATGATGCAATTAACAATGGTGCCAATTCTGTGTAAATGAGCTGGTGTCTGCCCCGTGGAGCACAGCGTCCTGCTGCCTAGCTGTCAGGAGACCCACAACTCCCAGGCCAGAACTGTAGCTGCCCGGGAAGGTGACCAGTGACTGCAGCCAAACAGCCAGCCCGGGGCCTCATTTCCATGCTGTAATCCCATAAGCAAATAGTTTGATTGTATTAGTTGAGGGTAATTTTTCACACTTCACAGTAGCTGCTCAGTTTGCTTCTGGATTCTGCTGACTCTTCGAAGAATTTGCACAATAAAATAATGGAAAAGTACAGTAACCAGTGAAGCTAGACCCCAGATCTCATTCAATCAAACCCTTGGAGCAGCAAGTGCTAATGGGCCTGCTCAACCCTCTTGCCTTCTATGCTCTGGTCTGCAGTTTTTTTCCCTGGTATGTATTGTGGGCCTGACCTTTCAACTCACATGTGTAGCCATCAAGACATCCATGCTCCTTCCATCCAGCTTTATTAGCTGGGCCTTCACACCATGCACACTCCTGAACCTCTAAGTTGTCCACCCTGATGGGACCTTCCAGAGGGAAGGGGTGGGGGTAAGAAGAGAGTCTTGCATCCAGATTCTATGTCCTTGAGCTGGAAATGAGCCCTGTGGACAGGCATGGAGAAGGTTGAAGGCAGCCTTTGTAGACTCCTAGAGCTACTTAAGATGAGATGCAGACAGAAGGAAAGAGGGAAGAAGGAAGGGAAGAAGGAAGGAGGGAGGGAGGAAGGAAGGAAAGAAGGAAGGAAGGAAGCAGGCAGGGAGGGAGGCAGGGAGAGAGGGAGAGAAGGAGGGAGGGAGGAAAGCCTCACTGTTGAAGGTTGAGGATTGGCCCCTTGTCAATGCTGACATCTCCTAACTCAAGTGTGCCACGTGATACCCCAGAAAGCACAGCTGCATCCTGACTCCATACCTGTGAAGGTGAGCTCTCTTCTTTGGAGCACCTTTGGAGCTGTAATTTAGCCGATTTGAGGTGACATCATCCTAGATTAGCCAATAGTAACCGTCCTCGTGAAATAAAGGAGGGGGTGCTCCTGTCTGGAAGTCAGTCTCTCAGCAGTGGAGAAAGACCCTGATGCTCTGAGAAGCTGCAGGGCGAGATGATTTGCCCTCTGGATGCCTCTGTCAGGGGCCCCTCACCACATCCTTCACTCGATTCTTAGAGCTAACCCTCAGAAAGAGGAGCTGGGGTAGCAGGAAGGCAAGCCTCAGAGGACACAACTGTTCTCAGGCGATGCCTTGGTGTCCAGGGTAGGAACTCAGTGTTTCCATCTCAGCCTCAGCCACTCTGTCCTATGTAGGGCTGACCACCAACTACAGAGGCTCCTTCTGTTTACGTTCTTTTAGTGGCTCCACTCCCAGGGCCAATCCTGTGATGTCCTCCTCAGCCCTTTTCACAGCCCCCTGCCACATCGCTGTGGTAACAGCAAGCCCCATGACTCCAGGTGACAGGGCATGGGTAGGGGGGCCACTGCAGATGGTACATCTGTGAGTCCCCATGCTGGCAGGGCAGTGGATGTAGGGTGTATTGAACATGCCGTGCTTGTGCTGGGAACAGAATCTCGACGTTGTGCCTCCTCTAGTAGGTCCAACTAGGTCACGGGAGCCACTTTCTCTGCTCCACATAGCAAGCTGCTGAGACAAAGGGACCCTCTTCTTATTCTGAAGGCTTGTGACCCACAGTCTTAGCTACAATCACAGCGTGTTAACTAATGTCATTTGCATTGTGTTTGCTAACAAAGGGACTAAGGTTGCAAGGACAGCTCTGACACAAATCAATGTCTTGGGTCCTTGGAGATACCATGGCAAGCCCAAGGCTGATTTTCCTTCCAGGAACAGGAGCAGCTTTCTCTGTCGTAGAAGTCCTCTAAGCCGTAGCCCTGTCGCTCTGCCTTGGTTGGCTCCAGCCTGGAGCATCAAGACGTAGATGGTATAGAGATGCAGGCTGGGACGTGAACATCCAGGATGCTCGGGAGCTTCCCCCTGGACTGCAGCCAGGTCACATATCTGAGAGCAGGACAAGGGCTTTCTGTGGATGAGGACATCCCTCTTGAGGGTCAGAAGCCTCCACCACAGGCAGAGCCTATCTCTGTCTGCTCTTGGCTAAGAGCCGTGCTTTGTGAAAGCCTGGGACTGTGCGCACTGTTTGGTGTAAAAGGAGAGCCATGCCATCCTGCCATTCTTATAGATGTTTGTCACCTCCCTCTGAGGTGTCCCTGGGGCTTTACTGAGACAGTGTGCCTATCAGCTCTGAGATCCTTCCCACTGTTCTCAACCCAGCCTGAGCTCTGTCTCCTGAACTTCTGAGAGGGGTCCTGTGTCTTTCGGATGAAGTGGAAGCTCAGAGGTGACCAGGGACTTCAACTAGCTCATTTAATTTTAGAACTCGGTGTCATAGTTAGAACAGGAAATGTGACCCTACAGACTCATGTGCTAAACACTTGGTCCCCGGCTGGTGGTAGTGACGAGGGAGGCAAACTTAGAGGGGGGGAGGCGATACCTAGAGGAAGTAGATCATGAGTGTGTAAAGTGAGAGTTTCGGCACCAGCTGTACAAAGTGAAGGCATGACCACTCCAAAGGTGTGGTCAAGGGGAAGATTTCTGGAAGGGCAGGAAGAGAAAGTAGTAGACGGAACATGGTCAGTAGACTGAACCAGGCTATGAGAGGAGGGGGGTGAGCAAGAGAGGAGCAAGAGAGGGGAGGGACCTAGAGGACCAAGAGAGAAGGGGGCGAAGAGAGGGGGAACCAAGAGAAAGCCAAGAACCAACAGAAAGCCAAGATAGAGAACCAAGGGAGCTCATGGCCCAAATGGCAGAGTTATATAGCAATAAGAAGCTAGGCGAAGGGAAGCCCATGAACTGGAGAAGTTTAGGGTACAGGGTGGGGTGAGAAGAGCTGGGAAGAGCGTGGGTGCCAGCATGGACTCTGTAGCAGGTACTAGAGATCATGAGCCAGCCCGGAGGCTCTTTGGTATGCTAATAGGCACCACAGTTAATCATTTGTCCCCAGTTTCTTTTGGACTGGACAATGAGGGAATGCCTTTGAAGTGAGTACTAAGTCTTTGGTTGCTTTCTTTTTTTCTCCTCTGAGCCATTTTCCACTCTTCACTAAAATGAAGTACAAGATAGCATTTTCAGAAGCCAAATTTGAGTGACTGTGGCCCATTTAGTTTACCCCAAATCCCACATTCTGATAGGGAAGCAGTTTTGTGACCTTTTTATAGTAATAGAACAAAGAAAGTCTCAAATTAAGACCCTTGTGAAGTACATTGGTGAGTGTGTCGGAGAGGCGGGTTACAGTCAGGCAGTTAGGTCTCGGATGTTATCTGAGAGCAATATTAGCCCCCTGATTGGTAGAGAATGCAGTTTCAGTAAGTTAATATGCTTCAAAGGTTTTTTTGTTTGGTTTGGTTTGGTTTGGTTTGGTTTGGTTTGGTTTGGTTTGGTTTGGTTTTGGTTTTTCGAGACAGAGTTTCTCTGTGTAGTTTTGATTCCTCTCCTGGATCTCACTCTGTAGACCAGGCTGGCCTCAAACTCACAGAGATCCATCTGGCTCTGCCTTGCAAGTGCTGGGATTAAAGGCGTGTGCCACCGCTGCCCGGCTCTTCAAAGTTTTTAAAGATTGGTTTATACGGATATTAGGTCTGACACAGAGGTGGGCAAAGGATGGTTCTTTGTAGAGCTAGATACAACCTGAGAAATTATAATTAAGTTCTGGACCTCGACATTTCAACTTCTCCCTAGTCACTGGAGTTTTAATCAGTCAGTCAGCCTTTGTGCACAAAGCGTCATTCCAGAAATTGCCATTTACACTTGCTCTCTGCTTCCTGTCCTCCATGAGATGAACAGCTTGCTCCTCCAAACACTCCCACCACCATAATGCTCTGTCTCCCCGCACCCCTGGGATCAGCGAAGCACAGACTGCACACTGAAACCTTCAAACCATGCTTCTCTGAGCTGTTTCTGTGGGGTTCTTGGTCGCACTAATATAACTAACACATTTGGGGTTTGGTCCTACAGCCATCCTTCAAACAGCCCTAACCCACTGGCTATATCCCACATAGGTTCTGAACAGGGATGGGCTTCCACATTTCTAAAACCTGGGGTTAGGATTGGCAAGTGATGTGGGTCAGGAGTGAGGTCAGGCGACATACGCACACGCACAATCTGGGACCTCACTATGCTCGGTTGGTGGCATTTGGAGTCTTCAGGGCCTTGGGGACCTCGTGAGAGCAGCTTTCTGGGTAGACTCCTTTCCCATGGGAGGTGCCTGGCACTAATCAAGGCATCACTGATACAGCCATTTGTCTGGAAAAACAGCTCTTGCTTCTGTTTTCTTAAGATGCATCTCTGCTAACCACGAGTGGAGCTCAGGTCCAGAGACACAGGCTGCATAGCCAGGCCTTAAGCCTGATACAGAGTGTGTGGGTTCGCAGGTCAAAGGCAAGAATCTACGCTTTGGGTTTGTCTGTTCCTCTGCTCCTGGCCAGGGGCTGGAGGTCACTGTGCTTCCAGGTTCTACCCTATGTGACAGTGAGCAGATGAAAAGGATGGGCTTGAAAGCCCAGGTACTAGGGGTAAGTAAGAGGGAGTGTGGTGGTTTGAATAAGAATGGCCTTTATGGGCTCACATAGTTGAAAGCTTAGGAAGCGATGCTATTTAAAAGGATTAGGAGGTGTGGCCTTGTTGGAGAAGTCACTGGGAGTGGACTTTGAGGTTTCAGAAACCCAAGCCAGGCCCAGGAGCTCTCTCACCCTTCCTGCTGCCTGAGGATCCTGGTGTAGAACTTTCAGTCTGCCTGTGTGCTGCCATGCTACCCACCATGGATAATGGACTAAGCCTCTAAAACTGTAAGCAAGCCCCAATTAAATGTTTTCCTTTAAAAGAGCTGTCGTGGTCATGGTGTCTCTTCACAGTGATAGAACACTGACTAAGACAGGGAGCAAGTCTCCAGAGGAGCCTAATCCAATGGGAACAAGAAGCAGGTGAAGGTAGAGGGCAGAGGGCAGGAGACAGAGTGAACCCCAGCAATGGTGAGGTCAGGCAGTAGGAAGGCAGTAATAGAATGGGGGGAGGAGGGTGATGAATGGGGGGAGGAGGGTGATGACATGTGGGGAGGAGGGTGATGAGATGGGGGAGGGAGGTGATGAGATGGGAGGAGGCGGAGGATAAGATGGGGGAAAGAAGGGTGATGAGATGGGGAGGAGGGTGATGAGATGTGGGGAGGAGGGTGATGAGATGGGGAAAGAAAGGTGATGAGATATGGAGAGGAGGGTGATGAGATGGGAGGAGGGTGGTAAGATGGGGAGGAGGAGCTGTGGTGAGGAGGATGATAACATGGGGGAAGAGGGTGATGAGATGGGGAGGAGGTTGATGAGATAAGGAGGAGGGTGATAAGATGGGGAGGAGGGTGATGAGATGGGGAAAGAAGGGTGATGAGATGGGGAGGAGGGTGATGAGATGGGGAGGAGGGTGATAAGATGGGGGAAAGAAGGGTGATGAGATGGGAGGGAGAGGGTGATATTGGGAAGAGGTAAAGAATGGATCTGATGTCTGGAGATAAAGAGATGAAGGTGTGAATCATGGGGCATAGACAGCAAAGTGAACCATTATGACAAAAATCAAGTAGAATGCAGAGCCAGGAAGAAGACATCAAGTGACAACACAGCAGGGACTGAGAGCTGCTGAAGAAATAAGTTCTTCCCCCCATCTCTCTGGGGCTCCACAGCAGGCTATCAACGCTTCATCCCAAGAACACCTACATGTGCCACAGCCAGGTAACACAGGTTGACTTCTCTCTCAACAGGGCTCTGGGGACTGTGGATGAAGGGGGCTTCCTGGAAAGATGAGGCAGATGCTCCTCTCCTCCCCTCAACAGTCCACACATGGGTGGGGGAATGCCACTCCCCACTTTGTGAGATGAGTGTCCCTCATCTAAGATGCTGGGTTGTAGCTAGGCACAACTAACCCCAAGCAGGCAATGATCTCACCTCTCAAGGTCTTCAGAAGAGACGCTTAAACCACCTCCTCCCATGGCAAATAGCTCACAGCATCATTCCAAAGTATCCTCCCCACAGCATCTTCCCCATGACCTCTCAGATAGTGTGGCCACTGATTGCTGCCATTTCTGGGAGAATGAGAGGCCATAGCTGAGTCACAGAGAGAAGAGCAGGCCTTCAGTCCAGGCAGGAGAGTGCAAATCCCAAAGTATCCCCCATCACCAAGCTCTAGCTCAATGACTCTCAGAAGACACAGTGTGTGTGAATCTGGTGTCCATCTTTGGATGCTTTGGGCCATACTATAAATGGCACCTGGAAACATTACTTCTGGGGGTCAAGCAGTATCCTTGAAATGCCCGTTACTTCACACTAAACACTTCCAATTTCCTTTGAGTTATTGCATTCATAGACCTGCTGGTGCGTGTCAGCTGGAACAAATGAGCATTGTCTTCCTAGCATGAGGAGCAGTAAGTGAAGTCCCCTGCAGCTCCTGCAATACAGGGGAGCCTTCCTCACCTAACAAAACTGATGTCTCCATCAAGGTGGGGGTAAGTACAGGCAACTGCTGCTGGACTAGGGTCAGATGGATAACATCTCCATCCGCTGGACTGGGTTATCCAGGGAGGCTCACGGTGGACAGCTGCATAGGGTGTAGAAAGAAACAGCGGTGATTTCTTCACCTACTTGGGGACCACACAAGGCCACCTACAATGCTTACATAGCAGATCGAGGTGAAGCTCCTGGAGGGGGCTGAGAAGTTACCTGGTCCTCAAGTCTGTGTGTGACACCTCTTTCACAGACAGGGGTATGAAGCCCAGCCCTGGAGAGGTGGCCTTGTGCCCTGTGGGCCCCGACTCTGCATCAGGTGGGGAGAACTTCTTAGCTTGTAGTTATGACCTCTAGATCCCAGATCTGTGGCCAAATTGGGATGGCGGTAGTTGATGGTGCTTGCTGTGAACCTGTGTGTTTCCCCTCAGATCTTTGAATCTAATGGGGCGCCTTTCTCAGGGACACACAAGACACCAGTCTGGGATGGGAGGGAAGCAGCCCTCATCCCCAGCGCCAAGTACTGTCCAGATGGAACAGGAGCTCAGCCAACTCACTTTAAGGAGGACCCAACCCTTTTTGGCACCTCTGATTGTGTGGCTTGTCTTCAAGGTCTCACACACAGGCTTTCTGGTGGCACAGCCTGTCTTAACATGACTCCTATGAGACTGACCTACCCAGGCTTGATGCATGCTTTTGACCTCCATTGACACCTCACATGTAAGTGCCCCCCTGCACATACACACATACACACATACAAATAATCTTTTTTAAATTAAAATTTTTAAAGGAACATGAAAGGTTAATTCCCATCAGCTAGCATTTTCTCTTAAAGATGTCTGTCCCCTGGCCTAATTCTTTCCTTGGCTGTTAATCCCCACCCTGGTCCTGCTGTGTTTGAACTGGACCCTTCCTGTCCTCAGCAGAGGCCCCTTCAGTATCCAGATGGTTCTGAGAAATGTCCACTTTGCCTAATAGATATGGTTGAAACTTTTCTCTGACATGGCCAGCCTTGATCAAGGCACTTGTTGGACTCAGCTCGGGCCTTTTCTTGCTCCCTCCTTCCTACAGGGCTTCTGTCTCCAAGGCCTGCTTGTTTCACACTGAGATAAATGATTCCAGCTTCCTGAGGTTGAGGGTTCTACAGATGGACACCCAGCCCCAAGATGTAGGGTACCTCTTGGCTTTGTCTGCCCTTTGTTGTGTCTCTATCTCTCCAACTGTAAATGGGAAAAGTAATTGCAGTCTGAGCTCCCAAGCCCAGATGTCCAGGATGAAGTGGTTTTCTTTTGACTTCTCAGCATGATTAAACTGTCAGATGACAGCACTCCTTAGTCTTGAGAGTTCCTGAATTCCTCATGTCACAAAGGGAAACTGAGGCACACACCCACTTGTCCACAGTTACAGCCCCCAGCAGTCTGTGCTTGTTTTGATCTGACTTGATGTCTGGGGTTTGAAATGGAAACGCATTATGAAGAGTATCAGTCCAGGAAACTAACCTGGCCAAGTTTCCCTCCAGGCCAGGCCAGTGCATTCCACTTGTACATATGTCATCTCCCAGTCACCTGAGTAATCATTATTCTGCACGCAGCAATGTTGCAGCTTTCCAAAAATGGACCATATTAATACATGGGCACCAACGCCCCCAGGGTGGAATTGCATGGTGCTGTTAATGATGCCATTAATATTGTGTCCGGCTGCCGCACAGCCTAAGTGGATGGCCTGTTCCTCCATGGTCATTTTTCACACTGCGATCCTATGTTATTCCTCGAGGAGGCCAGTGCCGGACACTGACTATTCCTCCTGCAGGCATAAGTGTCACAGATCACCATCTCAGCTGATGAACTCTCTCCGATTCCCCAGACCTCCTTCGGGAGGCTCTTGCTAAGCTAGCACCGGGTTAATTAACAGCCTTGCAGGACAGTGGAGCCCCTCAGTCAGCTCTCCACAGGCCCAAGGGGTCCCATCTGTGTGGGACAGCAGGGCTGCTACTTACAGAAGGAAGAGGTAGAGGCATCAACACACACCCTGGGGAACAGCTCCCTTCTCGTCACCTATTTTAGCATCTGGCCACATAAACCAAATGCTTGCTACCACATAGGGCCAGAGGTTTCGTTTAACACCGATCATAATGTTGCAGGTGCAATCCTGAGGCAGCAGCTGCTGATGGAGCTGTGTTCCCTTGTCTTTGAGGTATATGGACCCAGCTCTGCAAATGCTGAAACCAAACGAAGTCCAGACAGACTATGCTTTGCCCTATGTATTCATGACCCAGATGAAGTGTAACTTATAAATTAGACACAGGAATGGGTGAGCATCAATAACCAATAAAATGGAAACTCTATCACAATATACTCCAGCAGAAATGCCAGCAATACTGCTTTTGTATTTCGTGAAAGTAAAATATGAGCACAAACACTGGGAAACCACAAGAGTGAAGAGGGTGGTGCAGCAATTAATGGGAGGGTCACACATACAACATGGATACACTGGGTGAGGAGCTGCCTCATGTTCTGGACTGGACAGAGCAGAATGGTGCACAATTCAAAATGTGCGCATAGTTCCTTTGGACAGTGATTACCATGAATTACTGAAGCCTTGGAAGATGAATGCTGGAATATGGGGGCACTACTGCAATGTGCCCGGCTGTAGCCACACCTGAATTCAAAAATGCATCTGCCACCTGTCAGCTGCAGAGCCTTAGATGAGGCATGTTTCTCTGTAATATCTGTGTGTCAATGGAGATACTGATTCTCATGCTACAACAGGACAATGTGAATGTCATTATACACCTGTCTCCATTACAAGGAAGATTCGAGAAGTCAAATCCAAACAAAACCCATGGCCTTGCTGAACTGTTGAACAATAATCAGCATTGTCTTTCTCTACCCATAAACACACCTGCCTCCAACTGTCATCCTTAGAGGTATCTGACAACCTAGGAGCAATATCACTGAGTAGATGGAATTCCACCCAAAATACCTGGCACTGGGACCTGTGCAGTCTGCCCACTGGGAAAGCTTCCTTTTCCAGCAGGGTTAGGGAATTGTTGAAGGGGCCATGAGACCCACCTTCTTCCAGCAACCTGGGGTCCCTTCTCCAGTGGAAAACTCTGGATTTGTGCAGGTCACTTTTCCCTCCATGAGAAAGGAAGCCCTAAAGAACATTCCACTTGGGGACCCCACAATGGGCAGGGTGGTGATCAAGGTTCTGTGGATGCCTTGTTGCTGTGGGTGCAATGTTTATGTGAGTGAACCTGGCAGTCCGTCACCTCTCTGTTTGGGGTTCAGTGGTCCCAGGAAGTGCTAGCTGTTGGCAAGGACACGGGGTAGGGTGCAGGGAAAGTACTGCCCTCAAGGATGAACACAGCCCTGGCGGCACTTAAACCTGTGGCTGCCTTTGGAGTATATTTAGCTCTGTCCCAAGATATGGTCTTGCTCCTCTGCTCCAGTGCTTCAGACTGCAAGGTGTATGTGGTTTGGTCCAGGGACCTAGTGGTGTGATGTGAGAAGGGTGGCTGGCTGGGAAGCTGAGAGAGCATAGATGTCAGAAGCCAGGCATGTTTCACAGTCCAGAGAGAAGGGTTTAGGAGTCACCCTGCAGACTCTTGGGCTGTGACAATGATAGGTAGAATTGTGTCTTGTCAGCAACTAATTGCCTAGGATCACTGAGCCCAGGACAGGTGGGCAACTAAGCCAAACTCTCCAAGAACCTCAAGAAAGCTCCATGGATGGCCTCTGATATGAACAGAGATACACTGTTATTAGAGATCTTGAATCCCAATGGGTGCCATTTGCTACTCCACCGCTGTCATATTCATATTACTCTTTCCCATGAATTACAGGGTGGTGAGTTTCTGGAAATCCTTGCTATCCCCATGTTTCACAGAGTCCCAAGAAACATCCCAGTACATTGCTGAAGCCTACACATCTTGAAAATGCCCGGTGAGGGGCATCCAGAGCCATGATACACAGTGCTGCACTGTATGCCAGAACAAATCATCAGATGGAAACAAGTGTGTGCATGCACTCACACACACCTGCACATACATGCACACCCATGCCTGCAGAGAGATGCCCGTATAGGAGTGTGTGCATAAACAAGTGCACATTGAACGTATGCACACACATGTACTTGTCCACATACACACAGTTGGCCCCAACACTAAAGCACCGTGGAGCATCAAAGGTGGATGCAGAAGGCGCCCCGTTCTGTTCCTTCCTCAGTAGCCCCAGTGGTGTGTCTCCTAAGCTCTGTGTCTTCCCAATCTGAGGGCAGGTCTGTGATCAGCAAAGGCCCAGAGAGGGAGCTTCTGTGACCTGTGTCTGCACAGCAGACTGAAGGACTGAGGTTGAGCAGGGAGGAGTGCTGGGGATTTGTCTTGCTTCTCAGGCAGGGTGGATGCACACTGGCAGGGGCTGGGCAACCCCCTTGGCCCCTCCTTGCCTGTATCACTGTAATCTCCTCTCCACCCCTGCCCTGTGACTTGGCTCTCTGCCCGTGGTGACTTGGTTTCCCTGTTTTGCTAGGTCCAAGTAAGGACACCCCTCCCCCATCCCCACTGAAGTCATTTCCAGACTTCTACACAGAGTTCAAACACACACACACACACACACACACACACACACACACACACACACCTATTTCTATGATCAAGGCTTTGGCCAGGGATGAGTGGCATGGCCACTGCCTCACAAGACCCACAGCTGGGAACCACCAAAACCCTCTTGACTCTGGGGCTGGGAATGTGGGATAACATAACAGAGGTGAAATCCATCCCTGGGAGTTTAGGCTACCAGGTCCCTCAGGGCTCCTCTCTGTGAACTCATGGGAGAATTTGCATGGTAGGAAGATGGCCAGATCAGAAGCCCAGAATCATTATCCCACCAAATCCTATACCATTAGCTTGCAAGGGAATCAGCAAGCAAGCAGGGCCCTCCTTGTCACAGTGGGGGTGTTGGAGCATGTTTCAGAAATGTTGGCTTATTCTTGGCAGGGACCTGTTCCCTACCTCCCTTTGGTGGCCATTTATACTATTTCCACTGCCTGGCAGTTAGCTGCACTGCCTGATGGTTTTGTGGCCAAGTCCTTCCTCCTACAAGGCGGAGTCATGCTTTTAGGTAATTTCCTCACTTGGTTCTGACTACAGTAGCTACCCACATTCAATCTAATCCCTTCATTGGGTTGTCCTTTAGATTTCTGAGGATGGAAGGGGGAAATGGAAAAAAAGGAGAAGAGGGGGAAGGAGGGGAAAACATCCTCACATATCCCAGAGGCTACACTTTTCTGTGACCACATCTCAGGGCCGTTGTCTGCCCTCCTAGGATATAAGGATGGATCCTGGTCTCTTAGCTCGAAACTGCTGCTGCTCTTCTCTTTCTTAAGAGGCCCTGAGGATAGTGACACTCACTTGAGGGACATCTGCTGTCCTCAACAGTCCATGCAGAATCCAGCTGTACACCAGCCTTTGCGGCTTCCTTAACAGAACTCCTGAAAGAAGTAAGCACAATCTCCTTTCCCTTTTATGCCCTATTCCTCCCTCCCTCCCTCCCTCCCTCCCTCCCTCCCTCGACCCTTCTCTTCTCTCTCCCTTGGTCAATCATATCTCTCCCTCCACATCCTCCCCCTTTGCACACTGTTCCTCCTCTTAGGTCCTCACTTTTCCTTACCTCCCACCTTCTCCCTTCCTTCTTTCCTTCCCACCCTCCAGTCTTTCCCTGCCTTTTTCCCCCATCCATCCCTCCTCTCCCTTTCCTGCCCCTTCTTTCCTCTCTCCCCTTCTTCTTTCCTCTACCCTTCCATCCTTCCATCCCTCTCTTTCCTTCTTCTTCTCTCTATTCTCTCTCCTTTCTCTCTCCTTCCACCTCCATTATCCATCCCTCTTTTCCTCCTTCCTCTCCCTCCCTCCATCATCCATCCCTCCCTCTCTCCTTCTCTCCCTCCCTTCTCTTTGCTTTTCATCCATCCTAATTTGCTCAGGCAGTTAAGATTGCATCTACTTTCCTGACAACTTACTTCTTTGGTCCTTGTGTTCTTTGGGCCCCATGGTGCCCTGGTTCCTCTGCATGACCCACTCACCACGTGGCAGGGACTCACTTGAAACAGGCTTACCCTTGGCTTTGTTTATATTTTTAATAGATTAAAAAATTATCTAAGAATGATGCAAGTGTCCCAACCTCAGGAGATGGGGATGCTGTTCTTGATTTTAAAATCTGCTTTCCCCTCTGACTGACCTCCAAAGGGCTTGGATCCAGCCTTGTGGTTTTTCTCCTGGATATCTGGTGAGGCCCTCAAGTTCCCACAAGTACAGTGTATGCTGCCTTCACAGGCCATATCATGAGCTTTTGTGAGAGATGCTGTTCTTATGACTTTTGTCATTATAAATCTGAGGCATGGTCTGATCAATCAGGCCTTATTTGTAGGATCAGATCAGGAGGAAGCTGGACCCTTAGATTTGGGCAGGGCCACGTGCCTGGCTCTGTTCCAGCAGCTGAGAGAAGTGACAGGCTCCTCTTCTAGCTGAGTATCTGATTGTCACAACAAGGCAAAGATCTCCCTAGTCCCTCTAGAATGGTGGCTGTCACAGTGGAGATGGTGGCTGTGTGTCAGTCTGGGGCCCCCAAGTGACTCACAATGGCTCTAGCATAAGCAGAAAGCAAGCTTTGGTTGGGCAGATGAGGACTGGTGACCATGTCTTCTCTGTTCTTCCTTACTGCTCAGAAGGGAAACTTAATAGTCATGTGCCCCAGGGAGCAGGAGCCAGGGCCACAGCACAGTCTAATGCATGTGGGACCAAGAGAGGGCACACTAAGGGCTGAAGAATAAACCCAGGAGAAGTGAGCACTAATGGCAAAGCTCTTCCCAGGAGCCTGGCTGCCAAGGTCAGGAGACAGGGGACTGCTGTGACAAGGCAGTAGGTGTGTAAGGTGTCTGCACCTCATAGTATCTGGTCTTTCATTCAGTCAAAGAGGCTCCAACAGTGGTCAGGACAGAGCAGAAAGACCAGCACCCATATCCCTGGAGGTAGCCATCCTGAAAGTGAGACCCTGTCAGAGTTTCCTGGTGCCATGGTGATGTTGCACCCAGAAACTTCTGGGACAAATACTTACACTTTATTGCTGCATCCCCAAAGTTGGCTGATGTTTCTGAGTGCCTGCTCTCTATCCTATTACTGTGACCCAATGGCAGGAACCTATTTCTCACTCTTCTGGAGGCTGGAAGTCAGAGACCAAGTCCTGTACATGCACTGGTCGGTGGGGGGCACCCTGTTGCAGGAGCCAGGAGGATGAACCTGCCCTTGTGACTCAGCAAGCCCATGGTGAACATGTCTGCTCCACCAACTGCTGCTTCTGCTGAGAAGTAGTAGGCAGACCTTGACTGCTCTGCCCAAGATATCCAGCTCATCAACTCGCTCACACCCACCCGAGTTCAGGTTGCTCTCTATGATCCCCAGAAAACTCCCACTGGCTTTTCCCTAAGTGAAGATGTTTTCCGTCAGTTTGATGATGCACTACTGATTGGTCCTTGGGATGGTCACCGAATGACTCTATTGGGACCTCTGCTAGGCAATCCTGTGTTGATCTGGGCAGCTGCATCTACAGAATAGCTTCTACAGGGGGCTGAGGTTCCAGAGACCCCCTGTCATCCCATGTCATTCATTGCTGACATTGAAGACAGGCATCAAGGCCTCAGCTGCGTGGAAGAAGCGAGATAGAAGCCCCCACACCATGTGTACAGTGTCCCCATTTCTGCCTTCCCTTCTGGAGCCCTGTCACTTCTGAAGGCCTGTCTTAATTACTTGTCTCTTTGCTGTGGCAAAATACCTCACAAAAGCAACTTAAAGAAGGAAGTGTTTGTTTGGATCAGCAGTTTGAAGATGTGGTCCATTGTGGACGGCGAGGTCTGCAGGCTGGAGCTTGAGACAGCTGGCCACATTGCATCTGCCACCAGGATGAGTTCCTTTGCAGAGACAAACACTGGTGCTCAGCTCACTTTTTCCTTTTCTTCCTGTCTAGGACTCAGACCACTGGATAGGTCTCTTCTCACCTCAATTACCCTAACCTAGAAACACATTCCTCTCAGACACTTCCAGAGGCTTGTCTCCTAGGTGATTTTGGATTCTGTCAAGTTGGCGGTATTCACCATCACAGGACCTCTAGAAAAGTTTTGCTGGGAGCACTCAGGTCTGTGGTCTTGGGAAGCAGACCCGGACCTAGACTCAGTGCTCTCTCAGCATACCTGTGAGGAGTGCACGGAGCTTTTTATTATCCAAATGATGGATGACATATGGCCTGCACAACTGTGGCTATGTCCTGATACGCCTTATGGGAGGGGAAGTATTGACTGAGGCTGAGTTCTTGTTCCGTGCCAGACTAGTGAACTACAGGCCAAGCTGAGGAACCACAGTGCATCTGAGTCACATAACTCCACCAATGGCTGGGCACTTCCCAAGCTTCAATGGCCTGTGGTGAGTGTTTGCTTGGCATTGACATTATTAATTCATCCGCTAACTGCTTCTTCCAGACAAGGTTGCTCACAGGCCTGGGCTGCATCAGGGTCTACAAGTTTTATTCTGCTTTTTGGCATCCCACAAAGCATAGAGCCCTGCAAATACCATATGGCAGAGTTCTCAGATGCAGCCTTATCCTGCCACCATAGCTATAATGCTCCAATGAACCCAGCTCCAGGTTTGCCAATAGTGTCAGACCAGGAAGACAGAGTTTACATGTGTCCACACTGGGACAGTGATCCATCTGCTCAGTCTCTGAGCTTGAGCCTCTCCAACATGGCATAAGTTCCTAGTGTTAGGTAGAGAGGTAATCCCAGGACTGTGTGAGGCTGGCTCCCTCCTAATGCTCTCCTGTGGGGACACCAGAGACAGTCTCCAGAGCTCACATGGTGCTGGCTTGCCAGGCAGAACCTTAGACCTACCAGCATTGCTAGGTCCATGCCTCCCAGGTCTCTCTCTCTCCTTCATCAGAACAAACAGCCTGCCTTCTGTATCAGATGCTGGGCCCCTGTCTCCCAAGTTTGCCTGCAACCTGAGCTCTGAGATCTTGACTGTTCCTGAACCCTTATCGGTGTCTCTGTGACAGATGCCTAGTTCCCTCTGGCTCTTAGAAACCTCTGAAAGCTTCACACGGCATCTCCAGTGGATGGGCTTTTCTCTCTAAGCACAGATGGCCTGAAAGGGAGCTGGACAGAAAGGAGAGATGAGATGAGGCCCCGGATCTGAGAACTTTGTGCTCAATGCTCTGCTAGGTGGAGGGGCTGAGGCATGGGACCAGCAAGGAGCTTCTCACTGTACCAAGAGGACAGTGAGTATTTGAAACTCCGAGCTGAGATCTACCACCAGGACCCCTAGTGTCGCCCCACCCCCACCCCCACCCCCGCCGATTTGTGGATCAGGTGGACAGGACAGCATAGTTCCTGCTTGTCATAAGACATGCTGGGCCTGGCTGCCCACACAAAGCATAAGCTCTGCTCTGTTGCTCCTTTGTGATTCCTTATGTTGAGCTGAACACTTCTTCCTTACTTTCAAGCACCGCAAGAGCAGCCATGGCTGCCTTGATGGGAAGATGGGTATCTATGTACCCCAATATCAGAGACAGGAGAAGTCTACCTTTCCCTCATTTTTGTTGACGTTAAGCAGAATCATCACACAGTTTACCCTGACAGACAGTGGTGTGATGCCTCCGAGGAGGAGGAAGAAACCTCAGGAGAGTCCCCTCCCTGAGGACTGGAGGAAGCAGTCACTGCCATATTTAACTCTAGGCTGTCCATGAGGGTCTGTGGTGTTGTCATTCCCTTATTGGACAGTGGCCCTGGGGACCACCTTGCTCAGAGATGCTCCCTAGAGGTTTCCAGGGAGGATGAGTGCTTCCAAGGGAAATGCAGTTTCCATGGTAATCATGCAGCTGGACTGCCAGGGAAGTAAGCTGTACCCAAGCATGGGAGACGGGATCCAGGCTTCACTTCCCCTGTGGGGCCTTCTTGTCTATCACAGGCCAGCCAACAGACTGCAGACTCTGAGCCCATGATCCTCCCCACTCTCCTGGAGTCATCCACTACCTTTGGCTCTTATCATTCTTCTCTTCTGCATAGGTCCCTGAGCCTTGAGGGGAGGGGCTTGATGAAGACATCCCATTTAGGACTGAGCGCTCCAAAGTCTCTCACTCTCTGCATATTGTCTGCATGTTGTGGGTTTCTTTGTTGATTACTATCTACTGCAAGAAGAAACTTTCTCTTAGGAGGGTTTGAGTGAGGCACTGATCCCAGCTGAGTGCTAACCGGTATTTTTTAGATGTGTGATAGACGTCTCTAATAAAGTAACTTTTCTAAAAGCATTTGTTGTTATCACTCTCCTCCCAAGAGCTTCCATTTCCTGTATTAGTTCCGTGAGTTGTCCTTCTACCTCAGCTGAACCGTCAAACTGTGGCCACAGTCACAGTTATACTTGCTAGGACATTCTGTCTGTCTGTCTGTCTGTCTGTCTCCTTGGAAAGCAACAGGTGTTTTCCAGCCTTTTTAACTCATCGGCTTACCTGGACTCCTGTCAACTATGCTCATCTTTCTAGTCCCGGTCTTCAGACTTTGTTCATTTTCTCTGCTGTTTCCTGGTTCATCGCTTTCTCCTTGTTTCTTTGTTGCTTTTTACTTCGGCTTCACAGAAATTAACCAATTTCTTATATTTAAGGCTAAAAAGGAAACCCACAGTTTGCTATTAAGCTTGTCTTTCACGGCCCTCCCTAACCCGTGAGTGACATAGAGAGCATTAACTTCCCAACCCATGGGTGTTTTGCATGACAATTGTTATTGATCCAATACTCTGTCCCTTGGGAACTTGACTGCTTGTTTGAGCCCCAGCTTAGGTGATCTGCAGAGCTGGCTCGGCCTGTGTTCAGGCTTGTCCTTCAGAGTGCCAGCCCACTTGGACAGACTTGCCAGTGCCCCACCAAGTCAATAATTAATGTTTCTCACAATCACCTATTAATTAGCAAGAAAGGACGATTAGATTTCCACCAGGTGTGAGTTTATTTTTTTTCTGTTAATTCTGTTGATATTCGAAGCTTTCAAAGTGTACTAGATGACTCATCTGCTTGATACCTGACTGCCGGATAGCTGTGTCTGTTTGTCTATCTTTTGTATGTCTGTTGTCTGTCTGTCTGACAAACGTCTGCATGTCTATATGCTGATCTGTCTGCCCTTTATCTGTCTTTTGTATATCTGTCATCCTGTCTTTTGTCTGTCTGACAACTTCCTGTCTGCTTGTCATCTTTTTTGTCTGTCTGACATCTGTCTGTCTATCAGCATCTGTCTGTCTGTCATCTATTTGCTTGTCTTTTGTCTTTGTCACCTGTCTATCTTTCTGTCATCCATCTATTTGTCTATGTGTCTTTATGTCTATCTGTGTACCTGTTTGACCGTCTGTCCTCCGTCTGTTTATCGTCTGCCTGTCTTGATCTGCTTCTCTTTGGTGCATGTGTATTGAAGATTACTGTACGTGTGACGCACTCTTTTTCTCATTTGAAATTTTTCCTTTTTTTACTCCAGAACTGCCTCTTGCCTTCAGTTCCTCTTTGATGTTAGAACCACCTCTGCTTCCCCTATACATCTTCCATGTGTTTGTTATTGCAACTTACCACTCCCTATGTTTAAACTGTATCTCCTCTAACCTAGTCAACACCTGAATCTTGCTCTCATCCATGCATATTTGAAATGATATTTGAGTTACCTTGGGCTGCCTCTGCGGTGCTTCTTTCTGGGGTCTGTTGACCATTTATTCCTTTCCCTCCTCTCCTGCCTCAGGCTAGGTCAGCTGAACACATTTCACCATTCCTGTTTCCTTTTCCATGGACTTACTCAGGTTTTGCTTCCCGAAACACATTTCATATGCAAGAAAACCATCATTTTGACACGGATTTTGTCATCATCAGCACAATGAAAACATTAACTTTTCTGTCACCCCAGATATCCTTCATGCTTCCGTCTTGGCCACTGTCCTGGCCAGCGTGTGCTGATCTACATTCCAGCACAGTTGCTTGCCCAAGAGCCCTGGGGCCATTTTTGTGCTGACTAGACACTGTGGGGCTTCTCTGTATGCATTATATTGCATATTGCTGGAGATTTTCCTGTTGTTTCACTTCCCACACTGGTGAAGTCACCCACATTGTTTGGTGTTTGGTAGACACTGCTTGTTGTGTTCTGTCGCATTGCTGACTGGCATTTCTTCCTGTAGACATAAACTACAACATGTTTGCACTCCATTTCATAGGCACCGAGTTCTTTGCAGACTCTAGCTATTCTGGATAAAGATGAATGAATATTCATTTGCAGGTTTTTGTTGGGTATCTTTCCATTCTCTTGGATAAACACCTAGGATCTGAATCACCAAGTCATCTGGGGCTTGCCACATGGAGCTTTATCAAAAGCTGCTGAGCAGGTTTTCAAAGTGGCCTTCCCCTCTCTGCCTTCCAAGCAGCGAATGTGGAATGTGCATGCTTTCCAAAGGCTCCATCCTCACAGGTGTGAAGGATGCCATCACTGTGCCTTTCATTTGCATTTCCCCTGGAGCCAAATGACAGGGAGCATCTTTTCTCATGCTTATCAGCCACATGTCTACCTTCTTCAGCTGAGTTCTGCTTGGTTTCCACACAGTTCTCCCTGAGCTCAGAGCCCTGCACACCCTCTGCAGACAAACCTCTTTCAATTGTGATTCCCAGTTATTCCCTCCAAGTCCATGAACTGACTTTTTATTTCTGTCTGTAGTTTAGGAGAAAATGGCTCCACTTCAATTGTGTCATTTATCAATTTAAAAAAATTCCAGAGTTCAAGTTTCTAATATCTCATTGAGTAATCTTTGTTTTAACTGGAGAGTGCCAAGTGCAGCTGTCATGTTTTACAAAAGATTAGTATTCCTTTGTTATTATTTTTATTCTTGGACAGTTTTGTTCATGTATACAATGGATTTCTCTAGTTTTCACCCCCACCCACCTCTCTGATCCTCCTCCTTTCCCACTGAAACTCTTCCCCTTCACAATTCCCATTTTCATGACTTCCCGTGTGGGACCCACTGAGTTTAACTGGATTACTTGCATATGCATGAATGGAGGGTCATTCGCTGGAGCACAGGCAACTTATCAGTGGTTACTGTGAAGGTCTAGACTTGACTTTACAGGCTCCATCTTAGGGAAAGGGCCACCATCTCAGACCACCTGCTGTACTCAGTTCCAGGAAGGACCTCAGGAATGTGCCATGACAACTCAAACAGATACAGAGCAGTATCCTCCTTCAGACATCCTGTCTGTGGCTTATGGCCCTTGAAGATATCTAGATAACCCTGCTGAGCAGTCCAGATAATCCTGTTCAGCAGGTTGTGGTTCCCTGCCAAAAGTCTAACCTAACGGTTTCAAATGTGGCTTCGCGCCCAAACTCTAGACCAATAGTTTCAAAAAATCACCTTGTCCCATATCCCTTCTACCCAATCCCAAGTTGCCAATTCCTGGCTTGTGATTTTTTCCTATAAAAACTCTAAACCTGAGCTTGTGGCAGCTGCCATATTTCCTTCCATCTGCCCTGCGGTGGCCCAGGTTGAACCTGAATAAAAGGACCCTTATGTGCTTGCATTGGAAACTGCCTCCTTGGTTGCTCTTTGGGAGTTTGGAGAAACAGTTACATCTCTGAAGAAAGTGAGTCCCTATCCCCTAGCAGCCATCAACTAACAGTAAACCCTAAGGGAGGGTCCCTCCTCTATGCTTGATGACAGGTTCATGGGGCCCCATCTTGTGCAGTTAACACAACTGCAGGAGTTCATGAATGTAAGCCCCCATCATGTGTGGAAGGTGCCTCTTGACAGTTGTGTCTACTCCCTTTGGCTGGTTGTTCCATAGGGTGTAGACTAGGGTTGTGGCCAGGACTTGAAGCCTCATGTTTATGTGTAACTGTGGATTCCTTGCATCACCATTGGCTGAAATGTTATCCTTTTCTTGTTGACTTATCTTTGTACCTTTGAGCACTCCCCTGATGGTATTTCTTGGATCAGCTTCTATGCTGTACATTCAGGTCTTGGACCCATGTGTTTCTCTTTCTGCCAGTATCTCCCAGCTGCTGGAATCGTGAGACCAGTTCCTGCAAATAACTGGCTCTCTGTTCCCCTTTCCTATTGGTGAAATTATTAAGGCCACTCCACGTAGTTAAAAGGGAGGTTTATTTAGTGTCGTAACTTACAAATAAAGGGATAGGTAGGTTGCAGGGTCTGGGAAAGGCGTGGCGCAGTCCAGCGGTGTTCTCTGGAGAACTCTGCTCGGTCTGCCTCAAGCGTCCAGGGTCCAGGAACCATGAGAGGGTGCGCATCTGGATCTCGGGTCTTCAGGGCCCTCTCTTGGCCCTGCCTTGTAGGTGTGACAGTTACCAAAGCCTCAATGGGGGTTGGAACTTCCAGATCAAAGCTGGAATGGCTACCTGCTACACTTTCTCCCAGCTGTTTTGGCTCACAAGATTATCCTGCATCCCACAAAAGCTTTAAAAATCAGCTGTGAGTTTCTGCAGAAAATACCACTGAGATAATTGTTGAGACTACATTAAAACTATAAATATCTTTACTGTGAACTGAGAACTGAGTGATAGTCATTCTACACATTTATAAATGACCCTCTCTCTGTGTGTGTGACTGATTGATTCTGCAGGATTCAAGACTGAACTGATGACCGTTCATACAAGTTGAGCTCAGCCACAGGGCTTCACTCTCAGCCCTCTTTTGACTTTTTTTTTAAATTTTGAGACAGAGATCTCACCAAGTCACATAGGCTGGCTTTTAATTCACTCCATATGCCAGGCAGAATTTGAATTTGCCATCCTTCTGCCTCCGTCTCTCTAGTAGCGAGGAGCTGGGGCCTGAATCACCAGGCTCTGCTTTCTCCATTTGTTTAGGTTTTTGTTGTAGGCAGAGTAATCACAGAATGCCCTTGCTTTCACTCCTGGGGAACCGTGAATATCCTGTCTCTACGTGGAAAAAAATCTGTGCAGACACAATTATGACTTGAGATGAGGAGTTTGTCCTACATTGTTAAGGCAGATTCTATCTAATCAAATAGTTTGTTCAATTAAAACCTAAGTATTAAAAACCAGAGAAAAGGAAGAAAAAAAAAACCCTACTCCTTCAAAATAACAATGAAACATAAAAGAAGAGCAGAGAGAAGAAAAGGAACAAAGAACTACAGGGCAAACAAAACCATTAACAGGATCCCAGAGGAGAATCCCTCCTTATCAGGATGTTCTCCTGAATGGATCCAACCCCTCAGGGAAAAGATAGAGTGAGTGAGCGGCAAACAAAGAAACAAAAGCCAACTGTATGCTGTCTATAAAAATGTCACTCTAGACTCAAGGACATAAGTAGTCTAAAGGATCAAGAAGGAAAAGGATAGCTCAGCTTCAAGGAGGCAGACATAGTGTGCCTCTTGTCAGACTAAGGAGCCCTCCTCAAAACTAATTCTAATGGCAAGGGAAATTCTCATCATGATAAAGGATCATCAGAAAGAAATCACAATTGTTAGTAAATATGCACCCAACCTCCAACCACTTGGATATATAAAGCAAATCTTGACAAACTTGAAAGGAGATATTGGCATCAACCCGTGAACATCAGGGTCTTCAGCTCTCCACTTCCAATTACAGATGGAATATATAGATACAAAATCCATAAGCATCAACTCAGAGCACTGTGGACCAAATGGACCCAGCATACAGAATGGACCATACATCAGACACATGTGGAACTGTCCACCCTGCAGACACATATGGAATTGTCCACCCAACAGCAGCAAACATGTTTTCTTCCTAGATATACATGGAACATTCTCTGAGGTTGATTACAGGCTAGGTCACCAGTCTTAACACATTCAAGGCAATTGAAATCATATTAAATATTTCTCTACTCACAACAGAGTGAGTCTGGAAATGGCAAGAAAATGGGGGGGAAATCATAAATACATAGAAACCAAGTCACTCTCTCTAAAACAACCACTGGGCTGAAAATGTCTAAGTATTTAAAATATCTGCAGGGATTAGGGAGATGGCTCGATGCTGAAGGCACTTACTGCTTTTGCAGAAGACCTGGGCTCAATTCCCAGACCCACACAGAAGCTCACAACCATCAGTAACTCCAGTTCCAGGGGACCTGGCTTCCTCAGGTACCATGCACATATGTAGTGCACTTATGTGCACACAGGCATAATACTCACACATGAAATAAAAATAAACAAATCTTTTTAAAAAATTTCTGCAGCTGAATGAAAATAATATACAGTTTACCAAAACTTGTGGGACACCGCCACAATAAAAAAACTTACAGTGGTTAACATCTGTGCTGAAAAAGAAGAAACACATCACAGAACTTAATCATCAGTACTTCAGCGAGAGGGAGGAGGAGGGAGGAGGATGGGGAGGAGGAGAGGGAAGAGGAGGAGGAAGAAAGGGAGGAGGGAGGGAGTTGAGGAGGAAGAGGAGTTCTTCAGGGAGAGTCAGCTGAGAGGAAGGCATGACAGATACCAGAACTGCTAGTCAGAGAAGAGAAAGTATAGAAAATACCAACACAACTGGGGATTTTAAGAAAAGATGAATTCTATTTTTAATTTTGTATATACCTGTGTTGGGGGGGTATGTGTATATAGGTGTAGCTGCCTACATAGTCCAGAAGAGGGCATTGGATCCCTGGACCTGGGGTTCTGAAGGGTTTTCAGCTGCCATGTGGGTGCTGAGAACTGAGCATGGTTCTTCTGCAAGAGAAGCAAGTGCTCTCAACTGCTGAGCCATCTCTCTACTGTCCCACCTACTCTTTTTTGCAAAGTTAGAAGTACAAAATTGACAAATCTTTAGATAAGTGGATGAGTTTCTTCTCCTTCCAAATCTCCTTCCATAGTTTGACTGTATTAAAGATTTTATATTTATACTACAGGAGAGTAAGAAATTTAAAAAGCTACATCAGGATTGACATGGGTAAAAAGTCAATTTGCAAGAGATGACTGAAAGCCCTTTTTGTACCCTGCCATCATCTAAGGAACAAAGCTCAAAACAAATCCTGCAAAATACAAACAGGAGTGGTGGCGCTTACATGACCGTACACCAAGTGGCCAGGTTCTTTGGACTGCTCCCTCAGCTCACTGGCCACTTCCATTCCTGGAAGTGTGCTTTCCTTTCTTAAAAAGCTGTCGATTTCTATCCCATGTCTAACTTAAAGAGGATGACTTTTTCCCCATCTCTTCTTGGTGGCGGCTGGGATTTCCCCTACTGTACTATATTTTTCTCTTAAACTATAATAAAAACTGTCTTCTAGCTCCCTTCTGAGTCAATCTCTCAAATTTTTTTTTTATTAATGAGACTAAGAACCACCCCCAAAGTAACCTCAGTTTCTCTTCTAACGTTTATACATCTTACCTTTAGGTTTTTCTGACTCGCATACAAGTGGTATAAAAAAACAGTGGGGACTATGTCTTTTTGATTGTTGATGTCTTCTGTACTTTCTGTAGAACAAGCTCTGGCTTCTTTCTCATACCTAAACAAAGAGATGAGTTACACCTGCCCCTCACTGCTAATAGGGCAAATCACAGCAAATGAAACAGTGCAGGTTTATGTTTGTACCACTTGGGAAGTCAGAAGTCTGAACTGGGTCTTCATTGGCTAAAACCACTTGTCACTAAGCCTGTGTCTTTCTGTCCTTGAGGCTCCAGAGAGACAGGTGCCCACCGGAGCTCTCGGCTCCCAGAGCCTCCTGCCATTTTTATGGTCACTATGGCTGGCTTGCTCACAAGGTGTGCTTCTAGCTCTGCCTCTCCTGCATCCTTCTTCCACATTTAAGCATCTTTGTGGTGACTTTGGGCTCATCTGGGTCATCATGGAGGACAATTGACACAATGCTAGATCGTAGTCTAATCACATCTAGAGGTGAGGTCTACGGTTGGGAAATGAGTGTGCTGAACGTCACCTCCTGTGGCTTTATTGAGTGTCCAGACAGCTGAGAGTCCAGCCTCGTTGGGGCTGCCTTGAATTGTTAATTAGACTGGGTCAGTTTGTTTTCATGCTAACTTACAACCTCTCCCTTGGTGTGTGTCTTGTTTGATGTCACCTTTTGGGTCATCCTGATGCTAGTAGGGGGTGAACTGCCATCCTTATAGTCTCATTTCTCTGTGGATTGTGGCTGGCAGGTCCAGAACTTTAGTCAGGCCAACAGTTCTTGGGAGGAGGTATGGGGATAGCTCTCCCTCACTCGCAGGTTCCCATGTCAGGAGAACTTAGGCCTTTCCCCAGGAGAAAATATTCAGACTCAAGTGTTCTGAGTCACTGTCTAGGCATCCAAGACCCGGTGAAGTACTGGGCCTACTGGGCCTGTGGCTCACACATGTTATGACACAACCAGCTGAAGGGGCTCTTTACTGATCTACCTAATGCTTTATAGAGCACTGGGCAACTGGCTGCTGTGTCCCCCCCCACACACACACACAAACTGGTGCATTGGTAGCTGTCCTGACATTGAACACACAGGAGCTTGGACACAGGCCTGCTGGGGCTAGACAGTGTTTGGAGCTTCAAGTGTTTCCCAGTCCCAGAGCTGGTTACCAAGGGGAGCTGCCCCCCAACCATATGAGCAGAGGAGGAGCCACCTGGGCAGGCAGGAATTTCCAGTAGGTCTCCAGTCACATAGACCAGGAACTAACTTACAACAAGGGTCAGGGTCTTCCGGTGATGCAGCATGGAGTTCTGTGGCTTGGTGTGCATTTTATTCTGCAACAATTTCACGATGGCATTGCTGTTCCAAGGTTCTGGGTCACACAGCAGTAAAAGAATAAAAGGCCATTTAACTGTGTCCGTCATAGCCCCGTGGTTCACAAAGCCACACACATTCATTCCCCGCCACCCCCATGCACTATTCCTAGGTCAAGTTCCACAAAGGCCTTGTTGATGAGACCAGTGAATGGTGGCTGGCATGCTGGATTTGCTGCTGGGCCATAAATATTCATGTGGAGTGGACAGACAAAGAAATTGAGGTTCAAATACAGGGCACGCTTATACACAACCCCACATACCCAGGAATCCTCAGAAATGTGCTACTGGCTTCCCTGTGCCCAGACTAGCCACACTCATGGGCACACTCCACGAAGTCAGAGCAGAGCTGCTTGGCATATTGGAGTTTTGTTGGGAGGGTTACAGCTTCCAGAGGCTCAGGAGAGAAGAGTCTGGGCTGATGTGCACCTCTCAGAGCTGGAAAGAAGGCTATACTATAACATCTGTAGGATGCTGGGCTCTGTGTAGCAGCACTCCATGCTTGAGGTACTTCAGGAGAGCCAGAAGGAGCCTACATTCTGCTCTCCCTCCCTACAGGGAGTCAGGACCTAAAGCTGATGCTATAATGATACCTAGGAGGACTTTTAGTTTTAGCTCCATGAAGTAAACCTCTTAGATACCATCATGCCGATCACAGTGTCAGGTGGAAACTGAGGTAGAGGGGCAATCTGACTCTGGAATCCACAGAGACAAATGCAGAGAGCCTCAGCAAACACTAAAGGACCAAAGCCACTAGGGTGCATGCTCTGGCAATTCTGACATAGCCAGGTGGAGGGGAGGTGTTAGGGGTCGAGTGGGATTAGCCTGAACCCCAGGTCACAGTCTCAGGTTACCGCTTGTTACTGAGGGAAGTCAAAGCAGGTCACTTGTGGCAGCTAGTCAGATCACATCCACAGTTAAGAGCAGAGAGAACAAATGCATGTGTGGCTACTTATGCTCAGTTCCCTCTACACTTACACAGTCCAGAATCCTCTGCCTAGGGAGTGGTATTACCCACAGTGGACTGAGTCTTCCCACTTAATTACTTTTGAATAATAATGGCCCCATAGGCTCATATATTTGAATATTTGGTCCCCAATTAGTGGAACTGCTTGAGAGGGATTAGAAGGCACAGTCTTGTTGGAAGAGGTGTGTCACTAGAGGTAAAGGCTTTGAGGTTTCAAGAGCCCGTACCAGGCCCAGAGTCTCTCTCTGCATGCTGCCTCTAGTTCAGGATATAAAGCTCCTAGCTACTCCTCCAGCACCAGGCCTGCTGCCTGCCACGATACTCACAGCTGTGATAATAATGGACTAACCCCTGAAGCTGTAAGCAAGCCCTTGATGAAATGTTTTCTTTTCTTCTGTAAGTTGCCTTGGTCAACGGTGTCTCTTCGCAGCAATAGAACAGTAACTAAGATGGTGACCAGACTCGAGACAATAATCCACAGATGTGTCCAAACTGATCTAGACAATTCCTCATCGAGATTCTCTTCACCCATGATTAAAGATAGTGTCAAGATGACAACTAAGTTAGGTATCATGGTGGGTTGTATACCCAGGAGTTTCTAGAAGAGCCATCTGAGGCTTTGGACAAGAGAGAAGACAAGGAGCCATTTTGTTTGCCCAGGGTTGTTCACAGGAAAGACCTTCTGTGCAAACTCAGGAACCAAACTCAGGTAACAAGTGCGCTTAACTGCTGAACTATCTTCCTAGACCCTCCCTCTTTCAACCATTTTATTTTTAATTTTTACTTGTCTTTTCTCTTGTCCAAAGCCTCACAAGGACTCTGGTAATTGTCTCAGATCCAGGAAGGTATAGGAAGGTGGATTCCTGGGACTCAGTAGCCGTACAACCTAGTTTACGTAAAGATCTTCATGAAAAACGGGTAATCTGGTTGATTGTGCAGAATCACTACCCCTGTGTCCTCAAGCCTTTGCCAGTGGCTCTGATGTCTGCCTTGTACCCAGGAATGTGTGCTGTTTGCAGATGGTCACTTTCTTAGGCAGATCCAGTGCCAATGACTCTTACCTATCCTTGCCGCAGAGAGAGCCTCCGACTCTACAGGCCTGAACAGCAATGTGGACACTCCACCATAGTATTCAGGGTCTCCCATGCAGTGTCCAATATCAGAATTGGAGAAATAACTATGGATGGGTTAAGACACCCACTGGACCTGCTGTGAGATGAACCTAAGACAAACCTCAGTTGATCACAGTTGACTGTCTGACACCCTTAAGCCTTGCTGTGGCCAGAAGCTTCAGTGACAGTTACAGATCCATAGTCCGTGAGTTCGGATCCAGGAGCTAGCCGTTCCTTGACCCACAGTGACTTTGTTGAAAGTCCATGGGCCCTTCACTGTGAGGCCAGGAGAAGTAGTAACTAAGCATTTGTAAGGTAGCTGGTCCTTTCTTCCTCAACGGAATACAGCCATCCCTTCACGCAAGGCTTCTGGGCCTATGGATAGGCTTAGTTCTGGGAACTGACTGGAGACCTGGGGCTCTCTGACCTGCTGCTAAAATTTGGGCTCATCCTCAATTGACCTTGAGAGGTTTTGATTACATACATAAAGTGAGGATTTAATGGACTTCTTACCAACTGTGGCTCTCCACACACCGTGATGAACTCCCAACGCCCCGGGCTGGTGTGCGTCAGACTGTTCAGCTTGCTGATCCAAGAGCCACACATTCTCTGTCTTAATCGTTACAAGAAAGGTAATGTGCTATATTATGATTCTGAGATTTACTTTTCCACTCAGCATCCCATCGTGAGACCTATTCTTGCTGAGGCGCACACTTGCGGCTGAGTCATTTAAACAACGGTAAGCATTTCTATTGCGTTATTATGTCCCAGTTCATTTGGTGCTCCCCCTCCGGTAGGCACACTGCTTTCCCCACAGGTCTGCTGCAGGCGTCAGAGCTGTGTGAATGTGCCTGCGTCTCCACAGGCACATGAGTGGCATGCTTTGCAGGGTGGGTATCCAAAGGGAAGGACGGACACACACACACACACACACACACACACACACACACACACACACACAGCCTCAACTCTGATAGATACTATCCAATTACAAAATCAAGAATAAGACTGTACCAAATCACCCTCCTTCCATTTGGCGGCCGCTCCTCCTACCCTCTTGGTGTTTGATGTGGCTTATTTACTTTTTATGAGTTTGGCTGATGTGTGTAAATTCCTCTCATTATCTTAAGAATGAGGAAAATTAAATTCTTCTCATATGTTAGGCATTTGAGCTCCTCTCTTTTGGACTGGATGTTTATACCATTTTGCGCATCGTATTTTCCATTTTATTATTGACTTGCAAGAATCATTTGTATATTCTAGATAAAAATCTTCCTTGGTTTTATTAGATTAAATATCTTCTGCTGCCTCCTTTATGATGGTTCTGCTGCTCAGAGGTTTTAATTTTGATGCTATGAAGTCCGTCGTTCATCTCTTCACCTCTCATTCTCTTGAGTCTTATTTAAAAAATAAGAACACAAATAAGAGTGAAAGGACATTTTCCTCTAAGATTTTAAAGTTTTGCTTTTAACATTTAGATCTTTGTGCCATCTGGAATCCGTCTCTGTGTATGGCTGGTGAAAGAGATAAAGTTTTATTTTCCCATATGGCCAGCCAGTTGTCCCTGCCGCTCTTGCTGACTGCCCCATCCAGTCTAGCCTGACTGCTAAGAAAAACCTTTGTTTGGAGTCAAGAAATCATTTGTGTTTGCAAATGTTCAAGGGCCCTCTCTTGATCCTCCTCCAGGAGAGAAATCGGAAAGTCATTCAACACTTCATGCTATGCGTGTATCTCAGGTGTGGGTAGATAGTCTCTGTCCAGAAGCATGCCTTATTTTGTTTTGTTTCGTTTCTTCTTTTTCCTTCTCTCTATGTATGAAACACTTTCTCTGGTCTTGGGATGCAGCTTAATGGTAGAGCACTTGCCTAGCACTTGTGAGACATTGGGTTCTAGTCCTAGTACCATAAATCAATAAAATCAAGCAACTAAATTTCAAAACAAGACATTCCTGGTCTGAGACTGGATTGCAGCTCCCAGACCATCCAATGGTTTCTCATCCAGAGCTCCCAGAAGCACCCAGTACCAGGCACACATTTCTGATGCCTGGACCCTTCATTTGGCTCCTTCCTGGCTTTGCTGGAGAGTGGCCCAGTGGGCAACCTGTCATAGTCTTGAAACCAACATCCATGGCAGAAACAGAAGGTGGAAGGAATGGCCAAGTCATTGGCAGCGTTCAGACAGGTTACCAGGGTCTCTCATATGGAGACAGAGAGTTGGAGGTTAAGAGGTGACAGCCACCAGCAGAGCTAAGAGTAGTGTCAGAGCAGCTGCCTCTGTGCATCACCATAGCCAGGCTCCATCCTGACCTCTCTACCAGTACTGAGTGGGTCCTCACAATCTTCCTGAGCAAGGGGGTTCCTAATTTTCTCATTATTGAAATTTGAAAACTCTGTATCAGCGGTTTGCCTCAGATGGTGAAGCTGAGTCCAAGCCCAGGCCGAGAACTGTTGTCTCTGACCACCAAGCCCAGTCTCCTATGCTGACTGTGTGCCGTAGATGTGTGTCCACCAAATTTATGCTTGTTTAAATCTATTCCCATTTTTTTAGGAGAATTCTACCTTAGCATGTTTAGCATGCCAAACTACCAAAAAGACATCCAAAGAGATGCCCCTTTCCCCAGCGAGTGACACAGCAAAAACTTCCCTGAGTCTCCCTGTCCCGCATTGCTGGCCATTCCTGAATCTCTGAATATGTACTCAGTCCTAAGGCACCCTGTAAACACACTGGGTTTGCATTTTGCTCTCCTGCTTAATAAATATGTTTTGGAGATATCTCAATTCTATATATTTCTAATAGTTCAATAGTATCACAGTTCACTCATTCCAGAGTATGGCATATTTAGATCGGTTATAGGTAACTGTAATCATTTAAAACACTCAAATTTTTTTATAATATGTAGTTTCCGTGTGTGTGTGTGTGTGTGTGTGTGTGTGTGTGTGTGTGTTCATGTTTGAATATTTGTGTAGAGGCTAGCAGTATATTTATGGAAAGGCTGAGTCAAACTTCAAGTGCATCTCAAAATATGAGAGATGGTCTCCAGTTACTCTGCAAAGAGATTTTGAGAAGTCACACGGATGTGGGCACTGCGTTCCTGTGGCTGGCCCCATGATCAAGACAGAGAATCACCAGCCTGGAATGCATTTTTCTGTGACTTTGTTTGTTTTGAACACGTCATATTATGTTTACGAACATGCATGTTCCTTTTGCTGCAATCTATTTACTTGCGCTTTTTTTTTTTTTTTTTTGTATTTCTAAATTTTTCAGTGGGGGGAACTGTTGGCAATTTTAGTGTGTTGATGGGGGAATTGTTGGCAACTCTAATATTTTATACAGTTTTATCAGGAACGTATTTTGAAGCGGGACACACCTGCAATTTCTATACTTGGGAAGTTGAGGCAGGAGGATTAGCAGTTGAAAGTCAACCTGGGTTCCGAATTCTAAATCATCACTGGTTCCTGGAGAGCCCTACAAAGTCACGTCTGGCTCTTTTTCACAAGCTGTGCTCATCTGTGGATATTCTAGCACAGAGTTTGTGCCCGCTGCAAAAAGTGGAATAATTTTAGCTTGGGGGGGGGGCGTGTTTGGTTACAATCCTGATGGAGGAAAATTTCTGACAATTTAAGGTATTTACAATGCTTGGAAGGTTCAAGCAAATCCTATGAACAATTTTCCGCAGAGTTAAAGCAGGAGTGGTTAACGGACGGCTTTCTCAGTTCCGTGTATGGAAATTGGTCTGTTCAAACCTCTAGTCTTATCTGTAGTAAATTCTCCCCCCACACACACCCCACCCCACCGATCTCTCTCTCTCTCTCTCTCTCTCTCTCTCTCTCTCTCTCTCTCTCTCTCTCTCTGTGTGTGTGTGTGTGTGTGTGTGTGTGTGTGTGTGTGTGTGAGCCTTTCCCATCTCTGGGCCCTGCACCCAAGAAATCATCAATCCACACACCATAGATTCTAAAAAAATAAGTGTATGCACTGAATACAGATTTCTTTTCCTCATCTTCTCCCAACATGCAACAGCTCTTTCTTGAGCAGTGGTTCTCAACCTTCCTGGTGCTGCAACCCATTTAATACAGTTCCTCATGTTGTGGTGACCCTCAACCATAAAATTATTGTCATCGTTACTTCATAGCTATAATTTTCCTACTGTTACAAATCATAATGTAAATAGCTGATATGCAGATTCATGTCATACCAGGTATAACCAGCAGTCAGATGATTTTGTAAGTACGGGAGGGTTATGGATTATATGCAAACACTTCACCTCTCCTTTCACCTCAGTATCTGAAGATTGTGGTAATTCCTTTCAAATGTCCTTGGTAGCCATGAAGAAAATAAGTGGACTGGAATTGGGATCATTTATTTTTTCTTTCTTCACTATATTTAATTGGTCTGTGTGTAGTTTCTACGGCATCAGCTCACCATACCAACTACTGCTGCTTTGTGATAAGTCTGAGGAATGGGGAAAGATGGTCTCTTAGTCCCTAGACACACTTCAGCAGTCTGGGTGGCTTGCATGCTGATGTGCAGTCCGGAATCAGCTTTTTGTGGAAAGCTGCTTCCAGCAGCTTCTGTCCTGCCTAAGGTCTTGACTTCCTTTTTGTCAGCTTTATTGCTCATTGATAGCATTACAAACACAGATGCTTTCTTCGCTTCAGTTTTGGATTGTTTACTAGTATGAGATTGAGTTCTTGAAACATAGCAGAGCTCTGGTTAATATCGGCTGAGACACTTGGTAAAACTGTGATGGGTTTTTAGCAGAGTCCTTGGAACCAACGCTATAGAAGATGAGGTCTGCAAACAGGTAGTTCCACCTTTCCTCTCAACCATGTCCTATAATTTTTGATTCTCACCTAATTTCTCTAGATGGGTCTTCCAGTACAGTCCGGAGTGAAGTCCCAAGGGTGGATGTCTTTGCTTACTCCATTATCGTAAGGAAATCATTTGCTCTTTTGTCATGAAGCATGTTTTGCATTCTTGAATCATCGGTTCTGAGAGATGGTTTTACCCAGTGAAGAATTATTGGGTTCTCCTATCGCTGCCACACTGCTTCAGACTCCACAGTTTCTGGTGAGACATTGCTAGAATGATGAGGAAATGAAGGAAGGACAGACATGTGGACAGGCATATGGAAAGTTGGGCTGCACAAGGCCTTAAGGGACATTATGCTAAATCAAAACGCTTGAAAGCAACCCCATAGAGAGCAGGCCTAGCCTGGCTGGGGTTGCCAGAGCCCCCTCCCTGACTGATTTCTAGCAGGACGTGCCTGGAGGTCCTGCTCCCCTCTCAGAAGGCTCCTCTTCCCATTATTTGCTACACTCACTCAATAGCAGTGTGGACTGGCAGCCTCCACTCCCTTCCCTATGCAAGAGTGAAAGACAGAGGTCATTGGCAGTCCCAGTAGGCATATGTGCACTCTAATGTCCCTGCAGGATTATACAAGGAAAAAAGTTCCCAGGGAGAAATGAGTGAATATGTAAAACCATCCATGCAGGCAAAGGCAGACTCTTCAGCCAGCAATAACAGGAAACTCTGCCATTTGCAACAGCACAAAAATCATTGCACTAAGTGAAAACAGGAGAGGCAGCATCTCTGTGATCTCACTGACATGTGGCGTCGAAGAGACAAACCCAAAGAACAGAAGAGAACAGAATAGACAGTGGTCTTCAGTGGATGGGACGAATGAAATGAGGAGGTCCAGGTCAAGGGATGCCAAGTTTCTGCTAGGCAGAGTGGGTAAAGCTATAACACCATTCCAGTGTCTTTTCTGTTATGATAAGGCACTCTGGCCAAAAGCAGCTTAGGGGAAGAAAGAAAGGGTTTACTTGGCTTACACTTCCAGGTTCCAGTTCATCGCAGAGGGAAGTCAGGGCAGACACTCAAACAGGAGCTTGAAGCAGAAACCCCGGAGGAACACACCTGCTGGCTTGCTCACAGGCTCATGCTCAGCTAATTTTCTTACACGTAGGGAATGGAGCTGCCCACAGTGGGCTGAGCTCTCTCACCTCAATTAACAATCAAGATAATCCCTCCAGTCATGCCCGCAGGCCAATCTGATCAGGGCCATTTCTTAACTGACACTCCCTTCTTAGGTGATGCTAGGCTGTGTCTAACTGATAGTTGAGCCACACAGCACAATGAGTGCAGTGAACACGCTGTGCTGGACACTGGAGAAGATTCTAGCAAAGGTAGATTTCATGTGCTCTCCCACAAAACAAATAAGACAAAGGTAATTGTGAGAAGACTGATCAATCTATTTAGCTCCAGCAACCCCTCCCTGTGTATGAAATTAAACCATCACCATGCTGCACCCTTACATGCATGCAATTTTACTAAAAATAAAAGCATAAAGAGCAACCACCCCTCAGCTGAAGGGCTCTGGATCATGGCTGTGTTTTCAATTGGCCAGGCTTTCTCTGGGAAACTGTGCAGCCACAAATGTATCGGCTGCTGGTGGGTTCCTGGGCAGGAATCCACCATCCTTCTGAGGCTGTGCCCTGCTTGTGTGGCCTATGATCTTTATTCACCCCAGGATTTCTGCCCCAGGGGTTCCTGGGGTCTCAGGAGTTGGGGAACAGCTGTGTCTCAATCCTGGCCAGATGACAGCTTCTTCCCCAGGCCTTTTGTGATTTCTGTCCCTCCTCTGGCACCTGGAGCAGTTGGCTGTCCCACTTTTCCCTGTTTTGTTTTCATGTGACATCACCACTCTTTTCTGGGCTTGTATGGGGGGGGGGTCTTATAAGCTGGCAGAGGAAACAGTGATGGAGGTGGCCGCTGAGAATTTCAGGGGGTTCTTCTTAACTCTGGGCCCTGTAGTGAGTGATGGGCCTTCTAGGAATCTAGGGGGTGCTGTGACAATGTGCTTTCCCTAACCTGACACCTTTCCAGGCAGAGTCTCACACAGAGCAAAGTGTGAGAAACTGTGACATTAAAAGACACTCACAAGATACCTCCTGCCAACTTGGCATGGCATTAGCTGCTGCTGGTCACCATGTCCCTCAAACCACTGGACTCTCCCTCCCTCTGGTAGTCACTGAACTGGTTACCCTGCCTGCTGCAGCTTAGCCAGAATTCAGATGTCACTTCTCCTATCCAAATTCTGCAGTCACCACCCGTGACAATGGAGGACCTCTGGAGCATCAGGCATCGTGAGCCCCTCTGTGCTGAGGCTGGTTGGGGGAAGGGAGGAGGTCTCCATTGGGTATCTGCAGAGTGCCTGGCTCTGCCAGCCTGGAATGGGAGCAGCCACCACCATGCCTGGGGGTAGCTAGGCAGAACTTGGTCTTGTCAACAGAATGCTGGCCTTAGCTTAGATGACCAAGAAAAGCAACAGGTTCAAGAGGAGGGTGTGGTCAGGGCCTGGAGGTAGGAAGTCAGCAGCAGAATGCCCATGGGAGGATGAGGGGAGCTCAGTGAGCTGACACCCCAAAGCTCTGGTGGCATGCTATTGTACCTGTCGCACTACCGAGGGGGCCGTGAAGGCTGTGGTGGACTGAAAAACATACCTCCATGGATACCCAGGTCCTGAGCCCCAGAAACACATATGTGACCTTATATGACGTTGTGTAGGTGAGTGGAGGGTCTCAAGCTGGCAGTGATTAGGGTTAGTCTGGTAAGGTGAGTCCTAAGTGCACTCTCGTCCAGCAGACAGAGACAAAACAAGATTAGATCTATGGAGGGGCCGTGTGATGACAAAGACACAGATGGCAGATGGGGCCCAAGTCTAGAACTCTAGGAGCCTCCAGAGGCTGGACCAGTAGGATAGGCCCTCTGCCTCCAGAGAATCAGCCATCAGGACTCATCCGGGACTTCCATCCTCCAGAGAAGTATGTGGGTGGCTTAGCTGCCACCACAGCCACGAGAAAGCTAAGGGACAGTGAGCTGCTTCATAGGCCACTGGGAGCCTTCCAGACTGACTGCCCATGTGCCCTGCCGCCTTACTCTCTTTTGGACCTCTGTGACTGTGTTCTTATATTTCTGGTTCCCCTTCTGTTTCCTTTCTGTGTGTGTGAATGTTTGTTTGTTTGTGTGTGTGTATGTGTGTGTGTGTGTGTGTGTGTGTGTGTGTGTGTGCGCGCGCGCGCGCGCGCATGCATGTGTGTTGTTGTTATGTGTGCATTAGTCTGTGCAAGGGTGTGGGATGTGTGTGGGTTGACAGAGGTCACAGTCAGGTAGGTCTCTTCCCCAGTCCCTTTCCACTTTTTATTTATTTATTTGAGATCTTTTCTCTCGATGAGCTTGGAGCTCCCTGACTGGCTAGTGCGGCTGGCCATGGAGCTTCAGAGATATTCCTGTCTCCACCTTTCCAGGCCTGGATCTCACTCTGTAGACCAGGCTGGTCTCAAACTCATGGAGATCCACCTGCTTCTGCCACCCCAGTGTTGGGATTACAGGCTTTTTGATGTGGGTTCTGGGAGATCAAACTCAGGTCTTCATGCTTGTGTGGCAAACACTTTAGCAGCTCAGCCATCTCCCCAGCCCTCCCTTTTTCGAGACAGTGTACTAAGTATCCAAGACTGGCCTCTAACTTGCTATGCAGCCAAGCATGATCTTAGACTTCTGAACCAAGAGCTAACCTTACAGCAGGCTCTGTGATTGAATTAATGCAATGCTTGAGGTCAAACCCAGGGCCTTATGCATGCTAGGTCCTCACTGACTAGCCCCCTCTCTCCTCTTTCGTGTGGCTTCAAGGGTGTGATTCCCAGAAGTCATCAGGATGGGCAAAGGGATTCATCAAATAGTTCCAAACTGTCATTGCTTAACCCACACAAGACACAGTCTGGCTAAGGCAAGTTTGCTGAATCTGGGAACCTGTCCCCTTGACAGCTTTTGGTCACCTGGAAAGCCAGGCTTCTTCTACCCAGTGTCACACCTCCCCAAGTCCCTGGGTCTCTGAGCTCAGTGGTAGATGAAGTAATAGAATGTCGTGGTGGGGCTCAGGGGCCAGACTGTGTTTCAGAGCTTCGGGGCAGCTGGCAAATGCAGTTGGCTGGAGTCCAGAGGAAGGTGAGGGACTGGAGGAGCCCAAGGCAGCCTGAGTGATCAGAACCTGGGGCTCAGAGATCTTCTGCCAACACCCTGGTGAGCCCTCCTGACCGTGCTTGTTAATCTCATGAATATGTAAAGCTAGGGCTACAGTTTAACACCTAATTTACAAAGGCCTTGTATCTCCAATATTAATACGAATAATAAAAATTAAATGCTGATGAGGGACGTTTGGGTTGCAGAGCTGTTTTGTGCCTGTGTGCGCAACTCTAAACCTCCCTTTATTGAGCCTTATTAATTCCAATGCTTATGAGCTGGGGACCCTGGCAAGTCACTTTATGTCTTTGAACTGGGCATCCTATTAGAGACTAGGGATCAGTACCTGCCTGGCAGTCCCGGGATGGTGAGAGCTCCCAGGTCTGAGCACCTGTGTGGGGATTTGAAGTGGACATCAGTCCCCCGCCTCCACTCCTTTCCCTGGGGAAGACTGCACTATCCTCATTTATAGCCAGAGCAATAGGTAGCCTGAGCAGTGACTCGCCTGCCCCCAACTGCCAGGGCCTCTCGGTATCCAGCCAAGGCTCACAGATGCAGGTACCTATTGGCCTGACTACTTGTTCTTCAGGCCCTAGCCATCGGCGTTTCGGCTGAGGGGTGCCCACTGAACCTTGGCTGTGTTAACTAAGTACAGTGACTCTGCATGTATTTGTACCTACCCAAGCTCTAGGTCAGCCTCAGTTCTCGTTCTCCTGAAGGAGGCAGGATGGTGATCAATTTTACCCAAAATGTAAACCACATCAAACAAATCCATGCCTTTAGGAGGACTTGGTAATAAGGGCATGAATCATGTCGGGAATGCAGCACTCGGGAGAGTGAATGGCTTAGTCCTTAGGAGACAGGAAGGAACACGAGAGCTGGGGAGGATGGCCTCAGCCCACTTCTGATCCTGGGACCTAGGTGCCCCTTCCTTGGGTCCAGTGTGCCTTTCTGGGTGCTACCTCGTGCAGAGTGTTCCAGGCTGTTCACACTCATTCACTTATAACTTTTAATGAGAGGCAGTCCAGGGCTCTTTCCTCTCCAGGAATCTTACAGCTCTTCCTAAAACATCCATTTCTGTTCCTCTAGGTAGTGTCTGGAAGGGCCCTGCCTTGCTGAGCTGCCATTCTGGGACAATGCTTGAGGAGGTCAACGAGGCCCCAGCTGCAAAGATTCTGCTCAGACGGAAACTCCATTCTCTGCTCTCTGACTCGGATCCCTCCTGGGCCTCTGGCTCACTCTGTTTTTCCCCACATCCCTCCTCTGGTCTCATTTTAAATAGAATCCACCAGCAATCAGAGCATGAGGACAACAGCCCAAGTTGGAAACGAACCCCAGCTCTGGTGAAGGGGGGTAGAGATGCTGCTGAAGGATGTCTCCTGCTGGAGACAATGACCGCCCAGCTCTTCCAAATGGCTCCACTTTCCCAGCTCTGGCTTCCTCCTTAATGGCCATGTCTTCCCTGGAGCCTGGAAACTGGGACAAGGCATTGTCGTGCAGCAGGAGATGGGCTGCCTGGGCTCCTAGGGACCAGTATGTTCCCTGCATCTTGGGCAGTTTCTATCTGAGGAACCAAGACTGAAGTCTCTAAGAACTTAGAAAGGAGGCTTCTTCTGCTTTGCAGAACACTGGGGATGCTGGCGTGTTCAGGGCAGAAGATGGATGCAGCTTGTTTGAGTGGCCCCAGGCTGACCGAGCAGGAGGCCAAGGCTTAGGGGAGGGTACTGGGTCTAAGTGGTGGGTTTGGGGTGGGGGGCTGAGAACTGCCCTCAATCCTGGGGCCACATAGGTCTTTATGGATGGGTGGAGCTCAGAGAGCTGACCTCTTCAGGCCTCCCAGGTAACACAGTCTCACAAACAGGGGCTCTGTGTGGGCCTGTTCTGACTGCCCCATCTGTTCTCTAGGAAGTTGACATCGACTTAAATCCTCAGGGGAGGATCACATGTGAATTTGCACCTGTGTCTGGGTACAGACATAAGGGCCTGCTGCCAAGCTCTAGAGACCCTCAGCAAAGCCTCACGAGGTGGGTACAGACAAGGCACTGGAGCAACTTACAGCCGGTGTGTGGGTGAGCAGAGCCAGAGCTCAGGCAAGTCAACTGACCCCAAACCCCACATGGGGTGTTTCTGATCCCCAAACCTGATCCCAGGTTCAAGGTCAGCCCAAGGGAGCAATCTTGTCACTGTCTGATCACATATAACTCTTTCTGTACTTGGAGTTGTGCTAGCCACAACCTTACCCAGTCCTGGAGGAGGACTGATCTCCAAAGAATCATTAAAGGATTCTCCTGAGGCCCTCTATGGGATCTCCGAGTCCCAGTGTCTTGGAGACCCTTAGATAGGAATCCTCAGCGTGGCTGCATATTCCCAGACTGCATCGGCTGTGAAGCTCCTGTAGCAGCAGGGGTGGAACTTGTGTGCAAAGACTTGGATGTCACAGAACAGGACAGGAGGCACCAGTCTGTCATTTAAAGCATGGGCATGTGGGCCGGCTCCTTCACACTCTCCAGAATTCACCAGGCTAACTTGGAAGTGGGGATATAAGAGTGTGCAAATGACCTCCCAGTGGTCTCTTCTTCAGCTCTGTAGTGAGTGCCTCAGTGAGGCTTTAGATAGCTTCACATTCAAAGGGCAGGAACAGTTATGGAGGGAGAAAGAGAGATAGAGATGGGGAGATGGATAGATAGATAGATAGATAGATAGATAGATAGATAGATAGATAGATCCTCTGTAGCTCATGATAGCCTTGAACTTGTGACAATCATCCTGCTTCAGCATCCCAAATGCTGAGATTATGGGAGCACACCACCACATTCGCATACACACAGCAGCGAGGGTGGAAGGTGAGAGAAGGAAAGGGGAGGTGAGCAGTCTGCATGATTGTCCTCAGCGCTGCCCTTACAGATAGAGTTTGTGACACCCAAGAGCAAACGTGCACCCACAGTGAGTGGGTGGTTCAGAGCACAGGACTGTGGGGTGGACAGAGAGGGCATTGATCCAGTTCCAAGTGGACCCCACTTGGAACTCCAAGGGGAAGAAGAGGAGGAAGCCATACTGGGAAGCCCTGGAGCCACACCAAGCCATACCTGGCTTAGGGACCTTGTACATTTCACTAATCTTTGCCCTGCAGCCTGGTCCTGTGGGTCACAACCTTGTTCTAAAAGAGCTGCAGTCAGTCGCATGACCTTCACTGGGTTTCAGCACAAGACTTTCACTCCTCACACCTCTCTAGGAACAGAAAAGGCAGAAGAAGAGTAGACCAGTTGGGTGCGTACTAGGACAGTTCTGGAAAGAGGCAGGGAGACTGGCTCATACCCCAGGTGGTAGCAGGGACTGTGGAAGCTGGCCTCTGTGACTTGAGACATTGCCCTTGAGTGCCCATGTCTCCTGATGGGTCCCTACACAAATACTGTTGCTCTGCATAAAAGGGGAGGTAGACAAGTGAGGTCCGCATGAGGAAAATATCAATATTCCGGCAATATCGAGTTCCTGTTTCTCAAATTGTAGACGAGATAATGGGCAGAAATGAGTTGCATTATCAGCCGTCTCTAGTGGGCTCTTTGGTGCATGGGGGCATCAATCCACAGTGCCGGCTGGTGTCGCCTCACAGGGAAATTAAATAATGCTGAGTGACAGCTGATGTGCTCATTACCTGGAGGAAGCCCACCTTCCAAAGGCAGGAATTTAAAGTCTCCACCAGGGCGGAGGAGCCAATTTATAGCCCATCACTCAGGGTTCTGACACGGAACTCTGAGCTTGCCATTTTGTTAATGAGGAATGGCGCTCATCCTAAGAGCCTGTTTCCCTGAAGAGATGCTTGCACGTCCTGGTGAAATTAAGATGACTTTGATAGGGACACACAGCAAATGCTTAATGACTTTTTAACCTCTCACGACTTCGGCTGGAGCAACTGCAGACAATTCATCATGGCACTATCAAAGCCCACAAAGGGTGAGTCATGGGGAAGTGGCCTCTACCTGAAAGATGGCCCACTCCCACCTACCTCCAACTCCCAAGAACATCTGGGCCTCAGTTTCCCAAGCCTGGACCTCATGACTCATGTGTTCAGATAAAGCATGGCTAGCTCAGGCCACACACTAATGATTCCTGACCCTCTATCACCCAAGGGTGCCACCTCGCTGATCCTCCATGCTCCAGCTCCTGTCTCCTCCCATTTGCCACGCCCTCTCTAATTCAGCATCCACAGAACTATACCTGGCTGCACACTGGGCAGCAAGAGGGGGATGCTCCTAGTCTTACGATTGGCTCTCACCGGTTCTCTCATTTGCATACACCAACATCTGCTGTGTGGAACAAGCAGACCGACTGACCTGGTGAGGTCAGGGGCAGATGATTCTTACTTCTGTGGCTAGTTTCTCTGGAATCGTCATCATCGTCAAAGGCACCAAGCTGGGTTTGACAGGCTTGCTGACTTCCTGAGAGATCCAGCCTTGCTGTCTCTGGATGGCTTTCTGTGGACTCTGCTATCTGTGAGACATGATTGTTTACAGTAGAGGCTCACCCTGAAGAAGCAGGTCCCTGCTTTTAAGATCTTGATAGGAGAAGACATATGCTTGGAAAAGGGTAGCTAGGGTAAAACACAGTGGTGGGGAGAGGATGCAGGCACTAAATAGAGCATATCCTCTGAATCTCCAATGGCTACTGTGCTTTCTGTCTGGTTCTGTCCCCACGACACTCTGCTGAGTGGCTCACTCTCCATCAAGGCTGTGGATAGAGCAGAGCAGGGCTACTTGAGCCTCTGGAGGTAGTCACAGTAACCAAGATGTTCCTCTGGGTGTCATATATGAAAACACAGTCTTCAGGTCTCTGCAGTTGGGAGGCATCAGTCCAGGATAGCTGGGACTGCTTCCTTCCCAGGCAGTAAGAGGCTCTGCTTGGCCTCTGAGCTTTCAGGTTCCTGGATTCCTTGGCTGGTGGATGCCATCTCCCAATGGCTTTCCTTGTGTTGCCACCCTCAGTCTGCACTTGTCTGTCTCTGTTTTGTTCAGGAACACCAGTCATCTGGTTTAGGAGCCACCCATGTAACCTCGTCTTTGCCAGCCCAGCTCTAAAGCCTTCCACATCAGGCCTCACATTTGGATCTTGCATTAGGACTCTGCCTCTTTTAGGGGCACAATTAAAACCAGAGTGAGGGTCAGTTTCCTGGAATCCTTCTTGAGGGATTTTGGTTTGGACACCCCAGAACCAAGAAGTTTCTGGAAAACTAATAAGTGAACAGTCTCATTCTATCCTGGGCCCAGGACAACAGGTTCTGTTCTCTGCAGGGACAGCCCCTCTCTGGTCCCCTTTTCCCTCTGTAGGGCGTAGAAGAGCAGACACTGGAAGAAAATCTCCACCCTTCGGGCTCATATGAGCCTTCTCATGGTAGAGCCAAGGCACCTGGGGGTAACATGCTGGACTTGGGGATGTCCCTGGGAGATATGGTTAGAGCCAGCACCTCCAAACCAAAGGGAGCACAGAAGGTAATTGGTTAGGAATCCCCAGTCAGAACCTCTGGTGAATCGCGGGGTTTACTACCCTTGCTGAGGGGGTTAGAGGTTGCCAGCTCAGCCAGCTACTCATTTTAAGGAGCAGATTCACATCTGCCTCTCCACTGGGGAGCCAGCAGAGGGCCTGCTGCCCCCCTCTGGTGCCTCTCTGGCCATTTGTCATCATGGCCGTCAATCAGAAATTTCACAACTGAAAGTTAAATCACAGCCAATTGTCACAGCAGTCATCGCCAAGGCATTAGAGTCCCACTTAGGGGATTGTTTTCCAAAATGGCTCATTGGGAAATATTTTCTGCTCAGCTGAAAGTTTTGCTGCAGGGAACACAGCATATGAATTTGAATGATAAACTTGGAGTGTCCATTTGCGGAGCCCAGCCTCTCCCCGAGGCTCAGCAATATCCCTTGATGGCTGTTCATGTATACCCTAGACACACTGCCAACCTTGCTACCTATTGCACCTGCCACCTGGACTTGATGGACAATGGGGATTCTGCCCTGGGGTGGGTGGAGATGACCCAACCCTACAATAGATATCTATGCAGAACCCGTGAATATCACTGGATTTGAAAACCAGGCAGATATCGTTAAGAAGACCTTGAGGTCATGGGAGATTCCAGATAACTTCTAAATCAAATCATTACTGTTCTTAGAAGAGACAGAAAGGAGAGAGAAGACAGGGAAATGTCCTGGTTATAAGACGACCAGCACTGAAAGCCTCCGGAACCTCAAGGGACAGCAGGACTCTTCCCCTGGAGACATTGTGGGACTGCTCTGGGGGACTGTGACAAGTAACTCATGGAATGGTTTGTCCTAGGTGAGGACCAAGCATTTGGGTACTACACACGGAACGGTTTGGGCTAGGCAAGGGCATCCAGCAATATCAGGGCATCTAGATGTCACCGATTGGTCCTGATGAGGGCAGTGTTCCACAGTCACCCTGGTTAGTAGTGTCAGAGATTCGCCTTCCCCTTTGTAACACTCTGTGGGCATGGTGGGGCAGGTTCCAGTATATGAGAGTGAACACAGACATTTGTACCAGGGAATGTTAAGAGAGCTCTGTACACAGTGAGGACAGGAAAAGTAGGCCCCAAAAATGGAACAGTGTGGCACTCAGCCCTCACCTGACCCCAACTTGAGGGTCCCCAGGGAACATAGTCATACTATACATGGAAATATTAGACCTCTGGTAGACATAGGAGGGCAGTAACAGAGTTGAGCCCAGTACAAACACTGGCTTCATTTCTCCCCCAAAAGAGCTGGTATGGTATGGGGCTCCCACTGCCAAATACATGACTTGGCCTGGCCTGGCCTAAGACAAGACTGTCACTGCTGTGATGTGGACAGAGTGGAGAAGGATCAGCCACAGGGATAGTGGTGGTGGCATGTATTTCACAACCTTGGGAAGCTAGTGGGGGTGAACATAACCCCCTTCTACCAATATGCCTTTGGGACTGGGCTCTGGGAAGCCTGAGGTTGTAGGGCCAGAGACATGTAGTTAAGAACTGCACCAGAAGCTACTGCAATCTGCCTCACAGGGGGCTTTGAACCTCGGTGATCCCTTCTGTAACAACACAGTCCCTCTCATGGGTAAATTTCCAAGGGCTGACATGGAATTTGGGACTCAAGCAATAAAACCTCAGGCAGACAGATTGAATAAAAACACTGGCCATCACATCAGCAAACAAATTCTAATCTGATCACACAAAGTGAGGGGCTACATGGCAAGGGCCCATTCATAGTTGGTAACAGGTACCTTCCCACTACCCACAATCCCCAGTCTCTCTGGTGACGGTAACAGAAATGCAACTGTCCTGGCCAAAGAGCTGCATGTTCACCCAGCTGCTGCAAGAGAGTCTCCAGGACAGAAGCACAAATGGGGGGCATTGGGTTCCCTTGCCCATGCCTAGTGCCAGGGAGATCTTATGTGACAAGCAGCTCTGTGGGCCTCGGGGCCAGCTGGAGAGGTGACTTGTGATGTACAATAGTTAGCATGGGAGGGGATCTGCCCCACGTCACCCCATGCAGAATACTCACATGCGTGGCCCCCATTGATATGAGCTGGTTCCCACTCTGCTTTCATTGTACACAAAAACACACATGGGTGAGCACTTGCATGCATGTATGAAATGAACCAGGCAGAGGTGGTCAATGAGTGGGCGTGGCATCGCTGGACCCACTGCAAAAGGTAAGAAAGGAACTCAGTAAACTCATGAATTGTGGGAAATGGTGTTGGCACTGCTTCCCTCTGGCTTTCTTGGCCTCCTTACCTCTCGTGGGTACTTCCACCCCATAATAATATGGAAGAAAACATGACATGTACCCAGAAGAACAAATGTGACCTATGGCCCAAGTTCCTGATTTGGAGCCAGATCCCAGCAAGAATTTGCCTCCACTTCCCCCATTTTCTACACAGAGAGCCACGTGGTACCCGGTTTAAGCAGCTCCTGTAAGAGGGTACTGTGGGTGGGTGGAGCCTTTTGGGTACCACATTTGGATGTGTGTACCCCTCTTCAAGGGCATGATAAAGTGCTGAGAAAAAGTTCACACCAGGAACCCAGGGTTCGTGTGCTTTCTTTTCATGATCAGAGTACACATACCAGCTTTCCTAACCAGTGGGCATGCCCTGAAAAGACAAGAACTCACTCTAGATGAAAGAATGCCTCAGGTCAGCAAACTGTGAGTGAGCCAAGAAGCTACTAGTTGGGTCTGAACCTCTGCGAGAGCTCAGTGTCCCTTGGAGACAGCAGAGACTCCTGGGTCTCCAGAGTTGTCAGTGTGGGCATGGGTCTAATAGCATGGCTGTTAGGGCTGAGTGGGGCCAGCGCTCTGAAGCTGGGCACTGTGCTGGCCAGCAAGCCAGCAGCCAGGAAGAGACTATTCCACACATAGTGATAAGGTCTGTCCTCATTTTTCCCTCTGCCCTGTGTTTGCATCAATGAACAGATGGACTCCGGGAGCCCAGAGCATCTCAAAGGGGCTTGGCTAATCCTCTCCATCAGTGAAATATGAGATGCCAGCTACGGTGGGAAGACATGTCAAACCCAACCTCTGCCATTATATAACACTGTGGCTCCCCAAACATAAGCACTTACGGAGCATCTGTAGAGACGTTATGGGTTAGGGACCAGCTAGCTAAGCAGTCTTTTGAAGTCCATCTGGTACCTCTTTCTTTTCTTGCCCAGCCTTCCTCATTCCCTTTAGAACCCACTGTTTCTCACCTAGGAACCATTCATGCATCCTGACCATCTAGAGCTGGGCTTGGGCATGGGTGCTTTTCATTAATTATTGTCAAAATGCAAGAGTAAACTCCTGTAAGAGCTGCCTGTCACCCACAGGAACAAGTCCTCTCCCACTCCCTCCATCTCCCCCATGGCTTGAGATAAAGGAACACTGTGTGACTGCTCTTGGCTGATGTCTGTACACTGGCTACTGGGGATAAATGCTTTTCTTTTCTTGAATTAAATTTTCTGGTTGTCACAGGACTGCAAGAAGGGGCAAATGTCTGCTGATTTACCTTTTAAGTGCAATTAATTAATTAACTAGTTAATTAATTTAATTAATTTAATGTGTATGTTCCTGAGTGTGTGTATATGTATTTGTATATGTATTTGTATATGTGTATGTGTATGCTGCTTATGAAGGCCAGAAGAGGGCATCTGATCCTTTGGAACTGGAGTGGCAGGTGGTTGTGAGTCACCTGATGTAGGTGCTGGGAACTGATACTAAGTCCTCAAGAAGAACAGCCAGTGGTCCTAAACGTTGAGCTATCTCTCCACCCCTAAAACGGACTTTTTATTAGTGTATATTCACTGTATAAAGGGTTGAGTTCCACTCAACTGTGTCATAAGCTTTGACTATCTTCACTTCCTACGCCCTCCCCTGTGCCTCCCCTGTTCACTTTTCTCCCGAGTAATAACCCATTCTACCTTAATGTAACAGGTGTGTACCAAAGGGTGGCAGATGGCAAGTGGGTCTCCTGGGATCATTTAAAAGGAGGATGTACAGAGAGTTCAGAAAGTAAGCACAGAGCTCTCATGGCCACTGGGGAGGGAGTACATGCTCGACCCATAAACTCCACCCACTCTTTCCTTTGTGTGTTTATGGAAGAGCCACGTGACGTCATCCCTTGAGTCCCGTCTGCCTGTCACTTTAGTTGTGGGCGAAAGTCTACAGTGTAGTGATCATAGGACTACTAAAGACATGGGAAGTCTGAAGCCTGCCCTCTCTCCTCCTGTAAGCAGCTGACTGCCACACCTGAGAGACTCTGGGGACATTTCAAGGCAGACATCTTACTGAAGCTGCTGCTGGGCAGTGGCTAGCCTTCAGATGAGGAGAGAAGGAACATGTCATGACTGTTTGACTCTATGTCCAGCAATAGCTCCCTCTGTGGGCAGCTGGGGACATCAGCATGAAGCATACATAGGGCAGGAATGATGAGTCTATTATGTTCCTGGGTCATTTCTTGGAACGTCTCATCAAAGTGGTCACTGAAGAGAAGCAGACCTGCCCTGCTCTCTGTGAGTGGCCCTGGGTTCCCAGTGCTTGCTGGGAGATTCTGTTGTCTCATTTCCATGATCCCAGGTATTGAGAGGACTTTAGTACATAGACATACAACCACACAGTGTAGGATCCGCGCGCGCTCGCGCGCACACACAAACACACACACACACACACACACACACACACACACACACACACACAGCATGGTGCCTGGAAAATCAGAGCCATCCATGAAGGCATTGGCATATACGGCTCCTTGTCCATTCATGCCTCCCATTGATCCTGCCTGAGTCTGCTTAACCTTTCTGGGCTCACAGCATGGTTCAGACTTAGCTGCAGCACTACAGTGAACATGTCTCTTCATCACCGCAGATATGAAGTTTCAGATTAACCTACTGTGTTTCCTCACACATACACTCCCATGTCTCTTAAAGAACACTAACTTCACCCCAAGGCTGGATGAGAAGCCTCTGTGGAACGGTGTCTGCCTTGCGTACTACACTTCATAGCATAGTTTTTGCGCCCAGGATTCTTATTCTCTGCCAGAAACTGACAAACCACTGAAAGCAAAGGGGTGGCCCTCCAGATCCCAGAATTTCCTGGATTCCTTCACACAAGGATGGGAGACTCTAGGGTCATCATTTCACAGGGCCACAACATCAGTACCCTTGTTGGGCCTTTTGTAATTCAAGATCACTGTCCCTTCACCCACCCATCATGACCATCTCACCCAGTCATTATGATTTTGTGGTCCTGGCTTCAAGACAGGAGCTGGATTCCATTTATTAGAACTATTCTGCGCCTTTGAATGCTTCCTGGAGGTACTCTCCGTGGCATCTTGGGACAGGATCCTCACTGTGGAGTATCCATTAGCCAGGCAAATGTTTACTCAGTTGGAGTGTAGGGAGACAGGGAGCATCATTGACTAATATTAGAACACCAACAATTGATATCTGATGACAGAGATGAGCAAAGTCCTCTGTCCCACATAGTGATCTGCAGTATGTCTTTCATGAACAAAGTAGCTCCACCCACAGTCTAGCCAGGTGGACCCAGAGCTGACGAGTGGCCAACACTAGCCTCTTGATGGGCAGATGTTCCATCCTGGCTGGATCACAGCTCTGGTTGAGACCAGGCTTGTCAGCTCGATTCTCACCTTGGCACCGCAAATCTCAACTCCCAGGATCCCACAGCTTGTCTCTAGGCAGACACACCCCAAGGAAGAAGGGATCATGAAGTTTGGGACCTGGCAGATAAGTGACCTTTAAAAACTGAGCCAGAAGTCAGAGGGTGGACATGGTTAACAACCACTTTTTTCTTCGGGGATTATAAGAAAATAAGGGTAAGATCTGAGTATATTAATTCAGACAACAGAAGTCCATGGATGCAAGGACCAGAGACACCAGGCAACTAAATTGAATGAGTAGAAGTAATATTAAAGCTAAGAGAGGGGGGACAGTTCGTGGCAGCTGTCAGCACAGTCATCCCTGTTTTTGACAAGAGAAATACGGTTTCTTTATGGGATATTGTGTTTTCCGTAAGCCTCGTAATGAAATCTTGAAAAACCCAGTGACGTTGATCCAAATTTTAGCTGGGAAGACCATTATTAAAATTGATAACGCTGGCCTAATGCAGTCTAAGTTATGGGTACCGGAGATGATAAATCTTGAAAATTTGCATTGTATAAAATCGTTTTAGTAGATGGTTTTGTAGTCAGGAAGATGAGCTGACTTTTTGATTGGCTGCTACAGTGCAGAAGAGTAGAGATAAATGCTGGATAAGGAGGACGCACCTCCAGGGAAGAGTTCAAGATGATAAACGGCTTTCCTGGGCTGTTCACGAACATTTACTTCTAATCATTTAGCTGCATTTACTGTTTGGAATGTGAAGTACCTGAAGGGGTGGGGGACAGGAACTGAGCCTATGACTCGTGCAGTTTATTTATCTTTTATGGACACACGGACAATGAGGTTGGGGGAAGGTCAGGCTCCTGTTTGAGTGCCCCCCCCAACACTATCCTCACTTGGGGATTGACATCCTTGATTCATTCACCTGCCTCTCTTGGGCTCTTGTGAAGCCTGGACTCCCAAGCCCAATCATGCAGGCCAGCTGAGCAAACAGACATCTTTCTTATGTGAAAAGCTCCCCACCTCCCACTGGGTTCTGACTCACAGAAGTGAAAGATCTCTTTTCCCTTAAAGGATGCTACACTTGTTGCCATTTCTCCCATCACTGTTATTAGACCATAAATACAAATAACACTGCATCCAATGCTTAATGTCTATGGTGGTTTGAATGAGAAATGTTTCCCATGGGCTCAGGCATTTGAACACTTGGTTCCCATTTGTTGGCACTGTTTGTAGGTTCTTACTGGGGGACATACGTAACAGGGTAGCAGGCTTTGAGATTAGAAAGTCTTGCCATATTTCTAGTTCACCTCTCTGCCTCTGGCTTTTGTTTGAAGATTTGAGCTCTCAGCTCCTAGATCCTGCTGCTGTGCCTGCCTCTTGTTGCCGTGCTCTCCTTGGAAGATGGACTCTTATCTCTCTGGACCTTTAAGATCCAATTAACTCTTCTATAAGTTGCTATGATCATGGTGTTTTACCACAACAACAGAATAGTAACAAACAGTGTTCAAAAACTGAAGACCACACCACAGGGTGAAGAGGTCCCAGGAGGGGCTCCAGGTCTCCAACAGGGTTGAATGAGAAGTGAAGGGAATCCAGGTGCAAGTCTTAGGGAGACTCTTACCTTTGGCCAGCCACCTCAAGGCCAGGTCCTGCTTCTGTTCATACTGGCACCTCCCCCTAACAGCAGCCACCCTGGCTATAGAGCTACAGCATAAACTCCCATTGTGGCATGTATTGCTTATTGCTTTGGAGGTCCGTGTTTTCTTTGATTTCATCCATGCTGCATTGGATGGTGACTTGTCAGATCCTCACTTCTACAACTCACTTGCAGTGGGCCTGCATTACGTCTGTTTTCGCCGTCTGTCCACGTTTGGGCTGTGCAGGGAGTGGTATCAAGGAAGGGTTGGTTGCTACATGAAGTATTGACATCATTTTCTCTGGTATGATGAACATCTGGAATCACTGATGGTGACTGATGGTGGCTGCAGTGCTCACAACTATACTGAACACCACTGGATCCAGTGCTTTATTATAGTGAGCCTCTGGGTACATGAATTACATCTCCATCAAGGAGAATACCACTGGGCAGCTTTTCTATCCCAGAGTGGGTAGTGCAGCCCTGTTTCCCCAGACTTCTCTTTGCTAAGCAATGGAAACTCTTGGGAGATGTCAAAAAGAGATGGACTTCTTAGAAGTAGTTGCTTTCCAGTACTGTGATAAACACCATGGTCAAAAGCAACTTGAGGGGAAAAGAGTTTATTTCCTCTTACAACTTTCAGGTCATACTCCATCCCTGAAGGAAGTCAGGGCAATATTCTCAATTGAGGGCCCCTCTTCCCAAGTGACCTTAGCTTGCGTCATGCTGCCAAAAGCTAACCTTCATAGGAATCCAGGGCTGGGAGAACACAACCTGGGGAACCTGGTCCCCCTACAATAGACTGGATATATGTTCTGAAGACTACTGATGTCCACCCACAAGGCAGCCAAGCCACTGGAAGAGAAGCTACTCTGACAATACCAGGTACATCTGCCCTACCAAGAAGGGACCAATGGTCAAGACTTTGGGGGAGATGAGGCCCTCCTCACAGGGTCCTAGACTCTCTTTTGTGTTGAAGGATATATTAAAGAGACCCAGCTCCTGCCAGGCCCAAGTCTGGGGAGCTCTAAAGAGCTTTGTCTTTAGGATCCCTGATGCCCAACACTAAGGCACTGGGTATTGCTGGGCATCACACCATGACCCTCTTTTCCTTGGCCTGATAAATTCTCCTTCTCTCTAAGCAAGATCAGAGAGATAACTGTTTACCTTATAGATACCAGATATAGCTAAAATAACATGGTAATGCCTGAAAATTAAATGGCATGGAAACCAAGGTCCATGAATTGATATCAGCCTGGATCTGCACACGGATACCTGGGCAGAGGAGAAACATGAGAAAGGATTTAACTGGGAATTAGATCTCCCCATGTTACAGGCAGAATCCCCAGCCTGCACCTTAACATCATCTACAGACTCCAACTAAGGACAGAGACGGTTACAACTGGAACGAGAGAGGACAGTCCCTTGAACCAGACACCAGGATTCTCTAGCATGAACTGGGAGTGTGCAGGAGAGAATTAGCAGTCATGTATAAATGCTCTTTCTCTTATTTTCAGTCCTGCAGGTATAGCCCAGGGAGTCCCTTGTGCACCAGAGGCAACCATGCAGCCTCTGAACTGCACCCCCAGCCCATTTGAAATGTTCTGTGTCAAAACAGGATCTCATTGATTGTCCAGGCTGATCATGAACTTTCTATATGGCCCAGGCCAGCCTTGAGCTTGTGGTCCTTCTGCCTTAGCCTTATCAACATAAAAACACAACCTTTACATCAAAGGGGATTAGAGACAGATTATTCAGGAGTTCAATATGAGTGACCAATAGCACAGGAACACAGATTTAGGTTATCCCCAATTCCATGTTCCAAATGTAGCAGTTTAATGATGTTTTTATAGTAATAAAACAAAGAAAGTCCCCAACCAAGGCACTTTTTAAATACATTGATGGAAACCTTGGGTGGGTGGGTTATAGCAAAGTGGGGGAACCTCCACTGTTGACCTCAGATGCTGTCTTATTATACTCAGTCTTTTGATTTATGGAAATCAATGGTCAATTAACACATTTGGAAAGGTTTTTATCTGTTAGTCATAGGCTATTGGGGCACACCAAGGGGTGGGTAAAGAATAATTACTAAGGGGGTAAAGATAGCCCAAGATAAATTGTAATTAGATTTTGGATTTGCAACATTCCAGCTTCTCCACAATCATTGAGGTTCTCATCCATCAGTTAATTACCTTGTAGAAGTTTCCATATAAAGTATGGTTCTTTCCAGGACCTTTCATTTGAAGCCTCTAAGTAGCTGGGACTACAGTAGAGGAGTGGCTCTTTTTTTCTCCCTTGTCCTCCTCCTCCCCTTCTTCTTCTTTCTCCCTCTTTTCTGGTGTTGAGGTAGAACTTTGTACTTCATACATGCTCAACACATGCTTTGTTGCCTAATAGCATCCCAGCCCCTACACGTGTATTCAAAACCAGCGACATCATAAAACATCTCAACAGATAAATTGAAGTCACCAAAAGGAGCCAAGGGGAAAATACGGAACTAAAAATACACAGACTCAAGTGCCTGCTGGGTGTGTCAGTGATAGAAGCCAAAGCTCAAAGAGGCCAAGCCAGCGCTCTCCAAGACACACAGAGAGAAACCTCTAAATCAGAACAAACAGCCCGAGGGCAGACATACAGATCTGCTGGCATCTGTGGGATGAGCACAGAGTTGAAAGTTCAGATCCTCACAGAATATTAAAAAGTGTTTGAATTAAAGAACCCGAGTTGTCAAAAGATGTAAAGATGGAGATGAAGGGTAACTGCACAAGCCACAGGATTAAAACAGAATCTGGGAGACACATCTTAACCAAGATTCAGAATAACCTGGAAAAAGAAAACTAGCCAGAGCCACACGGAGCCACGGGAGATCACCAATGAGTGAGGATTTCTCATCTGAAGCCAAAAAGACTGGAATGAACAGTGTGAGTGTCCGTTGCTGAAAGAATGCTAAACCATGAGTTCTAAGTCTGGAAACGGGTTCCCTAAAGAGTGAAGGGGGAGTAAAAATGTCCTCAGACAGAGGAGCTAGAAGAATCTGTCCCTTGAATCTCCCCTCAAAGGCAGGCCAAGAGGTCTTCAAGTGAGTGGAAGTCGAAGTCAGAGGAGTTCTGAACTGCCAGGACAGAGCGAGGAAAAGGGACAGACAGAAGGGGAAGCTCAAACGTCATTGGTTCCTTTGGAGTATGGGAGATTGAGCCCAGGGCCTCACATATGCTGGGCAAGGCCTTTACTACTGAGCTACACCCTGAGCCCTCACTTTTTATTTTGTGACAGGGTCTCACTAAGTCACCCAGGACTTGAGGTTCTCATCCTCCTGCCTCCACCTTCCAAGTGGCTGAGATGACAGGTAGGCTTATGCAACAGAAATCACACTTTATGACTTAAAAAAGTAATACTCTTTTGTACCCAAAACAACACTTGAAAATCAGGAAAATGAAAGAATGCAAATGGGAATGAGGACTCCACTGTATTTGGAACAATGCTGTTATCAGTGGACTGTGGGGAGTCATATGCGTGTATTGAGAAGTATCCAGAATGACTACTCCAAACTACACAAGAGCACACACTAACATTGCTAAGAACATGATGACAGATTCCCAAAATATAATCATTTAATACAGAAGATACCAAGAAACAGATAAATGAGATTTTTAAAAAAGAAAATAACAGACAACTAATAACCTATCAAAGACTGCCTTGAATATAGGTGATTACGTGCACAACCCATAAAAATACTTAGAGGTTTGAAGAATGGACACACTCCTACACACACAAATGCATCTTCACACCCTTACCCACATTCCAACTGAATGTTGATTCTAAGAAAGTCATTTTATATCGGTAGTACAGACAAGAAGGAAATGGATGGACAAAGATGTACTGTGTAGACATGCATACAAATTAAAGGCACTCATTGTGTTGATATCTAGTACAGTAAAATCCAAAAACCAAAAATTTTCTAGACACAATGAATTTGCATAATAACAGGAATATCAGCCCACCAGGAAGCATGAGGATCATAAGTGTGTACAGAACCAAACAATAATGCCACCACTTACAATCAACAGAGATGAAATGAGAGCCATGGGTCACTAGTACAGGTCTTGTCTAGGTTACTTTCACCAACTCGACACAACCTAGACTTACCTGGGAAAAGAACATCCATTGAATCCTTGTCTAGATAAAGTTGGACTGTGGGGAGTCATATGCGTGTAGAGCATTGCCTTGAATATTAACTGATACAGAAGGGACTAACCCACTGTGAGTAACACCATTCCTTAGGCAGGTGGACCTGGGCTGTATAAGAAAGCTTAACTGAGAAGCCAGCAAACAATACTCTTCTGTGGCCTCTATTGTGGTTGTGTCTGGAATAAGTTCCTTTGTTGGAAGTAATGCTGTGTAGAATATCAAGTCAGTCTGCATTTAATTTCCTGCCTTGAGGACATGCTTTTACTTACTTCAGTGGTGGATGTGAGCTGAAATTATAAGCCGAATAAGTTCCTTCTCCTTATAAGTTGCCTGTGGTCAAGTGCTTTGTCACTGCAACAGAAATGAACTCAGAACAAATGGCAACAATGACATTGTCTCCATGACATATATTAAGAAAGATCTACATTAAAGGAACACACACATTCTAGAAACATCTTCTAGTGGATGTATACAGAATGCTGCATGGAAGCCTCAGAATATTCGCCAAGAAGAGAGTCTTATCCCATGCAAAACATCCCTCAGCAAATGTTTTCTACCATGAAGGGATCAAACTAAAAATTAAGAAAATCTATTATGTATCCAATTGTGCGGGGTGTAGTTCAGATGAAAAGGGGATTTATTTTACACAATTTTGGATTTTGAAATGTGTAAGTCTAATTTAATTACACTCTCAGGAAACAAGGAAAGCTCACAAATCAATGACCTGAATTGCTACCTAAAGGAAAAAGAAGAGCACAGGAAATAAACAGGAAAAGGATAAAGGGGCATGGTATACACCTGTAATGCTAGCATTTGGGAGGGTTGCCATAAGTTTGAGGCCATCCTGGGCTACATAGAGCGCTCTAGGACAGCCTTGATTACAGAGTGAGACTCTGCCTCAAAGAAGAAGAAGAAGAAGATAAAGAAGGAGGAGGAGGAGGAAGAGGAGGAAGAGGAGGAGGAGGAGGAGGAGGAGGAGGAGGAGGAGGAGAAGAAGAAGAAGAAGAAGAAGAAGAAGAAGAAGAAGAAGAAAAGCAAAAAGAGAAAAAAAAAGAAGATTGAGTGAAGGAAATAAAGTGATAAAGTGGCAGGAGCCAATGAGATTGAAAATAAAAGGGTGGAGGGGATAAGAGATAATATGATCAAAGAATATCATATGTGTGTAATAAAATGGTGAAAAGGGGGAAGAAACAAAGAAATATAAAACAAAGCAATTGAACTAAATCCTGTTGTTGTTGTTGTTGTTATTGTTTCATAGAAAATGCATAAAATTGGCAATCTCATATCAGGTTAGAGAAAAACGAAGAGTAAAGAAACAAGATAGCCAACATTGCAGATGCTCAAGGAGCTATCACTACAGATCCTATGTATAAAGTACAGCAAAGAAAGAAAACAAGCAACACATTCTCATGCATTCAGTGGCTCACAAGTCTAATGCCTTAAAACGGTACCAAAATTCAACAACGATAAAATAATTAATCTAACTGAAAGTAAAGTTGGTAAGTAAGTAGATCTCCTACAAGGAAATTTTCAGGATCAGACATTTGGCTGGGTAATTCTGATATTTAAAGAAGTAACAATGACTTCATCCACTATCTTCCAGGAAATCGAAGAGGAAAGAACACTTCCCAACTCCTCTCACAAAGTCAGCGTTAACTTGACATCAATGTCAAATGAGGGTAGCATAAGAAATGAAAACCAAAGACCATAATCTTCCATGAACAGTCATACTCAACGAAACAATAGAAGACTGAATTTTAAAATGCATGAAGTAGTGGTGTGTGATGATTGGAGTTTATTCCAGATGTGCAACATCTGGGACCAGTCCATGTGATCTACCACACGAATGCACTGAAGAATAAAAACCATATGCTTATATGAATTGGATGAGCAAAATACCCTTGACTAGTGCAATGCTTTTTCATGAGAGAAACTCAGAAGTTAGAAACACAGAGAAAATGGCTCTTAATAAAAACATTACAGCCTGGATCACATTTAGTGGTAAAATGCTAAATGATTTCTCCAGAAACAGAGAGCAGGGCAAGATGTCTACTCTCACAACCTGCATTCTACAATAGTACTTGACTTAGCCACTGAAATTGGGGGAGGGGAAAGAAGGGCATAAGGTTGGAAAGCAAGAATTGAAATGATGGGGCTGGAGAGATGGCTCAGCGGTTAAGAGCACTGCCTGTTCTTCCAGAGGTCCTGAGTTCAATTCCCAGCAACCACATGGTGGCTCACTACCATCCGTAATGAAATCTGGTGCTCTCTTCTGGCCTGCAGGTGTATATGCAGACAGAACACTGTATACATAATAAATTTTTTTAAAAAAAAGAATTAAAATGATGCCTGTTTGAAGATAATGGCACTATTATCACAAAAAAATCCACAAAAATGTTGTAGAGTGAATAGAACCAGCAAGGCTGTAAGATAAAAGATGGATATACAAAGTCATTTACAAACTTGCGCTCTAACAGAAAGCATGATAAAACGGAGACATGTTGTCCCTCACACACTCTCGGAAGAACAAACAGACACGGGATCTGTATGCTAAAAAGACTGATTTCTGTTTTTTACATTATCTCTATTGCTTTTTTTCATTTGTTTAAATGTGTGTGGTGTGCATGTGTGTATTCATGCTTGTATGTGGTTTATGGGCATATGTATGTGGATGTGTGTTCACCTGTGTGACTGTGTGAGTGAGGGTGTGAAAACTTGAATGGCTGTCAGGAATCATCCTCAGTGGCTCTTCCGCCTTATTCGGTGAGGCAGGGTCTCTCCATAAAACCCAGAGTTCAACAATGACTATTCTCCTTACACAGCTTGCCAGAATTACAGGCGGCTGCCATACCCACCACCTGGTATTTTCATTGGTTCTGAAGATCTGAACTCTAGTCCTCACTGCTTCATGGCAATATGAGCAATCTCCTTAGTCTCAAATTATTTTTTTGAGATAGGATATTACTATGTAGCCCAGGATGACCTTGAATGCATGATCCTCCATCCCAGCCCATTATCATTAAGACTGGCTTAAAAAAATTAAATATGAGCAAAAATATTCACAGAATACTTACATAAACAGAAAGACACTGTATGTTCATAGTTTGGAAGGTTTATATACAGAGTGAATAGATATCCATAGACCAAAATAATGAACCTCCACCTAAAATTCAAACCTTATAGAAGTTAATGAAAACATGTCACAGACTTAAATTAAAATGTATAACTCTTTTAGGACAAAGTGAAAGAAAATCTGCAGAATCCATGTTCTGCACTTAGTTCTTAGATTTGACACAAAAATCACTTATCTGAAATGGGGAAATTGAACCTTATCAGAATCTAAAACATTTCCTTTGAAAAAGGTTATGTGAGGAGGAGCAGAGAAAGATGGAAAAATGTTCCAAACCAGGAGTCTGACTAAATGTGGAACAAGCTCTCAAAACTCATCAAAAAGAAATAATTGAATTAGGAAATGGGCATAAGACCTGGTCTCCTAGTGACTTCTTCTTAGAGCAGGCCACTCTACAGTTCTCTCAGTGAAAACCACATATGACATTTTCAGTTGTCACCTCAGAGTCAGACCTCATGTGAAGAAGTCTCCAGCAGAGTGTATCAAGAACAAGCCACTGCAGAAATACAAGATGATGAGGACATGGATCAGTGAGCCAACTACTCACCTCACCAGTGTAAGGACTCGAGTTCACTCCTCAGAATCCATGTAAAGATGTGGAGGAGTCCTGTACCTGTAATCCCACAGCTGAGGAGGCAGAGACAGGCAGATCTCTGGGCTTGGAGGTCAAGCCTCTTAGCCAAGTTAGCAAGCTCTCAGGCAATGAAGAGGCCTTGTTTCAGAACCCAAGTGGGGAGCACCTGATAGGCATCATCTGGGTGTCCCCTAGCTAGGTTGACCCCTGGCCTCCATATATACATGTGCACCCACATACACATAAACTAGGGGAGATTAACTTCTGGGGGCGCTGTGGAGGGTAGAGCTGTGTGCTATCCCTGATGGACACAGTAAAATTATAGGATTAAAATCTTGTCATCTCCCCACCTTGTTTGGATTACTTGGCATTTGAAGGATGCTCAGCTCAGGTAGACAGTGTAGGATGAGAGCACCTAGTGGACATGAGAGGCGACTCCTTTGAGATGCACCCTGATGTTGCACGAATTGTTAGAAGGTCTTGTTAATAAAAACAAACCTGAGGCCAGTTATTGGGGTGAATGCTGGAAGATCAGAGAAGCAGAACAAGTCACAGCTTCCTCACCTTGCCAGTTCCTCAGCTGATCCTGTTTCCTCAGACTGGAAGCCTGTGAGTCCTCATCCAGAATGAATCTCAATTGAACTGCTGCTAAAAGCCTAAAAGCTTACCCAGCCTAATTCCTGGTCCTCACGCCTTATATACCTTTCTGCTTTCTGCCATCACTTCCTGGGATTAAAGGCGTGAGTCACCATGCCTGACTGTTTCCAGTGTGGCCCTGAACTCACAGAGATCCAGGCAGATCTCTGCCTCTGGAATGCTAGGATTAAAGGCGTGTGTGCCACTATTTTCTGGCCTCTATATCTAGTGCCTGTTCTGTTCTCTGACCCCAGATAAGTTTATTAGGGTGCATAATATTTTGGAGAACACAATATCACCACACCCTTACCTCAGAGCAGTTAGAATGCACTTACAGGAAGGACATTTTTCAGAATTATTAGAACTAACCACATCACCTAGGACAGTCCTGTGAAGAACTCATCACTTAGATGCTGAATAAAGATGGCCCTCAGGAAACAGGCCAGGCGCCCATGGTGAAGTGAGCCTGGGGTTCCTCTCCACACAGCCAGGCTTTGTTCCAGGACCTTCCGAAGCCTCACTTCAAAAGCCTGCATCTGAAGCATTTGAGGTATAAACTGGGTCTCTGGATGGACCAGAAATGAGGGTTGTGAGGTGTGACCAAGAATGGAAAATCGTAAAAGTAATAATGCTTTTGAAAGCTGTCTGTCTGTCTACACATGATCCCAGTCTTGCCTGCAAAGTTTGGGTATCTCCATTTGGCCCCAAACAGGCAGAGGCCCTACCTTTAGGCTGTGTGTCTTTGTGATGAAATGCAGGACAGAGTCTACCAACTGAGGAGGTCTTGTGAGGAGGCCACTAGGGGGCCGAGCCTTCTGAATACTAAAGCTGTGATGGCCTGGGGTCCTTGGGCACTGAGAGTTACTGGAGGACCTAGTCACTGAATGGGGTGAACTCAACAGAGGTCAGAGGTGGGAAGTCAGTCCTTGTGGGATTCTCACAGAGGTTCTCTCAAGTGAGATCAGTGTAGGAGAAAAGAGGATCACAGAGGACAGGCAGCCTGCCCATTTTGTGGTGGGGAGCTAGATCTGGGAAGGTCAGGCTCTCCTCTATGCTTGTGTTTTCTGTGGTGGAGATGAACCAGATCGAAGTGCACAGCTCCACACAGATCCTGCAGGTTTTCTCCGCTGTCCTGCCCTGTCCTATCCCAAGGAGCTCAGACCATCAGTGGACTGCCTTACAAGGACTCTTCAGTGGCTAGTGTCTGCCACGGGCTCCATCACAAAAGCATCTGGCTTAGGGACCTAGGTACTGCCTGTTTGGGGCCAAAGGGTGAAGTCTGGGGCAGAGAAAGGTGAACTGCTTCCTTCTAGGAAGATAAGAAAAGTTCACACTTGCCAAACCTAGGCTTCGGGGAAACCATCCCATAGTTTAGGTGTCCTGCAGGAAGGGTGGCAGCTGGACAACTGAGAGGACAGCTAAGGAAGTCTGTTGGAAGCTGGTTTTCTGAGGTGCTGGAGAACCTCAGTGTCACATTCACCGTGATGCCCTGGAAACAGATGGCTTCCTGCAGATCTGACCTCTCATCGAATTACCTTCATGTTCCCCACCATGTGGCACTTTGGTGCCAGGCGACCAGGACACATATCTTTCCTCCCCAACTTGGGCCTTCCTTTTTTTGTATTCATTTTACATACCAACCACAGATCCTCCTCTCATCCCTCCTCCCGTTCCCCCCACCCCACCTTCCTTCCCCACTCCTCATCCCTTCCCCCAACAGGGTGAATTCTCCCATTGGGGGAGAGGTAAGCCTGGTATGTTCAGATCCAAGCCCCTCCCTGCTTTATCGGAGTAAGCAAGGTGTCTGACCATAGATAATGAGATCCAGAAAGCCAGCTCATGCACTAGGCATAGATCCTGATCACACTGCCAGGGGCCCCTCAAATAGACCCAACTACACAACTGTCTTCTGTATGCAGAGGGTCTAGTCCAGTCCCATGCAGGTTCCACAGCTGTTGGTCTAAAGTTCGTGAGTTCCTTTGAACTTAGTTCAGTTGTCTCTGTGGATTTCCCTATCATGATCTTTACTTCCTTTGCTCATATAATCCCTCTTCCCTCTCTTCACCTGGACTCCCAGGGTTCAGCCTGATGCATGGCTGTGGATCTCTGCATTCACTTCCATCAGTTACTGGATGAGAGCTCTATGATGACAGTTAGGGTATTCACCAATCTGATTACCAGGGTAGGCCAGTTCAAGTACCCTCACCATTGTTGCTAGTAGTCTAATCTGGCGTCATTCTTGTAGATTCCTGGGAATTTCCCTAGCACCAGGTTTCTCCCTTACCCCATAATGTCTCCCTCTATCAAGATATCTTTCATTGCTCTCCCACTCCGTCTCTCCCCCAGCTTGACCATCCCATTTCCTCATATTCTCATCCCCCACTTCCTCCTTTCTATTACCCTCCATGCCCAGTTTACTCATTGGGATTTCTTCTGTTTTCCCTTCCCAAGGTGATTTGTACATCCCTCTTAGGTTCCTCCCTGTTTCCTAGCTTCTCTGGAACTGTGGGTTATAGTCTGATTATCTTTTGCTTTACATCTAGTATCCACTTATGAGTGAGTACATACCATGTTTGTCTTTCTGAGTCTGGGTTACCTCACTCAAGATGATATTTTCTAGTTCCATCCATTTGCCTGCAAATTTCATGATGTCATTGTTTTTTTTACAGCCGAGTAATACTCCGTTGTGTATATGTACCACATTTTCTTTATCCATTCTTCAGTTGAGGGGCATCTAGGTTGCTTCCAGGTTCTGGCTATTATGAATAATGCTGATATGAACACAGCTGAGCAAGTGTCCTTGTGTTATGCTTGAGCATCCCTTCGGTATATGCTCAAGAGTGGTATCATTGGGTTTTGAGGTAGATTGAGTTCCAATTTTCTGAGAAACTGTCATACTGATTTCCATAGTGGCTGTACAAGTTTACACTCCCACCAACAGTGGAGGAGTGCCCCCCTTGCTCTGCATTCTCTCCAACATAAGCTGTTATCAGAGTTTTTGATCATAGCCATTCTGACAGGTGTAAGATGGTATCTCAGAGTTGTTTTAATTTGCATTTCCCTGATGACTAAGGATGTTGAGCAATTTCTTAAATGTCTTTCGGCCATTTGGGATTTTTCTGTTGAGAATTCTCTGTTTAGATCTGTAGCCCTTTTTTAAAATTGGATTGTTTAGTATTTTGCTGTCTAGTTTCTTGAGTTCTTTATATATTTTGGAGATCAGCCCTCGTCAGATGTGGAGTTGGTGAAGATCTTTTCCCATTCTGTAGGCTGTCGTTTTTGTCTTATTGACCATGTCCTTTGCCCTACAGGAGCTTCTCAGTTTCAGGAGGTCCCATTTATTAATTGTTGCTCTCAGTGTCTGTGCTACTGGTGTTATATTTAGGAAGTGGTCTCCTGTGCCAATGCATTCTAAGCTACTTCCTACTTTCTCTTCTATCAGGTTCAGAGTAACTGGATTTATGTTGAGGTCTTTGATCCACTTGGACTTAAGTTTTGTGCACAGTGACAGATAGAATCTATTTGCATTCTTCCAGATGCTGACATCCAGTTACGCCAGCACCACTTGTTGAAAATGCTTTCTTTTTTTCCATTGTACAACACCTGGGCCTTCTTGATGATGTTTACCAGAGTCCTGCTCTTTCTAGAGAGGCAGTTGCAGTTCCACCACAGGTGATATAATCTATCCCTACAGAGTCCAGTCAGCAAGGTCTTCAGTCTGCATAAGAAGCTGCAGCAGGGGACTGGACCTCAGGACTGTGCAACATCCACTCCCAGCCTCCTGACATAAGGAGGCACCCACCCTGCCAGTGCTTCCAGGCTGCACAGAGCCCAGCACTGAAAGTACACTGATGATGAGCATGGTTGGGCACAAGCACACTTTGAACCTAGAATAAATATCATTATCATACAGCTGGTCAGTGGCTAAGTGAGGGCCAGGAGCCACTCAGAGAGGTGAGTTTCTGTACACCATGTGTGGACCACTTGGGTGGGCAGAGGAGGAAGCTGGGGCCATGCAAAAGCTCCCAGCTGCGCAGAAACTGCTGGACGCTGCCTTGCTATGTACCTGAGGCAGAGGACAATGTGTTCACAACAGTATCTGCCAGGCTGCCATGACTATAGGGCTGGTCTTCTGTGGCCTCAGGCTTCCATTTCCAAGCTCTACATCTGTGCCACCAAAGCATTCCAGGAAAAACTGAGGCTTTTTGGTAAGCCAAAGCTGCCCTCTGGAAAACTGCACTGGGGCTCCCAAGGCCTCCAGTAACGCGCCTCATGGCCTCTCCCATTGGAAACTCCTGCCTTTACTCCAGCTTGACCATTGCTCTCCACTTCCTGATAAGCACAGAAACTGCCCAAGCTGACAAGAGGTGCTGGGCCCCAGCCTCTTCATCTTATCTCATGGGAGCTCCAGTCAAGACATCTAGGATGCAGGGCAAGCACACAACTAAAATTCCAAACTTTTCTCTGACCATGTTTCCTGTAAAGTTGTCTAGTGGCTAAGCTGTCCACAATTTGACTTCTCACAACTTTCCTATAAAAACATCTTGTCTTAGGATTTCTATTGCTGTGACCAGGGCAACTCTTATAAAGGAAAACATTTAATTGGGGCTGGCTAACAGTTTCAGAGGTTTAGTACACTATCTTCATGGTGAGAAGCATGACAGCATGCAGGCAGATGTGGTGCTGGAGAAGAAGCTGAGAGTTCTACTTCTTGATCTGTGGGTCACAGAGGAGACTGTGTGCCACACTGGGTATAGCTTGAGCATATAAGACCTCAAAGTTCACCCTCACAATGACACACTTCCTCCAAAAATACCACACCTACTTCAAAAAAGGCCACACCTCCTAATAGTACCACTCCTTGTGGGTCAAACATTCAAACACAGGTGTCTATAGGGTCTATAACTATTTAAACCACCACACATCTCATCTATGGCATCTGGAGGCAGGTGCATCACAGGATGGCTACGCCTGATATGCCTGTTTCTATCTAATTTCTAGAACCAGATTTTGATAGAAATTGTAACATAGCTTGTTTTGTATTGATCTGATTAGCCAGAGTCAAGCCATTTTCACAAGATGAAACGTCAACAGAAAGGCTCAGTAGGATGATCACCTTCACCCCAGAGCGGCTATGCTCACATCAACACTGCCGGACTGTCTTTGGGAAATTCAAGTTTCGTTTTCCTCAAAAGGTCAATTTTCCTTGATTAGAAAAGAGAAGAGCTGACCCTGTCAAGTTCCCTCTGTCTTTTTTGTGAGCAGAGAAGAAAGTACATGTGACCAAAGCTTGGGTACAATTTTCTTCCTTGCACATTAAAAAAAGGAAGAAGAAAGCAATTCAGGGCGCTATGGAAAGAGCCTGCTGGCAGAACTCCAGTGGGGCTGCAGTCTATGCCTGCCGCCTCTGGGTGTTGCTACGTGGAGCTGAGGCCTCAGCCACTGCAAGTTCTGAGTACACTTGCCAGCCCTCCAGGGAGCCTCCTAAATGCCAATTGAACAAAAAGAGGTTTTTTCTAATTAGCAAAATAATTAAGACAATTGGAAAAAAGTACACAGCTCTGAGAGTTAGAAGCAGGGCCTGCTGGGAGGGACACTGGAGACTCTTGACGTGGTAGGGTAAAAAAGAGCGTCCAGGGAAGGTGGGAAGCCAACAAAAGAACTGCCAGAGAGACATCTCTGTTCCCAACTCACCCAATTTCCGGCCTCTCCAGAAAGTTTCTAACCAAGGCCGGTGATGAAGCTTTGCTAGGAGCTTGGTGGGAAAGGGTCCAGGACCCCTGGTAGCCAGGACACCCCACCCCACCCCCCACACCTTGCTCTGCCTGAGGACAGCAGGGGAAGACAGCAAGAGCCTGGAGAAAAGTTGAAGGCTGATGGGTCCTGACCTGGTTGGCTCCAGGTGGGGGTCAAATCACTGTGTCTTGCTTGTAGATCTGCGGCCAGGGCTCTGAGGGTACAGGCTTTTGCTCCTCAATTGGTACTAGGAGGAGAAAGAGCTCATGCTCAGCCTGCAGCAAGGCCATCTTCTCTCAGGGTTTTTCCCCTCCCTGCAGGCAGCCTGTACAAGCTTCATCTCCACTCCGAGCCTAGGCCTCCCTGTGTCTGTGACTCACTCTTCCTCCCACCCCACATTGTCTATGATCTTCATCTGCTCATGGTGGGGGGGACACGTAGGAGCACAGGGGAGCCCACACCATGCTCCAGGGAGCCACAAAGGTGGGTGTGGTTCATATCCCTTTACCCAAATTTTAGCTTATATTATACCAGAGGCAGTACCCTGAGAATGAGCTGGGATAGACAACCCATCCATCCAGGATGTGAGGTTCAGAGTTGGAGTAGGGAGATGGCCTGCCTTCCTACTTCGCCTACCGCTGTTCCAGTGACCAATGTCAAGATTTATCATGGTGGTTGGTGCTGGGCTATGGAGCCTCAGAAACATGGGCAGCAGGGTCCCACTCTGAAAACAGGCAGATGTGTGCAAAACACAATATACAGCTGTCCCTTGACTGAATCTAACCTAGCAGCCAGACTTCAAAAAAAATGGGAATCCCCCAGATATTACTGGGAAATTCTTTTTTTTTTTCTCTAGAAGAATCCATAGTCCTGTTTGCCAATGTAAAGGCTCTTGCAGTTGGCAAGGTTCCACTGCTCATGTAACACTTTCAATGTTAAAATCATCTGTTTTGGGGGAGCTGTGGGTAGCAGGCCATGTCATGTGGCACGCCTGCCGTCTTGTATAAGCCCGGCAGCAATACCACCAATGGCTATGTCTACCTGGGTGGACCCATGTCTTCCTGTCACCCATGAATCAATGGGTTTCTTTTTTGGTGACTATGATAAGCTAGCCCCAGTCTCATATGTGGGGTTCTTTATAAATGCTCCCCACCTCCAAGTGTGGATGATTTTTCTCTCTCTAAGAATCATAAAGTTAGTTGTCTTGTGGACAAACCACCATGCCCCTGGCTTCCCTCTATGCTGTGATTTCTTGTCCTGTGTGGTCCATGTGGCTTGGACAGCTCTTTCTCTCTTGCAGGTCTGCCACCTGGACTACAGGACACTTGGCAATTAGCTTGGGAAGACAGTCCAGTCCCAGCAGCTTCAGCAACAAGTGGCAGGTCACCTCTATCCAGGGTTTGTGGATAGATTGACCCCTGAATGTGCTTCTCATTGGTGAACTCAAGATGAAGCAGTGGGGAGTGCTGACAGCTTCGTGTGGGTTCACCACTTGCAGCAGAAACAAGAGAATGCACACACTGGGGAGGGGTGGGGGTAGCATAACACTGGGCAGTTCTTGGAAGGGAGTCAGCCTGATAAACTTGCTTATCGGGAGCTTTGAAGTGTAGCCTCAGCCTTGGCCTGCTCTAAGGAAGGGAAAGAGGAAAAGAGACAGAGCATAGCTTGTTCATAGCTGTGAATATTTGACTGAAAAATCCCAAGAATCAGTGGGCAAACCACAGAGATGGGTGCAGGGTCAATACCAGGTCAAGACTCTGGTGCCCACTGGCAAAGTCAATAGAGAAAGCTCTTTGTAGAGGCAAACAGCCCTCAGCTCCCCATGTAGACACAAAGAATGGGCAAGAAGAGCCCAGTGCCCCCAAAGGAACACTGGAGGCCACATAGGAACTGGCATGCAGAATAGGGGGCCTGATCCAGATCCATGAGGCTTTTCAAGGGGTACACTACCTCGAGAAGGAACACTGGGCAGAAGAGAAAGGAGTATTCACAGTACCACCAACTGTGTCAGGGCCACTGGGTTTTCACATGGAAAAAATACAAAATCCAGCCTCAGCTAATATCCATACAAAGCCAAGACTCAAGTGGGTGGATGGCCAGGTTTAAAAGTAAAATGTTAAAATACTCAGAAGAAAATAAGAGATCCTATCTTTATGACCTGAATTAGCCAAAGACATGTCAAAAAGACCCAGGAAGCCTGCCTCAAAAAAAAAATGATTCTTTCAACTGCAGGAAACTTAGAATTTCTACAAAATAGGAAACATCATAGATAATAACAGACAACCATGGGCCTGAGGAAAATGCAGCCATGTGAGCTGGCAAAATGTGACAGTCAGACTATATAAAAACTCTTCCAAGGAAATGACGTCACTGAGCAAACCCCTGCACAAAGGTGTGAGCAGACTTTTCACAGAAGAGAGAGAAAAAGAGCCAACGACACCTTGTAAGTCCAAAATTCCAGTAAGAGACTAAAACTTCAGGTGATAGAGCGTAGAAGGTGGCTCAGTGGTTACGAGCACTTGCTACTCTTGCAGAGGACCCAGGTTCAGTTCTCAGCACTTGCGTAGGATAGCTCACAACCCGCTGTAACCCCAGCTCCGGGGGACCCAACACATACCGTGGTGCAGATATGGAGGTCAGAGAACAGTTTTCAGGAGTTAGTCATCTCCTTCCACTGCAGTCCTGGGAAAGAAACTCATGCCATCAAGGCTTGATCAGCAAGTGCCTTTACCCTCTGTTATAGTTAAGTTTCTATTACCATGAGAAAACACCATGACCAAAGGTAACCCGAAGAGGAATGGAGTTTTTTGGTTTACAGGTTGTTAGTCTATCATTGAGGGAAGCTAAGACAGGAAATCATGTCAGAAACCTGGAGGCAGGAACTTGAAGCCATGGAGGAGTGCTTGTTCCTGATGTCTTGCTCAGTTTGCTTTCTTATAGAACCCAGGGCACCGCCCACAATGGGCTGAGCCCTCCCATATCAATAATTAATAAAAAAAATGCCCCCCAAATTTTTCAGACGCCAGTCTGGTAAAGGCATTTTCCCATTGCTGTTTCCTCATCCCAGGTGACTCCAGCTTGTGTCAAGTTAACACAAGATTAGAAAGGACTCCCTCTCAGACATCTTATCATTTTTTATTTTACAGAGCTGGAGATGGAACCCATGGTCCATCTCCACATCACTGGGCCACATCGTCTTCATGGTCCAGCAAGCTCCACATCACTGGGCCACATCCTTTACCCCATGGAAACTTTTAAACAGATGAGCACAGTAGGGCCTGGTCAGGTGTGCCTGCACCTTCCAGAGCTTAGGAAATCAAAGTATACCAATGAGGTCCCCTGTGACCTGGAGAGACTTTTGTCATCTTACACTCAGAGATGGTGTTGGTCACATATCAAAGGAATGAGCCCGAAAGAAAGTCAGGGGAAGTCTAGCTCTTTCTATGGCACAGGCTCCTGGGAAAGCCAGGTGCCTAACAATGTGAAAGGGGTACAGCCCACACAGACTGAGAATAAAGGAAGAACCCCACTCACTGGTCTGGATGCATTGCCAAAGGCATATTGATTAAAAGGTAGAAATAATTTGCATCCCAACTATCTCCCTACAAAGAGAATACATGCAGGGGTGTCATACACTGCATCAGGTGGATGTCAGTGTGGCTGGTGATACAGATTCAGGAGAGGACCCCTTTCAGAAAGAGCTTTTGTTTTGACAGAGGGTGGACAACAGTGTCTGATCCAGCATTAGCAGTGGGACAGAGCCTGCTACTTTCTAGAAGTTCCAGGGCAATAACCAAATCTCAGTTGCAAGTAGAGCCAGGAGGAAACATGGAAGTGATCAGGGTTTTCCCTTACATTTCTTATTATTTATGCCATATTTCCTCCAACACTGAGGGAGGGAAAGAGGAGACAGGGGAGCTTCCCTCATTGAAGACCCTCCCAGTTTTGACAGGTTTTTGCTTTCTCTCATTGAGTTGACAGTTTCTTTCTTGATTGGTCCTTATTTGTCACCTCATTTACATATATACACTCAGCCAATCAGAGCCTGAAGCACTTATATAGACCTATGAGAGGTCAGATCTTAGTTACCTCCTGGCTCTGGCTTGGGGGTCCAGGCTCTTCTGTGCTGCTTCTACCTCCAAGATCCACCACTCCACTCCTGCTGGATGCTAGAAATCTTTCTTAGATTCTTACCACTTCTGCTCTGAGATCTGATACTCCTGCTGCAGATGGGGGAACCTACTCTAGCCTTGGTGGCTCCTGCTCCTGCTCTGAGAGATGCTTGCTTGTGACTCCTATGGAGAGAACTCATTTCTGCTGTTAGGACCCAATCATTCCTACCTCCAAGACATGCCAGGAACTGACCCACTGGGGACCCAGCAGAGGCAGGAAACTCATTCCCGCTTTGAGGACAGACCCAACACCTTTGCTTTCCAGACCTGCCACCTAGACTCATTCTTCAAAGACCTGCTCTCAGTCAGTGTGCCAGGGCTGTTGTTCGAATCTTAGATGTAACACGAATTGCTAAATGATCTTATAATAAAAAACCCAGAGCCAGATATTGGGGTGAAAGCTGAAAGATCAGAGGAACAGAAAAGCCATAGCCACAAGTTCTTACCGCTAGGAAATCCTCAGCCCAAGAGGGAGCTACTTCCTGTATACTCACGCCTATATATCTTTCTGTGCCCTGCCTTCTTACTTCCTCTCTCTGCCCAGCTATATCACTTCCTCTTTCCACCCAGCTTTATCACTTCCTGTCTATCTGTACAGACCTCCAGACCTATATGGTTAACTAGTGCTGGGATTAAAGGCATGTGCCACCAAGCCTGGCTCTGTTCTCAATATGGCCTTGAACTCACAGAGATCCAGATGAATCTCTGCCTCCCAAATGCTAGGATTAAAGGCATGTGCTACCATTGCTGGATCTCTGTTCAATATCGTGGCTGGCTTTTTCTTCTGATCCCCAGGCAAGCTTTATTTGTTAAAGTACAAATAAAATATCACCACCCAAGTGTAGATGTAATTCTGAACAGTTTTATTAAATAAGAAACACAGAGCCAAATGCAGAGTTAAAAGCCCCAGAGGTCAGAGAGCAGTAGCCAAAAGCTGAGACCACCTTCTTACCACCCACCGCTGCTGCTGTCCTTCCCCTGAGAAAGAGACCTACTTCCTGTGTGTCTGTCTTTTTATTGCCTTTCTGTTCTGCCTTTTCATTGGTTGTAAATCCAACCACATGACCTCCTCGTCACTGCCTGCCTATACAGACCTCCAGGTCTCTATGGTTGGTATTGAGATTAAAGGCGTGTGTCTCCATGCTGACTGTATCCTTGAACACGCAGAGATCTGCCTATCATGTGATTGGGGATTAAGGGCGTGTGCTACCACTGCCAGACTTCTGCTAAATGGCTTATTATTAGCTCTGACCCCCAGGCACTTTTATTTATTAACATACAAATAAAATCATATTTCAGCACAAATAAAATATCACCACCCAAGGCCCTCCCAAGAGCTCAGAATTGTAACAGTTGCCAGGACCCCTGAGTTGGAATCTCGAGGCTGATGAGGAATTTACAGTCACAGACACTTGCAGCTCCTCCTGGTTGCCATCTGACCTGGTTAGCTTTTTATTGCTGTGATAAAACAATATGGTCAAAGGAACTTGAAGAGGGAAGGTTTTGTTTTGTTTTGTTTTTGACTAATAGATTACAGCGCATCATGGAGGGAAGCCACTCAGGAACTCAAAGCAGGAACTCATCAGGGGAGGAGCCTGGAAGCAGAAATGGAGGGATGCTGTTTATTTGATTGCTTCCCATGGCTTGCTTATCCTGCTTTTTTTTTTTTAATGTAGGACCACCTGCTCAGGGATGCCACTGCCCACAGTGGTCTGGGCCCTCTCACGCCAATTATCAATCAAGAAAATGTCATAAAATCTTGGCTACAGGCCAATATTATGGAGGAGTTTTCTCAGTTGAGGTTCCTTCTTCTCACATGAGCCTTGCCCATGTCAAGTTGACAAAATTAACTAGCACAATTGACCCTCTATCAACACATCTACTGACAAAACACGTCATTGTTAAATGCTACCATTTTCTTTCTTGTTTGAACACTTTTCCAACTTTTCAAAAATCCCACTGCCTTTAAAAGTTTAGTCTCTTTAGAATATCTAAAGTCTCTAAAATTCCATAGTCTCACAACTGTGGACTCCTTTAAAATAAAAAATAAGTTATACATATTTCATTCCAAGAAGGAAGAACCAGGAAAATGTTACATTCAAAAGAGCAAAATCAAAATTCATCCGAGCAGAAAGTTTGTTGCCTGATGTGTTGGGACCACTCACAATCCTCTGGGCTCCCAAGGGTCTGGGCAACCCCCTCTTTCTCTCTTTTCCATCTTCAGCACACACAGCTTGTCTTGTAGGCTCCACACTTGCCATTGTCCTTAGTAGTTGTCTGATGGCCCTGGGGTCTCCAATACTCTGAGGTCTCCCCTGCAGCTGATGCTGCACCTTCACCAATAGTCTTTCCTGTTCTCTCACCGTGCCATGCCTCAGCTGCTCTCCCTTAAATGACCCCTTAAATCCTGCAGCTCTCATCCTGCCTATATCAGTACCATGCATGACTCTCACACATTTACACACTCCGTTGCCAGCATGAGGTGCGTCCTTGTCCCCTCCAGACCTTCTAGGTGCTAACCTTGAGGAAGTGTTTCCCAGAATATTTTGCCTCAATAATTCAATTTGTCTCTTGTTGACCATAGTTGACTTTTCAGCTTCAACTGACCAGAAACCACAGATTTTTACTACAAAATATACACAAATGACTGCGATAGATTCTTTGAAGGACTCTCAAACTTCTGAACTTTACAAGCCGGGCCACCATTATCTGCACTGTTCTCAATATTACCTTTCAAGTTCCCCCAGCAGACCATTAGGCTCTGAACACTCAACAGATGTTCCAGCCCAAAGTTCTAGTCACTTTCACAATCCTCCCCCAAACCATATGGTCAGCAGGTCTGTCACAGCAATAACCTACTTCTGGTACCAATTTCTGTCCTGGTTTTGTTTCTATTGTTTTGATTGAAAAAAAAATAAAACATCATAGCAAAAAGCAACTTGGAGAAGAAAGAGTTTATTTGGCTTACAGACAATAGCCCATCACAGAGGAAAGTCAAGGCAGGAACCTGGAGGCAGGAACTGAAGCGGAGACCATCAGAGAAGGCTGCTGACTGGCTTGCTCTCCAGACTATCATTCATCTACTTTTCTTATATCTCTGAGGATTGACTGCCCAGACACAGTACTGAGCACAGTGGACTGGGCCCTCCCACATCAACCATTAATCAAGAAAATGACCCATGGGATTGCCTACAGGTTAGCCTTAATGGTCTTGTGAAGCCATCCTCTCAATGAGATTCTTTCTTCCCAGGTGACCTTGACCTGTGTCAAGGTGACAAAAACCTAAGTAGCAGAGCATCCTGCTGCTTCGAGTTCCAGAGACCCACCTTTGCACTTGAATTGTTACTCCCACGTAAGTAAAATGAGTGTCCTCTTCTTTTTCACTCTTCAGGATATGTTCACTCTACTCTTTGGGCTATTGAGATGAGGACTCAAGATAAGAAGATAAATTCTCTCAGTATCACAAGACAGGAAGGGGGCTTTTTAAATGGTATAATAAATAATGGAAAACTTGATATAATTATGAAACCCAGGGTTGGCGTACACTTCTATTGTGGCCCTAGGCCACCAACTCTTTCACTCTTTGTGATTACCTTGTTTATGGATAGCATTTGTTCTCACAGTTTTTCATATTCCAAGATGCCTGCTAGTTCCAGAAACCTCATCTCCATTCTGGGTCAATATCAAGAAAAAGTGAAAAACAGACAGAAGGATGCTACCTTCCGTTTAAGGATATTTACATCATTCTCATCAGTCCCCCACCTTGTGATTCAGGTCTCCACTCTCTCAGGCCAGTACTAGCCATGAGGAAAAATGAGGGACTGGTATCTTGGTGGAGGGGGACTATTCTTTGGTGTTATGTGTGTTTTGTTGCCCAGGGGGATAAGAAACAGCTAAGGTGGATGACAGGCATTGCCTGGTTTTCTTTTGAGATGGAAAGGGGCTGGGTATGAAGGGACACCATCTGGAACTGCACTTCCATACCTGGAATACCGGAGAACGTATATCCTGTCACCACAAATGCCAAGGAGCAGAGGCTAGAATTGAATATATAACCATGCTTTATTCAGAGTCCCTGGTCTGAATTCAATACCTACAGTCTCTGCATGCAACTCATCTCCAGCCAGCAGAGGAAGCGGGTATGGAAGAGAACAAAAGCTATCAGTCATGCCAGAGCCTACTCTTGGCCCTCTCCCCAGGAGGTCAGCTAGAGTGCTGAGCTTTTCTTGTTTCCATATTTTTATTCCCTCCCACATTCTCTGGATGTCTGAGCTCAAGACACTTCTTAGAACATTGAGTACAGTTATCTTCTGCCAGTGTCAGCCCTGTACCCTTCCAGGGGCACATGGGGTGAGTGCGAGGGACTCAGAAAAAATAAGCCATGACTTGTGCATACACGGTAAGCTATCCATAAGATATGTGTGTAGTCCCCTTTCTAAAGGGGAACGCACATGCATCTTTATAATACAAAATAGGGAAGTGTCTCCTTCATTTCTGTCTGTAATCTTTTTCTCAAATATCATCATAGAAACAGATTGAGTGATTGGAGAGTTTTTAATAGTTTTGTTTTTATATTGGTGTGTGTGTGTGTGTGTGTGTGTGTGTTGTATGTGTATGGTTTGTGTGTGTGTGTGTTGTATGTGTATGGTTTGTGTGTGTGTGTGTGTGTGGTGTGTGTGGTGTATGTGGTTTATGTATATGGTGTGTGTGTGTGTGGTGTGTGTGTGGTGTATGTGGTGTATGTGTATGGTGTGTGTGTGTGTGTGTGTGTGTGTGTGGTGTGGTGTATGTGTGTGTGGTGTATGTGTATGGTGTGTGTGTGTGTGTGTGGTGTGGTGTGTGTGTGTGTGGTGTATGTGTGTGTGTGTGGTGTGTGTGTGTGGTGTATGTGTATGGTGTGTGTGTGTGTGTGTGTGAGTGGTGTGGTGTGTGTGTGTGTGGTGTATGTGTGTGTGTGTGGTGTGTGTGTGTGTGGTGTGGTGTGTGTGTGTGTGTGGTGTGTGTGTGTGTGGTGTATGTGGTGTATGTGTATGGTGTGTGTGTGTGAGGTGTATGTGTGTGGTGTGTGTGTGTGTATGGTGTGTGTGGTGTATGTATGTGTGTGTGTGGTGTGTGTGTGTGGTGTATGTGGTGTAAGTGTATGGGGTGTGTGTGTATGTGTATGGTGTGTGTGTGTGGTGTATGTGTGTGTGGTGGGTGTGTGTGTGTGTGTGTGTGTGTGTGTGTGTGTGTGTGTGTGTGTGCGTGATGTGCATTGCCTGCAGAGGCCAGAAGAAAGCATCAGCTCCCCTGGAGTTGGTTGAGAGCCACCTGGAACTGTGTTGGGAGCTGAACTGGGGTCCTCTGTAAGAGCAGTGCACACACTTAACAGCTAAACCATCTCTCTAGACTCTTGATATTTGTAAGTAGCAGGGAAGAGTGCTTTTCACAGGGCTTATCATTGGGTTTTATTTGTTTTGGCCACTTAGACAGAAGTCTGAACATTATAGGGAATGTGTCTAGTGCTTAATTCCTGCTAACAATATGGACTGTTTCAGTAATTTATAACCATTTAAAAAAGCAACTAATTGTTGAAAGTACCTCCCCTCCAATGCATAATCCCAGCTGTCAATTTTTCTAAGTGAAACCCACCCAGCCCTACAGCTTCACCAGTGATGAGTTTTGTTTCGTCCTTGGTGATGCCCCTGTGCCTGCTCATGGCTCCCCCTGTGCTTCCTCTAGCAAGACTCCCATTCTCTGCCTCCTTCACCTGGCTGCACATCCTCTTGATGAAGCTGATCCACACACCTCTGTTGAGCCCTCTGTGGATCTTTGACTCACCTGCATGGAGGTCCTGAGCAGCTGTAACCCGGCTGGTTCAGGCCATGCTAGTGTCTCTCCTAAGCACAAAGGACATAGCAGCTTTGCCCTTCCCAACCCAAAGCAGGATGGGGCAGCTGTCCCTTGAGGCCACCAAAGTTCTGCTGCTAACTCTGGGAGACTTCTCACTTGAGAGCTTGGGGTAGATCCTGAACACCCGGGTCAGGGGAGGGAGCGGGAAGCTGCTATACTACCCTGTAGAATCCACGTATTAATGCTGAGAACAGGGTTTGGTGTCTCTTGGGTAACACCCAGGTATCACAGCCCCTCCCTATCTTGCAGTATACTGGACCCCAGCATCTATTCCATCTCTCTGTCTATCCATTATCTGTCTCTTTATCGACCGTATTTCCCAGGATCTGCTGACTGGTTGTACATTACGCCTTCCTGCCAAAGGCGCTCTTGATTTCTGACTCTTAAATCATTTCTAAATATGTCTCCTATCAGCCCTTCTGTGTCCTGGGCATCCTAAAGAGAAGCTGGTTTCAGGAGAGGGATGGTACTGACTGCATTTGCACGGTCTGGGGACCATCCTGTCACGCACTGTGCAAAGGGACCTTCCTGAGGTCACTGCACGCAGACAAGAACGGGCAAGGCACAGGAATCTTGGGCTGAGTGACCACTGCAGTGCCTCACGGAAACCACCATCCACTTGCCCCAAGAAAGGGATCCCCAAAGAGGTTGGTGGTAAATACGGAACCCAAGGAATTAACATGCTCTGCAGTCTCCTCCCCCTCAGCCCCCTTATAGCCACCGAAAGGTAAATCACTAGTCTTCCAGTGAAAGAAATCAGCATTAATAAGATAAAACCGCATTTGGAATAACTGACATTTTGATGAATGTACCGGGAGGATGGGATGGGATGTTTTTGATGGATAATATTTTGGGTTGCCTCAGGTTCCATTTAATTGTCCCTCCTTCGTTCTCAGCTTTAGTTAAGTGAAATGGAAAACCTCGGTAATGCTGGAATTTATCTTTCAGGCGGCAGATGCACGGCTTAATTGTCAATCGGGCTGACAGCTGCTCAGCAGTGAACGGGACGTAACGGGTATGGGCCAGGTTCCTGGAACCTCATTTTCTCTGATTCTCTGGACCGTGTGCCCACAAAGGCAGAAGGGTGGCATCCCAGTTGGCTAGCCTTTCTTTCCTAGAGAAGGTGCTGGATGCTCAAGATGCCTCCCCAGAAGATGTGGCTCCAGCTTCATACCACATATGCTCCTACATCAGGACACCCCGTCTCCCTCTACATTGAGAGCAGGTGGGCAGTTGACAGGAACACACACCCAGAGCTCACCTGTGGGGCTTCAGCAACACTGCTCTTTGGTCTTTCTGAGCAACTAGCTGATGCCCTGATCACATATCCAACCATCTTTATGGATGATTTTTCCACTTCTGCACAAATGCACATGCCCTTTGTCCCCAGAGCCTTGCTCCAGACCTTCCAGGACATCTTCCCCTCCGTGGTGACTGCCCACAGCTGTCTATAACTCAAGCTGCCATTGTCTGTTTCCTTGTGTCTGCCTAGATGGGAACCCCCCCCCCGTGGTGGTATTATGTTCCCCAAAATATTGTGCACCCTAATAAACTTATCTGGGGTCAGAGAACAGAACAGGCACTAGATACAGAGGCTAGAAAATGGTGGCACTCATGCCTTTAATCCTAGCATTCCAGAGGCAGAAATCCGTCTGGATCTCTGTGAGTTCAAGGCCACATTGGAAACGGCCAGGCATGGTGACACATGCCTTTAATCCCAGAAAGTGATGGCAGAAAGCAGAAAGGTAGTTAAGGCATGAGGACCAGGAACTAGAGCTGGTTAAGCATTCAGGCTTTCGAGAAGCTGAGATCCATTTGGATGAGGACTCAGAAGCTTCCAGTCTGAGGAAACAGGATCAGCTGAAGAATTGGCAAGGTGAGGTTGGATGTGGCTTGTTCTGTTTCTCTGATCTTCCAGCATTCACCCCAATACCTGGATCCAGGTTTGATTTTATTAATAAGACCTGTTAAGATTCGTGCTACACCCGGCCCCCCCCCCCCGGCCCTCCCCCACTATCATCTGTGTGTCTTGTAGACTGTGACAACTGACCAAGTGACCAGCCCTAGACATTAGCACCTACAAAGAAAGGGCCAGGAGAGCGGACGGCCTACAGCCCGGGAAGAGTCCTCAACCCTTCCTAAATGAAGAAAGGCAGCCAGAACTAACTGTTTGCCAAGGATCAGATGGGGCTTGGAGGGAGAGGCAGGGGATGAAAACAGGAAACATCCGTTCTCTGTAAATTGAGAAATAGACTCCTCTCCTCCCAAAATTCCAATGCATTTGCATTTGTTTAGTTTGGCTAAGAGTATCTTAAATTTGTATGACAAAATACATGCCTACAAGAATCAAAACAGCTCTTACCTGAGAGCCTTGAGAGCTGTGTTTAGAGTAAGGCAGAAGGGAGGAACATGTTCAGGCAGGGGCCAGAGACGGACGGGCACTGGGGGAAGCCTCCAGGAAGCCCAGGAAGAGGTGGCGGGTGAAGGGAGACTTGCAATAGATGATGCAGACTCTGCTGCTGTGTACATGGCTGCAAGTCAGATCGTGCTTCTAATCAGTTACTCAGGAACCAGTGTGCACGTTAAACATCAACTGTGAGATCATAACAGAATAAAATCTGCAAAGGAAGCTGCGGTTAGGTATAACCATGCTTTGGACAAGAGATGACAAGCAACGTTGGTGACTAGGAAACTATCAAAAATCACAGCAGGAAACAGTTATTCCATTTGAACAAATGTCTGGCCAAAAGGCCAACCCTGCCCTGTCCCTGGGATGGATGATTAGGGGCTTATTTAAAGCTATATCTGTTGTACTGTAAGAGTGCTTTTCAAACTGATTTATTAAAAAGAAAAATAATTTAAAACAGTGCTAGCATGGCACATGGCTAGAAACTTAGAAAATCCCCAAATGGCCAAAACGCATATGCAAATTTCCAGTCTCAGGCAGCCAGAAAATGCAATTTCTGTTAATAAGAAGAAACAAGTTTCTGGGAGAGGCAAGAAACAAGGATGTGCTGTGGCTGCAGTGTGCCTTATAACTAATGCTGGGAGAGCTCCCTGCAAGTGTTTGTTCATGCTAGAGGTAGCTAAAATCATAGATCCAGCCTTCCCATCCTGAGCATCCAGCCCTTCGAAATAAGAGCAAGTGAAGGTGAAGACATATGTACAACGAACACTAAGGGCAGGGCCTGGGGGAAAGGCCAGTGTGGAGAATGACACAGCCTTTGGGAACAGGGCTTTTCAGCCCAGAGAAACGTAGCTGGAGCAGTCGCTGGACCTCCCCAGAAGCCACGCCGTTGTGTGAAGTTGAGATCTGAGAGCATGATGAAAGCCCAAAGTCACACACCATGAAGTGTAGGTTTATGATATGCTCCCATTGAGTAAAGCTCTTGTTTAGAGTGTGTGAGTGAGTGAGCGTGCACATGCACATGCATGTGTTTGAGTGTGTATTGGATGCTAACATTCATGGCGATGTAATCTTCAGGCTCTTCTGTGACCTTCTGCCCTCTTCCTCCACTTCCTCTGGTCTCCCTGGCTGTATGCTATACCACCTCTCTGAGCATGACCTCCATGTCTGTGTTTGTGTGAGTCCCCACTGCCCGCCCCATGCTTTATTCTGGAGCTTGATCTCTGGTGGGTGTGTACCGAGTAAAGCTTGGGGAGCCTCAGTGCTGAGGTGAGCTCAGAAGGGGACAGGATGGGGTCAGAGTTCAGATCGCTTGTGTGGGCCCAGTGTCGTGCCTCACTTCTGTGCTCTGGGGAGAAAACAAGGTATGTGTCAATGAGGAGGTGGCCATCAGCACCCTGCTCTGTCCCCAGACTCACCACTCCAGAACCAGCACTTTCGTACTCTGCAACATGATTGCTTCTGCCATTGGTCCATCCTCTGTAGACACTTTGACATGGATAAACATGCACAGCATTTCAGACCCCATCTTGTGAGTGAAGGATTCCAAGTCAGGGCCTAGAAGTCAGGGCAGTGGCACCCTCAGGATGTCAGGCATGCTTAACCCTGTGACCCACACTTAAACCACAAGCATATCCTAAGAGTCCTGGCCTGGGATGTAGCTTAAGAATGATGATAAAATGGAACCCAGCCTCACACGGGAGAAGCCCTTCACCGATGATCATGGTATGTTCCCTACAACCCACCTGGACTGAGCTTCCTAATTGTTATGAGGAGGTGTTGGGGGTCCACAAACAGACTTGATCCCTACTGTGGGGGTTTGAAAGAAAATGGCTCCCAAAGGGAGTAGCACTATTAGGAAGTGTAGCCTTCTTGGAGTGGGTGTGGCCTTGTTAAAGGAAGCATGTCACTGGAGGGTGGGCTTTGGGCTCTCCTATGCTCAATCTACATTCAGAGTGGCACATAGTTGCTTCTGCTGCCTGCAGATCAAGATGTAGAACTCTCAGCTCCTTCTCCAGCACCATGTCTGCCTGTACGCCACCATGATGTTAACTGACTAAGCCTCTGAAACTGTAAGCCAGCCCCAGTTAAATGTTTTCCTTTATAAGAGTTGCCATGGTCATGGTGTCCCTTCACAGCAATAGAAATAGAAACCCTAACTAATACACCTACCATCTTTCTCACATCTGGGACATGAACCCTAGCCATCAAAAGTGTCCCATACTTGAAGTGACAGATGATGAAGTCAGTGTCAGTCCATCCTGACCCAGAAGATCCAAAGCTCCAGAGCCCTTATCTCAGGGTACAGGAAGCAGGGGTTTGCAGGGACAGTGGATCATGCCCAGGAACAGATGCTTGCCTAGCTTAGCAGGTGCCTGCCCACTTGGTACTTTACACAGAACACTCTGTCTTCCCCATTGTGTCTGCAGTAACTTTAATTTTTCATTAAAAATGTCCCATTTTCAAAGAATGAAGACAAGGACTGGTTGGTCAGGTGGGGGGGTCAGTTATGAGCCCCATATAGGCAGTTTTTCCCATCAGCTGTGCCAGGTTCTGCCCTCCACAGCTGTGCTGCTTGCTTTCCCTGAGGTATCACAGAGCTGAAGCATGGTAACTCTGGCTCTCTCTGTGACAGGCACAGGGCAGACTGGGGGCAGGCAGGGCAGCATGTAAGGGCATGAAGCCAGAGTGAGGGCTGTACAGGAAACACAGGACAGCATTGGGTTGCATGTCCAGGGCGCCTGAGAACAGGATGCTGTGTGATTTGGAAGGCTCTCCAACCATTTGTTTGTGATTAGCTGCTGGGTTCAAGCCCAGGATCTCTTGCCCCCAACTCTGTCCCTGGCTAGGACCCATACCGTCTGTTTCATCTCTAGGAGGCCAACATGTCCTGCACAGCCAGGCCCCTGATTCCCACTGCTCAGCTGCTCTCTGGCTGTGCTCTACTTGGATCTCCACTGTGAAATACATCCCAGGTGCATAGAGTTTGCAGGTATGAATTGGGACAAAGCAGGGGGACAGCAGCATGACAATAGCAAGGTATGTCCCTGTGTGGCTTCTTCACTCTGAAAATACAGACCTACCGAGCCCGCAACAGTAAGGAAGCAAGTCAGGTCATCTCGTACTTCAGGCAGTGTGGACTTGGCCGAGACATGTATCTTGTGTAGACCTGTAATTCTGCGCCATAATGATGACTAACTAAACTCATATCCCGGAGGAGGTTGTGTGAGTGTTCCCAGAAAGTATCTGTTATCAATGAGGTCCTAAGAGTATTGTTCCTTACCATAATCATCATCACACACCACCACTATAAAGCAGCACCATCACCATCATCATCATCACCACCACCATTACCATCACCATCACCAAAATTGCCAGCATTATCATCATCATCATCACCATCACTACCAATGCCATCACTATCACCATCATCATCATCATCATCATCATCATCATCACTATCATCAATATCACTATCACCATCAACATCACTGCCATCAACATCACCACTATCATTACCATCACCATCATCATCACTGCTACCACTGTCACCATCACCGTCATCACCATCACTGTCACCCGGACACTCCCAAATAGAAAGGTCAACCATGGACTCTCTAGGTCGGAAGTACTTTCAGATTGTCACCGCATATAACTTGGGTAAAGACCTATCTCTTGAAAGCATAGAAACTCGGTAAATTTGATGATACCTTAATATCATTTTTCCACTTGTGGGAATCACGTGTCTTCCTTGTCTGTTGGGTGTCATAGGCCCCAGAAAGTCAATAGCCAAATGGCTCTGAGAAGAGAGGATTGTGCAAAGCACAGAGGACCTGAGGAAGGTTTCCAGCAGTCCCTCTGGGAGGCCCACAGGAGGTTCCCAGGCTGTGTTCAGACACATAGGAGAGGGCAGTGGTGGTCACATCTGGGTATCTGGGGGGAAGAGATGTATCACAGCTATAGTCCTCAGTCACTGAATACCCAGCTGCTGGCCTCAGTCCACAGCAACTACTCAGAACCATTGCCTTAACCCCAAGCCTGAACTTCTAAGGACTAGTTCCTACTGTCCCTTCAGAAGCAGCCAGGTCTGTGCATTGCCTCTCTTTACCAAGTGTTTATGGATGAGCTGCTTCTGGCTTCCCACCTGCTCTAGTTTGCTTTCAGTTGCTGTGATAAGTACCATGGTGGAAAAGCAACTTGGGGAGACAAAGGTTTATTTGAGTTACGCTTCATAATCACACTCCATCACTAATGGATGTCAGGGCAGGAACTCAAGGCAGGAACCTGAAGGCAGCAGTTGAAGCAGAAGCCCTGGAGAAGTGCTGCTTACTGGCTTGTTCTTTGTGATATGCTCAGTCTGGTTTCTTATATAACCCAAGACCACCTGCCCAGAGATGACACCATTCATAGTAGTCTGGGCACTCCTAAATCATTATCAACCAAGAAAAACAGTAGAGCCAGTCCTGGTGTTGTGAGTGCGGGTGAGCCAGCCCCAAGGGCATGAGAGCAGGAGAACCTGCTCCTTGCTGCCTGCTGCAGTGGGTGAGCTAGCCAGAGCAGTGCTGGAGAGCTTGCCTTGGTGTTGTCAATGGGGAAAAGCTGGCAGGCTGTGAGTTGGCTCACCCCAATACCCACCTCATCTATGAACTACTGGAGCATGTGAAGGAGCCGGACCTGCAGATCCAAAACCACAGGATCTCCATGACACAAGACAACAACAGGGTGTCCAAGAGGAGTCCCAGTGAGGGCCCAGTTCAATAGTGTAGCAGAAGCCAGAGCCTCGAACCAGACCAATGATTCATTGAAATGAACACTTGTAAGTAAAGATGTATGGACTAAAGGATAAACTGTGTGGCTCACTGGGTCACACTACAGCTTCCACGCTGAGACCTTTTTTGTTTTTTTTTCTTTTAAATTTTATTTCATTTTGGGGGCAGGTTGCAAGGCAGAGGGTGGATATGAAGGGACAGGGAGATGAATAGGATCAGAATACATGATATGAAATCCATGAAGAATCAATAATATATATGTATATATAGAGATGCAAATACATGCATATATGCATATACACACATATATGTATGTGTATGTATGCAATATATATATATTTGTATATATGAAAAAAAGAAAATACCTCAGAGACATGCCTACAGGCCAGTCTGATGGAGATATTTGCTTAATTGAGGTTCCTTCTTCCCAGATGACTCTAGGCTCTGTCAACTGTGAAAATCTTAGCAGCAGAGCACCTTGTAGCTGATACAATGTTGGCATCCTCCCCCACTCCATCTAACAGCATAGCCACTGGGTCCTCGGGGCCCTTTTTCCCTCTGAGTCATGAGAAAGATGAGGACCACAGTGCTGAGCTCCAACTGTGGCCTCCACAGGCCAAGTCTGCATCGTACTATGGCCTGCTTGGATCTGTTCACATGGAACCCACTGACCTCCAAGTTCTTTAAGGTTACGAGTACTGGGAAAATATCTGCAGCCACAGAGCCAATCCTCAACACATGCTCAGCACAGGGCTGCCACCTCCTCCTGGGGCTGTGTGCCTGTCTTGTCAGGGGACCACCATTGTGACTGTGTGCCCTATAATCAGAGGATATTTTTGGCCCAGGGGAGGGAGGCCCATTGTTCATAGTAATTGTGGGCATCAGGATAGCACTGTCCCATTGATGGTATGGCCTGGAGGTCCAAGGGTCTCTACTATCCAGAGGCTTGGGGTGGAAAGAAATCAGATATAAAGTGGTAGAATGGCAAGGAACATTGAATCAACAGAGATGTTGACAAAGATACCTGCAGCAGAAGCAGAAGAGAGAGAAGCCTGGAGGGAGCAGTGGCCGGAGGAGACAAGAGCACAGGAAACTGGGATGTCCTGGGAGGAAACCTACTGGTCCTGCACACTTTCCCGTTTTTTCCACTTTTTCCCGTTTTTCTCAAAGAATATCCAGGAATAGAATACACTACTGCCAGGCCTCTGGGCTCAGTGGGCTCTGGTCCCACAGGACAGGCCTGTCCCTGCCTACTATGTGGCAGCTGACATCTAGGAGCCTCCAGCCCTAGCTGAAGCCTATCATTAGTCACTTGACCCATGGTGAGACTGCAGGACATCACAGTGTGCTGCTAAGTGGTTTCTAGTTGTTCAGTCTCTCCCTGGAAGATGGCGTCTCAGGACCTCACCCCGGCCTGCGCTTCCAGGCAAGGCCCGCCTAGGTTAATGGACTCCAACAGTCATTGTCTGAAACTTTCCTTTGAGTTGACCCTTTACATCATGTGTATGTCAAAGAAAGCCTTTAATAACTCACTCTGAGCTTCGAGAGTGTCTGTGACCCCACCACTAATCCCGGGTCTCCACAATTGGCTGAAGGCTCTAAGAGCTTTTAATGCCTTCTAAATCTGACAGTTTTAATTATTTCCCCTGCGCCATTATTGATCGGCAAGTCAAGCTGACTTTGAAGGCCTTTGTCAATACCCATTGCCAATGCCAGCACCCGTCACTTCTTGGTGGTGATGGAGGTCTGCCTGTAGCCTCTAGACCAGGAAGCTGGGGGTTCCGGGTGAGGCACATGGCATTTACATGTGCCTCTTGGAAGCCCCACCCTGGCAGGAACACTATCTTTTGTGAATAGCATTGACCATCCCTCCTGGGTGTGAGAGGACCTGTGAAGTCACCTTCTGAGAGATGGGTTCCTCACAGGAAGACACAGCAGGCCGTGATGGCTCTTCTGAGCCCTGGGCAGGGACAGCCATCAAGTCATCACTTTGGGGAGGTCAGCAAGAGTTCTTTCTCACCATGAACTGGCCCTGTGGAAACTCACAGGCCACATTAGAGGTGACCATGATGGGCGACCTCAAAGGCAAACAGAAGGGAAATGCAGGTGCCACTGGTGATGGTCACACCTCCCTAATACTTCAGTCCCAGGTCTCTTCTCTCTCCAGTTTTCTCCATCCCTCTTCCTCCATCCCTTCACTACCCCTCCCAAGTGCTTCACCCCTGCTTTCTCTGTCTCCATAGTGCTCAGCATAGATGTACCCTAGGTCACTAGCCACTTCCTTCCTTAAAGGCACTGAGGCCCATTTAGCTGGTGGATATCCTATACAGGTGGCCTTCAGGGTCATTTCTTATATCTTGGAACACAAATACAGGTCCATACTGCTTTTCCAAAGTCGTGGTCAGAGCAAAAAACAAAGGGAAGTTTCCAAGATGGTCAGATGTCTTTCCAAAAAGCCTAGGCCCCCATGGCATCCTCATTGAAGGACAAGAGCCTGGCTCACATCCCTCAGAAAGACTCCACCCTTTTCTTGCTCTGGCTGCTTCTCTCACACACAGTCTGTCTCTTAGTTCTCATTTACAGGTCCCCAGTTGCATTCTTAGCTTGTCCGAGGCTGTATTAGATCCCCTGGGCTTCCTGATCATGGTCATGTTTTGTCCCACTGTCTTTCCCTTGTATTTATTGTCACATATCAGCTTCCTCTCTCCCAGATATTGCAGTCACTTTCTCTATTACATCTGTTTGCATGACTTACAATGACATTCTTTACCAAATGTGTCAATTTTTCCCCCAATACCTGGATTGTAGCTGTTGCTTAGGGCACGAATTCTTGTTTTTAACTTTCAACTTACAGTGGTTTTCTGTCTTCACTTCCATCAGACTGCAGTGACCTCAAAATGGTTTATTAAATCTGTCAAATCCAGGGCGTTTGGGAGACCAACTTTAATCATATGTCAAATATCACATGTTCTTGGTGCCCTGTCTGGATTTTATTCTTTTGCTCTGGCAGATTCTATGTGAGAACCTTCTCTTCTGAGTACAATGACTAGGCTTTGCCTGAGAACTCACTGGCAGTTCTCTAGGCCGCTCCTTAAGCCTTCATGGGTAAGATTGTTGCTTTCCTACCTCAAATAGGCTGAGATTGTTAAATTGAGATCTTGTTTGAAATTGCATGGAGTGTACAAAGTCATTTGGGAAGAATATGCATGCTCACATGGCATGATGCTTAAGTTCAGTCAACTTGGCTGTAGTAGAGACCACCTGGAGAGCTGGTCACGCTTTGCTTCTGGGCATTTCCACATGTTATGTGTACCTGTGGTGGCCACAGAGGGTGCCAGATTCCCTGGAGCTGGAGTTATAGGTGGTTGTGAAGCATTGGATATGGATACTGGGAACAGAACTTAGGTCCTCTACAAGAACACCGAGTGTTCCTCACCTCTAAGCCATCTCTCCAGCCCCACAATAGTATTGTTAGCTGTAGCCACATGCAGTGCGGTGGGCCACTAACATTTGTTCACGGTCTGACGCTTTGCTCTTGTGGTCATGCTCCGTCTGGTCACACTTTTCCCCCAATGGAACCTTATTCCTCTAGCATTGGTGGGTGTTGCACTAGTCTCCCTCCCACAGAGAACAGCAGCGATCGCAGAGGCATCTCCCACTCATTCCCATTTGTTCCCATAGAATGCCTAAGAAGTTCCATCTTACGCAGATCTCTTCTCTAGGGCTCAAGACACTGTGTAGACCACCATCCTGGAGGTTTGACCTTGTGGGTAACAGACAATAGAGAAGTGCATGGGTTGTGCAGCAACGACCAAAGACAGTGGCCCATGCAGAGGGTGGGAGCCTTCCATGTCAGTCAATAAAACACAGCTCACACTGAATATTAAGCAGGACGTTTAGGCCCATCGGTGGCAGGGTCACGGAACCACACACACACAAAAAGACTCTTGATGTCATTAACTCGTTAAAACTTTGGAGTTGAAGTGCATTTAGCCCGAGGAATGCCTTTTGTCTATCGGCATGCTAACAGGCTTATTTTCTCCGTGATCAGTTAAGGCGGGTGAATAGATTTCCCAACGCCGAGACAGCGTTGTGTTTCTGAGATAAAACCTTTGGCTGGTGATGTATTGGTTTTTTAAGTACCTTGTCGAAATAGTTTCCATCTTTTGTGGAGGTTCTAAAAGCTTTTAGACTTGGAGGTAAGAGGTTGGCGAGAGCACCCGGCACACCTGCCACCTGCTGTCACAGAGAGCTCAGGCTGCCTTCTTTTGTCTTATTTTGTTCCCTTCAGGCAATCCGTGGTCATGTTTTCTAAAACATGCCTTTATCTGGCACTTAAGCTTCCTTATTACGTATCCCATATTGTGTTCTTATGATTATTGTTACTTCTCTTTTCTATTTACTGGGTTTATTGTTTGTATTTTTAAAAGGAGCATTTGTCTTTTTTATCTTCTGCTTCTTTTTTGTTTTGGTTTTTTTCAGCTTTTTTTTGAGATAAGATTGATGTGTTAGCCTAATAAACACTGCATTTAATTTGTCACAACTTGAGGCGTTTTAACACATGCAGTGAGGCCGTCAACATACAGAAGCCCATCATCTTCCACCACCTCTGTATCCCACCACCAGGCCCCTGCATCTCATACACCCTACCCAGCCACCCTGCAGCAGGCCACCAGCAACCAGATCTCTGTCACTCTGCCTGTGTCTGCAGTTCCACTTAAGTAGGGTCAGACTGTCCTCTTACGTCCTCTGTTAGTATGACGACTTCGACGAATCTTCACTGCAGACTGCATAGTTGAGCCTTTTCTTTGCTGAGTAATATTCCATTGAGAGATCAGTTAGCTGTTTAAGAACATATGTGTTGTCCAGTGTCGTCTTCTGCGAGGTTGCTATGAACTTTCCCACACAAGCCCTTTTTGGGAGTCCATTGTTCTGCTGTGAATACCTGAGGGTCCATGGGCTGACTGCACCACACAGTCGGCTCCATGTTTAGCTTCCCAGGACCTAGAGCATTTGCCCCATTTCAAGGCACTCTTACCACTGCTAAGCAGTATGGCTGGCTAGTCCATGTCTTTGCCAGAGCTTGAGAGATCAGATTTTAAATGCAGGCTTTTCTGGAGGGTGAGTTGGGAGTGTGTCTGAGGGACTTTCACTTGTCTTGTTCAAATGCCTGAAGAAGCAGGGCAACTTTGCAAGGGCTCCACATCCTCTTGATTTTGATGTCTTTAATTCTTTTCCTTGCTTATCTATCTATCTATCCATCCATCCATCCATCCATCCTTCCATCCATCCATCCTTCCATCCATCCATCCTTCCATCCATCCATCCAGCCATCCATCCATCCATCCATCCATCCATCCATCCATCCATCTATCTATCTATCTATCTATCTATCTATCTATCTATCTATCTATCTATCTATCTATCTATCTATCTGAGACACAGTTTCTCTATGTAACTGAGAAACTGAGAACTGACAGTCGTGACTGTCCGGAACTTACTCTGTAGACCAGGCTGGCCTCAAACTCACAGAAATTCTCCTGTCTCTACCTCCCGAGTACCAGGATTAAAGGAGTATGCCACCACCACCACTCAGCTCCCTTGTTTCTTGTAACTGTCCTTGCATGGTTGAGTTGTGAGGATCCTGTTTTCCAGCATGGATCCTCAGTTACTTCCATGGATTTTACATATCTCTTCCCTGCTTGTGCTTCCTTCTCATTTCCATTGTTCTGTGAAGAGCAGACAAAGCCTCAGATGAGTCCTGTTTGCTGCTCATTTCACCTCATTTCACATTATAGCGTGCCCTATCTGTATCGAGTTTGAGGAACGCTTGGCTAATGCAAGGTGTACAGTTTTCTGTATATATTCCTCAGAAAGCAGCATTGTTTATACACCTGTGTGTGAGTGGGTGTGTGTGTGTGTGTGTGTGTGTGTGTGTGTGTGTGTGTGTGTCCAGGTACGTATGTCTACATTCACAAGTGGAAACCAGAAATCAGCCTTGGTATTCTTCCCCAGTGTTCTTCATCTTGGTTTTCTGTGTGTATATACATGCACACGTGTATAGGTGCGCTCACCTATGTGGGTATACATGGAAGCCAGAAGTCAATGTTGAGTGTCTTCTCTCTGCTCGCCAATTTGCTTTTGGAGACGGGTTTCTCACTGAACATAGTTCTTGGAAATTTATCTAGATTGGCTCCTTGCAGTTGCACATGGCCATGCCAGGCTTGTACATGGGAGTTAGCGACCCAAGCTTGGGTCCTCACACTGTGTAGCAAGCACTGTACTGACTGAGCCATGTCCCCAGCCCCCAGGGCTTATGTGCCTGTATACTGACTTCAATCATGGGGACAGGAATGATGCTTATTTCATGACGCTGGGAATTCCTGCACCAATCTTTAACAGCATCTTTAAAGACTTATTTATTTTTATCTTTTATATATTTTGCCTGCATGTGTGGTTGTATACCTTGTGCCTGCCTGGTGCCTGTGGAGACCAGAAAAGGACATCGGATGCCCTGGAACTGGAGTTATGAATGGTTGTGAGCTGCCATGTGGAGGCTGAGAATCAAACCCAGAAACACGTGCTCTTAACTGCTGAGCCATCTTTCCAGCTCCCAAAACACCATTCTCACTAATGAGCCATTGGCCACCTCCGTCTGAATGCAGCAGCTCAGGCCTGTGACTGTCACCAGGCCTTCTGTTGCAGACATTCAACTTTTTATGGCTACTTTCACTTCAGGGTAAAAGACTTGACTTGCCACAGCCCTGAAGGTAGGTAGTGGGCATCTCCAACTTCGTTCTTTTCCCAATTGCTGTGACTATTTCCTTTCATTTGTACATGTACTTTAGAATCAGGTGAACAATCTCTTTAAATAAATGGAGGGAAAAAAACAAATAAATTATCACGTGCAGCACCATTTCCCAAGATTGCAGTGGCTTAGTAGATGAGTTTAGCAGATTTTTATCTCGGCAGTATGCGCTCTCCAAGCCATGAACAAGCACATCTCCCATCTACGTGCAACTTAAGGCAATCTAGCAAGTTCTGTCGCTTGCGGTAGCATCTTGCCCATCTTTTATAAAAATTATCTTTAGCCTCATGCTATTTACGTATTGCTGCTTTTTTACTGCAAGCTCTGAGGACATATCATTACTTGGTAGAAATGAAGCTGGTTCTCATGTTTTGGCATGTGACTGGCTGGGATTCACCTATCCAACGATGGCTTCGTGGGCTACTGGGGATTTGCTACACAGAATATCATGCGGTCTGATGACAACTTCACTTATTCTTTTCCAACCCATATGCCTTTATTTTCTGTGCCAAGTTGAACTGGCTCAAAATTCAAGTTCAACGCTGCGATGAGTGGTGAGACAGATGTCTTTGCTTGCTCTCAGTCTCAGGGGACACACCATGTACTTCTCTACCCCAGTGATGTCAGCCGGTTGGCTTCCCTTACGCCTTTATGAAGCTGGAGGAGCACGATTCTATTTCCAGCTCTGTTTAGTCTTTTGGTGAATGGATGCTGGATTGTGTCAAGGACATTTGCTACATTTTCTAAACTGATGTTTTCCTTGTGTTTCTCAGCCAGCAAATATGATGAATTGTGGTGATTACTTCCCAAAGATTAACCAAGTCTAGTAGTCTTGAGATAAACTCACTGGAGTCTTCTCCTTGACTGGTGTGTGTGTGTGTGTGTGTATGTGTGTGTGTGTGTGTGTGTGTGTGACTGTATGTGTACATGTGTGTATGTGTGTGCTTGAGTGGTTGTGTGTGTGAGTGTATGAGTGTGTGTGATGTGTGTGTGATTGTGTGTGTATATGTGTGAGTGTATGAGTGTGTGCGATGTGTGTGTGATTGTACATGTGTATGTGTGTGTGAGTGTATGAGTGTGTGTGTATATGTGTGAGTGTATGAGTGTGTGTGATGTGTGTATGAATGTATTAGTACGTGTGATGGGTGTGTGTGTGTGATTGTATGTGTATATGTGTGTATGTGTGTCTGAGTGATTGTGTGTGTGTTAGTGTATGAGTGTGTGTGAGTGATGGTATGTGTATGTATGTGTATGTGTATGTGAGTGGTTGCATGCATATGTATGTATGTGATGTGTGTGTGTGTAGTTTCTCTCTCCACTTCTAAAACATAACAAGTAGAGACATTTTCCCTGATACTGGTGATGAATCCCATGTCTGTTGAATCAGTCTGGCTCATGGCTCACAAATTTTACTGCTGTCTCCTCAGAGCTAGCGTACTCTATGATTCAGAGACTCCACTCCTAAGTACTTAGCAAAAGTGAAGCATATTCCACTGGAAACCATAGCCGGTGTGCCGAAGACACAGCTCAAGACAGCCCCATCTCCTCAGGGGGCGGGCGGCTGAGTACCCCACCACCACCCCATGTAGTCAGCCATTAAAAATAAGAGACAGGAAACCATAAAGACCCTCTGGAGAATTAGCAGGGACAAATTCCAATCACAAGAAGTTACAGGTGGCATGGTTCCATTCTAGATCATTCCTAACAGGACAGCACAGCAGAACTGGAGACTCCTCAGGGATGGGGAGTGACGGTGATGGGAGGGACTCTGTGGGAACACTGTAAGCAGCACCTGCATTGAATCTACATCAGTCCTCTGTGGCCAGGGTCTTGTCACTTTGATGATGCCACTGTGGACCAACTCCATGGTGCGTGTGACTAGGGTTGCTCTAATTTATGCAGTAGCCCCTCAATCTATACTTCAAATAAAAGGTTCAGTTAGCAATTATCTCCACCCCCTTCCTGCTTCCAACAGTGCTCTCTGTTTCTTGGGGGACTGTTTTCCAATATAGTGTCTCTCTTTCTTTGTGTAGCTCTGACTGTCCTGGAACTTGCTCTGTAGACCAGGCTGGCTTCAAACTCACAGAGATCCACCTGCCTCTGCATCCTTAGTGCTAGGATTAAAGGCGTGTGTCACCACCGCACAGACAGTCTTGGGGGACTTTCATACCCAGCCCTCCTCATTGCAGTATCAAGGACAAAAGAAAGGAGATTTGAAAACTGCAGCTAATGGTGAGTTGTCAGCCCCAAATGAGACACCTCTATTACCTCCTCCAAGGCTTAGGGGACATCATAGAAAGGGGACAGGAAGAGCATAAGAGATGGTAGATGGGGCAGATGTAAAATGCTGTCATCTAGACATGACATGGCTGTTACAGCTATGAACCAACAGCAGCTATGTCTACCCACAGAGCATTTGCACAAGATCCAACCAGTCAACGTTCCGTCATGGATAGGAGAGGGGCTCGTAAAGCCTCACCCCTCCTCAGGCAGCTCTAGGTCACGATCAGTTTCTGGGGTAAGGGGAACCATATTCCTCAATGGTGTAGCCACTGACAAGTTGCCCTTGCTCAAGTAGAAACTGCCACCCCCACCACGCTTGGCCAAGCAATCACAATGAAAGGAAGGAGGTCACAAAGAAAGAGACATGGACATAGCAGGGTGGCTTAGGGATGAAGGATGGCTTGGAGAGAAGGGGATAAGAGAGAGTGATGGGGACAAATGTGATTGAAGTGTATATACACATATGATTGTGTATATGGAATTGTAAAAGAAAAAAGGGAAGAAAGGAGAGATAGAGACAGAGAAAGGAAGAAGAGAGAGAGAGAGAGAGAGAGAGAGAGAGAGAGAGAGAGAGAGAGAGAGAGAGAGAGAGAGAGAAGGAAAGAGCTAGCCACCATATCCAGACAATTCTCCCCCTCAGTTTCCCTGACTGCTTCTGGCTGCCTTCTCTGCTTTTGCCATTTTCCTGCTACACCTGGCTATGGATGTCCAGAGATCATTGCTGGCCAAGAGTCACTGAACTTCCTTATTGGTCCATGCTGACATCTTCCACGGGGTCAGCGGCTGCTGATTTATTTGAAGAACCCCGGCTGGATTTCTTCCTGTGGTCTCTGTTGCACATTTTTGGGGCCTTTTTATATCACTCCACACATCTCTGTGCATATTTTTTAGTTTGTTTTTCCCTTCTTGCTGTTCCATTGACCCATTTTCAAGTTGATTTGGTGTGAGGCCACATGCAGGTAGAGATTAACTTTCAACAATGGCTATTGGAAATATCCTATAATTTTTTGGGAGGTGTCTATGTGAACCTTCTGGCCAACAACTCAAAAATATGAAACTCATTCCTGGCACTGGGGGTTTTACTTGGTGGCATATTGTGTCAAGTTGGGGCATTCTCTCTCCCATTGTATGGTAAGTCTATTTAAATTTCTTTCATATATGTATATATTTTAGCAAGTTTCAACAGTAATAGGTTTCATATGGTTTTTCAAAAAGGCTTTAATGTTACTGTCCCTCTCATAGTCCCTCCTTTATCCTGCCCTTCCACACCCGTCCACATTTAATCTTGTGTTCTAATTTTCCCTTTATCCCCTTCTGAGGAGGGAGTGGGTTCAAGACAGGGTTTCTCTGTGTAGCAGCCCTGACTGTCCTGGAACTCACTTTGTAGACCAGGCTGGCCTCGAATTCACAGAGATCTGCCTGCCTCTGCCTTCCAAGTGCTCAGATTAAAGGTGTGTGCCACCACAGCTCAGCTCCCTTTATCCCTTTATAACACTATATATTCTGTTTCCCCTTCCTTAGACTATCCCTCCTCCTCCCCAGTCCTTTTCTAGCTACCTAACCTCTGTGGATATTCTGAAGGAAATATACATATCTAAAGCTTAAAAACTAGCATCCATAAACAAAAAATGCAACATTTGTCTTTCTGGTTCTGGGTTACCACACTCAAGATGATTATTTCTAGCATCATCTATTTACTCCAAAAGTTCATAATTTCATTTTTCTCAACAGCTGAATAATATTACATTGTGAAAACATATTGTATTCTCATTATCTATTATCAGTTGATGAACATCTAGGCTGCTTCCAGTTTCTAGCTATCATGAATAAAGCAGCAATGTACCTCTACAGTAGGATGTAGAGTCTTTTGAGTACTATTGCTAAGGTCACCACATTTTTATGTCATTGGAGAAATCAAGCTGGTGCTTAATTATAGCCTTCTCCCCTACCGACTAGCCTTCATGGTGCTGAAAGGTACCAAACACGTTACCAGAGGAGAAAGGTCATCATCAATCTCATTCAGCTACAAACTCTATGAGCCACAATAGAGATGTGCCTGAAAAAGATACCCACTGGTACAATAGTAGTACAAATATAGTTATGGGAGTAACCAACCACTTTTTTTTATTAGAATTAAGGCCAGCTCCATGAGATGGAGCCCATGTCTGATACTATTAATAAGGACAAGAACATGAGACTAGATAGGTCATGGGCCTAGGGAAAAACAATGTGTAGTGTGAATCCTAGTTGGTTTTAATAATAATTTAAAAAAAAACAGAGCCACGTATCGGGATAAATGCTGAAAGATCAGAGAGACAAAGGAGCAAGCCACAGCCACCTCTTACCTCGCCAACTCCTCAGCATGAAAGGGGTGAGCTCCTGTCTTCTCCTGCCTTATATGCCTCTCTCCGTTCAACCATATCACTTCCTGTCTCCACCTCCCTAGTGCTGGGATTAAAGGTGTGTGCCACCACTGCCTGGCTTCTATGGTTAACTAGTGGCTAGCTCCACACTCTGATCTCCAGGCAAGCTTTATTTGTTAGAGCACAAACAAAGTATCACCACACTAATGCTGTTATTCTACTAAAGCAACATAGCAATAAAATGACTCTTAATGACATACTGTTACACCCATCAACCAGCACCTCATTCAACCCACACTAAAGAAGCATCTTCTTGCAGTAGAAAGGAGTTAATCCACAAATGGACAATATGTAGAGAGTGAAAAAAACTTTAGGGTTCTTGGTCCCAAATAGGATGTCTTTATGATACACCTTCCTTTAAGGCTCAGGGATCTATATGGAAAAGGAGATGGAGAGATTATAAGAGCCAGAGATAGTGGGTGACACCAGACATTACAGAGCTGATGCTCATATGAACCTACAGAGGCTATGAAGCATGCATAGGACCAGCACAAGATCTCAGAATGTAGAAGAGGGAGTGGGCAGGAAGCCCCGCCTCTAGTCAAGAAGCTATTCACAAATGACAGCTGCTGGGAGAGAGAAAACTGACCTGGACCAGCCAGGCTGTTGTTGAGTGGCAGGTCCCTGACAGGGAGGACCAGGGATGAGAAAGTAAAGAAGACAGAAAGTGGAGACCAGGAGCTCTTGCTTAAGCTGATAGTTTATACCAAGTGCATTCCTGATTTAGACAAGAAACCCCATTCCTTCTCCACACTTCAAGGCCTCACAGAAAGTCTTGCATTGGCCTGAATCCCACCAGAAAATTCACATTTCTTCAGTGGAGGGTATATTAACTGCACTCCAGGGCAAGTTCCATGCTCAGGAGCAGTTGGTCAGCACAAAGCAAGCTCCAAATTTTCCTGTGTACTTTTTTGTTTGTTTTGGTTTGGGTTTTTTTTTTTTTTTTTTTTTTTTTTTTAGAGAGACAAGAATATGAAGTTGTTTGGATGGGGAAGATAGGATCTGGGAAAAGTTGGAGGAAGGGAAAGAGAATGATCAAAATATACTGCATAATCTTCTTGTTTTATTTATTTTATTTTTTATTGAAAATAGAGTCTTTTCTCATACAATATACCCTGCTTACAGTTTCCTCCCAGTTCTTCCCCATTCACCCTCCCCTCTGGATCCATTCCCTTTCTTTCTCATTAGAAAAGAATAGGCTTCTGAGAAATAATAACCATACCTGACAAAATAAAATATAACAAGATAAAACAAAAGCCATCATATGGAGGATGGACCACGCAACTCAACAGAAGAAAAAGATCCCCAAGAGCAGCCACAAGAATCAGAGACCCACTTGTTCACACACTCAGGAGTCCCATAAAAATACTCAGCTGAAAGCTATAATATATATTCAGAGAAACTGGTACAGGCCTGTGTTAGCCCTGTATATGCTGTTTTGGTCTCTGTGAACTAATATCAGCTTTTGCTCAACTGAATCAGAGGGCCTGGTTCTCCTGTGTCCTTTTTTTTTTTTTTTTGGTTTTTAGAGACAGGGTTTCTCTGTGTAGCTTTGCGCCTTTTCTGGAACTCACTTGGTAGCCCAGGCCGGCCTCGAACTCACAGAGATCCGCCTGGCTCTGCCTCCCGAGTGCTGGGATTAAAGGCATGTGCCAACACTGCCCGGCCTGTGTCCTTCTTCCACTCTGGTTCTTACACTATTTCTGCTTCTTCTTCCACGGGTTTCCTGAGCTCTGAGGGGAGGTCTTTGATGAAGACATCCGAGTTAGAGCTGTGTATTCCATCTCCCTCCTTCTCTCTCTCTCTCTCTCTCTCTCTCTCTCTCTCTCTCTCTCTCTCTCTCTCTGTATGTCCCCTGTCCCATAATGTATGGGTCTCTGCATCCATTGCTGTCTGCTGCAGAAGGAAGCTTCTCTGATGATGACTGAATAACACACTGATCTATGAGAAGAGCAGAATATAATTAGGACTCATTTTATTTATACTTTTTTTTTTAGACCAGAAGTGTCTGGTTTTACCCTAGGTCTCTGGGCTATCTAGTCTCTGATTCTTGGTCATCCATGCAGCATCAGATATGGATTCCATCTTGTGAAGTGGGCATTAAATCAAATGGGATATTGGCTAGTTACTCCCACAAGTTCTGTGCCACCATTGCCCTGGCATATCTTTCAGGCAGGACAGACAAAGGTTTTGTGACTGGGTTGGTGTTTACATTTCCCTTTTGGTATCCTGAAGAGTGCCTTCACGCATCAAAGAAACTAATACATGGGGGTGAAGGTTTCATGTAGGCACTAGTTCATCTTCTCCATGTTCAATGAGTTGTGTGGGTGTTGTCCTCAGCAATGGGGCCTGGCTGTCTGTCAGTTTGCAGACAGCAGTCCTTTGTCTCGATAACAGTCTGGGTTGTTTGAGGATTTCCATTGGACCCCCATTGGCCAACAACCAATTGAATGCAACCTAGTCCTAGTACTGAAAGCCTCATTTGGTGACAAGAGATGGCCAGCTGGGTTTCTGTCTCCCCCATTATTAGGAGACTTTATATATTTTAGGAAGTTTCCACTGCACTAGGTTTTCATACTGCCTCTCAAAATGCCCCTCAATTCCAGCTGTCTCTCCCCACATTCCCTCCTCAACTCCATCTCTCCTCCCCTTCCCCACCTGATCCTTTCATTCCTGTCCCCCACCTCCACCCCCAGTCCACCCATAAAGTCTATTCTATTTCCTCCTCCAGGGAGATCCATATATCTCCCCCCTCATCCCTTCCTGTATATCTAACCTCTCTGGGTCTACAGATTGTAGGGTGGTTATTTATTTCTGGCTAATATCTATATATAAGTGAATACATACCATATTAATATTTCTCAGACTGGATAAACTCACTCAGGATGATTTTTTTCTAGTTCCCTTCATTTTAAAAAAATAGGTAAAAAGGAAAAATAGAAGATACAAACACTTAAAAAGAATAAAACATTAGCTATTGGGCGCGGTGGATGAAATTTCTCAGGAAGACACTACAACTTCAAACTGAAGCTTCTACCAGGCTAATGAGCCAACTAGAATGTCAATAATTATGGAGTGGTTGGAATGATGCAGGTCCAGGGCCAAATTACAATTTCTCCTGGGTTACCTTTAATCCCCTAAAGAGCTCTCTCTTATCATGTCAGTGTCAGACTTCACATCATTGTGACTAACACATAGAATCTTTCGGGATGCACTGACTTGGCAGACCATGAGCTTCCACCAACCCCAAAGCAAAGACTGTCATCAGACAGCATCTGAGGCCCATGGCAGATCTCTCTGCTCTGCTGCAACTGTCTTCTGTGATGTCTCCATCAACATATTTGAAAAGCACCTTGATTTATGACTTTCTTCATTCTGTGACTGTAAAAACTCCACAAATTGTTTCATGTTGGAACAGAATTGGGGTAGCCTAAACCTGTATTCCTGGGCCATGGTCGCTCATATCTGGCTTCATTTTAATCAGTTTCTATCCTCTTTGTGTTAAGAGTTGTGATTTTGCACTGACTGACAGGAGTCTGGAAAACGCCTTTGACTCTGTGTTCAGCCTCTTGTTTCCAATAGACCATTACTCGGGTGAGTAAGGCAGGTTCTTACACTTCTAGGGTGTATCTGGAATGACCTCAAGTTGCTCTCATGAGACCAACTGCTGAGTCCTGGTCTGACTCCTTCTCATTTTCCTTTTTTGGTTGAGATTTTTCTTTTCTGCTGAGATTTAGGTTGTTTTCTGGATGTCTCCCTATTTCTCTGAAACCTGGGACCTTTGATGGCCGAGGGAGACGTTGATTTCTTTTGGCTTTGTTTTTTAATTGTTATAATCTCTTAACAGATATCAATTGTCCATAGCAATGGGACTCATTGCAACATCTCCATGCCTACACAGTTGGGCACTGGCTCTCTGTCCTCTTCCCCTCTCCATCCCCACCTTCTTCTCAGAGCCTGGAGTCCCTTTTACTTCCTTCACTTTCTTTTTGCTTTATTTTAGCAGCAGTCCACAGATTGTGGTCACACCTCCTAGTTCCAATGTTGCATTCCAAGCTGGCACAGACCACTCAAGTAAGGCCTGCATTCAATGCCCAGTGGGTGCCTGGTCTGAGCTTCACCTCCTGGGCTGCATCACCATCCCTGATATGTTTAAGATTTTGTGTGCATACACACACACACATACACACACATACACATACACACAAGTGAGGGAGACACACAAACACGAGTGAGGGAGAGAGAAAAGGGAGAAAGAGGGAGAGAGAGAGAGCACTCAGTGTTGAGGGGCTTGGGTTGCACACAACTACCCGCTTTCTCTTTCTCCCTCCTCTGTACTTCATCCCTAATACCCCACCCCATCTCAGCATCTCCTAATAGTCCTTGGTAGACTCAGTCATTGGAACTCCAGACCTGGCACACACATCAGTGGCTACATCTCCATCTTGTCTGAAAGCTTGGAGGACAGAACGAGGTACAGCACAAAGGGGATTCCTTTCACTCCTGGGGTTTCAGATCTGATGGTAGGAGAGGAAATCTGAGCACCTACTGAGCCCCAGGTGCCTGGCAGCCTGCTTACTGTTTCTTTCTGTGCCCATCATCACCTCTTCTGTACTGCTGGCAGAGAAGCAAGTAAGAGAGGAGGGAGAGGATGCATGATCTCTCTTCCATGCCTATTCTATGTTGTCTCTTCCCAGTCCTTAGATGGATGGTACCTGATTGCTCCTCTGGGGACTCTCTCTGTCCTTTGAGATTCATTTGCGGGTTTAGGGATCCTTGGCACCAAGCCATATGGTACAGAAAGAAAAGATGGTAGTGTTACCAGAGGCTGGGTGGAATGTTGAGCTCTGGCATGCTTCATCATTTACATTTAGATTGTCTCTGAGGTTTACCATGCAACCCAAGCAGGATCCATGCAGCCATGTTCTATGGAGTGCACAGGAACACACATGTGCTGTGTGCATTGACTCCTTCTTGTCCAGCACAGGGTCCCCCCAGTACCATTTCAGTCTTCTTCATTTCTGTTCTTACAGAAATGCTCAAGCATTTCTCATGTGACTTCTGGAGATTTATATTCTTGAATCCATGATCCCAGCTCATTTCTCTGGGTGGATCTGGTCTTTTTATCCACTGTTTTAAAATCTTCTGTCTTGGAATGGTTGCCCTTCATGGAGGATCCACTGTCCATGTTTCTCCCATCATCTCGCACCAGTTTACATATGTATGTTGCCCTGCACAGTAGCTTTCCATTTTCATGTAGTCAAAGCAATCCTCCACACAGCCATATGTGTTTTCAGGACTTGCTGGTTGCTATGCGCTTTCTGCATTTCTCAGCACTTTGGAACTTGTCCTTGTGTACAGTATAAGAAATGAACCCAACTGTATTTTTCTGTGTAAGCCACTTACCTGGATCTACTCTTTTTTTTTCCTTTGCTTTGTTTTGTTTTTGTTTGTTTGTTTGTTTTTGTTTTTTGAGACAGGTTTTCTCTGTGTTGTTTTGGTGCCTGTCCTGGATCTTGCTCTGTAGACCAGGCTGGCCTCGAACTCACAGAGATCTGCCTTCTGAATGCTGGGATTAAAGGCGTGTGCCACCACCACCCAGATCTACTCTTAAATAGAAGTCATGTTACTTCCATGGGACCTTTACAGTGGACTAAATTTTCACTTTGTTCCTGGCTTTTCCTTCCATCAGTCTGTCCATTCACACATAGACACTATAACAACCATTGCAGAGGATACCCTGTATGCTTGTTGTGATGGGTTGCATCCTGTTCCTTGTGTGCTTATGCCGACATTTCTCTAGTTCCTTTTCCCTAGAAGGATAATGTGGTCAGCCTGCTTCTACAAGAATAGCAAAAACCTGGTGAGTTTTCATGAGAACCTTCTAGGTTGCTATCCTTTCCTGTTGCTAAGACAAAATACCCTGGCAACAGCAACTTAAGGGAGAGAAGATTGATTCTGGCTCACAGTTCAAGGTACAGTAGTCTGTCATGGCAGGGACGTCAAGGCAGTGGGAACTTGGAGTAAGTGGTTGTAGTTCATCCATAATCAGAAAGCAGAGAAGGATGAACATGTTAGTGCTCAGCTCACAGTGCAGGATCCCCTGCCCAGGGTGGTCTAGCCCATAGTTAAGATGGGTCTTCCAACATCAATTAATATTATCAAGACAATTCCCCACAGATGTCTCCCAGGTGACTCTAGACCATCATGGGAAGTAAAGGGTTACTTACATACACCAGCAATTGTGTTTTTCTGCCCTCAAATACTAGGTCTTTCCTTTCCTTCAAGATTGCTTTTGGGGGATGGTTTAATCATCTATTTTATAAAAGACATTACATTAGTTATATACAGATGGCAAGGAAGCCCAGCCCTGGGGAGACTTTAAGGATGGAGTCAAACACTGGCACAGGGGTCCTGCAGACCTTGGAACCTCAGTTTGCCACCCACTTACTGGGCTGCTTCAGGCAAGCTGAGGAAGCTCTCCGGACTCAGAGCTGTCAATCTATTCCGATCCAGCCTGGTTTTCCTCATAGAATAGCGGGTAGGACTTAGTTATTCTCCAGTGTCTCTCAGCATCACGACCCGGTCCAGAGACTTTAAAAGGTATTTTCCCAAGGCAGAAGCTCTCAGGGAAGAAAACAGACACCAGTTGGATGTTCTTTCCCTCTCTCAGCAGGAAATCTATGCTACCTCCACATGGAAAGTTAAAAATAATAGTCAAATTTTCATGTTGGAATTTGATGTTCTATTCTTTCAAACCTTATTTTTGAAGGAGAAAGTACATGCATTTACATAATTGGATTCTTATCTGGAGGAAGTGGGACCCGAGGAAACTTCTGAGATCTGCTTGCTGCTAATAAACATTTTCCTTCTCGGGTGTTTCAGTAGCTTCACCAAAAATATGGCAGAATACACATGCTCTCATGGCTTTCTCACTCACATGTCTGTCCCCGGGAGATTCTTACCTGCAGCTGTAATGCCAGCTTTATTTAGAACACTGTGGAAACGCTCGAATTTACTGTACATGGAAGGCAGATCGCATGCTCATTCAGCACATACCAGCCCGGGGCCTGTGCATATCCCTCACCACATTCTGGTGGGAGAGAGTTCTTATAAAGCAAACACAGAATGCTACTGTAGGCTTCCTGATGCTCAGATCCTGGTCAGAGAGAGAGAACTGGTCTCCCAGCCTAGGCTCAGCTGTTCATCTGCCCATTTTGCCTCACCATTCCTCTCCTTACATTCACAGTGCCATGTGAACATCTATGGAGAGTTGTTCTGGCTCCAGCCTGTAGACCAGTGCCTGCATTCAGTATCGTTCAGTACAGTGAGGCAGTCACCTCCTTCGGGGAACACACAGCCACTCATGGGCAAGAAGTACTGCTTAACTAAGTGTTCATTGAGGCTCACATGGATGTCCCAAGGCCTCAGAAGGAAAGAGTATATGAGATCAGGCAACCGGCCCTGCTATTGGCCAGTCTTCCCTCCGCTGACCAACATGGTGGCTGGCTACTCTGGCCAGGAATACTCTTTACTCTCTCTCCCCAAATCAACTTACCGAACAGAAAAGTGCACAATGGGTACCCCATGCTGGGTCACATGCCTTTACCCAGAGTGTTGTGTGACTTTTCCTGCAGAGACATGAACAAGTAAGTGTCCATTCACCTCAGATTAGATACCAGCGACCAAAGAAGTGATTTGGTCCAACTCTAGCTGAGGGAACCAGTGAGTTTATCGGGGTTACCCACAGCGGCAAGGGTGACTCAAAAGCAGCCACATCGTGGAAACGCCCACTCCAGTATGGTTGACCACTCATGAAAGCTGCATTACTGGAACTCTCTGCATGATGGACAGGCAGCTCCGTGTTGGAATGCCCAACTCTCTCCCCATTAATTCTGGCTGCATATGTAACCTTGTAGACATCTTTCTCAGACTCCTAAACCTGGAAAGTTTATGCATGAACTAGCTTCCTGCCTCCAGGAGGAAATATCTCCATTGAGAGGAACTAGTTCCACAGCATGGAGGTAGGAAAGGACCTCAGGACCACATGAAATTGATGACAGAGGGACGAGGCCACTCTATTGTGCGGAGACTCCCTTAGCTGAGCTGCTGGAGCACAATAGGGTGGGATGTTCCAGCTGGACAGAGCACAGGCAGGAGGGCCGTGTCATCTGTTTGGCTTCTCAAGGCTCCTATGTCTGGAGGAGTCTAGGGCCAAGATAAACCCCAGCTGCTCCCTGTGACAGCTTTTTGTCCTAGTGTGTAAATATTTATGGCTCACAAGTGATGCTGAGGATGTCATGATTGCCTTTAAATGGGAAGGCTTCATCAAAATCTCAGCCGAAATGGTAACGGACACACTAGGGCTGGCTTGCAGGCTGGCTTCTTGGCTCATGAGCCGCTTCTCCCTCCCTGACATCCATACAGAAGACAGCGTCACATGGGCTTCCTGCAGCCCAGCTGCCCCTTTCCTAGGAAGAACAAGGCCTCACAGGCGGTTCTCTCTCTGTGGAAAAGGCCGATCACAGCAAGTCCCTCGACTGTGGCACCAACCAGTTACACCATTAGAAGAAAAGCCAGAGCCTGCCCACAAATTACCTTCCTCGTAGACGACAGCAGCACTAACTCTTCCTGTTCAAGCCTGAGCAGCCAGCATCTGGGCTGTCAGCACTCCAGGGAGGCCAGAGGATGAGATCCCAGAACCTGCAGGGAGTGTGTTGATTGCATGGGCACTGGCATGTATGAATACACACACACACACACACACACACACACACACACACACACACACACCTGTGAATATGAGTGTGTGCACCTGTGTATGCACTGAGTGTGTTGGCATGGCAACATGGGTGCTTCCTGGAGAGCTTTCTTGTGGGTGTCTTGAACTGAGAGTATGGAGATCTAAGAAGCAACTCTGGTCTCCTCTGGCTTCCAATGAGGTCAGGAAGCATAAGCTGCCCATTGGCACACATTCTCCTAATATCCCTGTGCCTCACCTCAGCTCCAGCACAGACTTTTCAGCACCTACCTGCCAGCAAAATGCAGAAATGTCATGTCTCTGTTTTTGGAAAGTGGAAATCAGTTCAGAGGGGGGCTCTCGATCTCCCAGGACTCTGAAAAGGACCTATGTCTTTAACAGGCCTGATAGAATCTGGAACTCACTGGCAGGAAATTGAAAGCAATGAGGTCCATTTGCTGAGTGTGGTTGAGTCTCCCAGCCTCAGAATGTCCCCCTGGCAGTGAATGACACTCTGCATAGTTCATGGTCCTGTGTTCAAAAACTGTAGCTTTGGATTTCAGCCTGGCAGCTTCTCTGGCACCAGCCCCTCCCCAGCTCTGTCTGTGGATAATGTTCATCACTTTATCACTTCATATTCTGACCTTGGCCCTGGTAAGGTCCCTCAATTGCATTATGCACCACGAATGTGAATCTGCACAGGGAGTCTATTGCCCCTGCCTGTTAGGCTGATCTGTAAGCTTGGAAGCTCTTGACCCAAAATGAGAAGGAGGCTTCAGGACCACTAAAGGCACTTAGCTCCTCATGACCTGCTTTTTGGATTCAGACAGGGTCCATCTAGAGCCCTGAGCCCTCCTAATGGAATCTGCATAGTTACTCTGCAGCTGGGAGGGAGCCATTGAGAGTGCCAATGCCACCCTGCAGGTCCCTCCTTCCTGAGGGTTGAGATATTTTCCCTCTGGAGAAGGACCGACTCAGGGCAGAGCCTGGATATCCTCAGGAGACAGGGCCATGTGGGTTCCAACTCCTAGGGTGTCAGGTACTGCTCCATTATGTGGCTTTCCTCTGCCCTAGAAGGGGGAGAGCTGGGACTCCCAAGCAGGATGTCGCCATCTCTCTTCTCAGGCACTGGGACCACAGGAGCCCTTGGACCCCATCTTGTCTTCCTCATGGGAAGACATTTCATCCATCCCAGCTCAGAGCCTCTCAGAGGTCAAGGAATGCCTATGGGGACAGAAACCAGCCCCAGCCAGGCTCCCCAACATGCTCACTGCTATCACTGAAGGCCCAGTATGTACCCGCCAAAGCTTGTCACCCAGTGACCCCGCAAGAGCTGGCCCTGCTTTTGATGTGAAGTACTGAGTGACACACCATCAGCCTACCCACACCACAGGTGGATCACCAGCGTGTCACACAGGCGAGTGACTGAGCATACATATGTTCACCATGTGTACACAAACACGTGTGAGCTCCTACATACATGTGTATACACTAAAGCCTTGGGAACAGGTGGCCTGGGGTACAAACAGATGTGAAGAGAACAAACTCTCAGTGCCATACTTGGTCGCTGGGGGTCCTGTGGGATCCCCTATCTGGGTTGGGCCGGGAGGCGAGGCGGGTATATATAGGGTGAACAGGCTGGTATGTGGTGCCCCCTGCTGGTTCATCTTTCCTCCCCTGGATGACTGCAGAAGTCACTTGGTCAGCCTGGGCATCTTGATTCCATACTTGATGCCTCCAGCCAATGGCAAAGTGGTCCTGGACACTGACAGCCTAGTCATGACCCAGTGCCTTCCTCCAAGGAAAAGCCCACCCACGGTGTTCTCTCCAGCCGCGTCTTCCCTTTCTCTCTCCCCACTCAGCTCCAGGCAGCCTCACAGGCTTTTTGCCCCTGTGATCCTCAGTCATTTGGTGTCTTGATTCAGATGTTTAAGGAATATGCTTTCCTTAACCCAGTTGGCTAAAAAGCCCCCTTAGTCAGCTGCGCTCCTTCCTTACCAGCCTTCCTGCTGGTGTTTCTGCTCCCCCTCAGCCTCATCCCTGTCTGAGGAGCTGCCTACTTGAAGTCCATCTTGTCTGTGATCTGCCCCTCAGGATAGACTGGAAGTCCCCAGGGACATATGTTTCTCTGTTCATCATTGAGGGGCAGGACAGACTGCAGACAGAAAAGACAGTCTAGCAGGTGTCTTGGAAAGAGGGAGTACAAGTTGCTTCACTCAGACACCAGGCCCCCAGACAGGCTGGTCATGGCTGTGGTAGAGTTGAGCTACCTGGAAGCCGGGCATTTCAGTCATCTTTCAGACTGCTGCTTAGGCCTCCGAAGTGCCCTCCAGGCAGAGCCTGACCTGGCATGTGTGAGTGAAAAGCTGCGCTTGTCCATCCTACTCCAGTGCCCAGCCTCTGGGAAAGTGCATTCCCCAGCTCGAAGATAACATTGTCCAGCCAAATCTTATTAAAGGGCAGACAATGTTTAAAACCAATTTGAAGTCCATAAACACCTCGTCCCACGCATCCACAGCCCTGACCGCTGTGCCTCCCCGATCTGTCTTCTCCCAGGCAGAGCAATGCCACTCCTAGGAATGGCTTAATCGGATTCCTCTGTGGCTCCCAGGCAGGCGGCTCTGGGAGTGTTTATTTTCCAGACTTCCAGACTGTATAGAAACAGACAGCTTGTACCTGCGCCAATGTGGCGTCTGTATTTTGGGTGAGGATCAAATGTAAGTGTACTATTTTGAGGGTGCCTGGCCAGACTTCTATCCTCAAGTCCAAAGCTCCGAAGCTTTCTGTGCAAGGAAGTCTATAGTTAGCCCCCCTCTCTCCCCCCCTTCCCCTTATGCTATTATTTTAAACTTGATCCTTTTGAAAGAAAAGTGCTTGGAATTGTTGCCTGGCCCAACTGGGAACCTGTCCCAGACACCTGCCATCATCACCCATTCATTTTCTGGGTGGGGTAAGTTGCTGGAAACTGCCCTGTTCACCTGGCTGTCACTGAGGGGGACCCCAAGTAACTTTGCATATTCGGGAACACATCTATTTGACAAAGCCTGGAAAAACAGCTAGAGGAAAGGAGATGTAAAAAGTGACATGTCAGAGAAATTAATTAAGTGGCCCAAGGGCAAGAAGCTGTGAGGAGGATTGGAGTCCCCAGAACTCCACACATGTGACCACCTTGCTCTCTCCTCCCAAGATGCTGCTTGGCATTGGGCATTTCTGCATTCATGTCATTTGGAGTACAGTCCACATGGCCTGCACTCATATTTACAAGTGGCTTGCCCCAGGGAATGGGCCTATGTCCTGGGGAAGTTCTGCTGACCAGCCTGTCCTCAGCAGTTGACAGAGGCAGAGCTGTCATGACAGATACTCTGGGCAAGGGTGGTGCTACTATGAAGCCCAAATATAGCCCTCTGCTTGATACAAATAAAGTTTTATCAGAACTCAGCTGTGTTTATTTCATTACTTCTCAGGGCATTGTACACCTGCAGCAGGGTTTAGTGTCTGTAGTAGAAATCGTATGGCCCACAAAGCCCAAGTTATTTCCAACTGCCCTATTTTATTAGTGTATATTAACTATACAACACAATGGGCCATTAGAATAGTTTCATATATCTATGTGGGGTAGCTTTATAATAGCTGTCTTGTGTATAACAGCAACCATTGCCCTGCTCCTCTCTGCATTCTATGGGACAAGATAGGAGACTCCTTGGTCCCCATGTCTCACAGAGCATTAGAATACCCCACATGTGCCTGGACTACTATGTGGACCAGGCAGAGGATACTGAATGGATATCAAACTGAGCGCTCAAGTTAGAATGCTAACCAGTAAAGTGCAAGCCCATTTTAGGTGGGTTGTTCTGTATCAGAAGCCAAAGTATGCCTTCTGGAAGGTTCTGCAAGGCACTATGGGAAGGAGGCACCTCCCTCTGCACTGAGCCAGCCAGAGTGAACCGACTCTGAGATAGATTTCTGACAGTGGAGGGGCCTCTCCCTGCCCAGATGACTGCTGTGCTGGGTGATCCACGGTCACCAAAAGTCAACCCAAAGCAGTGGCTCTTGAATTCTTAAACTCATGTGGATCGGACAATGGACAGAACAAAGCAACAGTGGCTTTATTAAAGAAACTTCAGCGAAACCCTGAGACCCAGAAAGGTGCCAGATGCTGAGCTGCTTTCCCAGGAACTTTTACGACAGAAACTGAACAAACCCTGAGATGATTTCTATTGTGATTAAGTGATTATCTGTGCATAAAGCTGGCCAAACCAATGGGGGACCCACATACTCTGTATGTCTCCCTTGGGAGATGTTCACACATCAATCATCCAATTAGGGCGTTGGTCCCACTTAGAAGCCCTTCTCTATCCATCTTTGGCTTGCGTTGCTGGCTGCCACAGATCTGTTGTACAGCAGTTCAAGAGTTGCTGGTGTCTGACTGGCTGTGTCTTGTTAGCTGTTAATTATTCTAATGTCCTCTCTACTCTCATATCTATGTGGTCAGCTTGATTTTATCATGAGTCTTTTTTTCTTCTACCCTTACTACAGAGAACTAACTCTCACCTCAGTCCCCCTGTAGATCCTGACACCACTGTGTCCTCAGTTTCTGAGCACAGACAATGCAGATCCATTCCCTTCCCCCCCTTCCTTTTCTCTCCTCCTCCCTCTTTATGCCCATCTTGGTGGTAGACAATGCTAGACTGGGAGGCAGAGAAAAGGGGTATCACACCACAACCAACATATATAGACCAAACTCAGTGCCTTGTGAGGGTTGGTTGCCGCTCAAGCCATCCTGGAATTCCTCCTGCCTTGGGACCATGAGTGGGCTCCATTAGCCTCTGGCTTCAAAGAATCAGTTTGCCTACTTGGGAAGTGAACAGCTAAACCTGAAAACTGGTCCTGGGTGCTGAGACTCTAAAGAGTGGAAGGGCACAGAGTAAGTACATCTCTATTCTCCAGAGAACACCTGCAAGGCCTCATGGGAACAGGTGCTGACCCACCGAAGCTGTACTTGGAAGCCCTGTGGAGGGGTTGGCAGAGAACTCAGTGCCCTACAGCCGTAAGGTACACAGATTAGAGGTTGGTGGCAAACAGTCATCTCAGGCCCTTGGCAAGGACTGCGTACTTGGGGTTTAGGTCACCACAAAGTGATGACCCCAGATAAAGACAAGGCCACCTTCAGCTCTAGCCTTACTCTACTGTCTGACGGGTGAACTGCTGGAGCCCTGCCAACTGGGCTCTGGTTTAAAGACGGAAAGAACCTTCTCTCCCTGGTGAACTATTTACCTCATCTGTCTGACACATTCCGCAATGGTATTGTGGCTCCCTGACCTCCGATCTCTAAGTACCAAGCAAGCCAGGAGGCCATGGCATGTCTGAGTAGTAAGAAAAGACTTAGCGGCTGATGGCAGCATTCTGCCCCCCACACACATACACACTTACTTCCAAGTCCCTTGTTAAATCAGACACTCAACAATGGCCGGAACAGAACTTAGACACCTCTCTCTGCCTGTTGTTTAATTACTTGATTTTGTTTGATTTTATTCACAAAATAATTAGCCCACTAAGCATCTAATTATTACCCAGGCATTCATTCTCAGGCTTAGCCCTGCAGCTTGGGATGTTAGCAAACCCTGTCGCCTTTGGTCTCAGCCTCAGAAGGCAGAAACAGTTGGAAATTAGTTCTTTTTCTTTTAATAAGGGCTCCTGATCTATCCCAGGCCTCATTGTGGGCCGGGCATTGTCTGTACCTTGCTACATTCTCTGGGTCTGGTTTCCTTTGAAAGGCAACACTGTTTCCAATTGAAAATTGGCCCTGAAAACAATGACTCCCTCTCAAGGTCAAAACTCTTCTCTAATCCAAAGTAAACAGGGTAAATCTTTTATCTCTGTGGCTCTTGGAGATTAAGGTGGCATCCATCCCCTCCCTTTATTAAAGGTGCAGAATCCACATGTCTGCAGCAGATACCAGAGTTTGGGAAGTCTAATTAGAGAGATGGGCCGATAAATGGAATGGTTTATAATTTATCTAATCATGAAGTCAGCTTTGCCTGGGGTGTGTGGTGTTCACAGGAAGAGATTTCTATCTAGCATGTGCTCTGATGATCCCGGAAAAGAAGCTACTGTTGGCCTCTTTTCTTGGCAACGGCTTCAGAAAGCCTTTCCAGGGAGGCTTGCTGTCTGGGCATTTGCAGCAGGGCTCACCTTGGAGTGACTGGGCATTGTTCTCCTGTCTGTTTATGGGACGCAGGCAATGAATATGATCTCCCGGAGCCCTGGTTTAAAGACTGTGGTGGAGATTTTCCTGAGAGAATATATCACCAAGCATTTGGCACCCTGGCTAGCTTCTCTCCAGACACCCACCATCCTCTGGCAACTAACAGGCAGGTGCTGAGGTCAGAGGTCAGCCCACCTGCTCCCCTTAGTAGGGTTAGTGGGCTCCAGGGAACACCAGGACATGCAGGAAGCCCTCAGCAAGAGGATTTGCTGCCACCATGGGCTTGAGGTCCATGCCTGCTGAGTCCCTGCACAACTCCAACCTTCTAATTACCTTGCCTCACCCTGGGGATACCTACCTGGCCCTCCTCCTCTCTTGTCTACAAGCTCAGGTGACAACTGTCAGCTGAAACCAGAGGACCAAGACCTACAGCACCGCCATTGTGATTTTCCTGGCTGAGCTGCGTTTAGTATGCACGAGGTAATGGAGAAACGTGGGAGTTTGATTTTCTTTTATGGTGCTAGTGGTAGCCCCAAGCATGCTAAGCAAATGGTAAGCCACTGGGCTATGCCTCTGGTCCTGGCTGCAGAGGATAATTAAGGAGGGTGGAAGAGGGGACCGTGTCAGGGCTGTCCTGAAGGATATGCTGGGAGATAGACCACTCAGGCCAGTTCCATACCCTGTCATCAGTCCTGGGGGAGATGGCTTCACCCTGGAGCTTTAGAGCAGGTTTGGGTCAAAGCATAGCCATGGAAACTACAAAGAATTGGAGAAGGCTGGCAACCCTACCCTCAACCCTTGTCTGTATGATGACCAGATGACCCTTATACTGATGGGTTAGAGCAAAAATCAGCTTCGGCTGATGGTTCTGAGCGAGCTGTACCTCTGGGCCTCAGTTTCTCTTGTGAGCTAGTTTACTGGACTCAAACACATGAGGTAGCTATGAAGGTTAAATGAGACAGGGTTTGTCCCGCTGGGAAAGCCTGAGGAATGCTTTCAATAGTGTGTGTAATCTAGGCTGGATGACGATCCTAGCACTCAGGAGGCTAAGGAAGAAAGAACATGAGTTCAAGACCAGCTTTGGATATGTAGCTAGAATTTGTTGGAAAGAAGGAAAAAGGAAAGAAAGAAAGGAAGGAAGGAAGGAAGGGAGGGAGGGAGGAAGGAAGGAAGGAAGGAAGGAAGAGAAAAAGAGAGAAAGAAGGGAAGGAGGGAGGAAGGGAGAGAGAGGAGTACATGCCCTCCGACTATGAGGACAAGAGTTCCCCCACATTAGATATCTAAAGGTGCCTAGAAGAATGCAGAAGACACACACATATCTCTCCATCTTCGGGGAACAAGGAATGGATCTCTCCCCTCCCGATTCCATGTCAGACACACCTAATATCATTATTAGTCAATCTGACGGCTAGGGTATGGGTTAGAGGGCTTTGGCACATCACTCCTTTGTCCTGACAGATGGACAGGATGACTAAGGAAGTGTGCCAATGGCAGGAGCGCAGAGTCTGTGGACTTTCCTTTCGGGCAGGTCCCCACTCATAGACGCAGAGCAGGGCTGGGCTTGTGACTCCATCCAGGGTCCCCCAGAGACAAGTGCTGCAGCACCAAGTGCACACTGTGCCTGCTGTCCAAAAGACACCGATCCCCTCTCTAGAAACAAACCCCGAGTCACAGTGGGGGTCCTCTCCCTTGGTCTGTGGAGAATCGCTCACAAACACAGGTGCCCCAGGGAGAACTTTAAGGAGGATACAAGCTCCCCAAGTGACTAGACAGAGTCCTGAAGATGTCCCTTCAGAGCAGGATACAACTCAAATGCTTTTTTAAAAAAAATAGCTTCTCATATGTTACTTTGAGGAAGGGGAATGGATGGATTAACAGACATTTCAGTCAGGGCACACCACTGCTAGGATGCTGTATTATTTACAGCTCTCTAAAGGGATGAAATGGAGAGACTGGATATGTATATATGTATATTAAAGGGGAGCTTATTATATTGGCTTTTATGGTATAGTCGGGGTAATTCAACAATGGCTGTCCTACACTGGACAGCCAGAGAATCTGGTAGCTTCCCACTTTTCAAGACTGGATGTCTCAGCAGTCCCAATCTGGCACTAATGGCCTGGAAAATTCCTGAAGAGCTGATGTTCTTCAGTCTGCACTGGAATCCCAAAGAAGCTGGTTCTTATATCAGTGAAAGATGTTGCACCAGCAGGGCAGATGAACTTGCCTGTGAGAGTGAGAGCAAGCAGGCAAAGAGCAACATTTCTTCCTTCCATGTCCTTTTATCTGGGCTGCTACCATAGGTGCTTCCCAGGTGGATCTTCCTGCTTCGGATAATCTAATCAAGAAAATACCTCACAGGAAACCCCGCGCGGCTGGTGTATTAGTTGATTCCAGAGCCAGTCAAGATAACAACTAACATTAGCCATCATGGATGTATAAACACTGCTTAAAGTTTGCTTTAAACAGGGGTTGAGCGGATGGTTCAGCCTGTGAAATACTTGCTTTGTAAGGAAGAGGATCTGAATTTGATCCCTAGCACTGGGGAACAGAAGGGGGACAGAAGAGGATCTTGAGCTTGCTGGCCAAGCAAGGTAACCAAGCCAGGGAACTCTAGGTTTAGTAAGAGCCCATCTCAAAAAAGAAGGCAGAGAGCAACCCAGGAAGGCATCCACCATCAAACTCTAGACTCTTTGTATACATGTGCCATTCTACATGTGTAAACACATGAACACAAACACAATTCACTTAAAATGGTTCCTCTGTCCGAAGTCAAGTTTCTAAGTTGGTGTATGTTTTTTGTTTCACCTGTTAAACTCAGTTTTCAGTGTTTAGAGCTTGATGACAGTGTTTCTGAGTATGTGTGGGACACGTGGAGCATCCTGTTTCCCATCTGTCCTCACCATGACACTCTAGAATGGTGGTTCTAAATCTTTCTAATGCTGCGACCTTTTAATACAGTCCCTCATGTCATGGTGACCCTCAACCATAAAATTACTTTCTTGCTACTTCATAACTGTAATTTTGCTACTGTTATGAATCATAAAGTAAATATCTGACATGCAGGATATCTGATATATGACTCCTGTGAAACGGTCATTCAACACCCAAAGGGGTCATGATCCACAGGTTGAGAACCTCTGCTCTAGGACCATAGAAAGTCGAGCTGGTTGTGGTGGCACATGTCTAATCTCAGCCCTTAGGAGGCAGAAGCAGGTGGATCTCTATGAGTTTGAGGCCAGCCTGGTCTACAAAAAGAGTTCCAGGACAGCCAGGGCTACACAGAGAAACCCTGTCTCAAAAAAAAAAAAAAAAAAAAAAAAGAAAAAAGAAAAAAGAAAAAAAGAAAAACCCAATCACGTTACAGGAGAATCTGGGAGTCATTTTTGGGTTCTTAGTCTCGTCAATCAAATAACTCTAAAACAGACTCAGAAGGAAGCTTGAGAAGGATTTTATTATAGTTTAAGGGGAAAGTAACAGGAAGGAAGAGCGGAAATCTCAGTAGCTTTCAGGAAGCTGGAGATGCAGAGAAAGAAAACAAAACAGGTCATTTTGAGTTAGGATCCAAGGAAGCCGGAGTGTTCAGCAGTGGTAGTCAGCAAGCAGCTGTGTGGAAGAAGAGAAAAGAAGAGGAAGTCCAAAATGCTGGGGCAAGCACCCTTAGGCTTTAGGCTAGTATCTGAAAAGACAGTAAAGGAAAAAGAAACATATGCTAGTGCCAGACTCTGGATCCAAGTCCACAGCACACCCGTTCCCAGGCTCTTGTGCCCCGGAACAAAAGACCGCAATATTGGCACATGATTAGAGATGGAGATGACAGTTTATTCAGAAAGGAAAACTGCTCCCAAGAATGGAAGAGGGCAGGTGAGCTAAGGAAGAAGCCCAAAAGTTGTTGGGTCATAAGGTGTACATCCCTTTATAGGATGTTTTCATAGCACCCACCTCTTCCGAGTTTGTATATCCAGGTGTGATGATATTTTATTTGCGCTCTAACAAATAAAACTTGCCTGAAAATCAGGAGGAGCTAGCCACTAGTTAACCATAGAGGTCTGTACAGACAGACAGGAAGTGATAGAGCTGGTCAGAGAGAGGCAGTGATAAGGTGGGATGGAGAGAGGAGCTCACTCTCTTTCGGCAGAGAATTTCGTAGCGGTAAGAACTAGTGGCTTGCTGCTCTGCCTCTCTGATCTTTCAGCTTTTACCCCAATATCTGGTTGTGGGTTTTTTGTTAATAAGACCATTTAGCAATTCGTGTTACACCCAGGCTATCCTCTCTTGCATATGCTCTACTAGTACATGAAGCCCTGATGAGGAAGGGCTTCCAACATCCTTCTGCACACTGGCTGCTTTCACATTTTAACCTTGCTGTTCCAGTCCCTGGCCCCTGCTCATTGTAAACAGCTAAACTACAGTAGCTTATGATTATGGCACATAAAGAGAAGGTTACAATTCATGTCTGAAGGTGGGACAGTAAGTTGAAACTCATGAGCATATTCATCATCTCAAACACATTTCTGTGATGAGACTACCGAAACTTCTGTCTAGAAGCTTAGAGTAGCACTCCACAGGGTTACTGATTGACTGAGGCATGGTGCACTTGGTCTCAGGAACCTATCGAGGGCATTCACGTGGCTTTGACAATTCTTCCTCTTTTCCTCTTTTTTACTTTGCTACAGGAGAAATTTTCTTACAGCATCTTATGTGTGAGTGCCTGGTGCTGGAGCCTGTTTTCTACAGGGCAGAGCATCCAGCATGGAAGGCTCACCCACACTTCCAACTCTAACGGACACTTGAAGCTTGTAAGATCAAAAATCATGAAAACACAGGGGAGTGTATTTACCTATGACAAGCAAGAGGCAGGAGTCAGCTGTGGCACAGCACACATATGTTTGTGGTGGATGATATCATATAGCTGTGGCAGTTTCCCTGGCTTTAGTGCCAGCTGACAGCTACAGCATGCCAGGTGGGTACTCTTCTGGGTATAACACGTATGACAGCCCATGGTGGCGATAAATGTGGGCAGGTACTTGTCAACAGATGTGGGCAGGTCCTTGTCAACCTCTGCTGGATGAGGAAGGACACTGATCTCAGAGGCTAGGCCCAGCCTGAGGTCAAAATCCTCAGCATTGGCCTGCATTAGGCAGCTGGCTCGGCAGGCTCGGTCTTTTGCCACTATCCCCATCACAGTTGATAATGGTGGGTTTATGTATCTATAAGCCTAAAGATAAGGAAGATGCTCTGTCCCTCCGTCACCTGTAAGAATCACAGCATCAACACCTGCTTTTTGCCATACAAAGTCACTGTCCTAGGCTCTGTGGATTGACATATTGGCATTTATATGATTTGGATGGGGTTGAATGGCCCCAAGGGTTCCTGTGTATTGACATTTTATCTCCACTGTGGAGTATGATGGCAGCAGAATCATGGTCTGACCTTTGAGTTGGGGGCAAGGCTTTGAAAGTTGAGCGGAATCAGACAAGGTCATCATGGTAGAGCCTATGACTGAGTCTAGGTGGCTTTGTAAAGGGAGAGAGAGAGGTAGAGAGGGAGGGAGACGGAGAGAGAGCCAGCTTTCACTGTTGCCAGCATGGTGCAGAGCTGCCCCAACCTCCACGTTGGTCCCCAGGCCATACATAATGAGGAACAGCACTTTTGCGGTTGTTTCTGCATTCTGTCTGGGGTAAAAGGAGGCAGATGAAATTAAGGTATGAGCATAATCATATCACCTTTGAGCACTGAATCCCTGGCTGCTGCCATTGTCTGCAGCTCTCGCTTCCCTAGCCAGTTATCCCCAAATGCATAAACAACAGAAACAAATTAACTCGGGGCTGGTACAGCCTTGGAGTTCCAGCCCGGCCTCCCGATGAAGCTTCTGTTTGATGTTAATCATCTGCTTCTCTCTGATCAGTGGTCTCCAGTGGAGAGACACTGCTCAGACACGGTAGACCTTGATTTCATCTGGAAACCTGGCTGGAGACGTTCTCCCTCACAGTGCCTGGTTCTTGCTGATTCATGAGATATTGTGCCACCTACCAGCATGGATGCCTGTGGGCAGATCCCAGTCCCTGCATCCAGCTCTTTCTGTAGAAGTAAAATCACTCACTGGTGCAAGATTCTTCAGTATAGTGTGGAATAGGCTGAGAGGAAACCAGGGCCAGGAGTAGCTGTGAGCGGAAATAATGGACAGGTGCCTGTGTGATACTCACTTGCTGAACCATGCTTCACGAAAAGGCAGGACAGTGTAAGTGGCCCAAAAGAACCTCAGCAGAAGTACAGAATACTCTTGGGACCAAGCCACCATGGAAAGCTAAGTGTTGTCATCTGACATCTGGTAGAGAGCCTTTGATTATTGCCCTTTCCTGTTTGATCTCAGGTGAACTATGTCACCTCCCTGAGCTTGAACTATAGTATCATCTGTCATGGAGGCTAGTCCTGTCAAGGTTCTTATGAGAAAGGATGCAATGACCTCTAAGAACATGCTCACATATTGTCCAGTGGGTGTTAACATTCATGTCATCATATCCACCACCATCATCATGATCCTCACCATCCTGACCACCATCAGCATCAGCATCACCCATTATCATGATCATCAGTGTTGTCCTCAATATCCTCACTATCACACTTCTTAGAATTGTCATCACCACCAACACCATCACCATCACTGCACAACCACCATTACCATCATCATCACCAACCCTACCACCATCAACATCACCCTCACCACCACCATCATTGTAAACATCACCCTCACCATCATTATCACCATAACCATCACCATTGTCACCATCATCTCTCTCACCCTCACTATCATCATCATCTTCATAAACATCATTATCATCATCATCATCATCATCATCATCATCCTCACCACCAATAATACCATCAACCTTACCACATCTGTCTTAGTCAGGGTTACTATTGCTGTGATGAAATGCCATGACCAAAAGCAATTTGGAAGAAAAGGGTTTATTTCTCTTACATTTCCACATCATAGTTCATCACTGAAGAATGTCAGGACAGGAATTCAATCAGGGCAGGAGCTTGGAGGCAGGAGCTGGTGCAGAGGCCCTGAGGGAGTGCTGCTTACTGGCTTGCTGCACATACTTGTTCAACCTGCTTTCTTATAGAACCCAGGACCACCAGCCTAGGGGTGTCCTCACCCACAATGAGCTGAGCCCTTCCACATCAATCACTAATTAAGAAAATGTCCCCACAGGCTTGCCTACAACCCCATTTTATGGAAGCATTTTCTCAATTGAGGCTCTCTTCTCTCTGAAGACTCCAGTTGGTATCAAGTTGACATAAAACTATCCTGGACAACATCCAATATCACTTTCATCATCACCAACACCGCTACAACAACGTTACTGTCATTTTGATGCTCAACATTATCCTTATCATCCTCACCACCACCATTATTTCGTCATAACCATCAACATCTTCACCATTACCACATACCACTATCATCGTGGTCATCACCATCTTCCTCATCACTCTTACTACCATCAACATCACCATTGCCACACAACCATCATTCTCACCATCACCACCTTCACCAACAACAACATCACTATCACCACACAAGCATCACCATCATCATGATCCTCTTTATCATCATCATCACCCTAAACAACCTGTCATCAACATCATCATCATTATTACCATCATCACTATCATTGTCTCTATCATCATTATATGAAAAAACCCTGTCCTTCACACAATACTAAGGTATATCAAATGATACTTGTGCACAAAGAGACTTCCGAGGACATGAGCTTTGTGAGGTCTTCTTTACTCTAAGATCTGTGTGGTCCTCTTTGTGCAAAAAATCATCTAATTAAAATGGATCTGGGCATGACTCAACCCCCCACTGTCAGCATTTTGGTCATGGGTCCTAACTGATTATCTGACACACAGAGGCTTGGGGAAGCAGAGGCCTGTGAGGCTTGGAATTACAGTGGGACTCTACTTTCTCTCCTCACCATCCTCAAAGAAGCCCCAAGGAAGAGAGAGCATGAAATCCACATGGCAGCACAGACAAGAAGATGCCGAGAAGTCTGTGAAAAATTAAGGGGACACAGGAGTCTTCAAACAACAGATCCGAAAAGACCTAAGCAGGATCTGGGGTGAGTTGCTGGAGCCATGGACACTAGAAAATCCTGGGAACTGGAAGCTAAAGGAGACATGTATGGATGCAGTGCCAGGGGCATGGGCATGAGGTGACTGCAAGTTCTTCAGAGGAACTGTTGACAGCAGTACCTTCTGTATACTGCCATGGTGGACTAAAGAAGGACACATCTAGAAGGCAATGCCAGAATGGACAGAGGGAGTGTCCAGGTATGTGGACCGCAGGCCTTCAGTCTGCTCTGACTGGGGTTTCCTGTGTTATGATTGTTAGATCAATGCCAGAACCTTCTCTGGAGTAAGTCTCAGGATGGAGAAAGTCCCTAGAGAATGTGGCTTAGTGAGATGGCCAGATGGCTAACCTGTCTTCCATCATTTAGTCCCAGTAGTGAGCATGAGAGAGGCTCTGCTGCCACACAGATCTTCTGGTTAGCACGTGGACTCTTCTGGTCCCACATGAGCATGTGGGCTGTATCCCACATCCCTGGAAAACATCCATTATGAAAGGCAGGAACCAGGGTCAGCAAACCATGAAAGGAGCTCAGCATTCATGGTGGAGTCTGGGGAGAGCAAAGCACCAAAAACAGAACATCCTACTTGCCCATTGAGGACAACTGTCTCCAGAGACAAAGAGACACCTCATCTACATCACAAAGATGGGACCATGAAGAGTCTTCAGAGCATAAGGGGAGAAACTGGAAGATTAAAATTAGTGTAGTAGATACCAAAGCAAGATGAGATCTGAACATGTAGAAATTCCCTCAGGTAACACAGCAAACACACAAAAGGCCATGGTGTGGACCATGGAGAAATTACCACATTTATCTGTGCAAGCTCAGTGTTGGAACACTAGAAGGTCGAAGAAATAAAAGAAAACGTAGTAAAGATGTTATAATGAGAGGCCATCTCCTGGGGCAGAGGGACCGAAGGCTTTAGACAAAGTACAGAGAAAAGAGCACGGGATAAAAGAAGATGAGCTGTAAAGCCCTGGCTGCAGTTTTAGAACCACGAGGGGGGAAGAGCCGATAGGGGTTAGGAAAAAGGAAGGTAGGAAAGTGAGCTGCAGAGCAGGACCTCAGTGTGAACCCAGCTCTCAGCTGCAGCTCTGGAGTCTGGCCTAGACCTCTGCATCTCTCTAAGAGTTCCATTTAGCCTGAAAATCAGCATGTCTGCCTACATATGTTCAATTCCATCACTTTCACTCCAGGATATATGAAAAGAGCTGTCCTGAGCTGAACAAGGAGAGAACCCTCAAGGTCCAGGTGGGGATGCTGAAGAGAATGGTGAAGGGCATAGTCAAGGGGTGTGGCTCAGCTCCTGTAGAGTCATGTCCAACTACACATCCAGAGGAGGACAGAGAATCTTCTAGAATACCCAACATATGTCACATACTACATACTATAATACACTCCATACATGTACCACTCATAAATGACACATGGCAAACACACCATAAAGTCACACAGCACATGAACCACACACATAAACTCCTCCGCAGCTTGCCACAAATAGACATTACATATACCACATACCACATACTACACCACATGTGTGGAACATATTCTTCATGCCCATAGCATATGCATCATCATATGTAATCACACCACTCCACTCACACCACACACTTTGTATACATTATACACATGACCTCTACCTACTGAACACTTCACACACCCTTGGCCTGTGCCCCACACTGCCACATACCTCATATAAAGATCACATAACTCAGACACACACCACCCCCACACCTCGAATGCATACCACACACGTCATGCATGCCATGAACACTGGCACACACCTGCATTCAGGAAGCCCAGACTGTCTATGCTTTTTCCTACAGTAGTGTGGACTGGGTCTGACTTCACCAAACTTCTCCAATCCTCCATTTTTTTTTAGACAAACAGCTTATTTCCCCAAATAACAAACATAAAGCAGGACAATATCTTATGAATAAAAACTGGGGATTTGCTTCTTCAAGATCTAAACTGAACTGACAGTACCCTGGGTGCCCAGGGCTTTGTGCATTCACAGGGCAGGGAACTGCAGTGCAGGCATGGACTCTGAGGACTGAGGAGTCTCAGATCAGCATCCTTACCCACAGGGCAGCAAGAACAGGACAGCCAGCGAGCCAGGATCTCACCCAGTGTCCAACTTGATGCTCTGTTGGTATTTTGAGAAGTGATGTTAGATTGTTCAGTAACACTCATGTAGGGTAAATCAAATTAGAAGTTCAAACATGAATTTTTACTGGACATGGAACCTGTGGGTGCTTTGCTGAGATTTGAACTCTGAAGCCAAATGCTGCTGTTATTATGGTCTGTTACTGTTTAAGGAACTCCTACCCCTGAAGTTGAAGGGCTTCTGACAGGAGCATGTGTTTCTCCTCTATCTTCTGAGGTTGCAGCACTTGGAGTAGATGTGAGTCCCCTGAGGCTGTGCCATTGAGCCTTCTACATGGCTAAGTGAGACTCAAGATATCCCAAGAGCACTTAGTTGTCCCATTTTCTGCCAGATTCCATGGGCTACCAGGCAAGCTGTGGGTACTGTGGAGTGCTCACAACAGGGGTGTGGATACCAGGAGGCAGACCATTCATCTAGCTGTCTAGACTGCCAGAGATCACAGTGGGTTTTCACAATGACCCTAACGATGAGATGGCTTCTGGGTATGGACTCATGGAAGCCCAGATCTAGGGCCTGCAGAGAAGGTGGATATGAGCAAAGGCCACTCGGCTGGTCTCTGGTATGGAGGCCCTCTAGGCAAAACATCTGACATGAATGAACTGGGTATCCACAATGGATCTCAGAACACCTAAGACCACAGGCCATGGAGTCTATCTCATACCACCCATGGTGGCCATCTTACTGTACTTGACATCTTGATGGCCCATCTCCAGGCAGGAATACTTCAGCAGAGCCAGCAGCATGATCCCTGAGCAAGTGGATTATCAACATAAACTCTTAAGTCCTTTGATTTGACTGATCTGTTGTCCTTGTAAGGGTAATAATGGCCATAACCGACGGTTCTCAACCTTCTTATCACTGGGACATGTCGTGACTCAGCAGGAAGCAAGTAACCAATTTATTCACATTTGGAAAGTTTGTGACTGTGGGTGGGACCTAGAGCAGCTAGAGTGGACTGAGCTCAGAAGGAAGTATGCCTAGGGTTTCTGGAGGACCCTGGCAGGATCTTGGCAGAGGTGAACTCATCCTTCACACATCCTATAGCCATCCTACTCATGATAACAGACAGAACCCTAGCCATGTGTTCCTAGTGAGTCCGCCTCTAGGTTCTGGCAAGGGAGGAAACAGGAAGCTCAACTGGAAGGAAAGCCTCTCCCAAGCATCCGTCTTGCCATCTTTCCTCTTGTCCTGGAAGCCACTGTTGTCACTGAGGTCATACAGGGGCCTTCCACAGTGACCTTCCACTCTTGGTTTCTTCCTGGAGGGCTCATCAAGGTCATGAGCTTATATAGAAATCTACCCATATCACACATACTGTGGGTGTAAGAAATCAGCTCTTGTCCTTTGCATATGGCTCAAGGCAGGGTTTAAATGCATGGAGCCCTCTCCATGGGTGCCTCTCTCCTCCCTCACACATGCACCCTGACGTTGTATCTTCTCCAAGGCTCCCCCATCCAAGGGAAGCAGTCTGGGAGCACAGTATGGTGGCTGATGCTGGTTTCCTTTTTTTCTCTGTTGTCTGTGCTTTCAGAGCCTCACCTACAAGTCACTTTACTGAGTTTCAGCATCGTGACTGCAAATAAATAAAAAAATAGATAGATAGGTAGATAGATAGATAGATAGATAGATAGATAGATAGATAGATAGATAGATAGATAAAATGAAGTGAGTACTTACATGAGAGTGTTTTACAAATCAGCCTCAAGTTGCCGGCTCAGTTACCTGTCTCCCATGTGACTAGAACCTAGAACCTCATGGATGCTTGTTAAATGGATGGGTAAGTCTAGGAACCTACTCTGTGGGCCTCCTCACTTCGTGGCTGGCACATGCATCTACAGAGTCCCTTGCTGAGAGTCCCTGGTACTCACAAGGAGGCTCCCGCTTCCTTCATACTCATGAACTTATTTTCCTGGTCCTGTGGGGGCTCATTAAAGCTCTTTAGCTGGGGATGATGGATCTCTCTTCTTCATCCCCTGTTGGTCATAGGCACAGAATGGGAACAAAACCTTCTTGTTTCTACCTCTCCTCATCAAAGTCAAGTCAAGGGATGGTTCTCCTTAGCTCCTCTCTTCTCTGCTATCCCCTTCAAGAATGCTATATAGTCATGGACCCTGAGGATCTGGTCTAAAAAATGATCCTAAGCAACTATAATCTGCCTTCACCCGGCCTGAGAGAGATGGGAACTGACCTGTTCTCTCTTAGTCTTCCAAGGAGGTCACATTGGAGGCCACATCACTCAAGTGGCCTCCTCTCTGTACTTGGTATGGCTTGCAAATGACTAACCCTGCAAGCCACCACCAATCTTTGGGGAGGTGGCAGCAGGTGCACCTCAAAGTAGCATGTAGTGTAAGCAATAGAAGAGGGATGTGGCCCGTTATTGGCCATGGAGCAAATGTTATAGAGAACGACTTCATTTCTGGAGGCTTCCAAAGAATTCCATAGCTCTGCACTTCCACCTGCAGCCCTGGCTGGCCCACTCACCCTTGGATTCTTTAGGAAAGATGCACTTGCCCTAGAACAAACAGGAGAAGGGCCTTCTGTAGCATTGAATATATTAGATTAGCAGGTATGTGACATGGCCACACGGCTTTTGAGCAGAGGCCCCTGGTGATGTGGGCAGACACATTGATTGCTGTGGACCTATCCTCACCTAGATTCTGCTTCTCCTATAGCTGGGTGGTATTGGGAGTTGGTTTTATGGAACCTAAGAGAATCATCACCCAGGTCAGGGAAGCCGAGAAGAAAATAAGAAAGGAGGAAGCAGCATCTCCCAAGGCCTTCTTGGGCTACAAGGAGAAGCAGGGCATCATATGGGTGGGTGGGAACCATGGTGGGAAGCACACACTCGCTGTAGTCTGTGTAGCATGAAGAACAGCATCAGCTCACCCCCAGTGACTGGCACCTCCAGGAAGTGCCAAGGCGAGACACCCTCCTCTGTGTGTGTGCCAACAGCAAGAGGCCGAGCTGCAAAGACAGCTGAGGAGAGCAGATGTCTCCTGGCACCGCCCCTCTTAGGAGGATGCTGTCTCTGTGGACTCAGTGTGCCCAGGAGATTGGAGTGCAGACAGTCAGAGCTAGAGGACCTAGCACAGCCCTCCACACTGGTAGTCTGAGCCTTTGGTTTGCGCCTCTGCTGTACTAGGGAATTCTTAACCATCTGCTGAGTTGCCAGACACTCCAGCCTTGCTTGGACACCCTAAGTGCTTCCTGGAGTCTCTATAACACAGAACAACTTGAACCACATGGCTCTGGGAGCCCATCCCCCTGCAGGGCTGGCCTAGGTGATGGCCAAGTTAAGAGGCCCAGGAGCCCTCCTCGGCTCAGGTGGCCAGTTTATCCAGGTGTATCTGAGGCCTTCCTTACCTTCCAGGAATCCTACAGTCCTAGACAAAGGTGACCTCTGAATTGCCATGTGTGCATGCAAGGGGCCTCACTCCTCAAGTAGATATGCCCTTCACAGGTTAAGATCAGATTCCTTCTGTTAGGCCTCACAGTTTCCAGCAGCCCAGCTTAATCTGTAAAGGATGCCTGTGCAGAGCCTGGTATGAATGCAGTGGGAACATGGGCAGCAGGTGGGCACAGGAGCTCAAGGCAGCAGCCTTGACATCTTGCTGGGTTCCTAGTGGGCTTTAGGCTCCTTTTCTTCACCCAGTTGAAGCTGACTGGATTTGTCTTGGCTCCAAACATCCATCACAGCCTGGAGTATGTGGAAAACTGCTTCAGGGGCTAGCAGGAGTGCCCACTCTTTCTGTGGACTCCAAAAAGTCAGTGTGGACACCCACTGCCTTGATGGAGGTACTCCAGATTAAACTAGAAAGAGAGACACGTGGACAGACAAGGGAACCTAGGGCCACCACTGTAGTCAGCCTACACAGTGGAGAAGGACAGTGTGGTGTGGCTGGGCATGGCTGGGCATGGCTGAGCATGGCTGGGCAGCAGGACTCAGCTGCTCAGCAAGGAACAAAAGCTGCTGTAGAGAAGAATCATGGCAGCATTGATGGTCAGGTTCCCACATCCCCAGGGGAAAATGGATGGAGAGCAGAGGGCCAGTGGGCTGGGGTCACCCCAACCTCATCCTCCTTCGGTGAGTGCAGCCTCAGTCGGATGGTGGAGACCGAGTGATCACAAAGGACAAAAACACCCAGGTGGGGACAGAGCAGCCAGCATGGGTTCCTCCTGTTGCCCTGGCTTTGCCACATGTACAACCATCCTCTTCTGGCTGGTGGCCCTGGAGCTCTTGCACTTGCCACTAGTGTGTTTGATAGGGGAGGACTTGCCCTGGGTTACCAGTCTGCTTGGTCAGCTCTGGCCAGGAGGAATCTTTAAATAAAAACAAACCATTGGACAGCCAGAGTCACATCTCTACTGTATTTTGGAATGCCATAGCCTGGAGTCCAGAGCCATGTCCTTCTCTGCAATTTTACTACCTGCCTAACACCCATACACATGTAGTATTGATTTTTTCTTCTCAGTGGATGTAAGAAATATGCATATTAGTCACTCTGTAAGAAGGCCTCAGCTCCCCCAGGCTGCCAGCTCACAGCCTGAATTATTTGGCCCTCAGAAAACTCAGAAATTAGAGAAAGACCTTGCCCACTGTGGTGCTGTGACTCACCCCCTTGTCCCAGTTGAAATGTGAGTACGACATCTGGAAATTAACTAGGACCATGTACCTAGGAGGAAACAGGGAACAGCAGTGACTCTTAGAAAGTGAACTCTTAGAAATGCGGGGCTCAGATTGTTGCTCCTTGAACCATCGACCTGGCCTCCTTCTGCAGTCCTCCGGGGCAATGTATTCTTCCAAGACCACAACGATCCTGGGAAGCAGGTACCCTGGCTGTGCTGGCCTTCCACTCCCTGTTGCTAGTACTGATGCTGGGAGCCTGGACATTTGCATCTGAGCCCCAACTTCTACTCACTCGGTTTCTCCTAAGAAGCTCCCCTTCTCAGCACTCTCCACTTTGGAGAGATCAGACTGCAAGACAAGATAAAGCATTTCTTCCTCAGATGGCTTTGGTCAAGTATTTTGTCACCGCAACATAAAAAGTAACATGCACAGAGTCATGCAATGCCTCCCATTCTGAGCCAGCATGGGAAGGGGCCTGGGTTTCCTGTGACAATCATCTGTTAGTAGAAACTCCTATGTATGGTTTCCTTGCTCTCAGATGATGTCACAGTAAGCATTTGAAGAATGGAAGGAATAAAGATTAGCATTTAATACTAACCCATGTGGAGACATCCTTCTGTACCCCCTCCTTGTGTCCCTGCCATATACACCCTCACACAGTTATGCTCTCCCTAAGAGAAACCATCTACACTGCTGTTAAGAACACAGAGGCACAGACATGTAGATGTCTGCAGACACTGCTGGACACTCTGCCTTTGTGGAAGGTTTGGTTAGGAGTTCTCTGCCTTGTGTTAGCAGCAGGCATGATACCTCATACCCAGAGCAAGGAGTTATGGTGATACTCATTGTCAACCTCAAGGGGACCTGCTGCCTGACGCCTTTGAACAATTGTCTCCTGGCAATTACCTCCTGGAGTCTGCCAATCAAATAGAGGAAGAATAGCAAAATGCCTAGCAATATAATTAGTATAATTAATAAAGTATACTTTGTGATATAATTAATAAAAGGAACTTGACTTTGAACATACAATAGGTTTCTTTTCTTTTTTAATAAATGTTTTATTTTTACTTTATGTGTATGACTAGTTGGCCTGTATATGTGTGTATGTGTGTGTGTGTGTGTGTGTGTGTGTGTGTGTGTGTATGCTGTGTGTTTGTGTATGTCTGTGTCTGTGTCTGTGTGTCTGTGTGTGCCACACACAAGTGCAATGTTCACAGAGGCCAGAAAAGGGCATCAGATCCCTTGTGACTTAAGTGACGGTTGGTTGTGAGCTGCTACACGGTGTCCAGAACCTAACCCAAGACTTCTGGAAAGGCAGCCAGTGCTCTTGGCTGCTGAGCCATGCCTCCAGCCCCCATTTCCTCTTCTTTAAATTGCATCGCAGACCTGGTACTAACTGTGCTGCCAGGATGCTTGTCTGTTTCCCAGAGTGCCTTGCACTTCCTCAGCTCATCATGGTCAGATGTGGCAGATTCCCCTGAGTCCCGCCAGTCCCTGGAGCTTACTTAGACGATGTCTGATATTCAACATTTTTAGAGTTTGGTGTAATGAAATTTCTCTTTATTCTAAAATACAGCCTCTGGGTTTTCTACAAGGAAAGTCCTCCTTCTAGTCATGGGATGGTATTCTAAATTTTATTCTGAGATTTTTATTTTGTTTTCTTCCTGTAGTTTCCTTTACAGAGTCGACCCGTGAGAGACTTATACTCAAATGTGAGGTAAGAATGCTTTTTTACTACAAATGATGGCTGGTTAGATAAATGCCAGTAAAACAAAAGCCTTTCTCTCTGGAAACAGGACCCTCCTGCCATTTCCAAATGTTCTGTGTCAGAACGGACCGTCTCAGAGCCTTGTGCTGTTCGGTCTTGTGTCTAAAGATGCCCAGGTCAGAGCCTTGCTGCTCTGGCTTCTGCCACTCCGTATTAACCTCTGATGTTTGACGAGGAAGGTGCTCCCTCTCTGTCAGCCTTCTTAAGCATATTCTCCGGTAAGAGAATTTCAACATTATCCATGGTGTGCGTCAGGAAAATCCCATCCTGATGCTATTTGGAACATCTTTATATTTTGACTAAAGGAAATACTACAGGAAAAAAAATCATATTTTTATTTTGCTGACTTTTCTTAACATACCGAAGCACGTTTTTATTTGTTCAGAGTCTCCCTCAGAACAACTATGTATTTGTCCTGCTGGGGGATCTGTTCCTTTCTTGCTGGGTTGTGTGAATCATGCATAACTCATATGTCTAGTTCTGAGTGAGCAGTTATTGCCCATCCCAAACTAACAACCCGTCAGTAAAAGGGGAAAGTGACTAGTTTTTGTTTATTTCTTTTGGATCCAGCTATCCATAATCACATTTTGTTAATGTAGAATCGTATTTCATACAATAGTAACGGAGGAGACAGAAATCAGGAGCCAGTGGTGGGGGCGGGGCGTTCCCCACATGTTTGAGGCTGTGGTTTCTCTACTTGGGGATCACACAGACACTAGCTTCACCCAGAGGCTCTGACCAAGCCCCCAAAACGTGCACTGCATAAACCAGGACATCCAATGCTCATGTGTGTGGCAGGGAGGAAGGCACAACACTCGTTCCCCAAGAGAAACAGGCTCCACTAGTGTATAAAGATACCATCAGGTCCCAAGAGGTCCCTGTGCCCACAGGCATTCACAGCAAGGGTGGATCTCCTGGCTAGAGCTAAGGAAGGGCTCCCAGAAAGCTCAGGAAGCCCCCCCCCCAAGTCTAACACCCATCGAGGACTAGATGTTCCTAGAAACAAAGAGGACACATTGTGATAGCAAAATGCAAACTTAATGAAGGGTGTAAATAGGCAATTTAAAGAAGAAGAAGTGCTAATAGAAGTTCAAACTCATTTTACTAATAATTATATATGTGATTGGCTTTCTGTCTTTCAAGACTTTGATTGACAAGGCTTAAAATAATTGCCAGGAGAGAGCAAGGCGGTGGGTAGGCACTCTACATGTGTGGAGAGCGACTTGCAGCCTGGCTGCAGAAGAGGCTGTTCAAAAGCCTGTTCACACTCAGCAAACACTGTCCTTTGCCTGAGAAGCCATAGGGGCTGGCTTAGGGGTGCTGAGTGGGGTCCATTCACACCACAGCTGGCCCACAATGTGAGGCCAAGGGCCTCCCTGCTGATTTCTGAGGCCCGTCCCATCCCCCCATTTCACAGAGGACCAACCACACTCATAACCACATGTTCCTCTTTCCTGTCATCTTACCTCTGCCTCCTCCCCACCTCCTTCCTAATCTTCAAGGGGCATCCGGAGGTCTCCCACAGGAAGACTCAGCTGGCTTCTGTGTCCTCTCTACCTGCCTCTGTGTCTACCTGGAGACAGCTGCCTTTGCCCCAAGATGCTTCTGGGGCTTCCCCCCTTCCTGCAGTACGGCTCTTGGAGTGAGAGCTCTTTTGTTCTCAGTGAACCTGGGAGCATTGCTCTCAGAGGACAGGAGATTAGCTCCAGGAGAAGCTTACCAATGACCACCCCCTCTTAAAAAATAAAATAGGACAAGAACAAGAAGTTATTATGGTCTACTAGCTGCTTCAGTTAAAACTAGTTTCAGGGACATCCTCTCCAGGGAGCTACACAGAGTGCCCCTCCCTCCCCCTCTCCTGAGTGAACTCTTCAACTTTGGGGGAACTTAAACCCCAATACTATTATTGCATCTCAGACATCTAATTATATCAGATTGAATTCTGGGTAAAATGGGCTTTTGAGAAAAACACGACTCTTGCCTAGAAGGGTCCTCCCTGGGGGAGACACGGGAGAGGGGATGACGGGGAAAGAGGGATGTAAGCCCCATACCTGCTGGGATGTAGGAGGTGCTCAGTCTGAGCCACTCTTTTCCTAGGGTATATCCTTGCTTCCCTGCTTGCTCTAGTGAAACTCCTGACTGTTCACGCAGCTACAGTGTTCAGGGTGTGAGTTCTTTTCTTTCACAAACATCTGGGAAAGTGAATGGAGTGTGCAGTGCTTAGGTCGCTTCCCATGGTTTCTGCTCTGGTGCTGACGGGGAAACAGAGTTGCTAAAGGCAAGGAGGGTACACAGGCTCTAGGCCACCGAGACATGTGACCAATAGCTTAGAGTAACAACAGGCTGCACCAGCAGAGTGTTCAGGGCCTGAGGTGCCTGCAACAGGATGCGTGGAGGGCATGACACAGTTGGTGCATCGTTAGGATTCCCTGTAGGGGTGCCCTGAGATCCTGGCACCTTGCTCTGCCTTGCACCCATTTCTCTGGAGGAGCTGTGATGTTGGAATCATTCTCTGCCTCCAATTACCTTTTTAGGCAGCGTGCTCTGAAGGAAGTCTCAGGTCCTAACAAACTGTTCCCTTGTCTTCATTAGAAGTTTTTAGGAAGGCAGGCTGGAGCTGTGAGTCTGTGTTTTCAAAAGTCAGGATGCAGCTGTTGACCCAATGAGCTGGATGGACCAGATAGGGAGGGCGGCCTTTGTCTTCTTTGTACATTGCAAAGGTTAGCATCTCTATGACCTTTCCACAACAAAGGACTCACTTCTTGAGTCCTCTGGCAGCTACCAGACACCTTAGGCTGGCAGACATAACCCTCATTACTGTGCCCAAATGTTGAGCTGAGTCCTTTCCAGATCCTGGAGGAGACAGTAGATATGTTCCTCAGGCTGAGGAATCATACTGTCACAGGGGCCAGAGGCAGCATCTCCAAATGCCAACACCAACCACTGGCTTAGCACAGCAGTCCCACAGCCCCACATAGGGATCTGAACTCCAAGAAGGCAGATAGAGACCAGATCATAGGAGCTCACAGTACTGCTGTCTCCTAGTGGAGGACAAACTATGCTAAGTAGGACCAGATATCCTGTGGAGCAGAGAGAAAGTGAATTACAATATATGATGGTCACAGGTCGGTCCCAATCCCAGTGATAAGGTTTAATTGAGAATTACTTCCCACAGGTTCGTATGTTGAACACTTGGTTTCCAGTTGGTGGCGCTGTTTGGGGAGACTTTGACTTTCAGAAGAAGTGAGTTCTCAGGGGAGGAGGGCAGGTCCTGTCTGCTGTTTTCTGGAACTTTCCCCTTATCCAGAGTTATATCCTGACATTTTCTCCCTGCAGAACAAAGTTGCCATGGGTCTGCAGGTTTCTCTTCCCCCTGCATGGTTTCCCTGCCTTGTCATGCTGCTGCTCAATTTTATACTTAAACTTGACGCCAAAAATTACATAAAACATTAAACAGAGAGTCCTCATGTACCCCCTGATGCCGATACCTATTTTTAGCCTAAGAACGGGTTCCTCAAAGCCCAGGTGTGTGGTTTCTGCTTCACTGTACTTTTGCAGAAGGCCAAGCCCAAAGACCACAGTGCATCCATGCCACTCAAGCCTGGATTAAGAGCTTGAGGTTTAATTTAAATCAAAATGACAGGGAATCATGACTATTCCCATTTCAGCAGTTCCCAGGGAGACTGTCTGATACAGAGCTCTGGGTGTCTGAGGGCTACAGATCTACAGCAGGCAGGCTTTAAGTTCAGCTTGGATTGTGCAGACTGTAGACACCTAAGATGTCTAAGGTGGACACTTACAGGACAGACTGACAGACATTGGGCTGTGGAGCTCTGGGCCTCCTTATCCCTCCCCCAACACAACAATCGAGTGAAGTGTTCATTCCCCCCAGTTTTCTGAAGAGATGCCTGATCCTGGGCTGCTTTCGTTCTCTAAAGTACTGACCTCAAGCCCCCTCTCCCTCTCCCCCCTCCTCTTCTTCCTCTGACTGACTTGGACCAGTCTTTCACAGTCCCTTTCAAGAGCTTCCTTTCCAGCCTCTGTTGGCCCAGGGTGAACTCACAGCTCTTGGTAACAGAGACAGGTGTAACCTCAGCTTGCTAAAGGCCTTTGCTGCTGAAAAGGTGCTCTGGGCCAAGAGGCCACAATGTGTGAAATGCTGCCAGGGCTTGATTCACTAGGCACAGTGGGAGGTCGTAACCTTCCCAGAGTTTCATAGGGCACCACACAGGCCTCAGTTCAACTTCTGTCCCATGCTGTGTAGTTCAGGAGTCTCACATCTTTTTTTTTTTCCAAGACAGGGTTTCTCTGTGTAGTTTTGTGCCTTTCCTGGAACTCACTTTGTAAACCAGGCTGGCCTTGAACTCATAGAGATTCGCCTGCCTCTGCTTCCCAAGTGCTGGGACTAAAGGCATGCGCCACCACCGCCCGGCTTGGAGTCTCACATCTTATTGAAGTGTTCCAAGCTGAATTTCTACCTCTAAGTGTGACAGTCACAACTTCCTGAGTTACCTTCTAGTGCCTGGTGCAAATCTGTTCCTCACGGTGGCCCATTGTGTAGCCGTCATGATGAAGCCCAGTGACCAACTCTAAGTCCCCCTGGGTCCCCAATTTTTCCATCTCTGGACTCAACACTCTAAAGGTTGTACTTCAGATATTTTTTCTGGACATCTTCCCAGGTGCTGAAGCCATGCTAAGTGTGCCTGGGGAAGATCCACAGTGAGTAGACAGGGGCCACACACCTTAGTGTTGTAGTGTGATCATCCCTCATCACAAATAAGGAAGTACTGATTGACACAATCACTGGAGTCCAGTTCAACCCAGGCAGGCCTTGCACACTCCAGTGAGTTGACATACAAACAGCACTCTCAATATCCCATGTTGACAAAAGAGCCAGGCAAAGGCCTCCAACTCTGGAAAAGGCATGTGCCCCCAAAAGTGTGTACTCTCAGCCCAGGGACCCCTCTCTCCCTCTCCTGTCCTGGCTGGTGTTCTGCCCAACCTGGCTTCTGTCTTGTCTCATCCCCCAGATCAAGGAAGCAGAGGACACGTGTTGCTCTTGCTCTTCTGACAAGCAGAGAATTGTGCAGGTTATGAATATCAGCTGGCGGGTGACAGGTGACAGACGTTGCCAACCTTCAGCTCCAGACTAAAATAACACAGTATTGACCTTGCTCAGAAAGGCTACCGAAATAGAAAGTTCAATACTCTCCATTTTAACTGACAGTTCAAAATTCAATAAATCTCCCTGTGCCAGACACCTGTATGTATGTAATCAAGCTAAGTAAATACCCTCAGATTTCTCACAGCAGGTCCGGCATTTATGTATAAAGCCATTGGCCGCAGCTGGAAGGGACTGAGGTCCCCCACGCTAGAGAAAGGTCTTTTTGAAAAGTAAACAATTGCTAGTCAATCATGGATCAAGGAGGGGCTCAGGAGTTGCTTCAGCTCTGCTGAACTATTGACTACAGATAGATTCTGGGGAAGGGAGAGTCCTTGTCCTCAGCTATATACCCAACAGAGAGACCACTAGTCTACAGTGGACAGCTCCAAACATGTAGTCATACAGTTGGCCCTGGTTAAATCAGCGGGCCGTAAAACAAGCAAAAAGGACTTAGAAGTGGGAAAGAGGCTTGTAGCGAGGAGGGAGGGACGTCAGAAGTGGGAGGAAGAAAGAAAGAGTGGGGGTGATGGTAACCGGAATGCACCGTCTACACATCTATGTAATTGTCAAAGAAGAAATTCAATCAATAAAAATGAAAAAATGAGCAACCCCATGACAATGGCAATCATTTCAATATGGCAGAAAAAACGAAGAGATGCCCCCCTCTCCCCATTAAACTCAGCATGGCCACCAGAGATGATGTTCTAGTCCTCTTCAACTGCAGAGGGCAGAGTGACAGCTGTCTCCATGGCCATGTGTCCTCTAACCATCTCTCCCACACAAATGAGACCTCTGTCTCTGAGTCCACAAATCGAACAAGGTGATTATGATTGTCACTATGACTGTTACTTCTGGGGATAACAGTTTGGTTTGTGTAAAAGATTTGTTTGTGTTGGACACTAGAGACATCAGTGGGATCTGGATATCCCAAGGTTTTCAGGAATTTTCTTCTTATTGATTAGACTTCCTTATCTTGGACATTTTCTTCTTTGATCTTACATTTCTTTGCCTCCTCTTGATGGTACTGGAATTTCAGAAGGCACACTCATGTAGCCAGAGCACCCTGATCTGTAGCCCCAGCACTGGAATTCCCCTGAAGGGAGAAGGACAGAGAGAATGGCTGAGCCTGGGTCAAGCCCTGCTCTGCTGCTCAATAACTCTGTGCCTCAACCTTCAACTCCTGGATGGACTTATGGTCTGAAAATACAGGGAATCTGCTGACCACTTAAGAGGTGACAGCAAGGGTAGACATGTGAGGGGTGCCCTGGCAGAGCACTCGGGAGAAATGTGACCATGGGTAGCAATAATGGTAATGTCTATAGCATGGAAGACCATGAGGGATAAGAGTTTGGAGGACTCTGAACCTCATCCCAAGCTGGGAAGGAGATGAGACATCTCAGCATTCCACACCAGCATGCCCTCCAGCTACCCTGAAGTGCTAAGTTACAAATTCACACAGTTCCCACCAGGTCAGAAATGGAATTTCACTGAGCAAACTTGGGTTCTGTGGGAGCTCCACCACACATTGAATTCATCTGCCCAGCTACTTGGCTTATAGACACCCAAGAGGTCCTTCTGGACTCTGATTTGCTAGCTTCGCCAGTGAGAACTATGGCCATTAGAGTCGCCACTGCCTACCATGCCTTGGTGAAAGTTAGGGGACTTGTATCTCAACTCTTCTACTTTGGTTTCCTCTAGGGAAATCTACACAGGCACTAACACTACCGCACAGTTAGATGAGCAGCAACAGTAGCCTGGGGAGGTCTAGATCTCAGAGATGTATTTCCACACAGCACAAATTTTGCATGTGTACACACATACCACAAACATGTGCAGGCAAATAAATAACATATAGAAACATGCCCATGCATGCAGGAACATACATACACATACACTCAGACATATGTACTCACACATCATACATGTGCACAAAAGCATGCTCATGAATATGTACTCATCAACACATGTATTGACACACACCTGAACATACATCACCCACATTTCACACATGCACAGCCATGTTGCATCCCTGCAGGGTCCGTAAGAATGTTGAGGGTGCAGAGTTTTTTGTGACAGTGGGCTTAGCTCCCCATACAGACTGTGTTGTCTTGTTGTATGAGGCAGGCAATGGCAGCTGAAACAATCCCTACTTCTGCCCCTAGCTAAGTCTCCTGGAGCAGGCCACATTTGCTCTGTGGAGGAAAACAGCTTCTAGAGCCTATGTGTGTCTGGAACCAGACTGGCAGCAGCTCTACCTGGCATGTGGCTGCAGCCCTGCATCTCTTGGCAGATTGAGGGAGGCCAATTAGCAGAAGGCTTTGGTGTCCTGAGACTCAGCGATGCCTCGGGGGCAGAAGAATCAGAGGACAGATTAGCTCGCTTATTTATCATTTCTCTGGTCCTGGCTCCAACAACTCTATACAGAATTTGGCTGTTGGAATCTTTTACTTGAAAAGAGCACTCTCCCCCATCCTTGGATTGTAAACAGTTTGAAATTTTGTTTCAGTGTGTGTCATTCATTTCTCATTGAGTCATGTACATGATCAGCAGGGACACTAGTCAGGAGTCTGGTGTTTCATAGTGCAGGGGGTGTGTGTAACAGAGTGTGGTAGGCTGGACACAAAAGCGGGTGTCCCCAGCACTGCCTCAAGCAAAACACCTCCAGATGTGCAGAACATTGTGCTGTAGCTCAGAGACCTGAGGAGAACTGAGGGCCCCAGATAACCAGGGAGGGAGGCCTGGACGCTGGAATTGGATAAGCCAGGGTTTTCCTTCATCAACTCACTCACTCACTCACTTACCTGTTCACTTGTTCACTCATCCCTCCATTTATTCTACAAACATCCCTTGAAAATCGAAAAGCTCCAGTGTGTTGTTATTTCAAGTTCAAGGACAAAGCAAATCCCTGCCCAGGTAGGGTGTGTGTATTGTGGGAGCAGGTGGTTACCATCCTGATTGGGCTTGAGAGAGGGAGCAAAGGAAGCCAGTGCACAGGAGTCTGGCTTGGTGGGTGGTAGTAGCCTGGGTAAAGGGAGAAGAAACTGTAGGTTTCTGGAGAAAAGCCCAATGCATGCAGCCTCAAGACATCAGAGGTGCAGGACTTGAAGAAGGTGATGGTTCTTCACCTCAACCTCTGTAGTGGGCAACTTAGAAGCCAAGCCCCTCTTGGGGACATTCACTCTCTGATACTATGGCATGTGTGCATAGGATGTAGCAGTAGAGGCCAGGAGAAAGTCCTAGCTACCAGTGAGCCCTGCCATGGCCCACTGCCCTAAGGAGGGTAGAGCCCCCAGTATCGTTGAGGAGATGCTGAGGAAGGCCAACATCACAGAGCTGGAGCAGAAGACCACTTGCCATGTACCATGAGTCTCAGCCCACTGCTGCCTGTCAAGGATTATGATGGGAAACAGAGGTTACTTGGTAAGACGTCCAGCAGGAGCCAAAGAAGGGCCTAATGTTTGGGGGCTTTGGAGAGAAGGGCTCCACCCAGAGTCATCATCCTTTGGAAATCTAGACAGCAAGAAAGGCATCTCGGCCTAATGCTGAGTGTTGGGGAGAAGTTTCAGCACTCTAGAGCAGGTGAAATGGGATTACGTTTAAACTTGGAGAAGACTTCCACACAAGGGAGGGCCACTGACCTTGGCTATCCAACCTCCCTTCTCCTCAGGGGCCTCATCCTGGAATAAGTCCAAGGTGTAAGACATTGGAGATTCTAAAAACAGAGCATTTCTAATTAGATAGTGGCAACTTCTTATCACTAATACTAAGATGGTCAAGAGGAAAGCAGCCCGGGGTGGCATGTTGGCATCATGACTGCACTATGAGGCCTCCTCCTGTCTTGCCCCTTTGCCGTCCTAAAACTGGGCCTACCCCCTGGACGTGGATGGCAGCTTTATCTCCAGCATTGCATCTTTGCTTTTGGCAGAAAGAAAATGGGGAGGGTCAGCCAAGGAGTAAAAACCACCCTTGATCCGTTTGTTTCAAAGGTGCCCTGGAGATCTGTAGAGGCATTTCTACTGCTCCCTGCTGCAAGGACTGGGTCATGTGACCAATAGCTGTAGGAGATCAAGACTGGAAGTGTTATTACCTTTTTTCTTTTATTTTGCCTCCTTGTTCAGAGAAAACAGGAAGAAACATACCCATAGGGAGAAGTCACTTTCCCCAAACCTCTATGAAGTAAACTGTCAGCCTTCCCCATGAGGTTCAGAGCAGGGATAGAAGTTTCTAGAACTGTGGATGGATTTGGAGGCCAAGCAGCCAATTCCAGCACCATCTGTTGGAACTTTTGTACCCACCCCTCCCAAGGGCTACCATCAGGGGTAGTCCTGATGAAATGGTATCTCCAATGAAGGGCCCAGAGTTCCGTGACTGGAACTAAGCAGATTTGATTGGAAACCTGTCTCCATGCTCGGAGCAAACCTCTAATTTTGCATTAACCTGACACTTGGTGCCTGATTTATTTTAACATTTATGGTAATGGTTTTTGATTTTTTTTTTTAAGATAAAGGGGACGGAGAGTACATGGTAACAAAACGCAATTGACAGTAAGTGCTTATTATGTAATTATGGGATCTTTAATATGCATATTTTCTCTGTGGTTGGTAGCAACTAAATACATAATTACTGAGTTTTAAAGAAGAATATTATCTGCAGAGCCTTCTGTCTGATGAAAAGCAGGAAAAGAGTCCTGCCTGGAGTGGGTGAGCCCACCCAACAAAGCAAGGTCAGTTAAGGTGAGGGCAGCAGGCCCATGCACAGGGAAGAGGCCCCCAGACCCTGAACGAGGATGTGGTCAACAGAAATCGAGCTCATTAGCAGTGAGCAGCTGGCTTTAAATGGGAACCGTGTAGTTTACTGGGGCTCCTAAAGAGAAATACCACAGACAGGGTGCTTCACGCACACCAGAACTGATTTTCTCACTCTTCTGGAGCCAGGGAGAGCAGGTCCAGTGCAGGCCAGGCAGTAGGCACAGTGTCTGCTGGGGACGGACCTGCACAAGAACACCTCCATTCTGCATCCTCGAATTGTGAGGGAGGTGAAGAGTTCCCGAGACCTTTTTGCAAGGACCCCAATCGATCTTACTGTGAGACACCTCCCCCATGACTTAATCACTCCCCAGCCCCATGTTACTGCCCACTGCTTGTCAGTTAGGTTTCAGCATGGGTGGGGGTCACACATTCATATCCTTGCGGTGAGCAGATCAAAGGGAACCGTGCTGAACGGGGTGTGGGCTTCAATGGAGCTGCCTAGGGGCATCAGGTGGGAATGAAAGGGACATATGCAGAAGGGTGGCTATAGGAGTGGGCTGCCCTCTTCAGACACAGGTGTGATGGCCACCACTCAAGGTAGACCAATGGGGGACTCCAGTGGAGGCGGATGGTGTTCAGAATCATATGCAAATAGCACCGAAGGACTTGGAGTTCAGAAACAGAGATGGTGGTGTCCGTGGGAAAATGTCCCCCTTTCTCCCCTCTCCCTGATTTTCTCCACACACTCCAGCACCTTCCTAACATGTACACAGAAAAAACAGGACCCTCAGGTGCTGGTCTGGAGTCCTGAAATGCCCTTCTCAGGGCTTCCTCATCCCTAGTTTTCCCAGCCCGCAAGGCCACTTGCCCCATGTTATCTAGGAAGGTTGCCTGGCCTGATGTGTATACATGGCAGAGAGGAGCTCTGGACCCAAGCATTGGCCCATTGGTGCCAGGCTTAGTATAGAGAGGGAGTTTATGAAAATGCTTCCAAGGAGCAAAAAGCAGCACCTGGGAAAAACAGGCATGATGGGACAAAAAGGGTTGACTAGAATAGAGTAAGGCATGCTGGGAATGGGGTTAGGTGTTGGGAGGACAAAGGTAGGTTGAGATGATGGAGAAGTGAATAGTGAAAGGAATGAGGTGTTCTTGGAGGCATGGCACATGATGGGGGAAACAAGACATGCTTGGAGGCTTACCACCATGACCACTGATCATTCATCTAACCATATCTGGGTGACTGAGGCCTGCTGTTGACTCTCTGGGTTCTCCTATAGACGTTCATGTTTGTTTGGGAGTTGGATTTTCTTCAGTCCCTGTGAGAGAAAGAACCAGGAAGTGAGGAATCCAGAAGCTGAGCCATGTGCATCTCAGAGAGACTGGGTGAGTAACATGAAGGCCAAGGCCCTCAGACAACTTGGACTTGGCCATTCCTCCCAGATATCCACTGGTGCATCTCTCTGGTGCTCAACTTCTTTGCATTTTGCAGGGGTTGAAGGGTACAGGCTCAGGTGAGGTCCCCACTGTGATATTTGTACAATGTGTAGAAAAACCACAGTGGACAAGGCTTGAGTTAGATGTCAGCTTTAGTTGCTCTCATAGCTCTGTTGCTATGAAGAGACACGATGACCAAGAGGACTCTTACAAAAGAAAGCATTTAATTGGGGGCTTGCTTACGGTTTCAGAGGCTTAGTCTGTTATCATTGTGGTAGGGAGTATGATGCTGGAGCAGTAGCTGAGAGCTACATCCCTATCTACAGGCAGGGAGAGAGAGAGAGAGAGAGAGAGAGAGAGAGAGAGAGAGAGAGAGAGAGAGAGACAGACAGACAGACAGACAGACAGACAGACAGACAGACTCTGGACTTAGCATTGGCTTTTGAAATCTCAAAGTCCATGCCTCCCCACCACCCCTGTGACAAACTTCTTCCAACAAGACCACATCTCTTAATTATTCTAATCCTATCTAAATAGTGTCACTCACTGGTGAATAAGCATTAAAATATATGAGCCTATGGGGATCATTTTTATTCAAACCACCAAAGATCCATTGGTTTCTGCAGAATACCAGGACTCCTTCCTCAGAGTGCAGCCTGGGCTGGGCCATCCTCAGGCTGGTACTCTGCATAGTCACTGGGCTCTATGCATATTGTCATACATAGTTTGCTTTTCTGTTGCATTGATAAACACCATGACCAAAAGTAACTTAAGGGAGAGAGAATATTTTATCTTATATTTCCAAGTCACAGTCTGTCACTGAGGGAAGTAAGGACAGGGACTCAAGGCAGGAATCTGAAGGCAGAAACCTAGAACAGAGCCATAAAGGAATGATGCTTACCGATTCAATCCCTCTGATCAGCCAGCTTTCTGAACACCTGCCCCAGGGTAGCCCCACCCACAGTAGGCTAGGCCCTCCCACATCAATCAACAATCAAAGTTATTCTCCACAGATATGGTCTAGGCCAATCTGATCCAGTCAGTCCCTCAGCTGAGACCTTCTCTTCTCAGGTGATGCTTTTATCATTCAGTTGACAATGAAAACTTACCAAAACAATCCCCCTGTTCCTTGCTAACTTGACATAAAATGCACCACCATTAAACTATAACATTTCCTTTCTTGTTCTAATATCGTCACAATATAAAATACAATACAGTATCCAGAGTTCCATAGTCTTTAAATTTTCCAACACTTTAAAAGTTCAACGTCTCTTTAAAATGTCCAAAATATCTCATCTTTGGGCTCCTGTTTAAAAAAAAAAAAGCTACAAACTTTGTTATTTTGAGAGGGAAGAACAAGTGTACAATTAGAACCAGATCAAAGCAGACCCCCCAGTCCAGCGGTGTTAACTCAGTGTCAGGCATCTGGATCTCACTTGTGATCTTCTCAGCTTCAAAAGGCTTGAGCAGCTGTACTTGTCCAGCTCAGCCACCCACAGCACACACAGTTTGTCTCATAAGCTGAGGATGGCCCACTCCGTATCTGTCATTACCATTAGTGACAATCCCATGGCCCTGGCATCTCCAATATCCCAGAGTCCCCACTGTGACTACGGCTGCACCTCCACCAGTGCCCTCTCCTGGCCTCTCTTCAGAAGACTCTGAGCCTGCCACACAATGCCAAGCCTCGACTGTTCTCCATGACCCGCCATGCCTTCAAAACCAGCACCTTGTGGGAAAGAAACTCTTACAAATTACTTGGCAAGTTCTGCTGGCAGCTTGACATGTAGCCCTGCCCCCACAGTTGACCATCAATTGTGTGTGCTGATCCCAGAAGATTTCACCTCAAGTATGCTGATCTTTCATGAACCACAGCTCATTCTTCAGCCCCAGCTGACCACAACCACCGATTCTTAATTGAAATATGTCACATGAACAACCACAATAGTCTTTGCCTTCCTCGGAAACATCACAAAATGGGTTTCTATTGTCTGCACTATTCTCAGCATTATCTTATCTTCCAAGTTCCCACAGAACAGCCCATTAAGTTCTGATTATTCAGTGGCTTTTTCAGCCAAAAGCTTCAAAATCTGATCTAACCAACTCCTCAATTGAGACTCTCTTCTCTCAGACAGCTCTTTGTTGTATCGGGTCAACAAGAAGAACTAAACCATGACACACACTGAGCTCTGGACACTGTTGTGACGGATCTTCTATGTGTCACCATCCAGGTCACACAGTTGAAGAGGTGTCTTATGTGACCTGAGTCATTATATTGACTCAGTCATGTTGTAGGTCACTTGTTGCCCTTAATGTGAGGTATCCCTCCAAGGCCCAACAACCCTCTGCTCCTTCGGACTGAAGCTCTCCTAAGTGTCCAACATAGCAGAGGCAAGGCTGGGGCTCCTTCCAGGACACACAGGACCAATCGGGTGATTTTTACTTTCTGTGAAGTTGGTTTCTCATGGGATCCTTCTCCGTCCTTCAAGGTCACTGATGTTCTCCTGGCCATGATGCAGGCTCATCAGAGATTCTTCCCTACTGAAATGGTCAAGGGTCATAGGAGGATTCTTCCAGCTGAGGAACTGACCACTCTTTATCACCCAGGTGCCTCAACAGTCCTTCATCTTAGGGTTCACCTCTCAATCAGATGTTCCAGGGTTCTCAAAGACACAAATTTTTGGACTCAAGCCCTCACCTTGGCTTATGTCATGCAAGGCCTTCCTTACCTTAACTCTCCAGACCTCAGAAGGGACCAGCTGGTGGCTGATGGGTAGGAAATCAGAGGAGGGCATGCTTTTTCTTGATGTCAAGGATATCCTGAGAGAGCCACAGGCAAGCTCTTTACTGGCTGTCCCTGTTATGACATCCCTCAGTCTGGAATACTTGACTCTGAATTTCAGCCTGGCCCAGTGTGACACCCACCTTCTCTGACATGGCTTCACAGGCTACTCTTGCCTTCACCTTGGGGCTTTGTCTCTACTTCTCTTTCTCACTGTTACACTGCTTCTGGGCAACATCCTCTGCCCAGCCCTTCATGGGTTCTTCAGGACCTCAACCCTTTTGTCTTGGATCCTTATCACAGAAGGTACTGAACCACCCTCTACCCTGATCATCACCCAGGACCCCAAGCTTTGTGCATCCAAGACTACACATGTGGGCATTTCCTTCCATATTCCCAGGCTGCACAATGCCCCTAGTCCCTTACTGAATAAATGAAGGCCCACTCAATGTATATTGAGTGGATGGGATGAAATGAATGAATTTCAGCTCTCTTCCTGGAATGACCCTATCTAGACACTGGGGGGAGCTATTTTGGGGTGCAAAGTATGGAGAGCCACCCCTTTCCTACAGCCTTGGCCCCCAGAGCATGGCAGGCTCTGTCACTTCTCCTGCTCAGCATTTCGGGACTTGGGAGTTATCCATGCACATTGAGCATCAAGGTCAGTATTTTTAGTTGTGATTCTTTAATTTTTGAAAACCCTCCAAAGAGACTTCAGTGATGGGTACATAGTTGATAAATATAAATAAATGTAAGAGCTGCAAAAATAAACTCAGAAAGCTCTCTGTTCTGTTTACCACCCCAGGAGGGCTGCAGAGACGTTCTTACCAGAGAACCAGGGCACACCCCAGCCTCTACAAGAGTGAGGAGGTCTGCAGCTGATGACCTCCTACTAGAGTATAACCTAGTGGCCAGGACACTGGTGGTAGAGTTGACATAGTATGTCTTCTAGCCTTTTCCAAACCCAGATCCTACACCACACCAGCTGGTCCACACTCTGGGCTAGAGTAATCTGGACCATGGATGGCTCTTAAGGGATGGCAGATCTCCAGGCATGGTTGGGTTGATAGCACTAGCCATCTTTCCAGCATGCAGGTGATGCCCATGTGGATCCTGAACTCCGTATATCATCCTCAGTCAACAGAGAAACTAACCAGGAAGGGCTCTGTCCTTGAGGAGTCCTAGAGCTGGAGAAAAACCACAGGCAGAAGTATTTGGGTGGCCGATGCCAAGTCTAGTGTCCAGAAAAGAGGGCCCAGTGAGGATCCCAACACTGGGGCAGGCCTTTCTTCTAAGGGCAGGACTATGGCCAGGCTTATGAGACATGGTAATGAGCTCTAACAGAGGACTGGCATGTACAAGTACCCTGAGATCAATGATGTGTGTAACATCATGGAGCTGGACTTGTGTGGTTTAGAATGAGGCTCCTCTAAAGACAAAAGATAAAAGCAGAGGACCTGGGGCCTCCACAGCTCTGCTCTTTGGGATTTATCCAAAGGGCTAGACTAGCCACTAGAGGAACAATGGATGTGTTAGAGAGAATTGAATCCTACCCTCGGGGGAACATGCACCTACTACCCTGAAGTCCCTTCAACCTCAGAACATCACCAAAATGGAAACTCAGATTGTTCCAGATAGCCCCCTTGGAATTCTCTAAGGATCTTTAACACACTGGCCCTTTCATTCTTGCCCACTATCCACTCCAGCTAGTGTCCTAGCAGCCATACTGTATCGCTCTGGCTTTCTGGCATCAGAGTCCCACCTGGGGTCAACATCTTCCGTCTTTATGAATCTACAGACAGACCTCTCTGAACCTCTGGTGGGGGTCCTTGTCCAGTCATCAGCAGATCAACATGATAAAGTGATTCCTGGCTTACCTCACACATACCCTTCTATTGGTGTAAATATTAAGGCCACTCCACGTAGTTAAAAGGAGATTTATTTAATGGCGTAACTTACAAATTAAGGGATAGGTAGGTCGCGGGGTCTGGGGAAGGTGTATCACAGTCCAGCGGTGTTCTCTGGAGCTCTACTTGATCCACCTCTAGCATCCAGGGTCCCAGAATGGAGAGAGCGCCCGCCAATCTCGGGTCCCCAGGCGCCTCCCTTGGCCCCGCCTTGTAGGCGTGACAGTTGCCGAAGTCTCAATGGGGGTTGGAACTTCCAGATCAAAGCTGGAATGGCTACCCACTACACCCTCCCACACCTTTGCTGGTATCTGTTGTACCCTTTGATACCCATCTCTCTCTCTCTCTCTCTCTCTCTCTCTCTCTCTCTCTCTCTCTCTCTCTCTCTGCCCCATCCTTGATCCCATCTCTGTAAACTGATACCTCCTCCTGTAGGGAGCCCTCTCAGATTCCCTCCACCCAAAGAGGCTGCTCTCCTCTGCCCCTTAGGACACTTTTCTTCCTGTACCACTGTCATAATGGATCTACAACAACCAGATATTGAACATGTAAAGCAGGTTCGGGAAATATTCATGAGAACAGTGATGGCCTGAAGATGTTCCGTAATCATAAGCATGCAGAGGCTTTAACTCCACCTTCCTCTCCCCTCTTTGAATTATGTGGTAGATGGTCCATAGAAGATGAGCAATACATACATTATTAATTAAAGTAAACTTCGGGTCTTTCTCCTGGACGTTCTTGCATATAATTAACAAATTAAATATTGAAGTAACTGGTGCACCTAAGCATCTATGTTGTGGGTTTTAGTTCTTGACACCCACATGCTATAGCCTTCAGTGGGGACAAGAGGCTGGTGTCCTACAAAGCACGGATCTGGATACAGGCTCATTGCCCCACCTGCTCCATCACAGGGCCACATGTAAATAAGGCTTCTTTTGATCTGTGCTGGTCCATTTGGATCCACAGGAATGAGCAGGGGTCCTCCAGGGAATTGTCAGAGGCTTATGACACATTTGTCATTGTTTCCACACAGGCAGATCCATCTCCCACTGTCTTTTGCCCAGAGCCAGGGGTCTCTGTGGTCTTTGGTAACCATCCCACAAATGTACATGATCATTTTAATTATCCCACTTTCTCTCTAGAACAGTCTCCATTTCACTCTCATCCTGAGGCAAGTGCCTAACACTCAGATGCACTGCAAGCCTCCCAGGCTACTCTCCCTGCTTCCAGGTCAGCTGGTCTCGTCACACCCTCATCCACAGTGCACAACCTGTACCGGGAGAGGTGCCCCTGCCTTTCCTGATGCTTTCTCATTCCTTTCAGCCCTTGTTTGACTCCACTCTGTAGACAACCTGTGTGTCAATGGAAAATCTTCCCAGAAGTGTGCTCCACACGCAGACCTATCTGCTCCAATATCCGCCCAGCGTCCTTTTCTGTGTCTTTTCTTTGTCCTGGCTATCTGCTCATCACTTTCTGTACTTTTAATATCCTCTTTATCTGGCCACTTCTGTGCATTCTTGCTGGCATGATCTCGTCCCTGAGTGTGCTAATTTGGTCCTCATTAAGCACATTGGCTCTGGTTCAGATAAAGGCTCTGGGCGTTGGACTGTCACTGGCTACTGGTGGAGACAGGAAGCCCAGCAGTGGCCACCTCCCAGGAACAGTCTTACTTTGTCTCACATCCTCACTGCTCTGTCCTTGCCTCTGGGCAGATACTTACTTCTGTTTTTAAGTCTGATTTCTGTAGTGGAGCTTTTGGGCAGAAACACTAGACAGCATTTCCTCAGGGAGGCTGAGAGACATCCCGGCATCGGAGGGTGGAATCCAGCAGCCACATTGAGCTCCTGACCTTCACACGCAGGTCAGTACCCCAGGAACATCTCAGACTCCATGACCACCTGATTTCACTATCAAGGGAATACCGAGTAACTGAAAACCAGGCTGACTGTATACTGTGATGGAACATTCAGGGAGGCCCAGTGACCAGATTCAGACTTAAAACTAATGGAAAAAACACCATCAGCTGTGTTTAAGGACCAACATTCAAGTGCATTGATACATTCATGTGGTCAAGTACATAGGCAGGTCTACACATGTGGATGTCCAGTCACATGTACACATTGACATGTGCTGTGCACATGTGTCTATTCTCATACGTGTCTATGCTCTCACATTCACGTGCAGGCCTCCCCCCATATCTGTGCATCAACACTGACATATGTGTGCTAACATACTCACACATTTCCACATGCAAATGCATGGTCACGTGTGCATATTTTCACATGCATGCTCCCATGAACACATGCAGGTGCACACACTTGTACTCATTGCACATGTTAATTAGCATCTAACAAGCTGCACTGGGCACTGGGATTGAGCAGTGAGCTCATGGAGTGGATGGTGCCCTTCTACTGGTGGAACTTGTAATCTGGAGCAAGGAACAAATGGCGACATGTGAACAGACACATACAGTAGGAGCAGCAGCATGACGGGGTAAAGCGTGCTGCTGTGGGATAGCCTGAACCCTTGTGCAGGAGGCGGACATGCTCCAGAGTTTAAAACCTGAGGAAAGAAGGACATGAACAGTGTGGAGAAGCGGGAACCCTCGGAGTGACAGAGTCAGAATCCTGTCATTATACACACATGTACAGGCATACACTTAGCAGGATGCAGGCATTGTACATGGATACACAGGTTCAGACATGCACAATACACACAGTGAGTGTATATCACACAGACATGCATGGAAACACATGCACAGACACAGAAATGGTGAATGTATGTTGTATACATATACATACCTTTGTGGACACATACACTCATACACACAAGTGACTGAATATTATATAAAGATACACATGCATTCACACATGCAAAGACACACAATGAGTAGGTATTACACATGGATGCATGTGTGTTCACACCTACACAAACCTGCATGGACACACAGACACAATGTACATACACCTTCAAAGAGCATTAAGCAAACAGAATAGATATTTTTTTATAGCACATACATGTAGTTGTGTCTTGTATACACATACTTCTGTAGTGAGAGTGTTGTGTGATTGTGCACACAGAGGTGTTCACACACTTACTTAATGGAAAGACTGTGCATGCAAATGTTATGCCCACTGATGGGTGTGAGCATGTCTGCTCGTGCACACACACACACACACACACACACACACAGGATAAAGTATGAGCTGGAGATCCCAACTCGGTCTCCATCCTGCATGCTGCCCACAGTCCTCTCATCCTTCTGGTTGTGACAAGCAGCCATCTCTCCCGTATCCGAAGCACCACCAAATGTTCTATCTGGCGTAAAAACAGACTCACACCAGACATTGTAGAAAACAGAACACTTCAGACCCAGAGAGAAGTTAATAATGCAAAACAGACATTTCCTGACACTCAGATTTAGTAATTTTTGAAATATTTGCTTTAAACGTTTTCCTAACGAGCCCGGGGCACTCAGGAGCTGGCAAGTCTTAGTCCCAGCCCCCGGGTGTCCTGTGTCCTCTGCCTGGTGCCAGCTCTGTCCCACAGTTCATGTATAGTCTTCTCTGTTCTGTTTCCAACAGATGCAGGCATGTCTCCTGAGCTAGGTGGGATCGCTGTGTGTGGTGTACCAAACCGCTCAGTGGGGGCTGGGGAAATGATCACTGGGTAAGACAGATTATGCAGGCATGAGGCCTTGAGATGGGGTCCCAGCACCCATTTAACTATTCAGGCATCCCCTCATACACTGTGAGCCCACTGCTGTGAGTGGTAGAGACGGGAGGTTGGCTGGGGCTTGCTGGGCACCAGCCTCTCCCCAGGTTCAGTGAAAGTCAACCTCAAGAGATTAAGGCAGCCGGGCGGTGGTGGTGCACGCCTTTAATCCCAGCACTCGGGAGGCAGAGCCAGGCGGATCTCTGTGAGTTCGAGGCCAGCCTGGGCTACCAAGTGAGTTCCAGGAAAGGCTCAAAGCTACACAGAGAAACCCTGTCTCGAAAAACCAAAAAAAAAAAAAGAGATTAAGGCAGAAAGTGTTAGAGCTGAGCACGGGATATCCTCCACTGATCTCCGTGTACACGAATTCACACATACACCACACACAGGTACACATCTACCACACACACACACACACACACACACACACACACACACACACGCACACACGCACACACACACACAAATACACACACACACAGAGAAATACGCATACACAATAAGCAGATGAGTAGCTTCCTCTGTGTACTTCATCAGCATCTTCCTTCTTCAAAACCTTTGACCTTTGACCTTGATGTGTATCCATATACATATGGACATGGTTTACCCACCTCATGGTTTACCCTCAGCTTCATGATTGCTTTCTATTGAGGGAATGCAATGCATCAAGGCTGGTTCCTGTTTGTGATTCTGCAGGGCATCCTGAGAGGTATATCACTGCATACACATGAGAGCAAGACACTGTTGGCTTCCTTTAAAGCCCTTGCACATCCACATCCCCAGGACCCTAGGACTGCAGCCTCCACGTTCAGTTTGTGTCACCCAGACTCGGCTCAGTTGGCCGTGTGGTTCTTGCTAATCCTGGGGATAAGATGTGGTATATCCGCAGCATTTTAATTTTCTTGATTAATGATGAGACTGAGAAGATCTTGGGAGCATGCTAGCCAGCTCTTCACATTTCTCCTTCCTGTGATTCGTCCTTGTTCAGGATGCTGAAGAGCATACTTCTTGGTGATTTTTCAGGAGTGATTCTCATGTTTTGAATAAAATCCTGTGTTTGGTAGAGTTTCACAACTAGCTTCTTTAATCTCTGTGTTTTATTTTTCTGTTCTAGGTCGCAAGATTCTTCTGTCTATGGGGGAGGCCCACGCACCCACACATACACTGGCAGAGGCCGGTGGTTGACACTGAGTGTCTTTCTCTCTCGTTTCATGTTATTTTTGAAAGAGTTTCTCACTGAACCTGAGATTTGCCCACAAGTTCTATAGATATTCCTGTGTCTCCCCCTCCCAATTATGTGATTACAGGGGCACACTGTCACAGACCACTTTCATGTGGGTGTTGGGGTGCAGACTCAGATCCCCATGCTTGCTCCATAAGTACTTTGCTCACCAAACCAACACTCTAACACTGCAGTTTTACTTATTTTTTTTTTGAAAATTTAACTCTTTATTGATGCTTTGGGAGTTTCACATCATGTACCCCAATTCTGCTCACCTCCCAGTCCCCCCATATCCTCCCCTCTCCCCTTTAGCATGCCCCCCACAAAAGAAATTTTTTAAAAAAATCAAACCAAAACAAAGCAAGGAAACAAATATAAACAAAAACAAAGAAAACCAAAAAAAAACAACCTCCTCACTTCTTTCCTTCCTCTCCAACACCTCTTCATTACTCCTGGTGACATTGGAAGCCTCAGTATGTCATGTAGTAGACTCTTTTGTCCAATCAGCTTTACTAGCAAATGTTCATTGCCATAACTCACTGAGTCATGGAGATACTGTGAGTCTTGTTCCACAGGACCAGTCCCTTCACAAGCTCCAGCAGGTCCTAGATGGCATAGAAGTTAGGGTGGGACAACCCATGGCCCAGCTGGGCCTGGGTGGTAGCTGAGCTGGTTGTTTCGGGCCACTGGGGCCACCTACCTCAGACGAGGGGCCAGAGTCAGCTCCCCTAAACCCCTGCCTTTAGGGTCAGTTCATCCTCGCCTGTGGTGAGGGGTGGGACCATCTCTTCAGAGTGCAGGGACCTGCTTTTACATTCAACAGAGCTCTCTCCCACCTCATCCTCTTCTGGTTGTCATAGATTCCCTTTTAGGAGACTTTACCCCACAACAGTGTTTTAACATCAATCGAAAACCCTCAGCATGACCTCCTCGTCAAAATCCCCCTTTCACCTCAGTGACAGGCAGTTTGGATTGTACTGTCCTCCCACTCCTGAGGCTGCTGAGCTAGAGAGTGAGGCTGGCCTGTGGTCACCCACACGTGGGTATGAACGTGGCCAACTGGTGTCAGCGGGAGTGAAAGATGCTTGTTCAACAAGGTTACACTCAAAGTTGCTTTTGAAACCATGAATGTACATTTGTCCCCAAACAAAGCACCCAGGAACAGCTGGTACCTGGCCGGTCTTCCAAGGAGTCAGGATAAAGGGTGCAGATGGCTCCCCAATGGCATACTGATGGCTCCTCCTACCAGCTACCCAGCAGAACAGGGCTGGGAAGGAAAGTGTGTCTCTAAAGAGTGCTGAGAACACAATGTCAGCCTCGGATGGAGGGCCAGACCATACAGACCAGATAGAGTGGTCTGGGCCTTGCCTGGGAGTTCCTAAATCTTTAAGGACAATAATGTCATTGTCAGATGTAAGAGCTTGCAAAAAGCATCTCCCATTAGGAGAAAAAAGAAGGCATTGGAGAAATGGCTCAGCAGTTAAGAGCACTGGTCGCCCTTCCAGAGGACCCCAGTTCAGTTCCCAGAACCCACATGGCAGTTCACAACTGTCTGTAACTATAGTACAAGGGGATCTGTCATCCTCACATGGACATAAATGCAGGCAAAACACCAATGCACATAAGAAAGAAAGAAAGAAAAGGAAGGAAGGAAGGAAGGAAGGAAGGAAGGAAGGAAGGAAGGAAGGAAGGAAGGAAGAAAGAAGAAGCTTTTTGTCTTAGGGTTTCTATTGCTGTGAAAACACACCATGACCAGGGCAATTCTTATAAACGAAAACATTTAATAGGGTTGGCTTACAATTTCAGGGGTTTAGTCCATTATCATCATGGTGGGACATGGCTGTATGCAGCCAGACATGGTGCTAGAGCTGAGAATCCTGTATCTTGATGGGTAGGCAATGGGAAGTGAACTGAGACACTGGACGTGACTTGAGCATATATGAGATCTCAAAGCCTGCCTCCACAGTGACACACTTCCTCCAACAAGGCCACAGGTACTCCAACAAAGTCAAACCTCCCAGTAGTGTCATTCCCTATGAGCTTATGGGGGCCAATTACATTCAAACTACCACACTTCTATCAAATAAGCTGCTTCAGTTTATGTTCAGTCTGTGATGTCAGCATGCTTATGTCTATAGCATGAGAGACAATGACCAACAGGGAAAGAACCAATGGTGGAGAGACAGAGATGGAGACACAGAGGCAGAGAAATGGTAGAAGGGACCAGTGTAAAGTGCTGCATTCTTCAGGGATCAGAACACAGCTCTTACCATGAAACACACATGCAATGGTCCTGGACATTTATTTTCAAGTTCTGTAGATGAAGATGGCTTTTGTTTTATACTCTAGCTCTAATCCTCTTTTGAGTAACATATAAAATCAGATGGCTAATGCGTGCAGGTGCCCCCCCTTGAAGAATTCTTCATGTCACAAGTAATGTGCAGACATGGCATTCCTGTGAGCTGTTCCATAGGCATCTACTGTGACCTTCTGCAGTCTGTGTCTGTCTTGGAGCTCAAAGGATGCAGTGCCCAGGGATCTTGCTTCCTTTCTGAGTGGCAAGTACTGCCCATATGGCCACTTCCTTCAGCTCCTGGGGCTGGTGGTCACCGCCTCAGAGTTCTGAGGCTGGCTTCTCATTGTGGAGGGAGGGTCAGTCACAAACCAAGGAGCGAGCAAACACAGGATGCAGAAGGAAGTAAAGGTGGGGAAGTGGCCACCATGTGTAGCTGGTGTGTCTGGGGACAGCTCTCTGGAGGGGTGACATTCAAGCCGTATAGTGCAGGCATCTATGTTCTAGGGCAGGATATGAGCTGTGGGTGGCTGGGTCAGTGTGTACCCACATTATTAAATTCTAAGCTGTAAAAACATTATTTTAATTATGAAGTGTTTGAAGCATACAGAATACATCAGAAAACAATTGAACTGGACCTAAGTGTGCATCTCCAGAATTACCCCATAAGAATACTGTGTGTGTGTGTGTGTGTGTGTGTGTGTGTGTGTGTGTGTGTGTGTGTGTGTTTTAAAGCTGAAACACTTCTCTGCTGGGATGTGTTGTCTCCAAGTGAACTTTTACGGTCCAGGGGCCTCTCTGCACTCAGCTTGCAAGGCATTCTTTATTCTTTCTGGACTGCCCACCCCATGCTTGGCCCACATTCATTACACGTGTGTCCCTTCCTTGACAATTTTACAGTTCCCTTTTTCCGTGTTCAGATGTGAACTCTTGTAGCTTTACACATTGCAGACTACATCTTCATGCCAGAAGTCTGTGTTTACACTTTTTTCTTGGTATCTTCCATCCGTCATTAAGGCTTTTTAATTTAATAGCATTCAAACTGATCAAGCATTTCCTCTGTGGTTACTGCTCATTGAACCTTGTATAAGAAACGTATCCTACTCCAATGTCATAAAAATATTTTCTGAGATTGTGGTGATATTTTGTGTATGCTCTAACAAATAAAACTTACCTGAAGATCAGAGGACAAAGACAGCCACTAGTTAGTCCTAGCCGGGCAGTGGTGGCACACACCTTTAATCCCTGCACTCAAGAGGCAGAGGTGGACGGATCTCTGTAAGTTCAAGGCCACCCTGGGCTACACAAGATTGATCCAGTCTAAATGAGAAATAGAGCCAGGCAGTGGTGTCTCACACCTTTGATCCCAGCACTTGGAATCTCACGACTTTGATCTCAGCACTAGGGAGGTGGAAACAGGAAGTGATATGGCTGGGTAGAGAAAGGAATATAAGACAGGAGGAGACAGGAGCTCAGTCTCATTCAGGCTGAGGAGTTGGCAAGGTAAGAGGTGGCTGTGGCTTGCTCTGCTTCTCTGATCTTTCAGCTTTCACCCTGATATCTGACTCCAGGTTTTTATCATAAGACCAATTAGAATTTGTGTTTCATGAGATTGTTTTCCAAACTATCATTAAGTTTTTGTAATCATTTAGTCATTCTGGATTCCATATCTGTGCACTGTGTGAAGGGGGTGTATCTTAGGGTTTTATTGCTGTGAAGAGACACCATAACCACAGCAACTCTGACAAAGGAAACCATTTAATTGAAGCTGGCTGACAGTTCAGAGGTTTAGTTCCTTATCACTATGGTGGAAAGCATGGCAGACTGCAGGCAGACATGGTGCTGGAGAAGGAACTGAGAGTTTGACCTCCAGATCCTCAGGCAGCAGGTAGAGAATGAGCCGAGACCTCAAAGCCTACCCACCAGTGACACACTTGCCCCAACAATGCCATACCTACTCCAACAAAGTGACACCTCCTAATAGTGCCAGCCCCTATGAGCCTATGGGGCCATTTTCATTCAAACTACCACAGAGCTTAACCACAATAGCATCAGAGTGTGGTGATTTTATGTGCACATAAATAGCATGGCATGCCAATGCACGGAGCCTCTTGCAGGTTCACACATGGTGTACTGTACATGTTCACAGTCATGACACATTAGCATGGGGATTGCCAGACTTTCAAAATATTGGGATGTTTTATGAACTTCCGGGACTTTTAAAAGTTGAATTATATTTTACATTATAAAGTAAATCTAAGACTTTGGGAATGACTGGTAGAAGGCTATAGCTTAAAGCATTTGGACAACAAGTTGACAAATAGGGAATCTGTGATGTTCAGTGTAATTGCTAGCTTGATAAGCCAAGAATCACCTTGGAAGATAGTCTCAGTGAGAGGTTGACTAGCTCACATTGACTTGCAGGCATGCCCTATGAGGGATTGTCTTAAGTGTTTTGATTGATGTGTGGAGATGCAGTTTGAAAGTGAGCAGCAGCATTCCTTGGTTTGGAGCCCTGAGCTGTGGGGCAGAGAAAGCTTTCTGAGCACGAAGCATGCGTGTATTCACAGTGCTCTGGACTGTGGCTGTCATGTGACCAGCTGTCTCATGTTTCTGTCAGCTTGAGTTTCCTGCAGTTATGGACTGAAGAGAAGCCTCCTGCCTAAGATGCTTCTTCTCGGGGTATTTTATCCCAGCAACAGAGACAAAACTAAAACACACATAGGATGGCACCACATGTTCATGTGTGGCTGCCATTACATGTTCACAGTGTTGTTTCACATGCGTATACCCCACACAGAAACCCCTTCCCTCTAAGCAGTTAATGGACACACCCCCTCCCTTCTGCCACAGCAAGGCTTCTGCTTAGAATAAGCCTTGCCCTCCACAGAGCCCCTCTGTTCTGTTTTGCTGGTTTAATCCATCTTCTGTTTATCAACCAGTTGGATCTACTCTACAAAATCTTAATATCTACTCAGAATATTCATTCCCTCACATCTTCCCTTTTCTAATTAAATTTAGCATCTATTTTCCAAAATTCATTAAAAAACTCACTGAGACTTTTATCTGAGTTAATGTGTACTTACAGATTCATTTTGGGGAGACATGCAATGTTTTAGGTACAAATTTATCCAATCCATGAGCCATTCATTTAGGTTCATGTCTAAGATTTTGTCCAAATTTCTGTGCTCCTTTTGTTGGGGATGTATCAGTAATGCAGAGGTCTTTTTCAATGAGAAATGGTGCCTGTTGAAAGCTCACTGTAGCTTCTCTACAAGGATATCACTGATTTTTTTTCTTGGTCTTCTAAGTCTTGAACCCTACGGGGGTTGGCTAACACACTGTGATCATTCAATGGGAAGGAGTTACCCTATTCCTCACTTGCTGCCCAGTCAGTCCTTGTTTATGGAGTGTGACCACATGTCAGGGACTACTTAAATATATTTGAATCATCTGTGAACAAATAGGAAGATCCATGCTTTCTCTCATTCCAATAGTAAGAAGCAAAGATCAATCAATACATCCATAGACAATGCTGCTGGGTTTGATGTTTTGCCACTGATTCTTACTTCTTTTACATGGCTCTCTTCTGTAGCCTTGCCCATCATCAGTGGGGCAGTACCAAGGTGGTGGCTGTAAATGGCTTGTCTTCCCCCATCCTTCCCACTGGTGGCCTCTGTGTTCCGCCCTCCCTCTCAAACCAGATTCCACACGTCTATCCAGTATACTGCTACTTCTCATCCATACAAGCTCCGCCTTCCGATCTGAACACACATTGCACATCAGCTGATAGACCCAGCATCCCCTAATGCCCTGATCACATCTGAACAGTCTCAGGCCACTTCTCCTTCTGTTCACTCTGTCAGATCATGTCATGCACACTCTGCTGTGCATTATAGCTAAGTGGTATTGGACTACATGGTATACCACCATTTATTTTAAACTACCCAGGGTTGCTGGACATGCCCTGGTGTTCTATGTTTTCTCCAAGGATGTAAACACCCATGAACACATGCATTTAAGTTGTTCTGATTATCCCTTGGGATAAATTCCTTAAATGATAGAAGTGTCACTGTGTTGCCACTGGCAAAGATGTTCTTGGTCATAACAATAATGATTCTAAACTTTGCCTGTCCTGTGCATCAGGAAACCTGTATTAAAGACTACTATGAGTTTATTACCATCATCCTATTATGAATTTATCATCATCATCATCATCATCATCATGTATATATGTGTGTAGTATATGTATGTGGTATAGTGTCTGTACACATCTGTATGCAAGGATGCTTGTGCCCATGCACACATGGAGGCCAGAAGATGCCTGGGGTCTGCTTTATCACTCTCCATCTTACTCCCTTGAGGCAGGGTCTCTCACTGAACCTGGTGACCCCAGAAATCCTCCTGGTGTATCCTCTTTGAGAACATTCCACTCACTCTTTAGGAAATCAAAGGTGGAATCTCTAACCTTCACCTGGGTGGAATTACAGCCATAGAGCCATAGTAGAAACTCAATAAACATTCTCTAAGCCCATCTACAAGCACAGCCGGGAGCTTCATGAAAGGCAGAGCTTGCTTTCAGATGTTAATTGTGTGGTTTAATAATGATTTCCATTAATTACACTATTAATTTTCTGAACCTAAGCTCTAGGGCCATCTGGCTCTGACTTTTGTCCTTAGACAAAGCCAATGGCATTGACCTTTGAGGTTCTGGAGATAGAAGGCAGACAGAGTCCCCTCTGGATTAAGTCACTCCAGGGCAGAGTTAGGTCAATAGCCATTAGGAGGTTGTGATCACCAGCCTGAGGATATTAACGGTTTTGTATAAATTACCCCAGAATAAAAAAAAAAAAAAAAAAAAAAAAAAAAAAAAAAAAAAAAAAAAAACTTCTGTATCCCTTATCCTCCCCTCCACAGCATTAATTAAAGATGTTTGAAGAGTAGTAAAACTTGAAAGAGGGATTTGGTGCTTTTGTTGTAATTAAGTTTAGCTTTTCTGTAAGGCCCTCATGATGCTGATTTTAGACTTTGCCTGCCTATCCTATGCATTAAGGAAGTTGAATTAAAGACTCCTTCTCCTTCTCAAGTATCACACCTAAACTGAAGCAGCAGCAGTCAGGGAAAGGAAGTTGGACATGGGCAGAGGCCATCAGCTTGGTTCCTTCCAGGAGCCACCCCAGGGGACAATTCTGGGAGAGAGAAAACTATGACAGATCACTTTGATCCATTGTGAGCCAACAGAGGGAATGGTCAGGGATTCCCATGTCCTTTTCATCTCCACTCCAACTTGGAGATCCAATATCTGCCAGTCACAGCAAAGAACCATGCTTAGAGTAGGCAGGGATTGAAAGTAGAGTCCAAACAGGAGGCCCCACTCAGATGGCTCACACTGAGAAATGAACATCCCATGGAGCTAACAGGGAAGAAAATGGCATCTGGCAGAGTGGGAATCCATTTCCAAGGCATGGTGATGGGTCGGATGGGCCCTTGCTTCCAGTTAACTGATGCAAAGCTTCCAAACAAGGAGCAACCACTCCACACTCTACTTTGCCATATTTCTGACTACAGCTGTAAAGCTGCCTCAGCATACAGATTGTCATGTGATACTCTTTCTGGGATGTCAACAAACATCAGATAGGGGAACTGACACTAGACCCAAGTAGGGATGCCACCAATGTGCAACTTGGTAAACAGAAGAGTTTTATGGGGGTTACTTACAGGAATATGGGTGAGAAGTTACAAGAACAGAAATAATTCCTACATCTGTATCACCAAATGCCAACCCCAGCACAGGTGACAGCTCATGAAATCTAGAAACCTGGAACATACTGCATAACCTTCAGGAGACTCAACAGGTTGTAAATTGTTCTTTCCAGATAGTTTGGTTGATCTGAGTCTCTTCCAAGCAGCTCCACTGATCTGAGAGCTCCCCCACCTCAACAGTTCTTGTTGCTTATGAAGCTTGAGAAGTTGTAAATCTAGCCGGTTTCAGGGACTTCCTGAAGCTTTTGAATCATTTGCTTCCTGTAGGATAGAATATTTTACCTCCTCTTAAAACATCCTGTTGTTTTCACCTCCTCTTTAACATCCTGCATTTGAACCAGCTTTCCTACAAGAGAGAAGGTTTTAATTCCAGGGGATTTTGCTACACGACTCAGATACAGATAAGCGAGAGGCTACAGGCAGCCCACAGATAGTTCTGGAAATGCCATCTTCTCAAAGGTGTTCAGTCAAGGAGGCAGAGAAATATTTGATGAAAGTATGATAACTCCCAGATGCTTGCAGTAAACCATAGGTGTGAGCAGAAAACATAGCAAGAAGGCATGTCAATCACAGCCAGAAAACACTGAGTGCCCCTCTGATGCTGGGCACTGGGACAACGTGGCAGTCCACATAACTTCCTGCTGATTTGAGGTGGCATAAATGAAGATGGTCACAGGTAAATATGAGTGTCATACCTGCCACAGCTCTATTCAGGCTCAGGGATGGGGTGAGGGTCCTAGAGGGAGTCACCGCCCAGGGTCAGAGGCTCAGCAGAAATGAGTGAGTGGCCACAGGTTGCCCTCCTTGGGGTCCTAATGTTCTAATGACAGTGGGCACCTGGGCTGGTATATGGAGGGTTGCGTTAAATGTGAACTGAGCTCGGGGTGGCTGTGTGGAGGATGGAGTGGAGCAGGAGACCTCCTAGCAAGGCCCTGTTCCTTCAGATTGTTGGACCTGCTGCATGGCACCCATAGCCACCAGGAAGGAAGTTCACTGCTGGCAAAACAGGGATCAGGACACAGCTGGAAAGCAAACCTGGGTCCCTTAGTGAATCTTGGAAGAGGAAGTGTCAGCTCACAGACAACCCTGGCTTTCTAGTTGGGATTGTAGGGGGTGAGGGGATTATAACAAAGCTGGGTGAAGACAGTGAACACGGCTGAGTGACAGATGCTACCCAAAGGAGCCGAGATAGGTTAGGGAAATGTGTGAAAACACAAAGAAAAGAAAGTGGCAGCTGGAAGCGGGTGACACACACTGGTAGCTAACAGAAGGTTCTAGAAGGCAAACTTACTCACAAATTGCCTTCAGTTATAACATGGTCATGGGAAGAAGGCATTGGGGGACTCTGGATGATGTGGATCCAGGAGATTTTTGCCTCCTTTCCAAAGAGACCTCCAAAAATCCAAGAGCACTTGCTTGGTATCCTACCGGCTGTGGAACATCATCCTGCAGGGTAGAAGACAACCTCTATGTTTTCAGAAAAGATTGCATGTTGTTTCTTGGACATAAGACCATTGCATTGTCAGCAGTATTCCTCACCACAATGACCCACCCAAACACACACACACACACACACACACACACACACACACACACACACACACACAACATGGCCAAACTCTTCATATGAATTCTGACCAGGCAGGTGAAAAGGAAGCAGAGGAAGATGGGAATCCAAAATCCAGGCCTTGGCAACTTCTTCTCAACTTCCAAGCCACAGACGACCCATCTGTGCCCGGGTACAAGCATGTAGAACAGCGACCAAGCTGCTGCTTCTGTGAACTTGCCCAGCCACACCTCCAGGCACAGACAAGAACCCTGAAGCAGCAGAGAAGACCAAAACCCTCACTCAAGAATCCCGACGGAAGGTTCTCGTGAAATTGAAGACGGACCAAGTTCTCAGTGCACCATGGATACCTTCCACTGCCGATCACAGCCTGAGCCAGAAAGAACATCTTCCCACTTCTAAAGGAAGCGCTCTCACTTAGTGAAAACGTCTTTCTATTTAAAAATGTGTTCTGTGTTTGGTGGTTGGTGGTGGTGCATACCTTTAATTCCATCATTCGTGAGGCAGAGACAGGTAGATTTCTGTGAGTTTGAAGCCAGCCTGATCTACAGAACAAGTTCCAGAATAGACAGGACTATTACACAGAGAAATCCTGTCTCAAAACACACACACACACACACACACACACACACACACACACACACACACAAAGTGTTCTGTGGGGCACTGATGAGGCACTAAACGTAGTTATCCTGATGATGCTGGAACATGTTTTGGTCAAATATGTCCATGTTATTCATGTATATTTCTTAATATTCCCATTGATTTGTTCTGCTTATTATAATAGCCTTTTCTACTAACCCCAAAATCATTGGGATATTTTTATGCATATGGATGTATTTGTGTGTGGTGATTTGAATGAGCATGACCCCCATATGAGCATATGTTTGAGTATTTGGTTCCCAGTCCATGGAACTATTTGGGAAGGATTAGGACATGTGGCCTTATTGAAGGAGGTGTGCTTTTGGGAGTGGGCTTTTGGGTTTCAAAGGTTTATAACAATCCCAGTGTGTTTTCTCTTCCCCTCCTCTCCCCCTCCCCCTCTCAGTTTCCTATTTGTGGCTTGAGATATGAGCTCTCAGCTGTCCCTGCTGCCATACCTTTGCTCTGTCATCATGGACCCTGACCCTCTGAAGCCATAGGCCCAATTTAAAGGAGTATTTTATGAGTTACCTTGGTCATGGTGGTTTTGTCACAGCAATAAAGAAGTCACTAAAACAGTGTATATGCATGGGCAGTACTGAGGTTAACTGAGTGCTCCAACTGTGCTAACAGTAATTGGGTGTTCTAACAGTACTGGCATTAACTGAGTGTTCCAACATGACTGACGTTAACTGAGACTCTGACAGTACTGACATTAACTGAGTGTTCTAACACTCACTGGGTGCTCCAACAGTCCTGTGTGGCTACTTCTTCATTCCCTCTTCCTTAGCCACTTCACCTCCTAAAATTTCCTTCCACATAAATTCTCCCAACCATCTTCTTCAGCTTCATTTTTAGTTCATTTGCCTTTTTTTTTCCTCTGGCTCCTCTGTGTTCTCCATAAGATGTATATTATCTTTGTAAACAGAAAAATTCAATAAAACCTGCCCATAAACAACATAGAAAGCAGAATTCCAATTTTAGGGGAGAAATGATATACTGTCATAGGACAAAGCCTGAGAGAATTTAAGCCAGCTGCTAACCAGGCCTGCTTAATCACTATTGATCAGTGCCCATTCATGAACAGTCCTTGCCATTACGCTTTTTTGGGGGGAGTATTTGTTCTTTCACAACTGGGAAGCAGGCTATGTCTTTTTGTCTTCAAGATGTCTACTAACAATTTTTAATTATGTGTATGTGTGTGTCTGTGTGGGGGTGTATGGATGTAGGTACAGGTATCTGAGGAGGTTAAAGTCATTGGATCCTCAGTGTGAGCCACCTGCCATGGTTGAATTCAGGTCCTCTGGAAGAGCAGCAAATGCTCTTACCTACTGAGCCATCTTTCCAGCCAAAAGTGGTATCTGGGTGCTTTGGATCTCTCTCTCTCTCTCTCTCTCTCTCTCTCTCTCTCTCTCTCTCTCTCTCTCTCTCTCTCTCTCTCGCTGTGTGTGTGTGTGTGTGTGTGTGTGTGTGTGTGTGTGTGTGTGTGTTTTGCTGGAAGTTCAATTCAAGGCCTTGAGCATTCTAGTTAAGTGTGGTACCACCAAGATATCATCCAACCCATGACCTAAATTGGAAAGCCACAGAAATGTGTGAGAGATGGAATCCCATCTGGGTAGGGAAGGGGACTGGATTCACAGTGGATTAAATAAATTCATATGAGATGTTCATGGACCAGGGTTGTACCAGAATGCATTTGTACTGTGAGAGTGCCAGGAACTCCGTGAGGACTCATGAGGCTCTGAGGCATGTGCAAGGACCATATATGGAGCTTCCTGACGGGCCTCCCCAAGCCCATCTTGTCCCATGAGGATCACTAGCATTTCTTCAGCAGATTTTACTGCTATGAGCCAATAGCAGTATGCTGGGTCCTGACAGGCTCACTGTGAGGTCTGTGAGATCAAGAGTTGCAGAGGGACACAATGCAGACACACAGATAAACAAGGACAGGGTAGCAAGAATAATATCTGGCACACTGAGGAAGGTAAGACATTCAGGCCAAGGAGGAAGCCTCGGCTTCTGGTTATGGTCTTTTAGCTGTTTATTGAGATCATATGTGATCGGTAAACATGGTTGTGTTGGTTAGTTTTTTGTCAACTTGACATAAGCTAGAGTCACCTGGGAAGGAGACGTCTCAGTGGAGAAACTATCTCCGTCAGATTTGCTAGTGGATAAGTCTGTGGGGGCACTTTCTAGATTAGTGACAGATCAGGGAGGGCCCAGGTCACTGTGGGCGGTGCTATCCTTGGGCAGGTGGTCTTGGGTGGTATAAGAAAGCAGGCCGAGCAAGGAAAGAAGAGGAAGCCAGTAAGCAGCGCTCCTCCATGGCTTCTGCTTCAGTTCCTGCCTCCAGGTTCCTGCCTTGAGCTCCTTCCCTGGCTTCCCTTACAGGCGACTACAACCTATAAATAAAACCTTTCTTCTCCAAGTTACTGTTGCCAGGGTGTTCCGTCACACCAACAGACACCTAATTAAGACAATTGCCATCAGAAATGTCGGTCACACTGTACGTTGCTCAGCCATCACCACCATCTTCCAGACAGGACCCCCATGCCTGTTCATTAGTAACTACCCACTGCCTCCAACACTCACAACAGCCACCCCATTCTGCTTTCTGTTCCATGAGTTTGCTTGTCCTGAGGACCTTGTATACGCGAGTTCTAGAGTGTTAGTGGCTTCTGCACCATTTTATGAACTACAAATGACAGTTTCAAGTTCATCCAGGCCACAGATGCTGTTGTGCTTCACCCCACTTCAAGACCCAACAATATTCCACCGTGTGGTCGATATGGTGGTTTGTGGTGTCGTTCACCCACAGGCACTTGGGTTGTTTCTACTATTTAGTGAACATCAGTAGTGTGTGACCTGGGATACTTGCCTTGTTCATTTTCTCCAGGGCATCTTCCGTGTGGGAGTAGAATTGCTGTGTGCCAGTTCTATGCTTAGCTGCTTGAGGGTTTACCATGCTGCATTCACCAGTGGCTGCAGGTCCATATTCCCCCAGCACTGTCAGTGTCTCTCCATCTCCGTGTCCCCGCCAACACTTGTTCTGTTGACTTTACTGCATGCAGCCATCCTTGTGGTTTGAAGGGGGGACTCGCTGGGGTCCGAAGCTAGGTTTGCCTACCAGGGCTGACCCTGAGGCTCCCTGCCAAGCCCTCTGCCCACTTTTTAGCAGGCTTGGGGTTCCCCATCAGGCTGCTGTATTCATGTCACTTCTTTAGTATAATTCATTTCACTGTAAGCTGGGGTGATTTAACGCCCTACCGTGGCTGAGCTCATAGCGTTCCTGGAACTTAGACAGAGCTTCTCAAGGGTCAAAATGACCCAGCTTCCACTCATCCCTGTTCATCCTCACAGGATTGGCATCAGGATTAAAGAAGAAAAGGTTTGTGGCAGGGTTTTGAACAGTCTAAAGTGTTTTCCTAATCTGAGTAAATACTGTCATTATTTGTGGCTGTTTTTTTGACTTACATAAGCCCCTCAAGGCCCCTCGTGCTGGCCCATCTTTCCTCAGAGCAGAACTTGGGCAGGGAAGGAGACTGGAGCTGGGAGGGAAATGCGGGGCAGAATTATCTGTAAGCTGACAGGCTGCTGCCCCCATGCCCCCGACGGCTGATAAATAGGGAAAGCGAAGGCGGTTTCCCTCCCACAGCTTTTGAAGAGTCTCAGGGCATTTTAAACCCTTGAAAAGCACTTAGCCGATAAAAACTGCTCTAATGAACCACAGACAGGCCCTTGCCGAGACTCAGCCCACTTAGACAGTGACAGGCAGGACTTGGCTCAGCCCAGGCTATCCCAGGAGACAAGCTCTGGGCAGAGAGCTCAGGAGCTCAAGGCTCCGAGTCCTCCCTGCAGGATTCTCTTGGCTTCCTATCTCTCCTGTCCCTTGTCCTTGTTCTCGGTGAGAGACCAGGCAGGGACTCAAGGCAGAGCTCAGGTCTGCCTTATTCCTGGCAAGAGCAGGTGGTTCAGGCTGGTTCTCCCTCCCTTCCTCCTTTCTCCTTCCCTCTCTCCCTCTCTCCTTCTCCTCCCTTTCCTCCTTCCCTCCTTTCTTCCTTCCTGTCTTCCTTCCTCCCTGACTTCCTTCACTTCTTTTCTTCTTCCATCCCACCCTCCCTGCCGTCTTACCAGTCTTCCTTCTCTCCATTCTTTTATTCTTCCTTCGTCCCCCTCCCCCCTTACCTACACTCCTTCCCATTCTGTCTTCTGTTTTTCCTCCTCCAAGCTGCAGTGAGCAGGGTGCATCATTTTGTGACATATTTAAAACTCAGGAGCCCACTTACCGCTGTGGCTGCCTGCCTTGTGTCTAAGAACATGGTGGCTTTCAGCCTATCCCTGGGCACATGTGTGTGCTGCAGACTCTCCTGGCTTATCTCCCTGATCCCTGCACTCATTCTCCCCCTCTGTGGACGTCTAGTAGATGTGTGCACCACTGAGCTGAATGAAAGCTCTAGGCTTGCATTTTGAACTGTACGCAAGGGTGGCATGTACACCAACCCACTCTCTCAGTGTGTTCATACTGACACCCATCCTGTCATGCTGCCATAATTCTTTTGTGTCAGTCTTTGTGTAACATCATGGCAGGAGTCAATGTGTGAAGGCCTGTGGGCCAGCCTTATAAATAAAACTTTATTAGAGCACAGTCATGCTACTTCCATCGTGAGTCCTCTGCAGCTGCTTTTGAATTCCAGTGGCTCAGTTGTGTGGGGCCCATGAGACCTGCAAAGTCCCTTATCAAAAGATGGCATGAGGTCCTGCATGGCTGTTCTTGATTCAGCCAAGACATAGGCAAGTGGTGGCTCCCATTTGTATCTCCGAGCCCATGTTTGAGTCAACTTTGGGTAAAGACCTAGAAAGGCAGCCAGCAGTCACTGTGATGGCCATCTTTGTAAAAAAATGTTTCATGGGTTCCAAACTATTGTGCAAAGTCTCCCTCATCCCCAGTGGTCCTGGCTTTCTGCTGATTGGCTGGAGCAAGCTGGACTCTCTTTCAGGGAGCACGATGGACTTTATTGCACGGCTGTTTCCTCGGTCTTCAGGAAACAGGTCTGCAGCCCATGCTACGTGGCATACGGAGTCCCTGAGTGGGAATTTCAGAGGGGCTTCCCAGGAGGTTTGGGTGAGTGAAGTATTTGGGGTTACCATGGTAAAGCAGGGTGGTGTAGGCATCTGAAGCAGCTGTGAGGAGTAGGCCCTGCATGGTGATCACCCACTAGGCATCAGGGCTCCTTTACAGTGTCCAGAGCATCAAGGAAGGTGTGTGTCTCTGTGTGGACAGACATCGACCCGCACCCGCTCTTGCTCAGCAGAGAAGATCACTAAGATCTTGTGGAATGCAAACCATTACCCAGAGGTAGTTCAGGATGTTATTTCTTACCCATTGTCTGCCAAGGGGAGACTTAGATGGAGAGGATAGCCTTGTAGGCAAGCACAACCATCTATCCAGGGGTGGACCCATCACATCTGGACCAGGGAGTCCATTCACACCACAACCTGCTCACTGTGAGAAAGTGAGAAGTGGCTAAGCAGGGTTTGCATTAAGGAAACGGACTTTGGCAGTGATGAGCCTGGCCTTTGCTCATTAAGAAGCAGAGATAGGTCCTGAAGTGAGGCTCTCTTGGGGATGCTGGGTATTCCGAGAAATCCTTGTGTCCACATGGTGCAGAATCATGTGGAAGAAAAAGGGCCTGCCAGTGATGCCTTACTGTTTTACACACACACACACACACACACACACACACCACCACCACCACCACCACCACCACCACCACCACCACCATCACCACCACCACCATCATCGACTGGGTGGGTCTGATAATAATTTTTGAACCAACATCTGGGGACCGAGTCCCTAAAGACTTAGCAATGTTTGCCTGGTAGTGTCTGGGGTGTTTCTAGAAGACATCAGTTTTGGGACTGATGGGTCTAGAACTGTTCTTTGAGGCCTGAGCTGAACAAGCAAGACCAAGAAAAGGAGATTCCCCATCTACCTGCAATGTCTCCTTCTGCCCTGGACTATTCCTCACATGTCTCTCTCCTCTATTCAGGGCTTTGGACTCTGGGTAAAGTGCTCCATGGCTTTCCTAGGTTCTAGCTGTCTCCTGGCAGGTGATGGCATTAGTGGTAGTTTGAGTGTCTCCCATAAGCTCATGTATTTGAATATTAAGTGCCTAGTTGGTGGTACGGTTAGGGAAGCCGTGGAACATTTAGAACCACTGAGGCTGGGAGACTTGTGTCAGGATCAGGGCCCTTGTGAGGAGGTCCTGAGAGGTCATGCCTGGATCTGGGACAAGGAAGCATGGGTTTAAGGGGACAACCAAAGATATTGGAAGTGCCAGAGCCATGAGAGATCTGCTAAGGAGAGCTGTAGAGAGGGAGGGGAACCAACCTATGAGAGAGATGTGTGCCGCAGGCAGCAAACCCGGAGGGGCAAAGGCATAGAAGCCTTTAGAAACTTACAGGATTTGCTTTGCTGGGTTTTGATTTGGTCTTGCTTTGGTCCAATCTTTCCTACTACAGCCTCATTCTTCCCTTTTAGAATAGGAATGTGCTTTTGTATATTGGAAGTTTCTAAATTGATTTATTTTACCGGGCAACACAGTCGAGAGATGGCCTTGAGTCTCAGAAGAGACTGGACTTTTGGACAATCTTGAGACTGCTAAAAATTCTGGAGACTTTTGAGGTTGGAAAAATTTTCTGTCATGAGGTGACCATTAGTCTATGGCGGGGAAGGGGATGGAGCTTGTGGTGATTTGAATGAGAAATCGCTCCCAGAGACCCATGGATTTGAATACTCAGTCCCCAGTTAGTCGTGCTGTTTGGGAAGGTTATGAAACCTTTACGAGGTGGAGCCTTGATGGACAGGCTCTGAGGTTCTGTATCTTGGACCTACTTCCTATTCTCTCTACTTCCTGTGCCTGGATGAAAATATGAGCAACCAGCTTCCTGGTAGTCTCTCCAGAACTACAAGCCAAAGTAAACCCTTTTCTTCTCTCAGGTGATTTTGGTATTTTATTACAGCAACAGGAAAATAACGAACACAGGACTCTCCATTACCCATGGGCCACCTCCTTATGAGTGCTTCTCTTTATGTAGCCCAGTGAGTTCCGTGTCTATGACTAGTCTGAGCACTAGAGGACCTGCCCTTGCAGTACGCTTCAGATACTGTGGTAGACCAGAAAGGAAGATACAACACAGACTAGGGACAAGAATCACTCTCTGCCCCATTCTAGCCACAGACGAAAAGAGAGAGTGGACCTGGGAGTCTTGGTCTCTCCCTCTACCCTTCATGTCCTGTTCCAAAGTGAAGCTAGACTCCAGTGAGCTGGAATCATCCAGCGCTTTGCTTACAAATTGGGCACAGAACCCATAGGAAGCCTGGGTGCCCAGCGTGTTGCAGAGCTTTTCTGGTGGGAAGTTGTGGGGAAGAATCTCTCCAGAGTTGCTTTCAGCCGTGCACTCCTGTGACTCACAATCAGAGCTGTTTGTCTGGAAAACAATAGCAGGCAATTAGCAAGACGGGAAGGGAAGCTCCTTGCCACAGCTCACTGCTTTTACCAGGGCCTCACCACCGTGTCACTCAGAACAGGTTCTCCCCAGGGACACACGAGAACCCTTGGAGCTCAGGGCATGGTCTCAGCACCGCTCGGGTGTGTCTGCTGTCCCTCGAAGCCGGTGATAAGTCAGGAGGTGCATGTAACTTGGCTGATGGCCGGGACATGCATGCATGTGCACCCATCTATGAATGTGTATATGTCTCTTTATGTGAATGTGTGCATGGGCATGCTTGTGTATGTGTGCATGTGTCTCTGAGCATCTCTGGATGTATGTGCATGTGTATATTTGCGTGCATGTTGCATGTGTGCATGTGTCTATGCTGCACACAGAGGTAGCCGGCTTGTCTTGCCCTCACCTTTCCCCATTCCCAGGCCTTCACGTGCACAGGAAGTGGTAGAAGCAGTGAGAATCCTGAAGTAAAAAGAAAAAAAAAAATGGCCTTGTAGGGGACAGCCACAGATGTGTCCAGGCTGTGTCTGAGCAGCCACCATCCATGTCCTGTCCAGGAGGGTCTTGAGGATAGTTCTGAGGACCTTGCCTCATGTTTACCCTCACCGACCATGCTTCTGTGTAACACCTCCTGTGCATTTATTTACTGATGTAAAACTGCGATACACCTGTGACGGTTCATCTCAAGCGGCAACCTGATGAGATTAGAGTCACCTCGGAGACAGGCCTCTGGGCATGCCTGTAGGGGATTATCTTGATTAGATTAAATGAGGTGGGAAGACTCGCTCTCCGTGGTGGGGGGTGCAGGGGGCACCATCTCATGCGGTGGGATTCCCGACTATTTCAAAAAAGGAGAAGGTGAGCTGAGCACCAACCTTCCTGTGTGCACTTCCTGATCTGGATACAGTGCCATCAGCGGTCTTAAGCTCCCATTGCTGTGTCTTCTTCAGGGACTGTACCCTGTAACTATGAGCCAAAAAAAAAAAAAAAGACCCTTCTCCCTAACCAAGCTGCAGTTGTCAGGGTGTTTCATCATAACAACGGGAAAGCAACTAGGACAATACCAATCTGAGAAATGGGTGCATGAAGGTGACAGGAGGGAGGAGCAGGCTAGCCTAGATAGACACACAGGAGAAGTCACTTAGAGACAGGGAGAAAGGAAAGGATCCATGCAGAACGTCAATTATGTTAGCGTATCTCTGCTATTGATTCTACATTCTAGGCCTGGGGGGGACAAACCTAATTTCTGTACCGCTAATGGCTAAAATGACAGATGGTGGCACCAAGGCCCCTGGCAGCAAGAATCTAATTTCCAGAGATCTCTGTCATGGAGACAGACATCTTAGCAGTTCATGGGATGTGACCTTCTTGCCTGCTTCCAAGGTCACCGTGTTCTTGCTCCATGCTCACTCTCAAATCAGTGTCCGCTTGCGCGTATCCCGCCATTTTGCCCCAGAAGTTTCAGGGAAGGTATTCCCGGTCCGTTCTCCTCAGCCCACAGGAAGACAGTGTGGAAATCAATCAGGACACCCTTCACCCTTGCACAGGGTTGGCTGCTGTGGGCCTGGTGTCCTGCAGCCTCTGGAGGCAGCTGGAGTGACAGCCACGTCCTCGCTGCTGTCTGAGATACAATTATGTAGAGAATGCATTTAATGCTCCACTGGGCAACTTGGTATAAAACAGTTTAATTTTTCACTGAAATCTAAATTTGCTCCCAGACTGTATATTTTTCTATCACATTAGATGATCAATCTGAGCAGAAATCCAATTTTAACTCCGTACCCTCTCTGCCACTGCTCCTCCCCACTCCTCTTCCCTCAGATCTCCCTGCCTCACCCAGGAGAACCCCCACCTCTGGGCTATTCAGAGTAGAGGATGAGGAGCCCCAGGTGGCATCCAGATGCATCAGGGCCAAAGTGATCCAGGTCCCTCTCGGGCTAAAGACTGATAGTGGGTCCCCAGAGCTGGGATGAAACTGCCTGTCTATGTCCTGGGTGTGTCTCTGATGGCAGGAGATCATGTGACCCAGGAGGCCTCCTCAGCCTGCATGGACTAGGCTGTGGTATGGACTTGTTTAGCATAGTCTCAGGCAGGGGAGAGCACATGCTAGGCTCCCAAACTGTTAGATGTGGTTGGTTCTCCTGCAGGAGTTCAGAGCAGAAAGCCTTGCTCTGGTCTGGCAGGTTTTGATGGACAGGCCAGGCAAGAAGACAGATGCCCTCATATCCATCCCTTCATGCCTTGAGACTCTCCCATCACACTGTGGCCTTGGCTGAGTGGTATCAGCAGGACATACAGCTCTCCTCCCCTTGGACACATGGTTGGCTGGTTTGGGAGCCTTTGGGAATGGATGGCAGGTTTATCTTTTGGCAAAATGTCATGGCACTTTGCAGCTGAAGGCGCCGTCCATTCATGGTCCCTTCCCATCTCCAAAGTCACAGAACAGCAGGTCCTATCAGAGCTTCTCCTGTCTCCCTAGGGACTATAAGGTGGGTGGCCAGAGTGCACTTCTGTGGGGTACCCAGAGCCCATATACCACATGGCAAATCCTTTTTGCTTTTGTCCTTAGCTTCCCTGAGTAAATGCTGTGTATTCTCTCATGCCAGCAGGGAATGCGTCCTCATGCCTTGAACCCTTGGGGTGAGAGCCTAGAACTCCATAGGAGGGAAAGGTATGCATTTTGGCCCACTAGGGAGGTCAGAGCACTAGGTGGAGCCCTGTTTGCGTTTGGCTCTGGAGTGGCTGGAGCTCTCTGCGCTGTGGCTGGTCTGTAATGAAGGAAAGCTGCTCCCTTGTTTCTTTATGTTCTAGATTGCTTTCTGTTGATCTTATAAAGCACCATGACCAAAAGCAGCATGAGGAGGGAAGGGTTTGTTTCATGTTGTATCTGACAGCCCATCAGGAAGGGAAGTGGGGGCAGGAACCTAGAGACAGGAACTGAGGCAGAGGCCATGGAGGAACACAGCTTCCTTAGCTTGTCCTCTTCGCTCAGTGTGCTTTCTTATACAAATGTCCAGAGGTGGCACTGCCCTCAGTGGGCGGGGATCTTCCATGTCAATCATTAGTCAGGAAATCGCCCCCACAGACTTGCCTACAGATCACTTTCTTAATTGAGAGTCCCTCTTGTAAGGATTATGTCCTTAATTATGTCACCAGCCTAAAAAGTGGGTGTGCCCTTTCTGTGTTCTCTTTTCCGCACTTTCTCCTTCTGTTCTCTTCCCTCCACGCAGTCTCTCTGTTTCTCTGTTTCTCTCTGTGTGTGTCTCTATCTCTGTCTCTCTCTCACTCTGTCTCTCTCTCTCTCCCTCCCTCCCTCCCCCCTCTCTCTCCCTTCCCCTCTCTCCCAATAAAGCTCTAGAAAGGTAACTATGGCTCATGACTCTTCCGTCACCGATACATCCAGCACTCTGCTCTGTGGGGATGGCAGCCACAAGTGCCACCGCTTAACCAACACCTCTATTTAGATAACCCTAGCTTGTGTTAAGCTGATAAGAAAAAAAAAAATTAACCAGTATACTTCATCAAGGTCCCAAGAGGAGAAGAAGCAGGAGTCAAGGGAGAGGCCACAGTGGAATCTCTACCAGAAGCCGTGGTGACACCTTTTCCATCTTCTGGATGAGAGCCTGATGGTCCAGGGTTAGTTAGCTCTCACCCCAAGTGTCCAAACTGTCAGCAGGATGTCTTTAAACCTCGCTTGACTCTGGTCCCCATGCTACTCCCCACATCATGCTGTCTGAGAGAGGGCAACCATAGGCCAGCTATCCTCATGTAAGAAGATACCGAGTGCCTCAGTTTCCCCAGCACTGGGCCTGGCTGTCACTGCTCCGTATTTCTCTGAGAAGAGGAAACAGAAGCTAGATTCATCAGAGGCCTTGCATACGTGCCGAGAGTCAGTTGGAATGTGCATGTGACTGGTAAGGAGGCACCTTTACAGGAAGTATGACACCAAACCCCCAGGCATGCAGTAAACAGAGTGGGATGAGGAATCTAGACAGCTGCATCGCGTCAATGTGTCTCTAGCGCATATGGGGGTTGCGGGGGGGGGGGGGAGAGCTGTGGGGATGGATGCCACGGCAGGAGGAATGGCTCCATCTAGTGCAGGCTCTCATTCTCAAGGCCTTGCCTTAGAGCAGGGGTCTTCCTGGGCTAAGGGGAAGCAGAACTAGGAGCCCCACACTGTTTGCTCCTGCTTCCTGCCGTGGGGGTGTCCTGAGACAGCTGTATCCCAGCCTGCATTACACGTCTCAAGCCAGAATTGATGGAGTGAGGCCAGATGGGGTTGCTGCCCCCACCCCAGGGTGCTGCCCTAGGCCCAGCACACCCAGGAGAATGGCAGGAAGGTGTGAGAAGGCAGGCATTTGGGTGGACAGGAAATAGCTTCACCGTAGGTGCTGTGAAGCTGTGTATACAAAGGACAGTGAAACAGGAAGAAAAGAAAGTGCTGGAAGGAAGCCACAGGCACTCCTGCCTGAGGCTGGTGGAGAGAGCTTGACACTCAACAGCGCCACACACCCAAGGAGCTGCCAGGGCACTGGGAAAGGAACAAGGGCGTACAGTGAGCGGATCCTCAAGAGACTTCTTGCTGCCATCTGTGGGTGGCTTTTCCAAACCTGAACTGAAACCATAAACACCATCTAGAGCATTCCAGGGTGGTAAGGAGCAATGTTGTGATAAAAGTGCCAGAACACACTTGGCCAGAAGGGTAGAGCAAGGAGGAAGTGTCACCGCACAGGAAAGGACCCAGATTAACACTTGAAAGAAAGAGAAGGAAAAAAATGTCCCCAAGTCATGAGTGAAGAGACTGAGGTAGGAGCTCAGTGCATGGAGCCCCTGCCTGGGGAACACGAAGCCCTGGGTTCTACGCCATGCATCACATAAACTTGGTGCAATGGCATACACCTGTGATCCAAGCATTCTGGAGACAGAGGCAGCAAGATTGCGAGTTCAAGTTTATCTTCAGCTACATAATAAGTTCAAAGCCAGCCAGGGCTACATGAGACCCTGTCTCGGTGAGGGGGGGGGGAGTCACACAAAAAGCAAGATCAAAAGTCATGGCAAAAAGGGCTTGCAGAAGAGGACCTGAGTGTGATGTCACAGGTGCTATCTGTAGATAACTGGAAAATGGGAGACCCTGGTGTTATGCTCAGAAAATCACCTCCATTTCCCTGGTGTTATGCTCAGAAAATCACCTCCATTTCCCTGTAGGATAGAACTCAGTGTAGGGGGGAATTCTGGAGGAATCTTGACATCATGTGGAGTTCAAAAGTGACAACAGGTGTTTTGAGCTGTCTTCTAGAAACACAGCTGCACAGTTCCAGAGGAAACCTTGTGCACAGGAATGGCAGACCCTGTCACAGCATGCCTGTCTGGTGGACCACACCAGTGCCCATAGCAAGGGAAATACAAAGTCCAGTTCACAAGACTTGGATTCGAGGTTAAAGAGGAAGAGGGGGGAGGGGAAAGGGAAGAAAGGAAGATTTTCCTTATAGAAAGAGTACTGAAGACATTTCCAGATCATGAGCAGCCCATACCAGAGCCTACCAAGGAGGTAGACAGGAAGGGTGTGTGTGTGCCTGTGTGTGGAGTTTGTGTGGTGTTTGGTGTGTGTGCTGTGTATATGGTAATTAGTGTGTATATAATGTCTGTGGTTCTTGTAGTGTGCCTTACGTGTGGTATATGAGATGTGTGGTTTATGTGTGGTGCATATGTTGTATGACATATGAGGTGCTTGTGTTTGTGTGTGTGTGCATGCGTGTGTTTCTGTGCCTGTGCCCATGCCTGTGTGTTTTATGTGTGGCATATGGAGTTTGTGATGTATATAGTATTCATAGCGTGTTTTGTATTTGGGGAAGACATACCCACAATCCCTAGCAGGAAGGACAGGGAGAAAGATTGGTGGACTTCCACAGGCCATGGCAAGGTAACATCCAGAGGCAGGTCTGTAGAAAGAAGAGAAAGCACAGAAGAGTTCTGGAGTCTGGGGACCTGGGGAGCCCCAATGTGATCATCACATGCTCATCACAGCACCCCCAGGCACTGCTCACTGCTCCAGGTCTGCTCCTCAAGTGCTCACACTGCTGGCTTTCTATTTGTACCTGGCACCAAATATGGATATTCTACTTGGAAGTGCCCAGGCTGTCCTCTTCCCCTGCAGTGACATCAGCCAGGGTCCCGTGTCTAATTTTTTTGTATATTTGCATGGCCATCTTTTAAGTTCATCAGATCAGGTTCCCTGAAGCTCCCCTTCACAGGTTCAGTGCTCAGACCCTTCCTGCAGCTGCCAACCCCACCCAGGCTCTTAGTTGACAAGGTCCAGGGTTGTGATAAAGATAGAGAGCAGAATGGGGGGTCTGAATGCCAGTGCATGCCACCTGATACCTGCCACGTCCCCTGTGGGAAAGATTCAAAAGTTTCTTGGGGATTCTGGGTCATAAGCAGGAGCAAGACCTTTCTGGAATGGTGAAGTTTTCTGTTCTGTCACTGTTGAGTGGCTTTGACCACCTTACAAAAGAAGCTGCCACTTGCTGAGTTCCTTGTTATGATGCGCTGAGCCCCCCCACCCCCCCCACACACACACAGCTGCATCCCCAAGGCCATGGTGTTTTCCTTGATGTTCTGGGAGCAGTAAAAGCCACAGGTAGCACTTAAGGATGATATAAGGAAGAAAAATAGAAGGAAAAATAATTGACAGGCAGGTCATAGGAACTCAAAAATAGACAAGAAGGAGACTCTTGGGGAGCCTCTTCCTGGCTCTGAGTCTGCAGCTGTCCATGTCATGAGCCATACAGGCACTCCTTTAAGTCTCTGGGAAAATAAGAACCCAGCTGTGCCTTCGGCTGCACATTCTGCCTATGGGGGCGCCATGTGGGTTCAGCAGCTGGAGGAAGGATTTGGGACTGAGCATGCTCCACTTGCAAAGGGAACCCAGAGAACTAGAACTGATGAGAAAAAAAACACGGATGCAAAGGGAAGGAGTGTCCATCAGGATCCAGATGGTAGCCCTGTCTGACATCCCGGGATGCCTGGAAGGAGGGCACAGCCCTATGAGCCTGTGACTTGAGCATCACAGTGATCCAGGGAAAGATGAGGGTTAAAAATGTTGAGAGCAGATCTCCTTCCAAGGAGCGGAGAGCAAGTGCTGGCCCAGCACGTGCGCGCGCGCACACACACACACACACACACACACACACACACACAGAAAGAGAGAGAGAGAGAGAGAGAGAGACAGAGACAGAGAGACAGAGAGACAGAGAGACAGAGACAGAGAGACAGAGACAAAGACAGAGATAGACACCTGTAATCTCTGATAAAAATTAAATACATAACAGATAAATGTAAGCTCAGAATTCAAACAGAACTTGCCCTACACTCTAACTGGAAATGGATCAAAACCCAGAGCAAGCCCTTTGGGATTACCAGGCACACCCAGACAGGCTTGTGCTCCGTGTGACCTCCCCAGTGCTGGATTATTTTCTCACTGCTGTGACCAAATGCCTAACAAGAAATCAATTAAAGGAGGAAGAGTCTGTTCTGGCTCAAGTGCAGCACAGCAGGGAAAGCAGCCTTGGCTGGGTCCTAACCTCCTTGTTTCACGGACCAGGATGCAGAGGGTGCGTGAAATGCTAGCTTCCCCCTCCCTCCTCCTTCTCTCCTTCCTCCTCTCCCTCCTCCTTCTCTCCCTCCTCTTCTCCCTCCTCCTCCTCTCCTTCCTACTCCTCTCTCTCCTCCTCTCCCTTCTTCTCCTCATCTTCTTCCTCTTCCTCTCTCTTCCCCTCCTTTCTCTCCTTTCCCTCTCCCTCCTCTTCTCCTTCCTTCTCATCTTCCTCCTCTCTTTCCTCCTCCTTTCCCTCCTCCTCCCCCTCCTTCTCCTCATCCTCATCTTCTTCTTCCTCCTCATTTTCTCTCTCCTTTTTCATCTCCTTTAAGTCAGTTTGGGACCTCAGTCAATAGGATGATGTGGCCCGCAGTCAGGGTGGGTGTTCCCTCCTCAGTTAAACCTCTATGAAAACACCCCCACAGACCCCACTCTGATGTGTGTTTCTATGGTGATTCTATAGCCAGTCACATTAAGGTTAACATCACATCGCCCAAGGGAGTGTCTTTGTTTTAGTAAACACAATATTCTCTGTCCTGTGTCCCATTCAGGTGACCCATAGGAAGTAATTGTCCCAGAGCAACTCACTGTCTGGGGATGTCATAGCTCCGTCTTCTTGGCCCTGGTGAAAGAAGCCTAGGCCAGACACCCAGGCCTTCCTGGAGTCCAGGGTGTAGTTCTTCAGGGCGGGGCATCACCTCAATTCTCACTCCAGCCACCACTGTGGTTCTGTCTGGTCTGGAAGCCCCTTATTGTGAGTCTTCTCTAAGAGGCAGATTGAAATATCAATATGCCAGCTTGGTGTCTTTATCAGCTCACAGAGGCTCCTGAGCTTTCCTTCGGGGCTGTTGGTATCAACTCAACACCAGAAACACAGGCTTCACCTCCTGAACCCACAGGTCTGTATCACTCCCAAGTCCTCCTCTAAAGCCTCCCAAACCCATCCCTGCATTCTCCCTGCTCCAGCAGAGTCCCTGTTTCCCAGAGGAGGCAGGACATTCTACAACTCACTCATCTCATCCCCATTATCGTTGCTGTTCCCACAACTGCCATGGAAGCCACAAAGAACATTAGATCAAGCAGTGACAGATCAGACTGCCACTCTGATCCTTCCTCATTGGAGATGCAACACTGTCCCTGGCCCCAAGTGTCCCCCAAACAGTCCTTGTATCTTGCAGGTCTTTGTAGAAGTAATCTCTTTCTACCTCAGGGTCTTGACATAAGCCACACATCGGTCTTATGGACCCTCAGGGGTCACTTCTGTGTGACAGAGCAGCTGGTATGTCTTGTTTGTCCCTCTGGACCTCTGTTCTGCTTTGCTTGTCACATGTCAAACCAAATAGACATGAGTATGTGCTGATACCTCTATAAGGAAGGACCCCAAGAGGCTAGAACCCCATCTCTTTTTCCTGTGCTCTATCCAGCCAGGCTTGGGGTTTTTCTAATAAAGATCTCAGGAGTGAGAGAATGTATGAGTCAGCAAAGCCCTCTGTGTGACGATCGTGGTCCAGTCCATTTCACTTATTTGTGAGTCTTTCTACCTTCCATCACCTGGGGACAATTGAGAGCTTGCAGGTTCATAGCAAGGACCTTCTTTGTCTTTCTGGGACCTTTACTTATAGCCCAGAGGAACAATGGGAGATAGCCTGGAAGTTCCAGTTGAGGCTCAGGGAGCCCCTGGAACAATTTCTCCAATTCCTCAATGTCCCTGATCCCTGCAGACCTTCATAGAGCCCCCTCTTGTCTGTGGACCTGAATCTAGATCCTGTGTCTAGAAGGCCAGACTCAGGTCTACCCATCTAATTCTTCTCTGCAGCTGTCCCCAGCTACTGCCCCTCCAAACTGCTCCCAGGCAGGTACCACAGACCTGTGGCTCTCTTGGCTTAGTTCTCCAGGCCCAGGGTTTAAACAAGACCTACCTGCACAGACTTGAAGTACCAACCCCAACCAAACGCGACTCAGGTCCCTCTGAACTCTCCTGTAGCCTGTAGCATCATGCAACTGAGAGCTCACTCTGCAATTTCTATCTGTCCATCAATGGATTGATTCTTTCCTAGAAGTTCTGGAACTTCCGGGTCTGCCATCTGCCCTCTGAGTGCTCCTACTCCAAGGAATATTTGAATTTTAAATAAATATTTGCATGCACAGGACAGCCGCCTTTGAAGAAACCCTGTGTGTTCTCTTGCAAGACAGATTCCTTAGCTTCTCTGCAAGATGAATAATGTCCCCTAAACGTATCTGCCGTGTAGATCCTGATTTTCATACATCATGTTCCCCCAGAGCGTGGCTTTAAGATAAGTAGACACTCCTTATGTCTCCTTGCAGATAGTGTTCAAAGAAAGAAATACATCTTCTGAGAAGGAGGACAATTCATAATGACTGGGACAAAAACTCTGAGTGCTTCTCTCCTCCCCACAACCTGCAGCAGACCTTTCAGGACAGAGCTCATTGGCTAGGATCTAGGGTTCCCCCACACAGGAATTCAACACATCGTGCTGGTTACTGCCTGCTGTACTTTTATGATCTGAACCTCATGGGCACCCCAGAATGCTTCCTTCATCCTGACAAGCAGAACATCATAGGACCCCAGGGCAGCCATTTCACCAGACAGGGAGGACCAGGTATGTCCCTGAATGTCCATATAAGGCTGGACACATGAACCAGGCTCCATATATTTGTGAAGAGTACTCTACCCTCCTGATGGGACCCTGCACAGAGAATACCTGGAGATGTCTCATGGCAGGTAAATCTCAAATACAAGAAGCTTCCTGAAGCTGTGACTTAGTTTCCCAACCTGTAAGGAAAGAAGGGTTTCTGTTTTAGGAAAGGATCTCATGTGGCTCAGGCTACCCTCAAACTCACTGTGTTAGCCAAGGATGACCTCAAAGTCCTGATCCTCTTGCCTCTACCTCCCAAGGGCTGGGATTACAGCCATGAACCACCATACCCAGCTCAAATAGTGCCAAGGATCAAACTCATGGGTTTGGGTGGGCTAGGAAAGTGCTCTACCCACTGAACCACACCCATAGCCTAAGATGCAGTTTTAATAAGATTTACCTTCTTCCAAAGCAAAGCTGCCCACACTCTCCAATTGCTATCCAGGGCACCATGAGAACCCTGCTGTTATAAACTTGAAAAAAAAAAAAGCCAGGCGCAGACCTATTGAGGGAGGAATGGGTAGGCCAGTTAACACGGCCAGTCTCAGTCCAAAGGACAACCATGGTGGTTTGCAATTGAGGGGACACATAAATCCCCCACCAGGTGGGCGTGGCCCATCAGCACAGTGAGCCCCTTTCCACTGCGTCTAGCAGCATCCGGCTCTCCATCTAAAGCAGGCTCCTACTTATGATGATCTCAGAATCCACAGTGTGAACCCATTTGACATTGGGATGCTCGGGTTGGAAAGATTCTTTTCACAGGGAGAGACTCCATGCAAACCTGCCCTCACAACTTCCCCATGACAGATGGGACCCCTGGAAAGAAAACTGCATCTCCCCACCCAAGGGCTGTGTGGTAATTAATAACCAGCTGAGGAAACTTGATTGCTGTTCGTGGGTCTGAAAATGGATAAACAACCATCATTGCCAGAAAGGCCGGGCTGTATTCATCACCATTACAGAGAGTAATTCGGCTTGTGCGCGTTAATCAATCACTGCTCTCACTGGGGCTTGGGCCGGGCCAGTCCCTGAGAGTGGACAGCCGTCACCAGCTCGCAGGCCGGAGTCCAAGCATGATGGATTGCAGCTGCCGAGGCTCCAATCTGGATGGGATTGTTGGGGAGCAGGCTGGCTGCACCAAGCAGATATCCCAGCACAAATTATGCAAATGAAGGTGGCCTGCTCTGTGCATCTCACAGGAAAGGAGAACAAAATTAGCATGCTGATAAGTGGGAATGGAGACCTCCCTCAGACACCCAGGTGTGGCAGAAGAGGGCTGGGCAGTGGGGGCAAATGTCACCAACAAAGATTCTATTTGAGGATGTGTGCTGGTCTCCATGGTAACTAAGACCTAGTGGATGTGGATGTATTTTTTTTTGTTTAAATATTTATTTTTATTTTTATTTATGTGCACATGTGTATATATTCTCTCTCTCTTTCTCTGTGTGTGTGTGTGTGAGTGTGTGTGTGTGTGTGCCTATAGAGGCTAGAAGAGGGCATGGATGCCTTACAGCTGGACTTACAGGCAGTTGTGAGCTGTCCGATGTGAGTATTGGGACCAGACTCAGATCTTCAGTAAGAACTGCAAATGCTGTTTACTGCTGAGCCATCTCTAGCCCTAGCCCTGGTATGTTCTTAATTAAAATAACTACATGCCCCATGGACAGGAGAGCACTTTCAGCATGGAGAGGTGCAGATCTCTAGGACATATGGTATTTTTTCAGCAAGATAGAAGACAGGTGAGGAGATCTAGGCCCGGGATACCTACATGTTTCTAGAGTTTGGAAGTAAGGAACATGAGCCTAGGACAGAGTGGCCTGTCACCTCTGGTTTCTGTCCTGCATCTTGTCTACTCAGTGACCTCACCTGTACCTTAATATCCTGTGCCATAAATAGCCTGTGTCAAACCTCTCTAGCACCCCAAGGGCAATGGGGCTGGATCCCTGTGTCACCATGACCACAGCTTCCTTTTGTCCCCTCAGTCAGACTATCACCCTGCAATGGTCTGACAGTAGATAGTCCCATGACAACATGCTCCTACATCTGGGGCCAAGACACTACACCCTGGATCCCTGGCTGCCTCTGTAAGCCACACCCTTGCCTCTACCTGCCCTTGGGGCTTTACAGGAAGATCAGTGTACATAGGAAGAGAGCACCACAGCCAAGTATGACAGACTCACTTCAGCTCCAGCTCCTTAAGCTAGTATCAGTGTCCCAGCTCTGATACCCAACTGGACAATGATATGTGTACTCCAGAACCTCTCTACCCAATATCTACAGAACTGCCCAGCATCTATTCTCTGCTTAGAATCACCAAACTCCACTCACCCCACCCACTCTGGACCAGGAAATCCCATGAATGTCTCAGAGTCCTGATGTGCTGTCCCTAGTGCTGATCCCAGTCTTGCTTGGCTCTGGTCAGGCCCCACTAGCCCTGCCTCAACTTCCCCATTAGGATGCATCTAGACTTGTGGAGTGATGCTGAGGTCTCTGCTGCTGTGTGATGGTGGGAATAAAACAGAGAGAATCATACATAAGATTTAGCCTTCCACTTACCCTAGTCCCAGCATTGGGATACAACTTCACCAGGGCCTAGAGTATAAGACAACAGTCATGGGAAATAGTCACGTCTTGACAGAAGAGAAAGGTAATGTAGTCTCTCATTTGTGCTCAGAGAAAGTCATTTGAAAAGAGAAAGACAAGCCTCCAAGCCATAGGAAACATAGGTGTGGGAAAGGTAGATATGAGACAGGAAGGAGCATGAGAGGCGGAGAGGGAGTCTGGGGCCTCAGCCCTGGAACAGAGCCAACAGTTTTGATGTGAGGACCTGAGCCCTGAAAGGACAGAGCTCAGAACAGCTGGGCTTCCGTTCCTGATCCTTGAGGATGAGACTCATTCAACAGCTTTACTTGCTGGTGGCAGAGGCCCCAGGCTCAATTACTGTGGGAGAAACTGCATCTTCAGCCACCTGGGTCCTCTTGAAGTTTCCTGGAGAATTTAGATTGGGCTTTTATGAGGAGCACCTCTCTAGAGTGAGAGTCCCCAGGGAGGGGAGCAGCTGGGGCTAAGGAGATGAGCTGAGGCCAGAGCAAGGACCCTTCTAGCCAACAAGTCACTGGCCTACACGATGACCAAGGAACCATGCAGATGTGGGTAGAAGCAAGTGATGCTTAGGGAAGCTTGAAAGGGGAGGAGTAACACAAATCTGGTGCCTCCTAGGCCGACCTTGTGGTGTGCCTGTGTTAGAGAACTGTTGTCCCTGGGTGTAAGAGAGGAAGCATGTGCGTTCAAACTATAAGACTGGCCTGGCAGAGAGCGATATATCAAAATGAACCAGCTGCATTCAGCGTGTCCTGGCCAAGCTAGCAGCTCCTCACATTCTGTCCTGTATCTCCCTGGGGGAGACAACCCCACACCCCAGAATCCTGACAGGAATGACACAGAACATCATTATTCGCTCTGCAGGCTACTTTCTCAACCCCCCTATGCCCCCTTAAGGGCTCCCCTCTAGCTGGACCGATAGCCTGATGTGCCCCCCTCCATGTACCCTGTTCAGCACACAGTTGCTTCCAGGGCACAGAGCTGGCCCCTCCTTGTTATTTCCAGCAGATCCGTCTCTACTTTTCACACAGTGCTGTGTGGACAGATGGGCTGTTAGAAGTGTCCCCTCAGAGCCCATGGATCAGGCTCTGGAGTGAATGTGACTACAGGCACAGAGAACATCTCTATCAAGGTCACAAAGGCTGCTGGACCCTAGCACACTGGCTCATGAAGAGCCACCACATGGAGCTGGAGGTCTGAGAAAGGTCCAGGCAGGTTCAGGCTGCCTGCCAGGCCAGCCTGCTGGAGTTTGAGACACCTGGTGGTCATCAGCACCTCCCTAGTCCTGTGTTCTCATCTCCCCTGATGAGACTGTCATTCTGGCATCTTCCAACTTGGCAAGGCCTTGCTCATCAGGGTGGCTCCTGCTCAGCCTCAGCCTGTCCAAGAAGACTCTCCAGCCACAGACGCATCCATCCTATGAACTGATGAGCCTGGCCCTGGAAGGGCTGCAGGTGTCCTTGGGAGAGAAGAGAAGTCCCTGCTCTGGAACAGTACCTCACACAGGGGCACAGGTGGCTCACGTTCCCCTAGTGCATGTGACTAAACCCATTCACATATACAAGCACCATGCAGGTGCATGCACACACACAGGCGTATGTACATGCATGCACAATCTCACTCTCTCTCCCACCCGGGTGAAATTCTCCCCAGCACTCTGTCACTGCCTGCAGCATGTGCTTACTGTCTATTGATTTGCTACTGTTGGGTGATTGGCTAGACGTGTGCCTATGAAACAGGATTCCCCGGCACAACACAGAATACTCTGTTAAGCTTGGATATCAGGTAAACAGTGTATTGTTTTCAGCAAGTGATGTGATTATTTGTATGGTTATATATTTGAAACCTGAGTCATTCCCCAAGCCAGATGCCCAGGGCACTCCAAAGTGGAACCACCCTTTAGAATGTCTCCTGATTGCTTCCAGTGAGACACTGTACCCCAGGTCTAATTTCAACATCTTTTAGTTGGCTTTTTATGCAGGCAACTGGGGATACTCAAGAAGTGTTAAGAGTCTCCAGCAAGAGCTCCATTGTTTCTCTGGCCCATCAGATGAGACAATGTCCTACAGAACTGTACAAAACATTGCTACCAAGTCCTTGGTGATGATGACCTGAATTTCCACAGTCCATGTGCTGTCATTTGTGGGTGTCAAGCACAGGTGATTTCAGTGTAATTTTGTTAGCCATTCCACAGATGAGATCTAGACTAACTCAAGAAATTCCATCACTGCCAGCTCCAGCTTCAATGCCCTGGACCTTTGCTCTACCCAAGGGCTCCTCTCCCTCCCTGATGCCCCAGCCAAAGTGAAACCTCCTTGAATGTCCCCTGAGTCTCTCCAACATAGAGACCACTGAGCTACCCATCTATATGTCCAGAGGCATGATGTCAATTTGTGCCAAGTCTCTCAGGGGCTAGGAACTCCTAGAGGAGAGTGCTCAGTTGCTTGTGTATCATTTGCATCTATTTATGCTTCCATGTAGAGTGCCAAGGATGCTCAGAGAATGTGGAATACAATAAAGGGATTGAGCTCTTGACTTGAGGAAATGGGAGCCTCATCAACTCTAGACTACAAAGCTGCATAGATGTCAAGTAGAACTCACTTGAAGCTGGCACCCAATGACCTCTCTGTGATCTGGGCAGAATGGAAGCTGGTACCTAATGGCCCCTTTGTGCTCTGAGCAGAATGGCTATAGGTGACACACTGGGAGATGTGGCACTTAGTCTGTCTCTACCAATGGCTTGAATCCCTGCAGAAATAACCATAGCAGATGCCTTGAGACTGGGGTGATTTGTCCATAAGCCAAGGACACTGGTGCCACCAGGAGCTTGGAGATGCAGGAAAGATTTTTCTCTTGGAGTTGCTAGAGAGCACAGCCTTATCCACTCTTGATCTCAAACTAGCCAGACAATGAGAGACAAATTCTGTGATGCCCACAATTGTATGACTCTTTCTAGAACCCTGACAGACAGGAAGGAAGAGACAGTGAGAGTTGTGGAAGTTCAGGCTAGGGATGGTGAGGAAGACCAGGGTGTGAGCACTCCATGAATTTGAAGGTTCATTAGTCATGAAGTTGGTCCCCAAACAGAGGGAGAGCAGACACAGCCAGACCCTGCATTCTGTTGTAGAGTATCTTTTGGTGTGACTATGACAGAGGAAGAATCCTATTTCTAGTGATCTGCTGGGGTCAGACCAGTCTGGATGAGTCAAGGCTTATGGTCACTGTCAGTGGATCCACACAAGGCATGGCTGGCATCTGAGCCTTGATTTTCTGGTTTATAAGGTGACTGGGCACCCACTTGGCCTGTGAGTTGCCAGACTGTGACTTGAGGAGGCTGATGAAGAACGAGGTCCATCTCTGGATGTCAGTAACTTTGTCTGTCAATGTCACTGGGTTAAGAAACACACAGAGAATTAATTGAGCACAACTCCAAGTATATCTGTGAGGGTATTTCCAAAGAAGGTTCTGTCATGAAAGCACTCTGTCTGGAAGCATGAATTAAATCTTAATGGATCACTCAATGGCGGTGTAGAGAGATTGTAAAAGCAGGAGGTGGGGCCTAGTAGAGGAAACAAGTCACTGAGGATTTTGTCCTTCCCAGGATTCTTCCTGTGAGTGCACTTTCAACAGCTTTCTGTTCCCATAAAGATCCTCTTCTGGGGTCCCATGTGACTGAAAAGCCAAGATAACAAGGCCAGACCATGCTTGGATGACAGAAAGAGATGAAACTAATCGGGAACCACCAAAGAAGCAGTAGCAGCTGGAAAGCCAGGAGAAATGGAAAGGCTATGTATACAAAAGTGGGAAGCTGCCCACAGCTCCAGGTCTAGCTCTCTGGGGCTGGAGAGAGCTGAATAATGACCAGAAAGTAATCCTGGTACAGCAGACTGGCAGTTCTGACCACAGGACAACCAACCACTCTGAGAGGTTTATATTCAGGGGGTATTTGATATGGCAGTGGCTCTGGGTGATGAAACCAGGAACCATTTTGAAAGTGAGAATATTCTTATGGACTGAGCTAGTCTGAAGACCTCAAAACAAGGAGCCCTTGAAAGACAGACAGACTGGGGACACCAAGCTGCAGTGCCTGGGTTGGATACATGCACAATAAGGGCAGATCATACTCATAGGGAAGTTTCAACAGCAGAGAGCTTAAGTGTGAAGGATGCAGAGAGACTTGGTCTTACCCTCTGTGTAGAAGAGCAGGCCTCATCACTTGAAAAGTGCTGTGAAAACTGAGAGCCTTGAGATCACAGCCCACAGCTTACTTGGCTTCTGAAGTTGCCTCCTTACTGCTGGGACTGAGAGTCCAGTTCCCTTTTGCTGCCTCACTCCCAATGTACTTGAAGGGCATGACTTGGCTTAAGTATTTGTCTTCCCTTAATAGATAAAATGGCAGCCTCTGAAGCAAGTACCTAAAAGCTGTGAAGTTCAGTGTATGGTTTGCAAAGATGGGAAGACTCTAACATGAACACAGATCCAGAGCTGACAATGGACCTTTGACCATACTGGCCTCAGTCCACATACAACATCAGCCTGAAGGGTTTGCTTAGTGCTGTCATTATAGTGGTTTGTTTTCCCTGCTCTAATTGGTCCTGGGAATTGAGGTCTTGAGAGATGATGTTCACTAATAAAAATCCAAAATCAAAGTGTCAGAGACATCTATCCTAACATGCACGAATCATGACTTAGAAACACAAAGTTTATTTTAAAAAAAAGTGATAGAATGCTCCTAATGTTCACAATTCTTCAACAGTCAAATCCAAAGATATAAAAATTGTAGAAGTGCTAGGAAAAAATTCAAAAGTCCATGACCTCAAGAGAGAATTCAAAAGAGAAGATGAATGAAGTAAGGGAGTTAATTCAGAACCCCAGCAAGCTGTCTGAAGCATAGATGATAAATTCATCAAGGAACCACAAATTCTGGAGAAATTAAGCAGAAGCAAATGTTGGGAATAAAGCTCAATAGATCAGATTTTTGAAAATCAATGCAAAATATCACCAATAGAATATATCAAGTATAACCTCCCATTTTCCTGCAAATCACAAAATTTTATTGTTCATTACAAATGAATAAAAATCCACTGTGCTTATATACCACATTTAAAAAATTCAGCCAGAAGCCAGGTGATGGTGGCACACAACTTTAATCTCAGCACTCAAGAGGCAGAGGCAGGTGGATCTCTGTGAGTTTGAGGCCAACCTGGTCTACAGAGTGAGATCTAGGACAGGCTCCAAAACTACATGGAGAAACCCTATCTCGAAAAACCAAAAAAAAAATTTCAGCCAGTGATGGGTATCTGGGTTGGTCTTATATCTTGGCAGTTATGACTATTGGCACAAAGCAAAACATAAATAGGAAATAATATTGATGTTTCCTGCTGACTCAGATGCCTTTAGGTATATGGCTAGGACTGGTAGAAGATAGAGTGTCAGGCATGGAAGATGAGGTAAAGGAAATAATTTCAATAAAGCAGGGGGAACAAGAGCACAAGCTGCAAGGAATCTGGGGCATGATCAAGAGACCAAACTTGAAAATCTTTGTAGTAAAGGGAGCTGAGATATAAACTAAAAGCATAGAAAACCTGTTCAATAAAACTATAACAGAAAATTTCATATCTAGGGAAAATTACAGACATGTAAGCATAAAAAGCACTTATAACCCCAAATAGGCATGGCTATCGGTTGTACAAAATAGTTAAAATTCTAAGACCAAAGGAGAAGGAACTAATATTAAAATCTAAAAGAGAAAAATGCAAAGTCCCTGAAAAAAAAGCAAAGACAGAAGAATATCATGACTCCACAATGAAATCCAAAAATCTGAGGAAACATTCAATGTGTTTTGTGTCAACTTTCTCTGAATTGTAGCAGTATATCCTGGAGACAGGGGGAAGAGGGAGGCTTCTGAGATTCAAGAAGTAAAAAAATTCACAAGGCTCAGAAAAATTCCTGAACCTGACCAGGTTCACAAATCTCCTCAAGGTTATATAAGCGATTGATAGGTAACAGAGACTACTGACTTGTAGAGTTTTCTGTAAGTCAAACTGGGAGCTCATTGGTTCACCAAGAAGAATTTTGGTAAACTCTTCACTTTGGTCTGTCCTTGACTTGCTGTCTATAAAACATTTGTTGACTTCTCCCAAGAAAAAGTCACACAGTAGAATGAGACTTCGAGGTTTCAAAGTGAATAAATACCTGGCAACTGCTATTATCAGCCTGCGAAGTCATTCCTTAAAGGGGGGGGGGTAAATAAAGGCCTTCCAAGGTAAACACAAAGTAAAGCAACTTTGACCACTAAGACACAATTTCTTGTGATACTTAAATGAATCCCACAGGAGGAAAGGTAATCACAAAAAGCTCAGGAAACAATGGATAACTAAACACAAACCAAGAAAGAATGAAGAATGTTCAACCCTGTAAACCAGCAAATACCTAAAATAAATAAGGTAATAAGAAGAAAACATATTTCAAGCCAACCAGGAGTAAGGCCAACAACATTATAGGAATTAGTAACTACTTCTCAATAAAAGCTCTACACATAAACAGTCTGAATTCTCCAATCAAAAGACACAGAACAGCAGAATGGGTTAAAAAAATCTTGTTTCTTGAAAGAAGCATAGCTCATTGACATAAATCATACTCTAGTTGAATAAAAATATAGACAACAATATTTCAAGGGTGGCGAATCTAGAACCAAACATGGGTTACTATGCTCATGGATAACAAAGTAGGCTTCAATGCTTAGGAGAAGTGCAAAAGTCACTTTGTATCAGTAAAGGGACATCCCATTGAGAGGAGATAATGATTATGAATATGCACCAGTACATATATACATTGGTGAATCCACTGTCAGAAAACAAACATAACCAGGTATACTCAGACAGGCAGTTCCAGATGTAATGATAGTGGCTAGCTTTTATACTACACTCTCATCAACAGATCATCCAGAAAAAAAAAATTAACACAGAAACTTGAGAGTGAAATTGTACCCTGGGTAAATGGACTTCTAAGACTTCTACTGAATATTTTATCCAGTGGCTGTGGGAAGCATACACTTCTCAGAGGCCCATTGAACTTTACCCAAAATGAATCCCAATTTAGACCACAAATTAAGTCTTAACTATAAAAAATTCAAAATAACTTCTCATATCTTGTCAGAACATAGTTGCATAAAACTAAAAATTGGTATCAAGAAAAACTACAGAAACTACAGATCATGTGGAGATTGAATAATACACTCTTGAGTGGTCAGTGGGACAATGAAAAATTAGGGAGGAAATCGAAAAACTGTTAGAATCAAATTAGAATATAAACAAAAACTTACCAGAACCTTTGGGATATGGAAAGGTAATTCCAAGAAGGAGGCTTATAGGTGTGAGTGTTTACATTAAAATTTCAGAAAAGTCCGAATAAATCCAGGTGCATCCCAAAGTCTCATAAAAAGAAGAAGCCAAACTCAAAATTAATAGAAATAAATAGTAAGAATGGAGAAAATTAGTTAAGTGTAGACAAAAAAAAATACAAAGAATCTATGAGAAGTAATGTTAACTCTTTGAAAGGATAAAATTAACAAATCCTTAGCCAAACTTACAAAAAAAAGAAAGAAGAAGAAGAACAGAAAATAACCAAATTAGTAAAATTAGAAATGAAAAGGGTAGAATCAAACAGACATTAATGAAATCTTGAGGATTACTCAGGAATGCTTTGAACCTTTTCATTCCAATAAGTTAGGAAATCTAGAAGAAATGGACAAATGTCTAGACATACGCGAACTGCTAAGTTTAAATGAAGAGAATATAAACTGTTACTGAAGCAGTGGCAGTCTTCAGATGAAGTGAAGCTTGGGACTGAATGGATTCACTGTCAAATTCAACCAGCTTTTAAAAGAAGTAACAACAACGCTCTTTAAACAATTTAACTGAAACAAAATAGTAAGAACAGTATCAAGTCAATCTTCCAAGCTAGCTTCAGGCTCTACCAGGAATCTCTTGGACCTGATAAACACTTTCACCAAATCAAGGATACAAAATCTACACACAAAGGTCAGAAACTTTTCTATATACTAATGGTGAACACAATTGAGAAAGAATTCAGAAAGCGAACGAGACTGCAACATCTAGAAATCAGTCTAACCATGGAGGTAAAAATACCTCTGCTATGAAAACTAAAAAAAATATGGAAGAAATCACGGAGGAAACTAGAGGATGGAAAGATATCTCGTGTTTACATCTCAGGGCATTAAGCTTGTGAAACTGGTTATATTACCCAAAACAAGACATATATTCATTGCAATAGCCACCCAATTCTAATGACATTCTTCACAGAAAAAGAAAAATGCAATTCTAAATTGTATAGGCAAACACAGAAGACCTAGAATAGCTAAAGTAATTCTTATCCGACACAGCAGTGTGGAGAGTATCATAGTACCTGACTTCAATTATACTACATTGCTATTGTAACAAAAACAGTATGGCAGGAGGCAAAGACAGATATATCTTTTTGAGTTCAAGGTCAGACTACTCTACATAGTGAGTTCCAGGCCAGTCAGAGCTACCCAGTAAGACTCTATCTCAAAAACAAAATAAAAAACAACAGTCTTGTGCTGGTACAAAAACAGACACACAAACTAATGGGGGGGAAATAGAGGATACAGAATTAAATCTACAGAGCTATAGACATCTGGTTTTAAAAAAATAAATATTTTAATTTTATGGAAAAATTCACAACTGAAAGCAATTTTCATGAAGTTGTTTTTAAAATAATTTATAATTAATGCCCTGAGGCACCAGGCAATACTTTCTCTGACACTTAGATACTTATAGACATTAAACTTTCATATCCCAAGTCAAAAAGATGTGTAGATCTAACAGTTAACTAAAACAGCTTATCTCATATTATATGAAAGTAGATTTGTGAAAATGAGAGTAATAGCATACATTTTAAAAACTATAAATAAAAAGACTGGTTTTTTTATTGTCTACCCAATTGTCTTAATACCTTTAGAAATGTACTTAAATGGGAAACTTAAAGTGTACATGAGGTCTGCCTATATGATTATAACTCTATCCCTATAATCTTACCAACAAGTAAAATAATAACAATAATAATAATAATAATTAATAATAATAATAAAGTGTTTTATCAAATGGTTAAAATTCCCCCAACTTGTTAAGTGTCAGCTGGTTTCAGAGTGTAGTAATGATTGATATTGCTGTCTCCACACAAAGGCTGATGGGTATTTGAGAGCCCTTTGCACATCCTTTCATATGGGCCGTTGGTGTATCTTCTCTATACATTGATGTTAGTAATTCCCACCAGTTCATATACAACACAGAAATGTGCACTCCACCTCTGTCTGGCTTTTGACAATGATATGAAATTGAAACACCTGACAGGAGCAGCTTGACATGGAAAGACAGAGCAGCATGTGCTGGGGAAACCAGGTACCCTCACATAGAAGAGTGAAGGATCTCCCACCCTGGGTAAAATTTAGCACAAACAGATCGATGACTCCGGGTAAGGCCTGAAACTTTGAAACAGCCAGAGGAAAACAGAGGGGAAAGACTTCAAAACAGAAGCCGGAGGTGAAGGGTAGGGCCTTTCTGAAAAGGCCTCTAACAGCAGGAGTCCACAAGAGAGGATTGTATCGGATCTAAAGATTCTACAGAGGAAGGTAAACTATCATCAGAGTGGAGATACAGCCCCCAGAGCAGAGAAAAAGTGTGCCAACTTAAAGCCTGCAAGATATTCACATCCAATGTGTTAGAGCTCAAAAAATTAAATACTAAATTTGCCCAGTCAATAAATGGGCAAATGAACTGAACACAGTGACTGATTTTTGCACACACACACACACACACACACACACACACACACACACACACACCTCCTCAGCCATCAGGGAAAGGCAAATCAAAATTATATTGAGATTCCACATCACTCAAATCAAAATGCCTACAGTCAGTAAAAGAACACACAACAAGCGGGACTCTTATCTACTTCTGGCAGAATGTAAACCTGTGCTGCCACTGTGGACATCAGTATGAAGGTTCCTTAAAATCTAAAAACAGAATTACCGAATAGCCAGCTATAACCACTCCTGGGAATATACTCCCAAAGGAACATTAAATCAGCATACCATAGAGATACCTGCACACCTGTGTTTATCAAGGCACTGTTCACAGTAGCCAAATTATGGAACCCACCCAGGAGCCTGTCAACAGATGGATGGATGTTGGACATATACACAGCTGAATTTTATTCAGCCATTAAAAACAACAATACATCTATAAGGCAACCCTTACACCAAAGGCTCAGGGAAGATTACAGAATAGTGGAATGAAAGAGTCCAAGAGCCAGAGGATCGGGACATCTGCTGTGAGATGGTGTCATCTGTATATGACAGAGAAGCTGCACCCGTAAAATCTCAATACTATGGCTGTCTAAACAAAGACCTGCATAATGACAACACCTGTCAACATGCCAGCGTGCATGAGGAAATCTCACAAGGTTCCTCCTATAGCCAAGGAACTGCTGGCAACTGATGGCTGCTGAGAGGAGAATCAGTTTCTTTGGGAATGAGCCCCCAGATCGGTTAAGCAATTCCTGTTTGGTCTTCAGCCCTAAATACACATACAAACAAGCAACATTAAAGGGACACAGTAGATTGCATTTATACATAGGTGTGCGTGTGTGTGTGTGTGTGTGTGTGTGTGTGTGTGTGTGTAACAATAATAAAGAAGAATCATGAATTTGAGCGGAACGTAGGGCTGCAGGAAGAGCTGCCGTGTGAAAGAAGAGTAGAAATGATGTAAATACATTTCTTGTGATTGAAATTCTCAAAAATAAAAATTTAAATTAAAGTCATTTAACTTAAAAAGAAGGAAATTATGTCATTGCCCTGGCTAGTCTTCTGTCAACTTGACACAAGCTAGTTATCTGAAAGGGGGAAACTCAATTGAGACATTGCCTCCATAAGATACAGCTGTAGGGCATTTTCTCAGTTAGTGATTGGTGCAGGGGGGACCAGACCGTGTGGGTGGTGCCATCTCTGGTCCTGAGTTCTATAAGAAAGCAGGCTGAGCAAGCCATATGGAACAAGCCAGTAAGCAGGACCCACCCCCATGGCCTCTTCATATGCTCCTGTCCCCAGGTTCCTGCCCTGTTTGAGTTTCTGCCTTCCTTCAGTGAACGACTATGATGTGAAAGTATAAGCTAAGTAAATCCTCTCCTCCCCAACTTGCTTTTGGTCATGGCATTTCATCACAACAGTAAAAACTCTGACTAAGACAGCCATTCACAAAAAAAAGTGGATGGAACCAGAGTTTATCATGATTAGTAAAGTAAACCAGACTCAGAAAGACAGTATCACGTGCCCTCCCACATGCAGAACTTAGAGTTTAAAAACACTATACAAGACATAAAAGTAGAGAAGGAGGAGACCAGACCAGCAGGAGCAAGAGAGGGTTGGGACTCAATATGATCCAAGTTCATAACATACATTTATAAAGCTATAATCAGACACCACTTTGTACCAGGAACAAATAGGTGGTAATTACGAGGGAGTGGATCTCCTTCACTGCAAGCTCCCACCACCATGCTCTGTCTCAGGAGATGGAGACAAGTGACCATGGCTAGAACTCTCTGAAACTTTGACAGAAAAGAAATCCTTCCACCCTTGAGCTGTTCCTATGAAGTATTTGGCCATATGATGGTGTGTCCCTTGGGGACCCCAAGCATCCACACCCCTGGGCCTACTCCTTTTTGCAGCATTTTCTTTCCCAGTGATCAGGGATGATGTGATCTTAATTTCATGGTCTTGGTGAGAGGTGGAAGAGGACGTGTGTCCCCCACGGTTCCTGCTGGTGTCTTAGTCTGGGTGGAGCCTCATTGGGCAGCTGCTCCACACCTTGTTCAGCTTCTCATGACAGCAGTGCCCCAGCTCCCCAGGAAGGAGCTACAGAGCTGCAGTGTCTGTATCATGAGTTCCTACATGACTTGGAAAATGAGGGCTGGCTGTTGCACTCGGGCTATCTCACTTCTGATGGATAACCAGCTTTGGAGTGTTCTGGGTGAAAAAGCAGAAGCCTGAAGAATTAGCTCCTGAAGCCTATAGGGCCCAGCCCCACTCATGATCCCAAAGGTTCACTAAGGACCAAGTTACTGTAGTGGGTGCTGGGAGCCTGGGGGACTCCAGATCCATCCCCCTAGATCCTGACACAGAAGAAGCTTGTAGACCCCCTGGAACCCGTCTTTGGTACCCTCCAGCTCTGCTCTGCTCCCATCAGAGTATTGCAACATGCTCTCCTCATGCTCACAGAGGCCTTGGTGTCTCAACCATCCTCAGTCTTGTCCCCAAGAACTTTGCTTTTTCTGTTAAAAACAAAGAAAGGTGGAATTCTCATTCCACAGAGTGAAAGGAATATTTCAAATACTCCTGACGAGGTAGGATTTCCCCAGAAGGTAAACTCAACACCAACTGAGTAAGAGGAAGGAAGAAGGGAGGGATGGGGTAAAAAAAAAGGAGTGAATGGAGAGAGGAATGAGCAGAAAAAGAGAGAGGAAAAATGGCAGAGAAGGAGAGAGGAAAGGTGGATGAAGAAGATAGAGGAATGAAAGAAAAAAGAGAAGTGAGAAGGAAGAGGGAAGGGATACAGTATGGAGGAAGAATATAGAGAGAGGGAGGAGAGAGGGCTGGCTGACTACTTGTGGGGTATTCCCTGCCCTCCTGAGCCACAGAACACACTTAGTTCCATTGCACACTGGTCTATGAGACACCTGCCCATGGAGTTGGAGAAGGTCTTGGTTGGATGCTAGGCACGGGGTATGGAACTATGCCTGGTGGCTGCTCCAGGACCCTTGCTGTGACTGGCATGAGTCATTCTCCCAGGCCTGGTGGACGTTAATTACAGATTTCAATGTTTGTATGGGAGAAAATGTACTGGGGCACACCTCAGTCACTCCTGATTAAATTACTGAAGGAGGGCTGTTCTGCAGTTGCTGTAAATGAATACATTTTCAACATTTTTTTTCCTCTTGAAGGTAATTTTCATGGCTGGTTTAACTTGTAAGGATGATAGAAAATATTAATAAAACATTTGATGTCTAAGTTTGGGCAGAAGTTTAATAAATGAGATGGGCATATTTCACTTCTGATCACATGGCTGGAATTGTTTGAAGGGGGCTTGTTGGAGGAGGGAGAATCTTCCCGGGAGGTCTCTCCTCTAGTGGTTCCAGTGTCCTTCAACCTGTCAGCATTCATGGGAGGATAGAGCCCCTCAGCCAGGCCTTTCCCAACTGAATTGCATGTGGAGAGTGGAGGCATCAGTCATGGAGGTGACCCAGACAAGGGGAGGCACTTGGATATTGTCCTCACCAGAAAGGACTATGGTAGTTGGGGAAAATATAATGCATGCTTGCTGAAGTGCACACTAATGTGCATTCTCTCCCCCCCACACACACATACACACACATGCACCTACACACACATATGCATACACACACCCCATACACTCATATGCACACACACATATACACACATGCACCTACACACACATGTGCACACACACACCACACACACACACACACACACACACACACACACACACACACACACACACAGAGTTCTCCTCATGTTGTGTCCACACATGACAATCTATCACTCCAGCTCAGATACAGTGAGCAAGGCTGTGATGCCCTTGGCCAGACTGTCCAAAGCCTGGGGCAGTTCCAGTCTGTCCAAGGGTCTCCTTCCTACTGACTAGCTGTGCAGTACATGGCTGACTGGGGCTCATTTATCCCATAACTGACATGGAGAGCTTATTGGTTTTTAAGCAAGGGATCCTACAAAAATTTAGTTACCCATGCTGCTGTGGATGCAAGCAGGAAGGAGCATTTTCTACTCCACATGCTGATATTTGAAAACCCCAGGCCCTCCTCATTTGCTCTGGGGGCAGGTGGGTCCCTGCAGGTGAAGGACAATTTGGGTGTATCTAACCCATGACTACAAGGCGAGAGGGTGTTCTTTCTCCTCCACACAAATGATGGTGTTGTAACGGCGTGTTAGCCGTGTGTAGCTCTGACACACTGAATTGATTTCTAGGGCAGTTTCATTTGTTTGAAAAGTGCCTGGCTGTCCTCTGAAAGTGAATTACAGTACACTTAGGCTCCATATTTAAATAATCAGGTTTTGCAGTGCAATGCTGGAATGTCACAATTTACAAAGCATTGTTAATTATTTGGGAAAAAAATTTCATGATCGTGGGTATGTTTTCACAATCAAAACCCATTCCCGTGGAAATGTGGAAATGATGTAGGTACCAAGACCTCACTGAGGACCTCACATTTTCTGCCTGTATGTTTTGATGACTGAGCTGGAGTTCCATTCACGGAGCTCCGAGGTACGTACTGGGGCTCCAAAGCAGCTACTGGAGCTGAGTGTCTGTCCTCCTCCCCACTTTAAAACAGCCTGCTGCCTTCAGCAGGGATTCCTTCCCCTCCCACTCCTGCTGAGGGATGTGGGATGTGGCAGGCTGCTCTGCAGGTGGATGATGTCTGACAAACTCAGTTCTCAGCATCTGCCTGTGCTGACAAAACACCTGCTAGGTGCACCCCTGATGCAGCCCGGGATGCTGGAAGGCCAGAAAGCTTTCCACCAAAGCCTTTCTTTGTGTCCATGAGACCCCGAGCTGAGTCTGGGTGAATTGGCTGGTACACCCCATCTGTGCCTGATCTGCACAGCAGCCCTTCTCCTCAGAGACCTGCTTCCCAGCCTCAGATGCTGGGTGACCCAACATGCCCTGAAGTATTGGTAGAAGGGATAGAGGACAGCCACCAGTAGATTTCTGCTCTCAGGTCCTTCAAGGTCTGTGTCCATACAAGGCTGCTCCCATTTCCACTGTCATATTGAGACACAGGTATTTAATCCCTAATATCCACCTATCAGTCTGTGGGTCCCTTACAGTCAGTGGCCATCAGATTCACTCTTCCCGCTTGCAAGGCACGAAACAGAGCTGTGAAACACAGGGCTGAAGGGAAGCGGGGCTGGAGGGAGGGGAAGCTGGTGATGGCATTGGTAGAGTAGTTAAGAGAGGCATGTGAGTGTGTAGAGCAGACATGATCATCTGAGCCTCCTTGCACAGTGCTGTGTCCTCCAGACTGGGCTGCTGGGTGGTGCGATTGTAAACGTGGGGTGTCTGAAGCAAGAAGAGGTGTTTGCCTGTCAATTAAGTAACCAATCATAGGCACCACAATAATGAAATCTGTTATGTAGGCAGCAATTTAGGGCAAATAGTTAGAAAATAATACCCTGATTATTTCAGCGTATCATCACCTAGCTCCCTTGAGCGAAGCTTTGAGTGAATGGATGCATGCATAGGTGAATGAATGAATGAATGAATGCATGAATGAATGAATGAATGAGTGAATTAATGAATTGGCACATGAGTGCCTACTAGGCATTGTGTTAGGTGTGGTCACAAAGATACAGATTGGGATCAGAGAAGTGGAGGATCAGAGAGATCGCATGCATCTGATGCTGTGTCCTTGTACCCCACTGGCTTTCTTGGGGATACCCAGGAAGTTCCCAGTGTTTGTTTCCATGACAAACTTCAGATATTGGAGGCTCAAGCTGCCCAGTGAGTCAAAGCTAGAGAGTTCTGAATCTTGAAGCACACTGGTTTTGGGGTCAGATGGACAGTACCAGAAGCCCCTGCTTCTAACATGTGGGGATTTGGAGAAGCATCTGAGGCTGAAAGTCCCAGGGCCTTCCCAAACAAGAAGGCAGATTTGGACCCAAACACTGAGATGTGGAATCCTGCCATGTCCTGTTGAAGGTGATGGGAGTGGATGTCACTAGCACATCTGTGTCCCTACAAGCTCCCTAGAGGGCAGCAATGGGACCATCTCAGAAAAACTTACCTATTTACATTTTAGAGGTTTCTCCACACTGGAGAATCCATGCCACACATGAGGTGTGGCTACCCAGTGACTTACTGTCTTCCATCCATAGTAAGAAGATCAGGGGCCAGAGGCAACCACAGCCCACTGCAACCCAAGACTTCCCAGGAGAGGAGCTGAGCAAGGATGTGGTGACTCCAGCTTCCCCAATCCTGCTGTCACCCATTGGGGAGGTAGGGTCAAAGGTCTGCCCCTGCCCTGAAAATAATTCCACTTTGCTGTTGCTTGATTCTAAGAAAAAGACTTAATTTGACTTTTTTGTTTTGCTTTGTCAATTATTTTTGTATTTAATTTATACAGTAGTTTGGCTTAATGGTTGCAGAAAAGCTATAAACCCAGGGGATTTATACCTAATTAAGTAATATGATAATGAGAAATATTGAGGTCAACCACTCTTTTCAGCAATGACTGCTTCCTGTGCGGGATTCAAGGCTGCATGGGGCCGGAAGCCTGAGGCAGCCTGCTGAGTGGACAGTTCCCCAGGGTGGAACAAAATGGTTTTGTTTGGGGGATCACTGGAAGGTTAGGGTGGGCTCTGCCCTCCTGTATGGTCCAAATCCTAGAAACATTCTATTCTGATTTGCTGCTGTCTCCCCATTCCCTGGGTGACTGTTGCTGTGGGGACCTTCAGGGAAGAGGCATGGGGGTGGCAGTGGGGTGGGGGGCTGCTTGAAGCAGACACCCAGGGATCAGCAGCCTGCTTCCTGCTTCTTCTCTACCACCTCCCTCCACCCCCTACTCTCCACCCCCACCCAGCCTCAGGGAGCTGAGCCCAGGCACTCTCCAAAAGCTTGGGGGGTATTCATTTAAATCAGCTGATTGCTGGTGAAAGGTCTCATCAAAGATTAAATAAGCATAATTTAACTGAGGGAATGATAATAAATTTAGTTAAGAAGAGAAAAAAAGGGAAAATTGAATTAGAATGCATATTTGAGGGAAAATTGGAGTTTAATATAATTACACTTAGAGATGAGACAGATCACAATTATGCTTCAGAGGTGGAATTTTTAATTGTATTATTTAAAACCAAGCCTGGGTCGCTGGCTTGCACCAGGTCGGGAGAAGGGCTGGGTCAGGGGAGGTACAGTCCTCTGCTGCTTCCCTCCGTGGAGCCATAATATTAACTTCTGTCCCCTGTTCACCTTCTGCCAGTCTCCATCCCTCAGGCTGAGCGCCTGGATCCACAGGAAACAGCGCAGGCCTGGTTGTGGCTCAGACATAGAGGACTCTGCAGCCTGAGCAGCAGGACAGAACGCTGGCTGACATACATTCTCCTCGATTCGATTAGCTTCAGTGCTGATGTGATCACATGGGCAGAAATGAACTTACTGCAGCCCAAACCTCAGTTCTACCAAATCAAGTTTCCCAGATGGTGTGTCCACCTTCCAGGCTGCCTGACCTAGTTCAGGAATTAGCCACGTGCTCTCTATAGGGCAGGGATAGGCCAAGGTGTCTGTGAGCGCAAGCAGAGATCACTGTGGGGCCCTTGAGGGGCCATCCAAACAGACAAAGGAAGGAAGTGAGTATGGGTACACTGGAGATCTTGAGTTGCGCAGGGTAATCCTGGCTGTTCCTGGCACATCACCACTTTGGGAAGTGTAAGTGGAGTCTGTGTGCCTGGGCTGTGGGATTCTCAACCCTAAAATGCTCATCTCCATCATTGTGGAGTTGAACTGTTTGCCCCCGATCCATGTGCTGGAGTTGAGTGCCTCAACTTGTACTCTTCTCTGTGGAGGATGTCTGCACAGAGGCCAACAAGTTTAATAGCCACCAGGGTGGCCCTGACACATTGTGACTCCTGTCCTTATGAAGAGTAGACATGTACATGCAGGAACATACTGGGTAAAGGGAAAAAATGAGAAGAGCAACCTTCAGGAAGCAAAGAACAGGGCAAAGCCCTGGGAAGAAGCACCCCCAGCACCCTGCTAAGGCCTAACTCAGTCTTGAATCCCAAAAGCAGTGGAAGAATCTCTTCTTTTTTTTTACTCACCTGGGCTGTGAAGCTGTCTAAGGCAGCCCCGGCTACTAATAGAGTCAGTGTGTGTGTGTGTGTGTGTGTGTGTGTGTGTGTGTGTGTGTGTGTGTGTGTTTGCTTGCATACGTATGTATGTACATATACAAGCCAGAGGTCTACCTTGGGTGCTGTTCCTCAAAAGCCAAGTGCCTAGATTTTGTTGTTGTTGTTTTTGTTTTTGTTTCTGTTTTTTGTGACAGAAACAAAATAGAGTCCCATTAGTCATGTGACTCTAATGAGGCTAATAAGCCCCATGCATCCTCTGTACCTCCCTAGAGCTAAGACTACAAGCACGTGTTCCTATGCCCAGCTTTTCATGTAGGTAAGAAGATCAAACTCAGGTCGTTATGCATACAAGGCAAGCACTTTACCACCTAGACTCTCTCCAATCCCCTAAGAGTAGTTGTCTCTTAACTGTGTGACCTGTGAAGCTTTCTAAACAATGCCCTAAAGCTGACCCACGGCTAGCTGAGACAAGTGTGAAGGGAGGCTTACAGTCATCATAGAACTGGATGTGAGGATCAATGAGAAGCACCCTTAATTCTTTTTTATTATTAAACTTATTCGTTTATTTTACATCCTGACTGCAGCTTCTCCTCCCTACTCTCCTCGCATTCCCTCCCCCCACCTCCCCTCCACCACCAGCCCATCCACTCCTTCTTTGTTTCTGTTCAGAAAGGGGCAGGCACCCATGGATGTCAACAAAGCATGGCATATGAAGTTGAGGTAGGCCTAAGCTCTTCCCTTTGTACTAAGGCTGAACAAGGCAACCCAGTAAATAGCTAGGAAGCCTATATGGACCAACCTAAGCCCTCTACATATGTGTGGCAGTTGCATAGCTTGGTCTACTTGTGGGACTCCTGGCAGTGGGAGCAGGGACTGTCCTTGATGCTTTGGCTGGCCACATGTGAAAGCCGGAGTTCTTCCTGTACTGTGAAACTGGACCAATTGGGTACACATCCATGCCACATGGAAGGAAAATAGACTATAGCTAAACAAACCACCTAGAAATGCAGATCCATGTGACCAGCCAGTTTACACATTGTCTACCCAGGTGTCACACAGAGAGAAGTACAGTTAGAAACATTATTCTATTAACTGAAGATACTCGGAAGGGGTGCAGTTTTCTTAAGGGCTCAAGAGCATCCCACTGCTGCCAGAGTAATACAAGGTTGCCAGTCTCAAGGGGTCATACCTGCTCTGGCTGTGAGAACTCACCACCACCACCACCACCACCACCACCACCACCACCACCATCACCACGAACACTCAACTGCCAGGCTCACACACACTTGACGTTTGCTTTCCCTTTCTTCTTGCAGACACTTTGTTCTGTGCCGAAAAATAAGACATTAGTTGTTCTCCAAAGAGATTCTGAAAGAAAAAGCCTGTGCTGCACTATATAATGCCTCCACCATGCCCTCCAGAATACAGAAACCCCATTCCAGAAGGAGAAATGGGAGCAGGAGGGAAGTTTCATGACCACCATGTGATCACCATCATCATTGTTTATCGCCATGATCATCACTGTCACCGTTGTTGCCATTGTTACCTCCACTATCACTATCATCATCACCAAAACCACAATCACCATTCCCATCACCAGCACTACCACTGGCATTGTCATTATCGTCACCATCATCATCACCACCACCATCACCACCATTATCATGATCATCACCACTGGAATTGTCATCATCAGTATCAGCAGCAGCAGCATCTTCATCATCATCATCAGCAGCAGCAGCAGCAGCATCTTCATTATCATCTGCATAATCATCACCATAGTCACAGGGCTATCTCAGCAAGCTCAGGAGCACATTCCTCCTGATTCCTCACCACCTCCCATCCCAACCTGCAAAGCCTAAGCCTTCTCAGTTGTCTTTCTGGGTCTTGAAGTCTGGGCTATTGATGGAGTTTCTAGGGATCCCAGGGAATCAGGGCCCCTGTTTCTTCCTTCTGTAGCTCTGCATTGCCCTGAGCCTAGCCATCATGGTCTGTGAGCTACAGGATCCTCTATCTAGCTAGTTCCCTGGGTCTGCTCCATTGAAATGCCAGTCAAGCCAACCCAGTTATCTGCACAGAAAAGCACAGAAGATCACATTGTTTATTAGAGACATACCCTCTGCTGAGGCTACTATTCTTCCGGACATGGTATGTCTCTGGGTGGATAGATCCATACATAGGCAGTGTTGAGAAAAGAACAGAAATAGACTGGGGTGGGAGATATATGACAGAAAGCCCATGGACATCACTTAATTAATAACACAGTTTTTTTTTTTTCTGATCACTTCCTAACCCACTCAGTGATTCCTCACCTCCAGAGGCTGCAAGGCATCACCAGCTCCACCTATGGGACGGGAAGGCCAAGGCAAGTGTCTAAATTCAATGTGTCAAATGCTGCTTACAGGATCTGTGCATCTCTGCTAGGAACAGTGTCCCTCTCCTATTGTCCCCACAAAGGAAGTGCTGGCTTGGATAAAATGTAGCCATGTACTGTGCTGGGTTATCCCCTGTCTGGAAGCAACCGGCTCAAGCCCTGGGGAAACAATCAGGACTATGGGATGCCAGGCCTACATCCAGGTATTGAGGACTACCATGGTGCTAGACCATGCTCCACTTCCTAAGGGCAAGAGGACATGCTTCCCAAGCTGAGCATCAGGCCAGGCCAGCTGTCCACTCTCTCCAGCCTCTCCCAGGTGAGTCTAAAGTGGTTAGGGACGGCAGACCTGTGCCAATGAGTTTAGCTCTGGGCACAGGCTTTACTTGGCTAATTAGTCTATGCTTTTTGGAGTGCAGAATGGAAGTTCTTGTCTCAGGAGAGCTGCTGAGGCTTCAGGCCCACGTGTCAGGGTACTGTAAATCTTCAGGGAAATTCTCGAATGTAATTTTCTTCTCATGATTTTATTCCTGAGACTGACTTGGTGTATTAATAAGTTGGCTCAGAAGGAATAACCATAAATAGCAGTTGGTCCTAATATCATAGGGACATGTTCCAGCTTGGGAATAGAAGGACATTTCGATGACAGAGAGACAAGAAGTGAGCAGCCCTGGGAGCTGAGCTTTTCAACAGAAATGACCCCACTTCCCACCAGCAAGAGCAAACTATGACCAGAAAGAGCGACTCAGAGATGGGGGTGCAAGCTCATCTTTCTGAGAACTGGGAAAAGTCAGCATACTTAATTAAGATAGGGCAGCACCCCTCTTTCAAAGTCAGCCATGCCAACCTGCCTCCTCTGAACTCAGTCTGCTTGCCCAGACAGCGAGGATGATGTTAGGTTACTGTGTGAACCCCATCCCGCTGACCAGCTAAGGCCTTAGCCTCTGTTCCAGTCTGCTTGTTAGTGTTGTGATAAACACTATAACCAAAAGCAACTTGCTGAGGGAAGGTTTTATTTCCTGTTACAACACCTACTCACACAGTCCATCACCAAGGGAAGCCATGGCAGAAACCTGGAGGCAGGAACTGAAGGAGAGATCATAGGGAACATTGCTTGTTGGCTTGCTCCTCATGACTTGCTCAGTCTTCCTTCTTATAGAACCCAGGACCATGACCACCTGCCCAGACATGGCACTGTCCCAAATGGGATGGGCCCTTCCACCTCAATCATTAATCAAGAAAAGGTACCACAGACAAATCCACCAGCCACTTTGATGGAGGCATTTCCTCAGTTTGGGTTCCCTCTTTCCAGAAGACTCTAGCTTGTGTCAAGTTGACAAAAACCGTCAGAGCTTCAAAATCCACTTCTCTTTCCCTCCATTGTGGTGACCAGCTGCCCTTTCTCTTACAGGACCCGAACCTGTAGCAGCTCTCTTCTCCCTACCCACTCCTTTCCACACCCCTTTCCCATGCTTAATCCTGTTTCAGCAAAACCGCTCAACATGCTCCTTTTTCGGTGTTCTATGATACTTGGTATCTTGGTGCCTTACTGGCTGAGGAGAGACCATTGTCCCACTGCTGAGTTAATTTCTAGAAAGAGTCAGCTGTAGCCTGTGTACCTGTTGTTCTCACAAAATCAAGTTCGTCTATCCCATCACCCCTCCCACTAACTCACCAGACAGTGTCTCTTGCCATTGGTCACCAAGGCCAGAGACTCATCAACATTTGGAGATGATCCTGGAACCCAAAGACCCCATATCACTCCAATCATCCCATCCTAAACTTGCTCATATTTTCATTGAACAGTCCCTTGCAGTGAAGGCCTTGGTCCTGAGGACCAGTGCACTTCTTTGAAGAGGTCACCATTGTACACAGGAAGCCAGCCTTTCAGGGGTAAGTACAGGAAAGGTGTTCACACACACTCCTGAAATGGAGCCAGGCCAACAAGAATATTCTGCCATTTGTTGCTTCATATCACTGTCTTTAGGAAAGCATTAGCAGTGGACATGGTGGTGTTCACTTACAATCCCAGCTTTTGGGAAGTAAAGACCGGAGGGACTTGGAAGTTCAAGGCCAACCTGATCCATAGAAGTGAGTTCCAAGACAGCCAGAGCTACAAAATGAGAGAGTCTGTTTTAAAAGTAAAAGTAAAAGGAGGAACTGAAGGAGAGAGGGATAAAGAAGGAAGGAGAAAAGAGAAGGAAGGGGGAGGGAGGGAGAGAAGGAAGGGGAGGGAGAAGGGAGAAGGGGGAAAGAAGAAAGGAAGAAAGGAAGGGAAGGGAGGGGAGGAGAAATGACATGAAGTGAGTGAAGGGAGGTGGGGGAGGGGACGGAGGGATGGAGGGAGAGAAGGAGAGAGGGAGGGAGGGAAGGAAGGAGGGAGGGAGGGAAGTGAAAGAGAGAGGAAAATAAAACCCCTTATTCACTCAAACTCTCACAACCTGTGCCTCCCATTCTGCTCCTTTCTGCCCCAAGCACAAGACCTGCCATGTTGTTGGAACCACTGACTTCACGCTGGGCCTCTGTGCTGGTTTAGTTGACTCCCCTTTCCCTCCCCTTAGCTTCTTTCTTCCTCATATAGACTTTCAAATAAGATTGCCAAGCTGCCTGGAAATCAGTGCTGGAATTTTTTTGCAATCATCTTGATAAATATGGAGAGTTATAATGCACAAACAATGGTTCTCTCTCCATTTCTTTAGTGCCCCATTTACACCTGTCATAAATTCCTATTCCCCCCTTGAGTTGTGTGCATTTTGTTTGGCTTATCTATGACCCCAAAAAAAGTGGTTTTGTAAACATCCTAGGATGTGAAATATCTCACAGGACAGAAGTGGGCGTTGAAAAGGCAGAATTCTGTGTGAACTGTATGGATTTGTGTTTCAGAGCACTGTAGATTTAGTTTTTGTTTCTCTCTAATGGTCCTATTTTTCTGCTAAGCATAATTTAAATGCAACATGAACGCTAAAAGGGAGAAAATAGAGACAATTGTGCAGCTACACAGAGGAACCTTTCAAAGAATAGCAGACTCTTAGAATTCTTCTCTGACACCGCCATTCTTAACATACCTGCACATTTCTTTTTCTGTTTCAGATTTTATTCTGTTGCTAGTGGAGTTGAAAAATTAATTTTGACTCTATACATTGATTTTGAATCCACAACAGCTATTTCTGATTCTGTCTCTAGTTCTAATTATTTCTGGATTTGATAGGATTTCCTACTATACTGTTATAAACCAGGTGGATTTAAAAGTTTTGTCTAAACTTTACACCACTTATTTTTCTTGTCTTATTGCTCTAGCTGGGATCTCTTGAATTCGACAACAAGGTCAAATTCGAGAGGCTTTTTAAGAAGCTCCATGTGGTTCTCTGTAGAACTAAAAATGCTGTCCAGTCTCATCTTTAGCTGCCGTATCTGTAAGATGTCTTGGATTGACATCAAGTGTGTTAAGTGTTATCATGTGTGTGCTGAATTATATCATAGGCTTAACCACATGTACAGAGAAAACTGACATTTTTGGTATTTTAATCATCTTGGGATGTCAAATAAACCAGTTTTAGTTACTAGAATCATTTGCAGCAATTCCTATGAACTTTATTTACCTTGACTTTCTTCAAGTTGTATTTATTTCTTCTTTTAACTGGGTTTTGAATAGTTTAATAAGTTTCCCTCATTTTATTGGGCCCTTCGCATTAATTCTTTTTAAAATATGTTTTCAGTTGAAATAGAATTACAACATTTCTCTCCTCCCATTCCCTACTCCAGTGTCTCCCAGGTACCCTCCCCAGAAACCTCCTCACTGTCCTCCACTCTCAAGTTTATAGCCTCCTTTTTTATGATTATCACTGATACATGTATGTATGTATGTAAGTATGTATGTATGCATGCATGCATGTATCTCTGTGCCTACACACACACACACACACACACACACACACACACACACAACTTGCTGAGTCCTTTTGTTGTTGTTGCTTATGTGTAAATAGTTCAAGGCTGACCACCCTCTTACAGACAATCAATAATGGAGAGGCTAATTCTCCCTCTACCAGCAGTCATTAGCTTCTTGTAGTTCTTTGCCTATGAACGGAACTACGTGAAAATTTCCCCCTTCCATGTTAACATGCCCATTGATACTGCCGTTATTCCAAGTGTTGCTTATATAGCCATTTCTAGGAAAGACTGTTTCACACCCAACTGCCTGCTGTTTGGGCTCTTGCAATCTTCTACAATGTTCCCTGAGCTACAGATGCAGGCACGGTGATAAAAATATGTCCGTTCACTTTTCTTTTTCTTTTTTTTTTTCAAGACAGGGTTTCTCTGTGTAGCTTTGGAGCCTGTCCTGGATCTCACTCTGTAGACCAGGCTGGCCTTGAACTCACAAAGATCTGCCTGGCTCTGCTTCCCGAGTGCTGGGATTAAAGGTGTGTGCCACCACCGCCTGGCCCATTCACTTTCTAATTAACTAGTGTAGCCTACATAATTTCTTATTAGTTCTTTTTATTTTAATTTAAATGTGCATGCAATAAGCCTCATATTGGCTGAAGGGACTTTACCAGTGTACACTCTTGCCTTTAATAGTGGAATTGTTTTAACTGCACCTTAGAGTTGAGCACTTGTGCCTATTTAATAAGCTCCTGTGAGGCTGTGGGCTGCTTTCTATATGAGCTTTGTGATGCTCAACTCCTCTTGTCTTGTCTCTCAGTTGCAACTGCAGTCAAATATCCCAACATCACGACTTGTTCTGGGAACTGCCATTAGGAAAGCTTGAATTTGTGGGACTATCATAGCCTGCCCTTGCTTATACCTAGATGGCATACATCCCTCTCTCTCTCCTTGTCTGTGAGGATACCATCCACTTCCACTCCTCCCTTCCTTCAAGAAGGTCTGTCTTTCCCTCTGCAGCTTCTAAGATCACCCTGCTTCTCCTGGCTTCATAGTCCGATGCGCACATGTTAGGGATAAGCTAGTTTCTATGGATTCTCCCAGTGTGTGCAGCAAGCTCTGTTTGGGGATCTATCTGCACTGCTGTTCTTCTCCATCACTGGTTCCATACACATCTCCTCCATCATCTTCACTTTTTTTTCTGTGCTCCATTAGTCTCTGCACACAGATCCCAAGGCTCTAATCCCTGCTTTCCCAGAGACTTTAAACTAAAAAGTGTGGAGCAAGAACAAGGCAGAGATGTTAGGCCAACCCACCCCTGACCCAGGATGTGCCTGGTAGTAGTGCTGAAGTGCTCAAGGACAGATGAGCAGGACAGAGTTCAGAGCCTAGTCAGTGTAGGGTGTCATGCTGCTAGCAGGCCAAGCTAGTGACCTCAGCAAGGTCACCACAGCACTGTGACCCATGTCTCCAGAACATGGGTTCTCTTTGGTCCCATCTCAGAAGGCTGCAAAGAGTCCTCCATGGATGGTTCAGATATGGAGCTAGACAGATGGCTCATCAAGAGTGTACATGTCATTTGCAGAAGACCTGAGCTTGGTTCCCAGCACCCCAGTTAGGTGGCTCACAATCACCTGTAACTCCAGCTCCAAGGAAACCAGTGCCCTCTTCTGGCCTCTACAGATACTGCACTCAAGTATACACACACACACACACACACACACACACACACACACACACACACGAACTTTAAAAATAGAAATAACCAGATGCAAATGTGGGTCTCTATTACAGGCACTCTGCCCTGCAGGTTGAGCATGCATCCATGGCTCTAATCCCACACCTACACAGGACACTGGCATACAGGCAGTGCCAGATTCTTGAGAGTGACAGTTGGCCTAACTCTGAATGTCTGAATGTTGATAGTAACTTAAACTTTAGTAAGAGAGCCCAAGTTCTTCTGTGTGTAGACTACTTCATAGGAAAGCAAATTTGGATAAATATCCCATAGCGATGTTATGGATGTCTCACAACCAGAAGCTTTTATTTAATTACCTTTGTACAAAGTTGAGCAGAAGTAACTAAAAAACCACAATGAATATATACCATATATACATTTTATGTAAGGTGCATGTATAATATATGTAACCCTTATGTTTTCATGGACATGTTGAAGTTATTTTTGGTAGTATTTCATGAGAAGTTTCCAATGCTGTGGGCTCACTGGGATTCTAAATAGGACTGTGAACACCAATACTTTTTAATTAAGTGATTTATTTGAAGATAATTGTACATCTACTTACAGTTATAAGCAACAACAGAGAGGAACCTTCGGGTTTTTTACAAGTCCCCTCCAACATCATCTCCTGTTATATGCATATAAACACAGCCAGAGCTTCAGTATTGATACAGTCTGGGCATCTTTTTGACTTCTCCAGACTGATTTATATTTGTAAGTGAATGTGAATACAGGTGTGTGTGAGCACATGTGAGTATGAATGTGGTAGTGAGTACATTTATGGATGTGTGGTCCAGGAGTGTGTGTGTGTGTGTGTGTGTGTGTGTGTGTGAATTGTGTATGTGTGCTCACACATCTCTCAGACCACGCATTGTTTAGAAATGAGACCGAGACCATGCTGGAGTTCTGCTGAGTGTCTCAGGTAGAGTCTGAGGAAAGCCTGGATGTCCTGCAGGGCTCCCAGCCAGCAGAATAACACTATTTTCTGCATGAATATTACTAGGACACGATTATGAAAAAAATAATAAAAAAACAAACTCGTTTAACCTGGGCTAATGACGGCAGGAAAATTGCTCTAAATCTGGATTAATGGAAGTGAAATGGTGGTGAGCGCCATGGTAATTACGCGGGGGTTAAAAGCTTTCGAAGCAAGCCTTTCAATAACTGACTTTCTCAAAGACCTCGGGGACAGAAACAAACTCCCGATATTTATTCAGACAGAGATTCCGACTCTCATTTAGACTGCTAAATTAATAAGCTTGGAGACCTCTCCCCTTCCCCGGCTGCACTCTGCCTTTCATTTATCCCACAGAGGTGCGTTAACATAACGCAATGCCATCCATTATTGGGGATTATTAATTCATCAGTTACTCAGGTGAAGAATCTGATGAGTCAATACAGCGAGTCATTGGGAAAGCACAGGACCCCTGTGAAAAATTAGCAGATCACTCAGGATACCGTGGTCAAGGAGCAGTGATTAACAAAGAAACTCTTTACAAAAATATTAAGCAGATAAAAATCCCCCTAAGATGCCCTGGGGGCCTAACTCAGCTCCCAGGATGTTAATGCCAACAATGATGCCCCATGGTATACCCTCTGCACTCAGGCACAGGATCTCGGCTTCCTGTGTGTCAGCATGGGAATGAGGAGAGGCTGAAGGACACCAGGGCAAAGGTCAGCAGGCCAAAGGTAGGGCAGGCAAGCAGACTGGCTACCCATGCACAAACACAAAGATCTATCTTACATCTTCCTTCACCCTCAGGCATAGGGAAGGGCAAGAAGGCCAGGTGGTGCCTTCCATACCTGTCTACAAAAGATACAAGAGCACTGGACCTCAGTGTGGCCCCTACTCCTTCCCCAGAAACACAGAGCAGTTGCCCTGTGCATTTAAGGAATGCTTGCTGCAGATGGAGTTGCGCTCAGACTCCCTGCAGATGGGTTTGAGCTCTGGCAGCCCAGAGGCTGATGACTGATTGTAGTTGCCTTAATGGGGAGGCAGTGCCTTGGTCATCCTTTAACCCTGTGATTAGTTGGGTGTCTGCAGAGAGACACTTAATTAAGGCTTGTTAAGCCATACAAAGCAATAGCTCTAATATTTATACACCGCCACTTGGCACTTCCTCAGCCCCTGCATCTATGATCCAGTGACGAACCAACCTTCTGGAACCTTCTGTCCTTCGTGGATTAGCTGGTGCCCTCCTCTCTCCCACTGCCTACACACTTCCTGCCCAGTGCTCTCTCCTCATGACTCTGTGCAATGGCTCAAGTACAGGCCAGAGACCCTGAGAGGCTCCAAGCCTCTGTAACACTGGAATCTAAACATCAAGCTGTCTGTATCCTGACCTGCATCCATATGCATCTGCTGCTGCTGAAAGCCCAGGCATATTCCATATTGTGGAGAGCCAGAGCTTGATCCTCATAACTGCACAAGAGGCCAGGATACCACCTCCACAGCCATCCCAGAAGGCTCTGCTTCCTTGAGGTCAAGCTTTGTTTTCACCTAGGATACCCCAGCCTCAGTCTCCATCTGTATTAATGGCCTGAGGGATGAACTCGCTAAATAAGAAACTTGTAGAGGGGCTGGAACACAAGTAGCTGCAGGGATTTGGCAGGACCACACTACCCAGACTTTGCCTCGGTGGAAGGGGAGCCCAGGAGCCAGCTATAATCCAAATGAAGAAGGTTGGGCTGGAGTGGAGAAGCCTGAGCAGGACAAGCAGGCACAGGATCCTGATGAGCTACCGAGCTCCCAAGTCCTGCACAGGCAAGAGACAGCTCTCTGACTTATGCTGTCCTTTACAAGATGGGAGCCTGCCACTGATGACCCTGGCCCCGGCAAGTGGTCTCCCTCCAGATGCCTCTTCCTGTCTATCCCCTCATCTTCTATTGGTACCAGAGACTGGGTAAAGTGAGGTTGAGATGTGAGGTTGGAGAGGACAGGGTCTCTTCTTCACTTGTTCCAGGGGCTGCTTGAAGCAGCCTGGGCAGTGAGGCCCTCCATTCACAGACCTGCCCTGGCAAGGACGGCAGCTATGGTAGGAGGAAGAAGCTGGTTGGGTTCAGCCTATGTCTATTGAGGCTCTCAGCTCTTTCATTTAGTGTACACACACACACACACACACACACACCGTTGGTGTGAAGCCAGCCACTCTGGACATCGGTGAATGGTATGGTCAAATAATGTAGCCCCTGCCCTTGAGATTCTAAAGGGATCCCCCTGAGTGGCCACCTGTTTGGTGAGCCATGTGGACACCTGCACTACTGTATTCTTTCCATCCATGCCAGGTGCTGCAGGCACCAGACAAAAGCTGGTGAAACCATAGTAGACAGGATGAACCAGATGATTTAGGAGTGATGCTGTCATTGTTGCCACCCATACTGTCTTGCTTGATCTGAGTAGACACACAGGCCTGATCACAGGACAGCACGCTTTAAGGAGTTTGAGCATGAAGCACACCCACTTCCTTCTACCAGCATAGTGGTCCTTCCCTCCTGAATCAGTTACAGGATTCTCAGGCTCTTAGGGAATAGTGGACAATAGCAACCTATGCTGAAAAGAGAGCACACCAGAGGCCATACTGTCAAGACTCTGTTGTCATCACACCTGTTTGGCACCAAATACGACACAAAGTTGGTCCTGGGTCTGCCAATGATCCCCACATACATGCCAATCATAGTGTGACCCTTCTCCTTCCTCATTCTAGATAAACACTTCTATCAGAGTAGAAGAGAAACCATTACTTGGTCTCACAGAACCTCCAAGGCCCTGCAGTTGGGGTGTTGTCCATGGTGCTGACGATGGCTGGTGTTGGTGATGGTTACAAGCTTTGGAGTTGCAGCCATCCTGTCTTATTGCCTGAGGTGGCTGCAGCACCCACAAGAGTCCTCAGGGAACCCAAGTCCGGTGTAGGACACAGTGATGTGGTCATGGATCTCTGAATCGAAGCCCAGCTTCAGAAAAAACTTGCAAGTCCAGACCAGATATGCCTGCCTTCTCAGCTATCCTTGGAGTGTGGATTAGCTGCAGCTCCAGGCAACCCCAGGTGTCTTCCACACATTCTATATCCTCATAGCATAGCATTCTTGTGCTGGCACAGGCTGAGGCAGCAGAGCTGCGGCAGGTCATCATTGAGCTAGTCATTAGCTAGCATAGTGCTAATGACTGACCATTCTCTGCAGTGGGGTCACATCTGGAATCCTGGCAGTTAATGTGTGGCTTGCTCTTGGGAGCATCTGTCCTGCTTCGGGGGTGAGGAGTTCGTGATCACAGGTCATGGGGTCCTGTGATGAAAATGGAAGGCTGGAGAGCAGGGGAGACATCAGTTTCTCCGGGTATACAGACACCCAAGGAGGGGCGTTCAGGATAGAGGCAAGCAGGGGTCCTGGAAGGTTCTGAGAAACAAGGAGGCACAAGACATGTTGCTGTACCCGAAGTTAAATGTGAGAAATACTAAGCACTTGCTTATTCATTGCTTCACCACTTTACATTATGCACATTTTTTATAAATGAGAGAAAAAAGATGGAGCTAGAGAAGAGTGAGAGAAGTAAAAATAAATGAAAGAGACTAAGAAAGAAGCAGAGGAAAGTTTGGAAAGTGCTCCCCTGGAGAGAAAGGAAACTGGTGAGAAGAATCTGAACCCCCCCAGGGGGTTTGGAGGAAGTCAGTGAGGGCAAAGAGGGGCCCACAAAGACAATGAGGCAAGATTAGAGTGAGGTCTACATACCTCCGGTCATCCTGCCTGCAGGCTTAGGAAGAGATCTGCAAGGCATGGGGGACTGCCATCCTTCCAGGACCCTGGCCAGAGACTGAAAGGAAGATGTAGTGAAGACTGCCTGGTCTCCAGGCACCGGACATTCTGATATCAGATGGAAATGCTGAGCACCATACATGCAGGAGATAGGCTTACTGATGGCCAGACAGGAAAGGGAATGAGACTGGGGCTGAAAATGCTACCTGATGGCTCCATGTCCTCTTCTGCTCTTTCCCATCCAGTCTGTGCGTGCTCCCATTGAAGCACCAGCCAGCTCATTGTCTGACATGGGGAGCCAGGGGCCTCTGCAAAGTTCACCCCACACTCCAAGCAGGAGAATGAACAACTCCAACTGGTTCAGGCTGCCTGGAATACAACAAGGAGATGCGTGTGCACTGGGTGGTGGGGAGGTGGGGGCAGGTGCTGAATTGCCACTGCTGAACATGATGGATGTGCCCTTGGGCACACATGGTGACCAATTCAGGGGCTGCTGAATGAGGAATGTGGATGACACATGCTTGGAGGAACAAATGCACCAAGGACTTGTAGCTAGGCTGAAAAGACAAGGCTGTGATGACAGAGCCGGCTGCTACCACAGGCTGCTAGGAGACGGCCCCACCTATCTATGCAGTTGATATGTTGTGTGGCCAGCCAGCACTTCAGCCTGGGCAAAGAGTCTCTAGGAATTGACATCTTTGTGGTCTAGAATAGTGTGATTAGCAGGGAGAAGGTGGCCCTCTGGAACCAAGCCTGGGCTTTATTCTGGTCATCCCATAGGAAGTGACTGGGCCCACTGTGAGGAGATCACTAGGGTGTTGAATTACAAAGGCAGCTGAGAGAGCAGGGGGACAATTCAGGATGTTGAAAGGCCTTGAGCACCACGACAGCAACTCTGGTGTGTCACATGAACGGAAGTGAGAAGATAGATAGATAGCCCTTACAGTGAGCTCTGAGGCTAAGGGAGGATAGGCATGGGCCACCCTGGCTCTCCGGAACTTCTCTGAGAAGCACTGTCATGCTATAGTGCAACCAGTCACCACAAAGACACCATGCTCGCACGAGGAGATCAAGCAATAGGAGGCCAGAATGAAGCAGAGGGGAAGTAGACAGAATTTGGAATAAGTGGCCACTGGGCTTCTTCAATGCCGAATCTAGAAGATTATATGAAGGAACTGCCTGGGGACCAAGCACGGATGAGTGAACTCTGGTCACAGCTGTCCTTGACTGTGAAGCCACCAAGACTGAAGGTCAGTCCATATCTGTCTTGCCAGTCAGTATAGAATTCAGAAGAGGACCTGTCACTCCACCCGCTCCCTAAAAATACCCATGGGTCAGGCTGTTAGGGTAAGGTAGGGAGAAGGGCTAAGGAGTGAGGAGGAGGTCAGCCACATCTTCGGCCCAGCAGCAGCTAGAGGGACAGGTGAGTGCTGACATCTACATCCACTGTGGGGTTTGCTGAGTTCCTCTAGGACTATAGTATGAATGAGTCCTTTTTTTAGAGGGAAGCCTCGAGATTTGGTACAAGATAGCTCCCAAGACTGATACTCTGCTCCATGGTGTGCCCTAGGGCCAGACAGAAGCAGGGTCCTGTGGCAGTTGTCCTGGGTGTCAACGATGGTAATGAGAGTGAGCATCCCAAAATAAGCAGACAAGACTCCAACTTCCCTGGGCCTCCCCCATTCAGAGGGGGGACCTTCCATAAGCATTGGGAGAGTGTGCAATGTGTGTGTGTGTGTGTGTGTGTGTGTGTGTGTGTGTGTGTGTGTGTGTTGGTGTCTCTACAGAGCTGGCCTTGAGTTTGAGACCTGAATGTTTATCTGTCTTCCAAAGAAGCAGATCACTAAGAAGGATCAGGTGCAGTGTGACAGCAGGCAGAAGTGAGAGTCACAAGGAAGAGGCAGGTCCCTGGGCTGTGTGAGCCACCAGGATGCCCCCCAAGGAGCCATCTGTTTAAAGGCCCCATGTCTAGGCCAAGATGTGACTCAGAACAAAACTCTCATCCCCACCCCACCCCCCGCCAGGCAGAGTCTGAGCATCAGAGCTCCTCTTCATGCAAGCTGCAGTGCACTGAAGGAAGAAAGAATGTCAAACCTTCTGCCCACCAGCCCGTGCTTCAGGGCTCAACATAAACACCCATCCCATTCCCCTCAGGGCTCAGAGCCCTTGACAGTAAGTGTGTGCACAGCCGTGAAGGCGGAAGGTGTCTGTGTGTGAAGGTCACTGTGGAAGGATTAGACGGGCAGGTCACAAGCTGGGGGAGGCTGTTTGTAAGATCTAAAATGAATAAGCAATCGATAGCTGGGGCAGCAAGAAGGCTTACCGAATTAGGAGCTCAAATGGAGAATAGGACGAGATGCAGGGAGGCAGCTTAAGGGAGAGGAGACCCACAGTGGCAAGTGTATTGATTCCTAGAGAAAAGGAGGTAAGGACGTGAGCTCTACAGGCCTGTGGTTCTACTAGCCTGACAGGTGCCAAGATGCTAGGCGATGTGGGGGTTGCTGGGGTCCAGGATCTAGACTACCAGGATTTGGGATGCTCAGAATGGAGGTACAGCACCATCCCTGCCGATCAGAGTGGACAGTAGGGCACTGGGGGTCAGTCCCCTCCAAGCAGGTAGTAAAGTGGGGAGCATGTGTCTGCTGCTTAAAAGACTCCACTCACAGATCTCACGAAGACATTGTTACAAAAAGATTTCAGTTACTGTGCACACCATATGAATATGGTATGTGTATGCCTACCTATGCATGCTCTCATGTATGCACAGGTATGCATGCATTTGTGTGTGTGTGTGTGTGTGTGTGTATGTGTGTTTGTGTGTGTGTGTACTTCAGACTCTTTTCTGAGACAAGGTCTCACTGACCTGAAGGTTAACAATTAGGCTGGGCTAGCTGTCATACCAGTTCATGGAATCCTCCTGTCTCTGCCTCCCCATTGCTAGTGATAAGCATGCACCATGTACCACTATGCCTGGATTTTTTTTTTAATGTAGGCTCTGGGATTGAACTCAGGTCACCGTGCTTTGCAAAGCAAGTACTTTGCCAACTGAGCCATTTCACAAGCTTCCAAAACACACACTTCAGCAAGAGCTTTATTGAGAGGGGTTCACCAGCCCTCATCCCTGAATGAGTTTTTACAGACAGTTGATGGCTTCTGAGGAGGGGAAGTTCATTTTCTTTAAGGGTGTTGCCCCGATGGGTTGATTATAAGACAAAATGTTGGATGGAAGAGATGGGGATGGATCTAGGAGTTACAAAAAAGAGTTGGGTAAATATAATCAAAATACATTGTATGAAATTCTCAATGAATCAATAAAACACTTTTAAAAATAAACAACTAGAGGGCTATGGAATGAAATCACAGAATGCTTGTTTTGCCAGGGGTGAGAGTACATGGCTTGAAGATAAGATGGGCCAGCAAAAGTGTTACAGACAGCAGTGGGGTGCGTGTGTCCACATGAGAATGAGGCCCTCATGCTGGGCAAATTACAACCCCTTCAGCACCCCATTGGCAGTGCCAGAAAATATGACTGACTAATAACAACAAAGGCATACATACAAGCCACAACAGTCTGGAGAGACATCCAGAGCTTGTCACCATGGAAAAGGAAAGCTGTGAGTTACAAGGCCAGTTCCATGTCCCAGGACACCACCAGAGAAGTTCAAACCACCTTGTTACACTAGGCCGAGAACCATGAAGGGATCATCAGTGTACTGTGAGGACGCTTGACTGTTTAACTGATGAAAAAAATCCCAACACAAGCCTAACAAACTACCAAAGAACATAAAGAACCAAGCAAAGTAAAGAACTTCAGGTTCAGTTTGATCTAGCAGCTCATTATAAGGTATTTGTTGTCTCTTCTTTCTCAGGACGGAGGAATAGTTCATTATCACACTCCATGATGGTATGCCTTGGGGTACCAGACACAGCCAAGTCCACCTACACAACTTGGCTGACCATGGTGGAGAAGGGAGTGGACAATAGGTCTAGCTATTTGTCCACTGTAGTCTGGCACTTGAGTCCAAGTCCTAGGGACTTTGCTACAATTCCTGAGTTTTGGGGTATAGTGCTAAGACTTGCTTCATGGCCAGAGTGAGCTCCCTGTGGGCAGGGCTATCCTCTCTTCTCTCCATCCACATCCTTCAGCAGCAAGCGTGGGATCTGCAGTCATTCAGCCTGGTGATTCAGTGAAGTAGTGAACACAAGAAGTGCTTGTTTTGGCCATTAGGCAATGTCAGGTACATAGAGGAACCAAAGAACATACTTGAACACAGAGGGGAAGCAAATTGGGAGACCCTTGAATCTGGCTGTTTTCATCTTCTGTGCCCTCTTGGGTGGATAAAGAAGGACATATGGCCTGGTGTTTGGTGTCTTCTGTGATTGTCAGTCAACCAAGTCAGTGTTTTGAAAGCTAGTGTGATCCTGGCCAGTCCTTCACAGCCTGTCCTTGCTTGTGCCTGTGCTGCATTCTTGACAGGGAACCAGAGTGGACTCACAGCAACTGGCTAGACTCCCACACAATCATCCCTGGCTTTAAGCACAACTGACATCCGCTAATTTCACTCTTGTTCATCAGAGTCAGCTGTTGTCGAGGTTAACTGCTTTCTGAGAGTTTGGAGAAGACAGTGTTTAACATTTCCCACCAGTTCCATTTAGAAGCATGCTAACAATCCCTGATTAAAACTTACTGCCCCAGCCAAGGGGATAAATGCCAGGCACCTCATCAGAGATCCTCCCACCCTGAGCAGCTCCCATCTCCTTGGCCTGAGTAGCTCTTGAGAGAAATCAGCAATGGACGTAGTAAGTGTTGTATTCAGCTTTATTTTAGAAATATGGAAGGTGCTGATGGCTTTGGAATGAAGAAAGCATCCTTGGGTCCTTGGAGCAGAGTTACTATGGTAAGGTAAAGGAGAGTGTAGTCAGCTCACACCCAGGATGATGGCACACAGTGCATTTGGGACCCAATCATGCTTATCTGGCAAGTGTAAGCCTTCAATTGCTCTGTGCCATGCTGGTCAGCAGTGTGGAGCAGACCCCAGTCCGCTCTCCTGGAATCCTGGGAAACAGGAAGAACGTACCACAAGCTGATCTCAGGTCCAGAGCTCTCCAGTGTTTTTCCATTAGGGCACTAGAAAGACAGAGCCAAAGTGAGGCTTTCCATGACGAAAAGGAGGCAACCATGAGGCCACCAGATACAGCAAATATAGGAGCCTTGAAAGAGAACTACCCAGTGGGGTCAGGGTCTCTAAGAAGGCTGACTGGAGAGGACCGAAGGGGATAGAGGGGAAAGAAAAGGAAGGAGAAAGGGAAGAAGGAGGAAGATTTAAGTATGTAGTACTCTAGACAGCAAGACTGGGGATGACTAAGGGCTGGTCAGACTGAGTCTGACTTCACTGTGCCTTATGATGGGTGAGCAAGAAAGCTCAGGAGGCTGCAGAGCAGTTAATTTAGTGCTGTGGAACAATCTTTGTACACTTTAAATATGTAGTACTCTCATTGGTTAATAAAGAACTGACTGGCCTATAGCTGGGCAGGAAAAGATTGGGTGGGAGAGCCAGACTAGGAGGACATTGGGATGAAGGGTGGAGTCTGAGCCAGAGGAAGCAAATGTACATGCCATACTAAGATAAGCTATGGAGCCACACGGTAGAACACAGATAAAAAAATACGGGTTAATTTAAGTTGTAAGAGCTAGTTAGTAATAAGCCTAAGCTATCAGCTGAACATTTATAATTAATATTAAGACTCTATATGGTTATTAGGGAGCCAGTTGGTGGGACAGAGCTGACCAGTGGTCCTGATGAAAAATTCCCCCTAAAGTGGAGCTGATGAAGGGACCACAGATGGAAACCCTCCACCACTGGAGAAGAAGATTGTTCAGCTGGGAGCTAAACAATGAAGAAGCTATTGTGATGGTAAGAATGTCAAGGATGGGTTGAGGGTGTCACTCAGCTGGCAACGTGTTTAACCTAGCAAGCACAGGGACCTAAATTCAGCCCCTAGAACCCACGTACAGAAGGCCATGCACTGTGGCACACACAGCACTGGGAAGGTGAAGACAGGTGGATCCCTGGGACTGTCTGGCCAGCCAGCCTAGCTGACTTAGTGAGTTCCAGGCCAGCAGGTCAGTGAAAGACCCAGCCTCAATAAAAAGAGGTGGTCAGGTAACACACACACACACACACACACACACACACACACACACACACACACAGATGCCACTGTTAAATACAGGTCTCCACTGTAAGAGAGTTTAACTTTAAGGTTTATATGTCCTTCAAATAACCGAAGCTCTTGGAGGCTTGACCTTTTGATTGAATGGTGTCCACCAAGCCTTCCCTCTCTTGATGACTGGTGATGATTGGTTGGACTGTCATCATCCACAGATGCCTAAAGAAAACCATACTCTTTCTGCAAGGAGCACTGCCCTCGTGGCAGCCACAGGGGCCATACCAGCATCAGGGTCCATTTCCACTCATTACTGCCTCAGGTATTTTTTTTACTGGCTCTGGAAGATTCCATGCCAATCAAGGCTGACCTCGTGAATGGCAAGCGACCTGCCCGCCCTGCCGCTGTTTCTACCCAGGACTCAGAGCCAAGCCTGTGACTGGTGTGATGGGAGCTTGACGATTGTTTAAATGGATTGATTGGGGGGATGGCATCCAGGCACAGGCATGTCCCACTTCTTCTGTAGCTATTTCTTACAATTATCAGAGTAATCTGGGGGTTATCTCTCCTGTTTCCTGCCACCCCCTTTGGTATTGCATCACTGGGCCTGCTAATGGCCTTTCCTGAATATTCTCTTTGCCTACTGTGTTTTTTCTCATGGGTACACCAGTCTTGGCTTGCCTCAAGAAGACAAGACAAGACATTGAGGCTTCTAGCCTTAGTGTTGGTGGCAGAGGCAGTGGTAGAGCAATCAGGAGGTAGCTGAGGGTGAAGTGGGAGGGTAGGGCAGTGAGGGGGTCTAGAAGACCTTAAAAAGAGGGTGCAAAATGAGCAAACAAACAAAAAGATCTATTGGCAAAGAAGACTAGGGATGACCTCACACCCACTGACAGGTAGCAGACAGAACCTGTGCAGGAAGCCTGTACTGTACAAATGAGTCAGACAAGCCCCAGTCCCTGGTGCAGGATTTGAACTTCCAGACTGTCTCCCTTTCCATTCCCTTGGAAATGAATTCCTTCTTAATAAAATCTCTTGCTTTGCTTGCTGCTGGAATTCACAAGTCGCCATCAAATTTTAGCAAAGAGTTCTGGAGACTCATTGAAAAGCAAGGACTTTGACATGCAAAGCTCTGAGCTGTCACAGGAGGAGACAACTGCAGCCTTCCAAGAGTGACCAAGGGCACAAATTAAGAAGACTTAGAACAACAGAAAGATGGAGAAGCAGCAGGGCTGGAAGGGCTGGAGATGAAGCCAAAACTACAAAGATTGCAGTCCTAAGTCATGAGACAGTTCCAGAGAGCTGGCAAGGATTAAGGGGCCAAAGGGCCCCAGCACCCACAGCTCAGGGGCTGCAGCTCTGGCAGTTGTGTGTTGGCATTCTAAGGCCCGAGCAATAAACCTCTGCTCTTGAAAGTTTGACACCTTAAGCCTTTGGTTCTCAAGGCTTAGAGCTAGAAGAATCAGCTTGGAAGCCCTGCTCGTGAGAGTCTGGAACCCGAGGCCACCAACACTGAGATTGTTGTGCCTTGGCTGTGTGAAGTATCTATGCAGAGAGAGCAAAAGAGCCAGCGTCTATGATGACATCATCCAGAAAGAGACAGGGTGCAGGGAGAATGGTGGGATCCTGGGTGTTCTCCGGGGATGCCTCAAGCTCCGTGGAGTTGGTGGTAACTATGGAGTGTGGGGAGGAGATGAGATGAGGTACCAGAATTTTTAAGTCTCAGATCAGGGGTCAGGTCCTTCTTTGGAGCAGGTCACAGCTACCCTGTTCTGCCAATGACATTAGGTCCTAGACATGCCAAGATCAGGCCTCCCAGATACACCTACACATGAGGTGAGTGGGCATAATCTTAAAAGAAGTGTTTTTTATGGGAAATGCCCTGAGAACCTGTAAAATATTCCAGATGGGCACTAGAGGTGACTGTAGAATTCGAATAGATCCAAATGTGTGCAGCATTGTTCTCATGTTTAACAGTGTCACATCGGCTGTTCTGACAGGACTGAAATGTGCTTACATCTGGGGATAAGCTTGATGTCTTGCCAGAACAAGCCAGTAAGTGGAGGGTGAGAAGTGAGGTCTCTGCCTGCCTCTGAGAAGCTGACCATCCTCTGTCCAGCTGAGTCTCCCCTGGTGGACAGGCAGCCCTGTTCTGGTCAGATGAACGCAGAGTAACCATGACAGTCATTTCTAAGTCATAAACTCCCAGGAAAGGCCAGGGCGAGTCTATTAATTTGCCAGTCAAGGGGGTAGAATGATCTCCATTGATTGAAGGCTCTGGAGCAAGCCAGCCTTGTGGAGCTAAAACGTTTCATTAGCAGCAGGATCACTGGGCGCAGTTGGGCCCAGATGGAGCAAAGTCTTCTCTCCATTTAGAAATTGCCTCCTTTTCAGAGCCTTGGGTAACTGGACACTGTGGCCTTTCGGGGGAGGGGAGTCAAATCAGCAGCAGTGTGGTGAAGGGTGACACTGCTGTGTGCAGTTGGTGGGGACAGACCCCTCCCTCGCAGGAAACCTGTAGACAAGGCAGGTAAGACCTCACAGCCTAGACCCTGGCCCTGGGGGGTCACTCACATTTACCTGGATCTCAGAAGAACAGCTAGAGGTGGCACAGTCCTGTGCACAAACATGCAGGGGACAGACCTCCCGGCTACTGAAGCCTGCTGGAGGTGTTCCTAAGAAGGATTTGATGGAAAGTGTTTCCTAAGCCGTCTCCAGGAAGAGGAGGATGCCACCCAAGCTTCCCTCCTTCCAGACCCATGTTTTTCATCTATAAATCAAAATGGTTAAGAAAATCCCATTACTCTTAACATAGCTGCTTGGTACCTTGCCACCCCCTCCTTACCTGCTCACTGCCACTGCGATATGGCCAGTCCTAAGGGACCAGAAATTAGACCTGGCTCCCATCCATGAGTTTCATAGGTTCAGGGCAGGAATCCCAAACCCCTAGGAGAGGAATGTGGTAAGCCACCCTGCCGTGCCCTGTGACCTGACCCTTTGACCAGGACTGATTTGAAGAAATGAGGCTGCCCTTATTTGCATAGTGCTGATTTACGTGGCCCTTCTCTGCACAGCAGAAATCACGAGACTGGAAACTGCACGTACTCCCAGAGCTGAGCCATTCTCCTCCGTTTGGTGTGAATGATATGCCAGGAAAGGCACGCAGGAACCCACCTGATTGCATGCATGCTTCTCCCAGATGGAGAGCCTACAGCCCGCTCCCTCTTGCTGGTGCTACTCCGGTTACTGCCCAGCTTGTGGCCCCATTGCTGTCTGCTCAGTAAATCATTCCTCCAATTCTGGCCTAAAGGGTAGATTCATCTGCCACCTGCCAGTCCCTTCTCTGTTACTACAGTGCAGTCAGTGAGCTACATACACTATAGGCTGTGGCTGACACCTGCACCCAGAGAGCGGCTTCACCTCGACTAGCTTCAAGCTGCAGGAGCCCTAAGTGGCTGTAGCCCGGGCGTTATGTCTGGAGACATATTTTGACTTATGTAGAAAATATAAATCCTAGAAGGCTCCAAGCAAGACTGTTCTCTGTGCCAACCGCGACCACCCTGAGCAGCCTTCCACTGACTAGATGAATAAAAAAGAAACCGCTGATACTAGGGCACTGTGCTCACCAGTGTGGAACATGGCCAAGCCAGGGACAGTGTCTGTCCATGGAAACATGGGCCTTATTCTCTTGATGGTGTGGCCCTGGGCTTAGAGCCTCTGTATCAGGGAGTAGAGGTGATAGCGTTGAGCTTCCTGGTACCATTATCCACATGGAGACAGACAGCTTTTTCCCTCTGGCCCAGGCCAGCTAAGATGCTTGCCCATCACCTGAGGAAGAGCCTGAATCCATGCTCTCTGGAATCTGCAGCTCTTGGGGGTCTGTGCTAAAGAGAAGGAGCCAGCGAACCACCTTTTGAAAATGTCTGCAGACATATATGGGTGCTCCCTGTCAAAGAAGCTATTGCATGCTGACTCCATGTCAGCTGTCTACCTCCAAGGCCTGTTCCCACTGCAATATCCTCGTCCCCTCTCTCATCTTAAAGGCCTCCATCTTCTAAGCAGGGACCAGGTAATTTGACTGACTGTGCTCTGGGGCTGCATCCTAGAGTACTTGCAGCCCCAGGGCTCCACCCAGCCACTGTTCCTAGCATCTACCATTCCCAGGGCTTCTTTGGGCCCATGGAATCCCACCTGTCTCCTCTGGACTGTGGCAGACTCCAGAGCAACTTCAGAATCCTAGAGACACAGTCTCAAGGGGCAATGCCCCAGAACTCTTGTTTGGAGGCTTTGGTTAGTAAATGAGGGATCCACCGAGGAAGGGGTGCTCTTTGTGGCCCTGCCACTCTGGCCCTATCTGTCCCACAAATACCTGCCTGGCATTGTGCCCACAGGATGAGAAGAGGCCTCCTGGTAATGATTCTAAATGACAAAAATGCACTCATGGAGACTGTCCTGAGCAATCAGAAGCGGTCCTCGCAGGCACTTTGATCTCCTAATCAGTTCCTCGGAGCGTCCCACATGGCTCCCTCTGCTTTTCATAATACAATTTAATTTTTATGTACAGATTTTCCTGAAGGGCATAAATGCATTTTCACTTTATGCCCCAGTAATTCAGTTTTAAACCAAGCATAAAAACTCAATAAACAGCAAAGAGCTAACTGCGTGTACTGGGCCCGTGACCTTTCACTGTTATTTTTGAATAAATAAGAAAGTGGGTAGGAGTCACACACGAAGTCCACAGAAGATTTTCCATTGTCTGTTAGAAAATCAGCCGGAATTGACAATAATTTGATAGTTCATGCTTGAGAGAGCACCCGATTGGGACGGTGAGGCCTGGAGATTGGCTTGCGGGGTGAGCACTGAGAGATAGGCAGCTGTCCTGACCTTGAAAGTGAGCCCCACCAGAAAGACATAATGAGCAAGGCGCCTCTGCACGGAGCCCTCGGCTTCACCAGGCATCGGCAAAAATAGAGTCGTGAAGGCCCCGCATACGCAGACTTTTCAATTGCTTTCTCAAATATGGCTTAAGTGGAGGAAGCCGTGGGTGGGTGTCAGTCAGTGACACACAGTGAGGGAGACTGGTCTCTGAGAACCAAGAGTTGTGAAAACCAGCTCCCTCTGGAGCCTTTGGTACAGTGTTGTAGGGTGACGTGAACTAGAGTGCTCTCATCCCCAACTCAGGGCAGGCTCTAGAATCTTTCACTGTGGGAGAGGATGGCATCCAGGCCCTTGGAGCAGGCAGTGTGAGCAGGAAATGGTAACTGTTAAAAAATGCTTCTGGTGCGGGGTTTGGGAGACTGAGACAGGAGCATGAAGACTTTGTTGAGTTCCGGACAGCATAAGCTACAGACCGAAAAGAAGGAAGGAAGAGAGGGAGGAGGGAGGGAGAGAAGAAAAGAGAGAGGGAGAGAGAGGGAGGGAATGATGAGCGGAGGGAGGGGGAGGGAGGAAAAGATGAAGTGATGAAGGGAAGGGAGCTCACAACTCACTTGCAATGAGGAGCTAGCAGCTATCTGACATCTGTACCCAGTGACGCTGTTCCTGCCCCAGCTAGTGCTGCCTTGCTGATCCATTCTGAGGCCAATACTTCCATAGTTGGTGGCCCCAAGAACCCCTACCCAGCTCAGGATCTTCCTTCCACTGTAAAGGGATAGAAACAAGTGGGCATGGGTGGTTGTGTCCTCTGTGCCTGTACATGTGTTTGTGCATGTATTCCCACATGCTATAAGGTATGTGCGCACATAGGAGGGGGTTGGGACTCGGGCATCAGACAAGCGTAACACCTGTGGCAGGCAGCTTGTTTTCCATGGCCTGGGCTGGGATTTCTGGAGAGCCATCCTGGGACCCCACCGTACCCTCTGTTTAAGCTGGACAGTTTAGTATCAGAAACAAGCAACCTGCTTTGCTTGGCACCTTGGATGCCTTCAGCAGCATGCAGGTGAAGCCCAGGTGAGGGCACACTTTCTAATTTCAGCCAAATGGCCCTTTCCGTTAAACCCCAAAGTGAGTGCCCATGCTTCTTCCATTCCCAGAGTGAGCCGGGGAACATGGGTTCCTGCCCAAGAGCACCCATGCCAGATGATGCAGGGCACAAACACACACCATGGAGACTCCTGGACAGGCTATAAGATGGGCAGAGCCCCTGCCCAGCTGATAGTCAGGGAATCAGAGGAAGGAATACTGCAGATAGCCGGACTTCTGGGCAGCAGTAGGGGTGGGGGGGGAGTGCTTCCATGGTACATGGAGGTGTGAAAATGGATGGAGACCCAGACAAGTGAGAACCACGGAAGCCGGGGTCGCAGAGGGAATATCAGATTGACTGGTGTGGAGGTTCAGAATGGAATTATGCAGATGTGAGTCACCAAGCAAAGGGTCCCAAACCATTCCAGGTAAGCCCCATTACCTGGACCTGCTCCCAGGGGTGGGCAGATGTGGACGGAGAGCTTAAGGGGAGAATTTGTACCATAGATGCTCTTGAGTTGGTGGGGCCAGGGAAGAATGGATAGCACCCTATGTGTATCCTGGTTGATCACACAGCTCTGTTGACACTGTGGTGCTGAACTCTAGGACATGAGTACCCTTCACTCACAGGCCAAGTTCTACAGAATCAGGGAACTCACTGGTGTGTCTGATGCTTGCCTCCCATTGGGAGTGCTGTGGTCACAGGCAGAAATTTCTGCAATAGACAGGACTCCCCGGGGGCTCAGCGGGTATGTAAGGAAGGTTATGCTGATGTCTGCAGTGGTACGTTTCGTTTCTCCTAGATGTCTATTAAGTTCAGTTTCCTTTATGGCATTTTGGCCTCACGGTCACTTTAGTAACGGGTGAGCAACAGGCATCAGCAGACAGGAAAATGGAGGTTGTGCTGCTCTTACATATGGCAGGGCTGGTGAGTAAGCCCCATGCTGGACCCTGTGCTTTCTAACTCATGTCCAACCAGAAAGCCGTGTGGGACATAGATTAGGCACTGCACCAGCTAGGCACTGCCCTGAGCCACCAGGCAGAGCAGCAGACATGCCAACACTCTCTAGGAGCTTCCACTTTGAGAGAAGACAGACAAGAAGCCAATGAGCAGGTGAAAGAGGGCACCTGTGTCTGGTGATGGCCTATGTCACAGGGTAGGCAGGAAGGTGGCCCAGCCTTCCTGAACCTGTGGGGAGTGGGTTTGTACTTTCAAGAGGAAAGATGACCCTATATGCCCCCCGCCTCACAGGAACAGCCTCCCCAATTACCAACATCCTTACTAGTCACAGTGGATGGACTTCCACCCCACATCACTGTCGCCCAGAGCCTGTAGCTTGCACCGCTCACTAATGAACACATTGTGACTGCACACTCATGCAACACATTGGGACCAGGCGGCTCTCAGGTTCAGATAATGGTACCGACCCACCACTGTTGAGCCATGCTGAGTGGGATTCCCAAGAATCCTCAGGACACTGTCTACTTATCTCTGTTTGTCTCCAGCCTGTGGAATTCACTGATCTTCCTCCTGTCTCCATGGTTGTGCCTTCTCCAGAATGTCTCGGAGATGGGGTTGTACAGTTCACGTGGCCTGTTCAGATTGGCTCCTTTCACTCTGCTAAATGCATCTAAGTCCCCTCCGTGTCTTTTCTTGGTGTGATAGCTCATTTTGCTTTCTTTCTGAACAATATTCCAGTGTTTGGATGGGCCTTGGTTTATTTATCCCTTCGCTGACTGAAGGACATCTTGGCTGCTTCCGAGTTTGGCAATTATGAATAAAGCTGCTATAAACATCCATGTGCAGGTTTGTGTGGGCATACATTTCCAGCTCCTTTGGGTAAATACCAGAGTCCTGTTGCTGGATGACATGGTAGAAGCGTGTTTGATTTTATAGCATTTGGGGCAGCGGCTGCCCCATCCTGCGTCCCCCTCCACTGCCGTGTGAGGCTGGTCTCTCCATCCTGGGCTGCACATGGTGTGGTCAGTCTTCTGGGTTTCAACCGTTCTGATCACCCATGTCATAGCTAGTGCTTGGCTTTGCATTTTCCTGGCGTGTGTGTGCTGATGGGTGGCCTGTGCATCTTCTGCTGCAAGGTGTCTGCGGAGATTGTTGCATGATTGCTGTAATTGAGCCTGAGCTCTTTGTATATTGTGCATGGTGGTTCATTGGCTGGCCGCCCAGCCAGAGGAGGGCCTGAGCACCTTGCTGCCATTCTGGGTGGTGGATATTGAGACTCTTTGCCGGGCTGAGGATATAGAGTGCTTGGTTTTCTATTTTCCTTTCCCTGCAAGGCCTGCTGTCCAAGTGTTCTGCCCTGCGTGGCTACCTTTTCCAGGTCTCTCTGCCAACAAAAGTTGCTCCTGCCAGTGGGACATGGGCTGTGCTTGGCATTCCCAAGTTGTGGCTTCTTAAGCAAAATGTTCACCACCACGTGATTCCTGGCCCCAGAGGTTCCCAGCACCTTAGCCTTCTTCTAGGGCTTGTTTTAAAGGTCATGTACAATGGTTTCAAGTTGTGCTGAGCAGGGGGAGTCAAAAGGGGCTCTACCTGTGCCCTTGATGACAGATCTCAGCAACAGATATAATGAGAAACAGTTCACACCCTGAACTCTATGTCATAGAGTCCACTTTGTATCTCTACCCTTACAAGCCTGTGTGGCAACCCTGGGGCCTAAGTGGGAAAGCCTTAGAAGACAGCATCAGACCATTGGTGGTATGCGGGGCCTTTAAGGGATAGAGAAAAGTAGTCTTCCCTTCAAATCCCAAGAAGAGTTGCAATCAGAGAGATAGATGCTGTGGGTAGCCTGCCAATCCCCAAAGGGTACCTCTCATTCTTACCGGTTTCTGGAGGTGTGGGTGGGGTGCACACCACATTATCCAAGGGATGCAGAAGCAGGCACTAGATAGGACCATAAGCTTGTCTTGCAGCTTGGGACAGGCAGGTGCAAGGCGGCAGTACAGCGTGCTTTCTCATCAACTCTGTCCTAGAAAGACCTGCAGGAAGGACGCTGGACTTTCTGTCCTCACCCCCCACCCCCACCCCTCTCCCACCCCTGAGACCTGAGTGTTCTAATGTCACAGCAGGAGCCTGTCAGTTCTCTATCCCAAGGGAGAGATTGTGGAGGGAGATGTGGCCCAGTTTCTGAGAGAGATATAGAGGTACCTAGAATGTGATTGAATAGCCACGGCAGAGGCTTTGACAGTACCAATGCTGCCCTCTAATACACAGAATCTCACTGTGCCCGGGTGCCAGGACTGGACTGTGGCTCATATGTTTAAAGTGAGACAGTTTTGCAAGGTGAGGAGGGTGCCATCAAAAACATGGCTGAGGTCCCAAAGGAGCAGGTGGTAGGCACTGCTGCTCACAGTTTGCATCACACGAAGATTGTTTCCAGATCTGTGAAGACATTGCTGTGCCCTGGAGCTGGAGAAGCAGGTCTGGCCATTAGAAAGATTGACATGCATTTGAAAGGACAGAGAATGACATTTGGGAAGAAAAGGGAAACACGGGTACTAGACAGAGAGAATATCTTTCTTTAATTTAATTTGCATTTTTCTTTACCACACACGTAATCGTGGACACCTGTGTCCAACACACATAAGCAGGCCGACACATGCTCACACATGCAGAGACACACATTCAGAAACGTGGGCACATTCAAGATGTGCATTCATACTCACACAGGCACACTCATATTCATACATGCAAACACATGCACATATATACACAGACAGTCACACTCCTACAGACACACACAGGTGCATTCACACATGCCATCACACACACACACACACACACACACACACACACACACACACACACAGAGTCACATTCATACAGACACACAGCCACATTCCCCTCTGCAAATACAGATAAAATACAGAAATGCCCACAGAGACATAATCACACACAGATGTACAGTCAGCCTTGTTGTTCAGCAAGGAGTCTTGATAGGAACCTGAGCAAAGCCTCCTGGAGAGCAGTTTTCCTATCTCAGGCTCTCAGAATGGGCTTTACAGGAAACCCTGCTAATGAACTTCTGAGGGAATGGGCAATTAGCAGGCAGCAGAGACCAGACCCCGGGATCTCTCAAGTGATGATAAGGCTGGCTGCTGCATGTCAAGTCCTCGTGGCCTGCTGGAGACCCTGGAAGCTCTTTCCAGATATTGATTCATAATCCATCTCCACCTGCTCTTTTCAGGAAGATGCATGGCACCCTGACTTGTTCTGCAGAGAGTCTGATGATGCAAGATCCAGACAGACCAGAGCCACGGGAATAAAATTCTTCCACTTCTCCTGACTGGGAAGTGGTTTGTGAGCTCTTGTTGTTTGAACACTGAGAAACTTGAGTCTTACTGTATTCATGTTCCACAAACAGAGAAGCTCTGACTCATGAGGCCAGAGAAGGGGATGACCACCGAATCATTGAAGGAAGACACTCACCCTTCTGCTGGTGCCACGCCCACCTTGCTGGTGCCATGCCAACATGGATGAAAACATTGTTCTCTCTTCTGAAATTCACAGCAGAGAGAGAGTCGCAGCTAACATGCCTGCTTTAGAGATTAATCATAATGATAGCTGGACTCCATTAGACATCTCTGCACCAGTCTATCTAGTCTAAGAATGGGAATATTGCTGGGCCATTGTGCCTCCACAGCCTCCTTTGGTGACTGAAATACCCTTATTTCCACAAATTAAAAAAAAAATAGATTTTCCCTGTTTTGAGCATGGTGTGGTAAAGATAATTGGTGTGTTCTGTGATTATGTGTTTTTCTCTATGCTCTATTTGACATTAGTGGTTCACACTGAGGCCTTATGAGCCATTTCACAGCTGGGCTCTGTGGGCCTCAGTCACCCTCCTGTCCAGCCCCCTAGGTCTTGCCAGTAGGGACTTTTTGTGCATGTCTCTAGTTGCTCTGAGCAACAGCTGCAAACTCTATGTCTTCTTGGAGACATTACGGCGCTGGGAGTATAGCTCAGTGCTAGAGCACTTGCTGAGCGTGTGTGAGTCCTGGGTTCCATCAATGGCACTGGAGGAAAACAAAAGACATAAAAAATAAAAAGCACAATGGAAATGGGGAGGGGGGAGAGAGAAGGAAACCAGGTGTGCCGCACTGTGAGAGACCCTGCCTGCGTTTGCACCAGCTAATGATGGATTTACCACACTGATAGCAGCAGCTTGTAGGGGCATCCTCTATCCTCAAGCAGAGTGTCTACTGGGTTATGATGCGTGAGCGTGCGCACACGCGTGCGCATATGTGTGAGTGTGTGTGTGTGTGTGTGTGTGTGTGTGTTATTTTCTCGTGTTGGTTTACATTTTTTTGCTAATGAAAAATGCAGATATCATTTTATAAATATATCAGTCATTTAGACTTTCATTTCTGGGCTATTTACTTATGCTGGCTTTCTCTTTCCCCCTTGCTTACTGTGGATGTCGTGTTCTCTTAGCACACATCCACCAATCCTAAATGTGGGGGGGCTACTTTCTCCTCATTTGCTACTTGTTTTCTCACCTTCACTTTCTGCTATCGTTAAAAATCCTCCCAGTGGTGGATCCTACTGTGTCTTTGTGTCTCTTCCTAAGCCAGGGGCATAAATATCTTCCACTAGCGTGGTTTCTAGGCTGCATTAGCTTGTCTTTTGCATTTCGGTCTTCAATTCAGCTAAAGGCTCTGTGTACGCTGTGCGTTAGGATCAAATTTCACCTTCCTTTCGAATCATGAGAATGACTTAGTGCTGTCTTTTTAAAATGTCTAAGTGAGTTTTCCCCTTTGTCCTCTCATTGGTCCATGGCAGATATTGCTGTCTGTAGTTTCTCTTCTCCAGTCTGCTTCAAATGGGGTTAGTGAAACCCTCTCAGGAGGAGAAGAAAAAAATTAAAAGGAGACAAAAGGAGGAAGGGGAGAAAACATTGGAATTCTTAGAACTGAACTGATTCCCTCATTTATATTGAGTGAGTTAACATCTTTATGATAATAATTTATCTGTGTCTATGGCACAGCTCTCAGAAATTTCAGGACTTATTAAATTTTTTCAGGGACTTTATAATGACTTAAAAGACGTCATTTGTGTTTTTTCTTAGATTTATTAATACTCCAGATTTGGGGAACGGCATGTTTTTTACTACTCAAATGCTCAACTTCATCAGTTTACGTAAAGTAGTTGCAGAAAGCCTATGATTTTAATTTCTTACTGTGGAAAACACAGAACTGGATCCCATCTTTTAATCTGCAGGTCATTCCTGGAGTGAGCCTGACTGTCCACTATGGCCACTGGTGTCAGGACCTTGTGCCATTATTTCCTGGGCACCAGCTGGTGGGCTTCCCTGTCTCTTCCTGTAAGTGAGTGGATTGTCATCAGCGCTCTTCTGGGGTGTGACAGTGCTCAGAGTGGCTTGGGCATGCTCTTCTGTACAGGAGGGTACACACATATTTTATTCCATAAATGTGTGGTAGGATTTGCATTCTTAGAGGATACTATACATTCTGGGAAGAAGCCCATCTCTGAACTTCATAAGAGTCCAGCACAGTCAAGGCATTTATCTGTGCTCTGTCTTTCTTGTGATTTATCTATTTCACTTAGCTTTTAAGACTGATTGACTTTCAATTGTCCATGTTACTGTCTGTTTAGGATGTTTGTATTCCTGAAGAGTACATCGTTCTAGCCTTGGGTTCCGTGCCAGCCTTCATGGGGATTTGAGCATCCCACTGTCAGCCTCAGAGGCAGCAGGTGGGATATATTGGTGTGTGGAGAACTTAAGGAATGGAGGCTTCTACAGAGAGGCTTTCCTAACATTTCCACTTTTTCTGCTCCTGCCCTCCTGCCCCTCCTGCCCTTCCTGACCCCTGGGGTAGAATGTAGAAACTAAAAGCCCTTTCTCTAGAGTGAGTCATATAAGACAGACTGCTCCAGAGCACTCAGGCATTGAACTCAGATAGGACCTCTCTCTATCCCCCCTCTCCATCTTCCAGATGGAAGGGCTACTCGCCCCAGAGGAGAGATGCCCAGAGGGCCAGGAATAATCTGGAAAGAGAGGTGAATTCCTTCAGGGTACCCTTATGGTCCACTGATCTTTGAATCCTCACACAGAAATGACCCATTTTTCTCTGAGATTTTGGGAGCTTGTTGTGGACAGTCCCATATCACAGATTTGATTAAATAAATGTCATATTTTGCCTACTGCCCTTCCTAAATACAGAGAAAGATCTGTACCCATGAATGCATGGGTTGTTAACCTATGGATCATGACCCCTTTGGGGTCAAATGACCCTTTCACAGGGGTCACCTAAGACCATCTGCATATCAGATATTCACATTATGATTCATAACAGCAGCAAAATTACAGTTATGCAGTAGCAATGAAAATAATTTTATGCTTGGGAGTCACCACACATGAGGAACTGTAGTAAGGGGTTGCAGAGGTTGAGAACCTCTGCCTTAGTGAGTGGGAGTGGCCTCACACCTCATACCTGCTGCCCTCCCAGTACTCTATGAGCACAACACCCTGGACTGTTTGTTCATCAGTTCCTCTATTGAGGGATATAAGGACTGCTTCCACTCTGGGGCCATGACTAGAGCCACAGTGAGCATTGAGATACTTTGACACAGATATGAGTTTTATTTTTTTTAGTAAGTATCCAGAAGATATTTGTTAAGCTTTATGATAAATTGTTAACTAGAGCTTCCATATGGGAGGCCCTGGGTTTAGTCTTGAATCCCAGAAAAAAATAATGGAATCTCTACTCTAAGAGTAACCACACCACTCTATCATCCCCGAGAAAGCTATGGTTGTAATCACTGTCCTTACGAGCACTCATACATCAGCAGTTCTAAAGAGTCATCTGTTTTATTTTGTGTGTATGAATGTTTTCTCGGCAAGTGTGTATGTGTATCATATATATGCAGTGTTCATGGAGGCCAGGAGAGGGCACCAAATCCCTTGGAACTGGAGTTATAGGCTGTTGTAATTCATCATGTAGGTGCTGAGAGCTGAACCCAGGTCCTCCGCAAGAGCAGCCAGAACTCTTAACCACTGAACCATTTCTCCAGCCCTCCTCAGTAGTTCTAATCTGGCCATCTCACCAAGGGCCATGGAAGACCTCACTGTGATGGTAACTTGCCCTTACCTCCTGGCTAATGATCCAGCTTCTTTTTTTTTTTTTCTATAAGTACTGCCTAGTAAAGGATTGAAATCTTTGGCTCACTTTTTGTTGTGCCATTTTGTTTTTATTGTTGGATTTACAGAGAACTTGGTGTTTTCTAGACACAAGAATCCATCACTTATGCAGTTGGCAGACCCCTTCTTTCACTCAACAATTTGTCATTTAATCATTTAAGTGATGCAATCGGGTCTTCTACTGGACAATAGTGATTGATTTTTGTAACTCCTATCTTGTTAAGTTTTATTCCTTCATACCGTGCTCTGACTGTCTTGTCTAAGACCTTTAGGGTAACGTAACCCAAGTCACAACGTGCTCCAGTGAGCTTTAACTCTTGGCAGAGTCTAGAGTCACCTGCAGAGGACTCTCAGTTGAGGGATTCTCAGATCAGATTGCCCTGCAGGTGTGTCTATAGGGGACTGTCCCGGTTGCTAGTTGATACATAAGGGCCCAGTTCATTGTGGGTTGCACCATTCTCTGGGAAGCTGTTCCTGGATTGTATAAGAAAGATATCTAAGCATGGGTCTACAAGAAAGCCAGCCAGGGAGCAGCATCCTCCACGATTTCTTTTCCAAGTTTCAGTTTGGATTCCTGCCCTGACTTCCCTCGATGGATTGACTGTGACCTGTAAGCTGAAAGAAACCTTTTGCTCCCCTAAGTTGCTTTTGATCATAGTGTTTTATCCCAGCAACAGAGTAAAACTAGAACGCAAAGCTTTTCTCCACTATGCTTCCTAAGTATTGTGTACGTTATGATAACGGTGCAGAATAATGGGCAACATTATGACACTTTACATGTGCGTGTAGGGTGATTTGATTGTTTATATTTGTCCTGCATGACCCTAAACTTTTTAGAGTTATGCTTTTCACATCTAGATGTGTGGTCCATTCAGGGTTAACTTTGTCTAAGTCTTAAAGTTCCCACCCAGGTGTGCTGCTTTGCAAAGAGCCAGCCGGACGGCGTCCTCTTTTGTTGAAGACCATTCTTGGGCACTGAATTGCTGCTGAGCTGCTGTGTAGCATCGATTGGCACCACCTGTGCTGCCTATTCCTGGCTCTTCCTTCTCTCCATCGATCTCTGGACCGGCAGTGGATGCAGACACCCAGGGCAAGCTGGTTTGGGAGGAAAAGTCTAATTCCCCTAGATTTACATTTTAAAGATTGCTTAGCCAGCGCTGCTTTTGCTGTGTACATTTTAGAGACGGCCTCCCCGCGTCTCAAAAGTACTGTGTGAAGTTTTAAACAGGATTTCATTTAAATCTGTGGATAAACTGCAGGAAATTAACATTTCTCTTCTGCTGACTCTTCTAGTCCATTAGCGCAGTATGCCCCTCTATTAGCACTCTTTTGATTACTTCAATCAGCGCCTGGGTAATTTTGGGCCCAGAGGGTTTATAGATGTTTTGTTAGATTTATCCTTAAGTAACTCATTTCATAAATGACATTGCATTATTAATTTCATATTTAACTGTTCATCACCAGTATGAAGGAATATGATTTATTCTGTTTTCATCATCTTTCATTCCACAAGTTATTAATTTTCCCTAATTCCTTACAGAAGTTTGTGCTATCAATTTTAGAAGCATTTCACAAATTGTCTTCTACATTTGTTTATTTATCTGTCTGTATGTATGTGTATGTGGTTGGGGGGGGTCAAGTTAGAGGTGTGAGGACAACTTGCAGGAGTTGGCTCTCTTTTTCCACCTTGTAGGTCCCAGGTATTGAACTCAGGTCATGAGGCTTGATATCAAGTCCCTTCACCCAATGAGCCGGCTCTCTGGACTGACATGCTTCATTTTAAATAAAGGTGATTAATTCTGTAAAGTTCTTTCCTAGCCCTTCTTTGACTGTGTTATATAAACAATGATCAATTTTATTTGTGTTCACTTTTAGAACTTTTGGGGGCAAGGAGGGGGGCATCTCCACTGACTTTGTTATTTGGCCCATGGCTTGCTTACAAGGGTCTGGATGTTGGTGGACGCTCAGTTGGAAACACTTAGGTGGTGGTGCCTTCATCAGTCCCCCCTCTAGGGCGTTATCTCCCAGCTCTGTCCAGTGCTGGGAGGAAGTTGCTGACATTTCCAGGTGCACTTGCCTGCTTTGCCTTTTAGTTTTATTTATCTTGAAGCTGTTAGTATGCACATGCCTGCTCGGCCTTGTTCTGTGTGCTTAGAAGCTACCCCTGTAATCATGGTGAAACATCCCTCCTTATCTGTTTCTAAACATTCTTCTAAACTGCATAAACACTAGGTTTGATGAGTTTTATCTAGATCACGTACGGTCGGACTAATCTCTTCTATTGATTTTGACAAAGTCTGTCACTTCATTGATCTGTCTAAACAGCTTGCAGCCATGTTTGATCTGAATTCTACATCTTTATATTAATGTAGCTCCCCTGTTTCCCTTGTGATTTTTATTGGCATGCTATGTGATATTCATCTGTACTGGACAATTTTCCATTGCTGTAACAAATACCTGAGATAAATTGGCTTATATGGACAGAAGCTTTATCTTGGCTCATGGATTCAGGGGTTTTGATCCATGGCCACCGTGAACCATTGTTTTTAGGACTGAGATAAAAAAACAGAACATCAACACGCAAGGGTGTGGCAAAGGAAGCTACTCACCCTACGGCAGGCAGGAAGCTAAGAAAGAGAGGAAGAGCTAAGTCTCCGTATCCCCGTTAAGAGCAGGTCCTCTGAGACCTGACTTCATCCCAGGAGACCTGAAGGCTCTACCCCAGGCCAGGGCCCAAGCCTTCATGGTATCTGAGGAACACTAAAGCCAAACTTCATCCTTCCATTCACCTCTAAACCATGCATTCCTTTATTTGAGGAGTTTTAGCCAAATTGTGTATTGTTAGAATACCCTCTTTTATGGATTTTTGACAACGTCTGTCACTCTGTTGATCTGTTTAAACAATTCTCAACTTATGTAGCCATTGATGTGTGTGGCTTGATGTCTGCCACTCAAGATTTGTTTTCTGGTCAACCACTCTCCCTTGCTCTGTTTTGTTTCTTGCTTTGGATTGTTTCAACACTTTAACATTCCTCTTTAAAAAAAAAAAAGATTCATTTATTTTTGTTTTAAGTATGTGAGTGTTTTGCCTGCATGTGTGTCTCTGCACCTTATCCACGCAGTGCCCACAGAGGCCGTGTGCTGGCTCATCTTATATCAGCTTGACACAAGCCAGAGTTATCTGAAAGGAGGGAACCTCGGTTGAGAAAAATTGCTCCATAAGATCCAGCTGTAAGGTATTTTCTTAATTAGTGATTGATGGGGTGGGGGCTCATTGTGGGTGGTGCCATCCCTGAGCTGGTGGTCCTGGGTTCTGTAAGAAAGCAGGCTGAGCAAGCCAGGGGAAGCAAGCCAGTAAGCAGCAGCCCTCCATGACCTCTGCATCAGATCCTGCCTCCAGGTGCCTACCAGGATTGAGTTCTTGCCCTAACTTCCTTCAGTGATGGACTATAATATGGAAATGTAAGCCAAATAAACCCTTTCCTCATCAGCTTGCTTTTGGTCGTGACATTTCATCACAGCTGTTGAAACACTAAGTGAAACAGGCCAGAAGGAGGCACTGGGTCCCTCTGGAATTTGAATTATGGATGGCTGTAAGCTGCTGTGTGGGTGCTGGTTATGAAACCCCAGGTCCTCTAGAAAGGCAACCAGTGCTCCTAACCTCCAATTCTCCTCTTATGGGTCAATAATTTAATATTTCTTCCTAATAATTGGTCCCATTTAATGTGTAGATCTCCAGAATCTTCCAGTTTTCTTGGGTTCTACTTGCTCATCTTACAGAAGTCAGATTTTAAATGCCTTGCACACTCCACACACTTCACGCTCCACACTCCATATATTTCATACACTACACACCTCCACAACATGCACTTCACACATTACACACCTCCACATACTCCAGCCAGAAAGGAAGAAAAAAGGAGAGAGGTAAGGTATCTTTGCCACCCAGGTCCCTTCTGCTGAGTTGAGAAATGAACTGCCCTACGGCGTTGTAAGGTCTGCAGGTCCCATAGCTCCCATGGTTACTGCCGCCCCAGCACTAAGGACCAGGGCTTGAGAAACAGAAAAGGGGCAACAGCATTATGTTAGTTACTTTCTCACACTGTGACAATAAAAGGACTCAAGAGAGGAAACATTTTTTGAGGCTCCCAGTTCGAGCATTCCACTCCCCCAGTGTGTGCAAGGTATGGTGGAGCTGTTCAGTTCACGGCACTGGGACCATGTGACAGAGCCTGTTCACGTCACAGGAGGAAACAGGGATAACAGAGCCCCTAGACCCCACCTACCATAACTTACTTCCTCTTGCTGGGCCCTACCTCTCAACGTTCCCAGAACCTCTCCAAACCACCAGGTGGGGACCAGGCATCCAAACTATGGATTTAAGGGGTACATTTCAAATTTAAAATGTAACAAGCCCTATAGCAGTGGGTCACAGCCCCATTGGCCAACCTCCATCTCTAAAAATATTTACATCACGATTCCTAACAGTAGCACATTTACAGTTATGAAGTAGCAACAAAAATAATTTTATGACTGGGGGGTTACCACAACATAAGGAACTGTGTTAAAGGGTCGCAGCATTGGGAAGGTTGAGAACCACTGCTGTAGTAACTCGTTTTCCCCAGCACTCAGCTCTCCATCCCCAAAGCCTGGGCACAGGTTGGACCTTCTTCCAGCAGCCATCTGAGCCAAGCCACCCCTGTGCTTGGGCTTCACAGGGCTTGAGTCACAGCTGGAGGTGCTGGCCCTTTACAGGCTGTCAATCTCCCAACAAGCCCACTGCCATGAGCCCGTCCTCACACCGCTGCTTTGGGCTCTCTGTCTGGGATTTCAGTTGTACCTGTAGGCTGGTGGCTACTGTGTGCTGACTCCATCTCACCCTGGAGCCTCACTTGGCTCCTGAGGATGTGTGACTTTCTTTCTGAATAGGCTGCTTTGTTTGAAATTTTGAGTGTTTTGTTTTGTTTTGTTTTTGCAGTTTTGAATCCCTGTGTCCTTTCTTCCCAATGCTATGATATAAAGCCATTAATTCAGCTTAATTTTACTAGACTTTTTTTTTCTATTTCCTTTGTGTTTTCTAGGTATGTAGTTCACAAAAAAATATTGTCCATATAAAGACTGTTTTCTATCACGTTAGTTATTGACTTTTTTGTCTTATTGGAGATGGAGCCCTGGTCATCAGGGATGCAAAGCGAGCCTTCTTCCACTGAGCCGCACCCCAGCCTCACTCAGCTCTCGTAGTGTGCCACACACCACACCTTTGAAAGGCTTCAACCAGCTCTCAAGGGATGTGGCTTGCAGGATTAATAACAAGTTTCTTGTTTTTATTGAAATGCCTTTCATGTTTTCCTATTAAAAATATATCTGCCTTTGCTTAATTGCATTAAGGAAATTTCCTTGTCTTCTTATGCTACATGACATATATCTGACTGCTTGCTGAATTACCATGACTTTCCAGGATCGGTTGTCACTGTTTTACTTTATTTGTTCCCTCTGAGTTGTCTACAGAATAAAGTAGGCCATTAACCACCTTGATACTAAATGGCACTCGTAGTTCTGAAATAAACACCACATTGTCATACTGATCTGCAGTTTTGACAAATTTCCATATTCTGTCAGCTAAGGTGTTATTTGGGGTTTTGACATGCCAAAATTAGAACTGGCCTGTGAGTTAGTTTCTATTGTTTGAAGCGGGGAATTAAGTAACCTATGCCATAAGAGAGAAAACTGGCATTTCTTCCTCTGTGCTCTGGCATGCCACTGAGCATTACAGTGTCCCCAGCTCTCAACTCCATGCCTGAAGCTAGGGGTCCTGAGCTTTATGAATGTCTGGTTTTCTATACAACCCCAAGTCTCTCATCTGTTGCTGGGCTAATCTTGGGGTTCACACAGAAGCAAGTGTTTCCACTGTGGTCCAATCAGTATTTTTACAAACTTGCTCTCAAACCCAAGTCCTCCCTTTCTGCAGCCTGCTCTGGATTGCTGTGAGGCAGGAAATTCCCAGGTAGATGTATGGCTTCCCCAGACTTGAGGGTTCCTGACCTCTAGCTGGTCTTGGGAACCCAGAGTTTCTGGTACAGCATACAGCTTCTGCAGCTTTCTTGGGCATGGACAGAGTCCTGCATCCTTTAGTCACTGCTGTGATCAGAGTGACATGGGTGATTCCCTCACGTATGTGTCAGTGAAGATGAGGATTGGGAAAGAAGATTAAGGGTTAAAGAGGGAGATTCTGAAGCACCAAGGAAGGTAAGGAAGTGGTCTTGTAACTGGGTATGAGATAGTCAAAGCAAAGGAAATAAGGGGAGAGACTGAACTCTGGGCTAGTAACAAGCCAGCTCATCCCCACAAAGCCCTCAAGGCACATACAAGACATTATTGTCTTTCCATATATATTCTTTATTCTAATGTGGCTAATTGTAACAGACTTGATTTTAAGTGAGGATGGCTTCTAACAAGGAGCTTCCATACCAGACCGCCGCACAGGCAAGAAACTAAGTGCGGAGAAACCAAGACTTCAGCTCTATCTTGGTGGCTGGGGGAGAGTTAGGCCTCTTCCCTAGTGAAGCTACAGGCTGGTCATGTAAATGTGAGAACAAAGAGAGCTTAGTCTAATTAACTGACAGCGGAGACATCTGCAAAGTCGATTTTGGCAACACTAACCAGTGCTAACAGCTAGTGGCCGAGGTCAAGAGCTAACAAAGCACAAGTCAGGCAATGAGGGAGGGGACTTCAGACACTCTTAATTGAGTGGGCAGCTTGTGAATAGACCGTGATCATCCCTCTGGGGGGCCATCGGGACATGCATGAGTCAGGGGGCCCTCCATTGGCTTGGCCTGTGATAGCCCAGAGAACTAACCCATCTTGCAGCAGTTACCTCAACCTTTGTCTAGTTCCTGCCACGGCCCTATGAACACTCCAGACAAGGAAATTGGGTGATTTTTTTCCTCTCAAAATCCTCCTGATCTTGGGAGTTTCTCTCACTTTTCTTCAGTTCTCACTCTCCTACAGAATAAAGCTTCCAATGTGTATGTTCCCATGAGTGTCACATCTTCAAGCTTCACTGTCACAAGACAATGGACTAGGGGGCCACTAGTAGGTCTTTGTTGACTGTGTCTAGCACCTTAGGTCCTTGGGTCAAGCACAACAAGGATGAGAAAGGTTTCGTCATCCTAAAGAACCTTGCATCAAGAGGGGCAGTCAGTTTGGGAAGGAGGGCCAGCTCTTGCATCTGGAAGCTGTGGAAGCAGGAGAGTTAAACTGATGGTAACATTGCATACACAGTCAGGAAGCAGAGAGTAGACAGGAAGTGGAGCCAGGCTACCAAGCCTCAAGCTCCCCCACCCCCACCCCATGACTCACTTTCTCCAGTGAGGCCCTGCAGCTTGAAGATTCCACAACCTGTGCCAACAGCACCACCAGCTTTTCCCAAGTGTTCAAACACATTCAAAACGCAACACTGTCTTTCCTTTGTAGTAAATGCCTGGTTGTACATTTTCTACTTCACTCTGTGTCTTACTCCGGCACGGTGGACTTTCTTCTACCATCTGAGACACACTGGGAGCTTGGCTTGGAAGAAAATGCCTCTTCATCACTACTCTCTGCTCAAATTTTTGTAATATATAGTGATTAATACAGATACCCACAAGTGGTCAAGGTGTAGAGTGTTCAGCTTTAGTGAGACCTCTATGTCACACACATCCCTTCCAAGGCTCAGGAATCATCATGAAGAAGAGACAGGAAGACTGTGATTTCATCTAAAGATCTGCAGCCCTCTTTGTGCTGGGACTTCTTCTTGTCTCGCTCTGATTGCCCAAGGGTGAGCCTGGGCTATCTGCTGGCCAGGGAGGGGAGGCACAGAAGGAGGGGACACAGGTTCTCACCATGGAGAGCCTTCTGCACTGTGGTCCTTAGCGTGGAAGAGGGAGGTTTTGGTGGCCAGGCTACTGGCATCTCAAGTCTGTGAGGAAGCCACCTGGCTGTGAGGGAATTTCTGGGACAGGGCAAAAGTTTCCTAGTGTCTCAGTCCCTGGTGTCTCTCTGATCATTATTTCTAGAACTCCTCTCATACTTGTTAGGGATTAGCCATGACTCATCTGAAAGTCCTTTAAGAAATGCCCTATTTAGCAAATGGCGCTTGGCCTTCCTACACTATGGACTGAGGGTTTCACATAAATGTCAGCTACCATCCTTGTCCCCATAACCATCCTGGCTGTATCCAGCAGCCACCTGTACTAGGCCTCTGCCCCCAGAGCCTTACAGGACCAGTCCACCATAAGGTAAAGTGCTGGGCCACAGATTCTAGGACACAGAGCCCTGGGGACCAACTCCTCCATACACAACTTCCTTCCCCAATTTCCCTCCACAAAGACCCTCACCCAGTAGCTCCTGAACCCCTCGAAACACATAAAGATGGAGGAAACAGCATCTGAGGTCTCTCAGGCCACAGTGTGAATCTTCCTGGTCCATAGGCAGTACCAGTGTTTTTGACATTGGGACCTTCACTCCTAACACAATGTGTCCCCACATGATAATGGAGCTGCTGTGAGCTTTACCCAGCAGAGATTCTGGCCTGATGAGCATCCAAATGTAAAGTGATCAGATGCAGGGTGTGTGTGTGTGTGTGTGTGTGTGTGTGTGTGTGTGTGTGTGTGTGTGTTGGCTTTCTAGCTCATCCTTGCATCCTCCAGGGAAAGGGACCAACAGAACTACATTTTGCTTGCTGCAGAAAAGGAACAGGTAAGTGAGTAAAAGAATGAGCGAGTGAGTACACAAATGAATGAGTAGATGACTAGGTGAGTGAATGAGTTAGTAAAATCAGAAGTGAGTGGATGAATGAATCAGTGAACGGATGAGGGAGCCAGTGATGTTGTCCCTCATCTGCAAAATAAGGACTAAGCAATTAATTCCCAGACCGCTCCTAGCTCTGAAAGCTTTGATGCTGAAAACAAATATGTTTACACTCCGAGTATTTTAGCCAGTTCTTTCCAGAGTAAATTTTATTTTACCGGCAAGTGCAACTCATTCAATTGTGTCTCCATGTATGCGATGAGTGTCTGCCTCTCTCAGCCGCTGACTCAGCTGCAGGATCCTTTTGCAGAGAGGAGTACCGGCCTATCCAGGAACAGGGTGGGCGGGCCAAACTGGTGCCAGACCCACCCACAGTGTCTGGAGGAGCCTGGATTGCTGCCTGCCTGCAGAGTGTGCTGAGGCGCCTGCTCAGTGACTGCTGCTATTGATATCAAAGACCACCCACCATGCGTGCCCTCCAAAGCCCATATCCTCTGCCCCACGCCTTCTGGTGAGAAGAGGGAAAGAAGTTGAAGGTTGGAGAGCCACGGGGCGCCCTATAGCCACACTGCAGCCCTCTCTTTGGCCCTGACTCCAGTGCGAGGCCTTCTTGGATGCTGATCCCTTAAGACAGGCTCAATTCCATTCACCTTGGCATCAGGCAGCAAGCACTGTCTGTACAGAGCAAAGAGTTGATACAGTTTTTGTTTAACTTGCCCGATTTGGTCAATAGAAAAAGAACTATTATCCTGTGCAGGAATTCCCGGTTGAATTCGCTGCCTGAGATCCACTCTAGAAGAAAACCGAGGCGCCAAGACTTCAGTCTCTGTGGAGTGCACAGCCCTGAGATGACATAATTAACTTCTCAGTTCCGAGGTAGTTTGATCTAAGTCCAGTTTTATTACAGTGCGGAGTTCCCTCTAGGATTTCCTTTAATTCCCCGGCTTCCTTCAAACGTGTGCACACACTGTCTTGACACAGAAGCTCCAACCACACTGCTGCTCTGCCCCACAACGACCTGAACAGTCTTCACACAGCCCAGACCCCAGGCAATGGAGAGGGCCCAGTGGGCATCTCTAGAAGGCACTGCCTTATTTTTGGGGCATCTCTGAGTACCATCTACTCTCAGAGAGAGGGGACCCACTGGAGTAGCAGTCATTAAAGCTTCCAGTGCCTCTTTCTAGAAAATATGTTTGAATAAATACTGTAGGAGGAAGTCTGGTCCTGATGCTGAAGGAGGGAACAGAAGAGCATCCCAAATAGGAAGGAGTCTCTTAGATTGTTCAGGGAGGTGGAACACTTCCTTGGCCTAACAAACAACACATGGAGTGGGCTATGGTATCTGCAGGACCAGATGCTTCTTTTGACACCCCAGAACCCCCTAGCATGAACTGACAGTACTGCGATTGCCCTGGTGGGGTCAGAGCTGGCTGGCTGGTGTGGTCTCTTCTGTGAGTAGTCTCTGGGAGGTCAGGCTGCTGAACCCATCCCAAGGGACTCACTGGTGTCAAGAGGTAAGACCTAAAGAGTCTATGAATGAAGATAGGAGACCACAGAGGGTACCAAGACTAGGTGAGAAAGAGGAGGAAGGGGGAGCTTGTCATATGAGGCATGGATGGGAGCCTGCAAGGAAAGGAAAGGGGATGGTGAAGAAGGGGAGGAGATGTAAACCACAAAGACAAAATTTGTTTGAAAAAATGCCATGATGAAATCAAATTCTTTATAAACGAATTAATATTAAAATAAAAACAATTCGGTGTAGAAAACAAAAAAACAAAAGCCATGTGAGGGCATGAGAAGCCCGCAAAGGTCTGCAGGTGTTCTATGATGTCATCCTCGGTCCTCCAGTTGGGTTTGACTGTCTCAGGAGCCCCTCTCTCCTGACACAGCAGAGTCTTGTCTATCTGACTTTCTCATTCCTCTCCATGGACTTCTCTCTCCACCTGTTGCCCCACAGAGAGTGAGACTCCTGACCACGGACTGGACCCTCTAAAACAGTGAGCCAAAACAGACCCTTCTTTTAAATTGCTCTGTCCCAGAATGAAAAGCCTAACATAGGAAACTGGTGCTGAGAATAAGGTAGCTCCTGTGGCTATGCGGCGACGTGGTTAGAAAACTCTGGAAGTGGTTTGTAGAAGGAAGGAAACTACTGTTGTATTATATTGAGAGTTTTTGCATCTATATTCATCCCAGAGATTTCTTTGCAATTTTCTTTTCTTTTTTTTTCTCTTGCTGCCTTTTTTTTTGAGGTAACTTTATTTGATTTTGGTATTAGGGTAATACTAGCCTCATAAGGCGAGTTTGGAAGGCTTCCTTCAATTCCTACTTTATATTACTGGTGCTAGTTCTCTGAAGTTCTATCAGAATTCTACGGTGAATCCATCTGTGAATGGTCTCATACCCTTATACATAGGGCATCACTAATTGAACTTAGTGGGTTATAAAAAAAATAAATAAAAGACATGAAGTTGCAGAGGGGACATTTTGTAAGGGATAGTTGAAGAGTTGGAGAAGGGAAATGGTGGGTGGAATTGATCACCCTTCATTGTATACATGTATGAAATTCTCCAATAAAATAACAAAAATAATAATAAAATTTCAGACTGTACATGAAATGAAGATAACTAATATTAGAAGGACCGCATAAGCCAATGTTTTGTTTATATAGCAAACAGTTCATCATTACTATGCGTGAGAAAAGTACACACATTCAAGATGGCAGCTGAGGCCAATGATGAAACCTTAGGACAGACTATAAACACAATGAGTGTGTCAGCTCCACAAAGCTGGTGTGAGGAACAGAGGACCTTGGGGCATGGGTGTCCTGCTTGCTTCTTTGCATGAGGGTGCCAAAAAACTTACACACTGAGACATACTTCTATACTACTAAGCCATTTTTCTACGCTACTTGAGGGCAGGATGGAGATACTGTCCGTTCATTTTGCTTCCATTTTTTTCACCAGATCTAAGAACAAACATGAATGCTATGATTCTAAGGAAAGTTAAACTTACCAGAAGCTCTGTGACAAACTAAAACTAAAGTCATCCTGGGCTGGGAGGGTGGCTCAGCAGGTAAGTACTTGCTGCCAGTGCTGAAGAGGGGGATTTGATCCCCAGGACCCAGGGGTGGAAGGGGAGAACTGACTTCCACAAGTTGTTATCTGACCTTCACAGCTGCCTGGCTCCATAAATAAGTAAACAAACAAACAAATAAATAAATGTAATTTTTAAAAATTACATATTGGAATAACCTAGATGTCAAAGACATAGGGAGAGTGTTTCACTGGTAACATAATGCCCTGGCTTGCTTTTCAGTTGTGATAAACACTGTGACCGAATGGGATGGGAAGGGTGTTAGGATTCTGCACATGCGCAGCTTGGGTCCTAACTTCTTACATCATCAGCAGGCGCTGACGCAATCCCTGCCTTAAAAAAGCCGGACACGGACCCCCACCCTCTCTTTTTTTTTCTGTTTCCTCTCTGCTCTGCCCCTCCCCCATCTTTCTCTCTCACCAGGCCTGGTCCCCTTCTCCACACCCATTTCCCCTCCTAATAAAGCTCTAAAAACTAACATTGGGTTCTGTCATGCCCCGTGACTTTTCCGCCGCCGACCAACCAGTGTCAGATACTCATCAAAGGGTTTATTTCAGCTTACAGGTTGCTGTCCATCATGGAGGGAAGTCAGGGCATGAATTCCAGCAGAAACAGAGACAAGAAACATAGAGGAACACTGCCCACTGGCTCTCTTTCTGAATCTCTGCCCAACTAGCTTTTCTAATATAGCCCAAGCCCACTTGCCTAGGGATGACACCACCCACAGTGGGCTAGGTCTTCCCATATCAATCATGAGTCAAGACAATTCCTCATAGACATGGCCTCAGATCACCCAGAACCCGACAAACCCTCAGTTGAGATTCTCTCCGATGACTGGGATGTGTCAAATTGACAGCTAACTAGGACAGATAACCTTTTGGTCACTATTTCTGAAGTACTAAGCACACACATTTGTGTTCAGCAGTGCCTCAGTATCCATGAGACCCTGCAGACCCCCAAACCTATCCATGTCTATGCCCATGACCCTTATATAAAGTCACACAGCATTTGTTTTCAACCTATGCTTGTCCTCTTAAAACCCTTAATAATTTCTAAGTTAATTATTATTGCCTAATACACCATAAAGGCTGGGCTAATATGTCTTCTGGGTGACCAATGGCAAGAAGAAAGCCTGTATAGGTTAAATAGAGATAAGGTCTTTTTCCTTAGTATTGCAGATCCTGATTGGCTGACTCTGAGTTTATATGGAGACTAACTATATATGCAGATGCTCACATATGTTCACATGTATATGTATATATATGCTTAAATTTGTTTTCAGCCTGGTTTCCCTGAATGCATAGAGAACTCTCATTTTTGTGTGAGTCCTGAGTAGAATTGAAAAGCCTCCTCCGTACAAACATGAGGGTTCCAACTCTTCAGTTTTCTGTGATTCTGGAGAATGACCAAAGTCCTGACAGCTAAAAGCTCCCTGTAGAGCTGAGCACACAGGAGTCAGTGGGAACTGTAGGGTTAGTTTCGCTGTATGTGCTAACAGTAATGGCCAGGAGACTGTCCGCTGTGCAGAAACGCCAGTACCCAGCACAGATGGAACTGGCCTCTGAAGGCAGCTTGGCCCTGTGCTCAGGGGAGGTGTGAGCTATCTCAGAGGCCCAGCTCATGATGTCCCTGAGTTTGGAATGCATGGCTCCCCAGCCCTTTCAAGGGTAGTGGTCTGTAGGCACCCTGTAAAGAGGCTCCTTGGCTAGGCTTGCTTTCTGTTGCTTGAAGGAAGGAATGCTGACTGGCCAGTAAAATTGGCCTTGGGAACTGGTGGGTAAAGCTGTATTTTGCAATGCTAAGTGGAGTCAGCATGGAGTACACTTTAAATGCCGCCATGGTGAGTGCTACTACCAACAAAAGCAACTGACCACAAACACAAGAGAAAAACTCCCAAGACACAGTAGAGACAAATAAAAAGATAAAACACCTTGGCCAAGTGGAGTTTATTCCAGAAAGGCAAAATTGGTCTAACATTAAAAAAAAGATAACTATCAATGTACTTTACCGCCTTAATAGAGTAAAAAAGAAACTAATTATCATCTCAATAGCTCAGGAAAATGTGCAAGGAGATTCAAAGTCCATTTATAATGAAAGCATGCAGCACCCTGGGAACAGAAGCCTTTCCCTGACGCTCGCTGTAAACAGCATCTAAAACAAACCTGCACAAACACTCCTTACAATGTGAAAATCCTGAATCTGCTCTGCTGCCATGGGGAATGCACTGTGACAAAATGGCATGACACTCCCACACTCTGATGCCCAGTGAAACACCAGAAGGTTTCCAGGCACGTTTCCAGACAGTCAGTGGATTCTTGAGGAAGCAGGTGACAGTTTCGTATAGGTGGGCCTTGTCCAAGCAGTTGAAGATTCTATAACTAAAACTAAACCTCCCTGAAGAAGAGATTCTCTCTTCAAGATGAGGTGCAGAAACCAGGAGTTCCCAGATGCCCAGCTGCCTGCCCAGTGTCAGACTCCAAAATGTGAGCTGCTTTCTCAGGATCTGTCTGTCTGACTGACTATCTGACTGTCTGATTGTCTGTCTGTCTTTCTATCATCCATCTGTTCATTCATGGGTCTATCACTCTTTTATAACATCTCTTCTCCATTAGTTTCTGTCTCTTCTAGTTTCCTAGTGTCTTCTGTAATCTATAATCTACCTATACACCTATCTTTTTATATAATTCTATCATCTATCTATCTATCTATCTATCTATCTGTCTGTCTGTCTATCTATTCATCTATCTACCTATCTATGTATCATCTATCTACCTACCTATCATCTATCATCACTTACCTATCTATTCATTACCTATCATCTATATATCTCCCTATTTATCATATCTATTACCTATCTGCCTATTAATCATCTATCTATTGCTCATTTATTTATCATATTTATCCATCATATATGATGTACCCATCCATTAGGTTTATCTGTATGTATTATCAATCCTTTAGGTATCCCCCAATTATTTATCTATAATATATATATATATATATATATATATGCATCTGTTGATCTTTCTATCATATATCTATTCACCTGTCCACCTATTTCTATCCATGAAGCATCTACCTGTCTCCTCTCTGCCTACACACCAGAGCTCTATCTAGGTGCAGGACTCCAGCACAGGTTTGGGATGGCATGAGGAGCAGAGTCTAGATGGTTCATTTTCTGAGCAGTGCTGGGGTTTCTGCATCATCCTCCAGTCTGACTGGACTCCAGGCTCCGACGACAGCTTCCAATGCAGAGGATACCCTGATGTCTATAGTGATTCAAAAGTAACAAGGAAGACTTCAGTGAAGGCTACTATGAGGATAGAGATGAAATTTCCCACTTCATCAAGACCACTGAGACTTCACTACAAGCACAGTACAAAGGGACCAGTGACAGACACTATAAGAAGGACCTTCAGAGATGTGAAGAGAAGGAGAAGGCCTGATTTGAACCTGCTGGGCTCTGCAGCCCTATCACTATGATCATGTGTAGACCTCCAGGGCTCCGAGAAGCCTTTGGCTGGGGTCAAAGCCATGTGCACAAGGTCTTACTCAGAGCCTGAGACTTATTAAGGAATAGAAGAAATCCCAGTGAGCAGGAGAAAATGGTAAAAACATTAAGTTATTGCCATAGTAACAGGCAGCTGGAAGCTGGGCTGGGGGAAGAGCCCAGGAGGCCAGCAACCAGGTTCTCCTTGGCACCAGGGCATCTTCTGTGGCTGTTCCTTTGCAGGCCCACCATACCTGGGCCTTTATTGAGGCAAGGGACTGTGGTATGGGTACAGGTTCAGCACCATGTCCCTAATGACCCCCTCAGAATGCCAACATCTCCAATTCTTCCCCACCACCTACCCCAGGGACAGCTTCTGCACCTCTCTAGGGGACCAACTTGCCAAAGCCATCATGAGAGGGATTAGGAATGAGTAGGTTCATTGGGCCTGAGAGACACAGGTCTGTCCAAATTGGCTGGCGTTCAGATGAAGGACAGTGAGGGGCTGAAAGAGTGTCACCCTGTGGGGAGTGGCTTCTCAACCTGTGCTTGAGAGGTTGTGTGAGTCAGGAAGAATGTTACCCAAGACTAAATCTGGGTACCAATAAACAGATGCCAATAGAGCCCACTGATCAATAACCTCACAAGCGGAGCCCACTGTGACAGGTACCAGGTAAGGCCATACAGATTCCCACAGTGGCTTCTAGAGCTAAAAGGCAGGCCCCACGGAGGCAGTGAAGGTCAGGAGCCCCTGAGCTCCCGGCCCTGCTTGCTAAAGCCTTACCTTGGACAGTGTATTGAAAGAGCCCCAGTTTCATTGGCTTCCTTTGGTATCATAGTGCACCCACGACTCAGAAGATTCTTCCATGAATGCCCAGGGAAGCAGGTACAGAGATGTACTCTGGAAGGCCCAGCAGTCAAGTATCCTCCAAGGAAAACTTTTCCCTTCTCTGATGCAGATCCAGGAAAGTGGCGCGAATGGCAATGAGTTTGTCTACCCCCCACCCAAAGTGGTCCCCAGGAGTAGACATAGGCTCCGGGGAAGAAAATAGCCCCTTTGTTTGAAGCCCTTGCCCTGAGCCTGGTTCTGTGTGCTACAGAGGGCAGGCCTGAGGACTCCGTGTCTCCCTGGAGCAGTGAATACTGATGGTGGTGTAGACAGTGTGAGAAATGGTCCTAAAAAATAAGCTGTGAAAACTTCTTCCATCAGGCAGCCTCTGCCTTTGCTGCGGCTGTGGCTGGACCATCAGAAAGAGCTCCTCGTCCTCTGTTGCAGCTGTCCCATCCCCAAAGGGCCTCCCTAGCTTCTGCCTGTCTTTAAAAGAGAGGGAGGTTGCATCCAGGGGTCTCTTAGTCTCAGGGTGGTGCCACCTAAAGAGAAGATGATTTAGCTTGCTTTTCTGTCACTGTGATAAAATATTCTGACAAAAAGAAACTCAGGGAAGAAGGGTTTGTTTGGCATACACTTCCAAGTCACAGTTCATCACAGAAGTCAAGGCAGGAATCTGAAGACAAAACTGCTTTGCTATTCTACACAGTATTACCACTCAAAGGGAACCTGCTCACAACCAAGTCAATACAACCGTAGCCATGGAGTGGGGCTGGAGAGATGGCTCAGTGGCCGAGAGCATTTGTTGCTTTTGCAGAGGACCCCAGTTAAGTTCCCAGCACCCACATGGTGGTTTATAATAATTTGTAACTCCAGTTCCAGAGGATCCGACACCCTCTTCTGACCTCCCTGGGCACCAGACACACACAATGCACATACACATATGCAAAGGAAAAAGGAAAAAAAGGAAAAAAAAAACACTCACACATATAAAATAAAATGAATATTTACAAACAAAAAATAAGAAACCATGAAGAAACACCACTTGCCAGCTTGCTCACAGTCTCATGATTAACTAACTCTCCTATGGAGCCCTCCTACATCAATTAACAATACATGTAAGTAATTGCCCACAGACATGCCCATAAACTACCCCTTGGTTGAGACTCCCTTCTCAGATGATTCCAAGCTACATTGAATTGACAGTTAGAGCTAACTAGGACATAGACCTCCCTCAATGGCTTCCTGTCTCTGAACACTGAGTTCTAAGGCAGTATTAGGCACATATACAGGCAGGCACTTGAAAGCTGTGAATTACCTACAGCAGGCCACAGCAAACTGGGAAATAATGGACTGATCAATTCCTGCACTTTTTTGTTACACCAACAGTGACTGGGGGAAAAGGAAGATAGAAGTGGTCCTTGGAGACAGTCATATCTGCCTCCCACCTTCTGTGGGCTTCCAAGGTCCAGCAAACAGAGATCAAAGGGGCCGTGGCATTTTTCTTTCTCATGTGTGGTCCCTAAGTCTGGTCTAAAACACGTTACCGTATCTAATGCTCTTTATCTTTAGAGTGCATCACAGCTGGATGCCCCACTCAGCACACAATAAATCATGCCTGCCATGCCTGCTGGCCGTCCCATGGTATCCAGGTGTCAGTAAGGAACAGGGATGAGCTGTCTGGTGGCTGTAGGGTGGGGCCCTTTAGCCCTGTGATCAGGTAACTGCTAACCACACAATGTTTTGAATATAGGGCTGATGGGAGACTTGACTGCAGACTTTCCAGCCTTCTCTGCTCTGCTCTGGGCAAGCAGGAAACCCTGCAGCTGAGCTCCAGAAACAGCAAAGACACCTGCTGCTGCATCTGGGGCCTGCTTGGTGGTAGCTCGCTGCTGCCTAGTTGCTAGCTTGCTGCTGGCAGAGTCTGACACAGAGGAGGAGAACTCATGCCTGTGGAAGATTCAGGAGACCTGTGACCTGCCTCACTGGCTGGGTACCTCCATTCATGCTCAGCAGACACAATAATACCGGTAGGTAATTCCCCACGTATTGGGACTTGTGATTTTCAAGTAGAATCAGAATCACCTCACCTCTCCTACATCAGATTGCTAATGGGGTGACCTGCTGATCACAGGTGTCTGAGGATGCTGGTGATAGAGGTGTCCCAGTGCATGCTGGGAAATGATGACAACCTACTACAACCTTGGGGCTTTGAATGTCTCTGCTGCTTACCTGTGCACAGGGGAGCACCCCAAAACGCACCTGGCTGTGCAGGACCATGTCCAGCTATGGAGAGATGCCCTGAGAATGAGGAGCACTCACAGGTTTGGGTGCTGGGTGATTGGAGAGCAGGCTGCCCCTATGCCATCTTCAAGAAGCATGCCCATCTGCACTGTGTTGAGGTTATTATGGAAAAAAACACTTCCACCATGAGGGTGCACAGTGGTTTTGAGGCCAATGCTAGCAGACCAGGACCAAAAAATTCTCACCATGAACAGAGCTTGAGTAGAGAGGCACCTGCAGGCCCAACTGAACTCTTGGGGCTTATTCAGGACGAAGATTGCATGCCAGCATCATCCCCACAATTAAGACCTAGGGAAGTCCTTCTCTATAAAGGTGGGTGTGATAGCCCCGGTCTGGTGGTACTCTCCTGGGGAGCTGAATTCAGTAAAGAGAACAGTTGAGCCCATACTTTCATCTCCAACCTTCCACGCTCCATCTCTCTGGCTCCCTACCCCTTTCCTCCCACTATCCATCTTTCTTTCCACCTCTCCATCTACCCCTCCCCAATCCTTCCCTCCATTCTTCCCTCTTCCTTTCCTCCATAAATCACCCTTATCCTCTGTTCACTTTTTCTTTTACCATCCCACCCCTTTCCATCTTTCCCTCCTCCTGTCCCTTTACCCAAACAGATCCCCCTTCCACTCCTCTACCCCTACCTATATTCCATCTATACAACAATGTCTCCACCCCCTTTCCACAAAAGGGTCATGTTCTGGGACTCTGGGGTCAGAAAGTGTTCTGAGAACTCTCCTCTGAGCCCCATAGAGGGGACAGTTGTCAGGATCCCCACAGCCAAGCCCACCATGCTGGTCTGGGGCTTAATGCCTCAACCCAATGAAAACAGTCACTTCCTGTTCCTTCTGTCCTTGCCCCTGGGCTTCTCCGCACTTCTCCCTCTACCCCTCAAACTCTGCCTTGGTCTCACACTGCATTAAAGAAAATGCTGTGTCCTGAAGCACCATTGGGGTTAGAGGCTGCATATTGTTTCTTCCAACCATCAGGACTGTCCTCATGCATGACCAAAGATGAGCAGTAGACACATCTTGCATGTAACTGGACCACATTCAGGTAGAGGGACTGCCCTGCTACCTGCATGAGCAGGGCCAACCTGGTCTTTTGTTGGGTAGAAGAGCTTTAGCCTGTGGTGGAAGCCATTCAGGTCAAGCTGCCCTCAGAAGGGATGGTTTTCTGGCATCTTCTTTCTCTTCTGTGTGTGGAGAACAAGTAAGACAGCATAGTTAGCATTCCAGGCAGCCAGTCCACTGCCAACAGCAACAGCCGCAGAACAATTTACAGCTTTATTTCCTCTTACAAACTTGAGTTTGTACATGATAAATTGGAGCCAGAGAGTCCCAAATAGCAATATCACCTTGTAGGTGGGATGGAGCATGTGTCCTTCCACTCAGATGTGACCACAGAGCAGTTTCACCTACCTGCATTAGACCCTGGCACATGAGCCAGGTCCCCCTACCCTGAGTGGCTTCTGACCTGAAACCTGTGACTGGGTAGGATCTCTGCCTGAAGACTCTGAGCAGAGATGGTTGTTGCTATGTTGCAAGAATGCTCACAACATCAAAGAGGGCTGAGTCTCACCTTGCACCCTGTAGGCTGGGGGGATCCAGTTCTTCCAGTCCTCCTCTTACCCTATGGGGGAGTACTCATGGGGTCCATTGTCTCTTCTTAATCTATGAGTCAGACTGGACCCATGAGGGCCTAATGACTAAAGAGAATTTCCTGAAGGATGGCTTTGGGTAGGGAGTTGCAGACTTCAATGAAAGATAAGAGCATGTGGACAAGGTCCCAGGCTGTGTCGTAAGAGAGCAGTTGGCTAGGATGTAATCCTGGAATCCCACAGGCCACCTGGACAGTACGATGCCAGTCAGGAGGGATGGACAGAGAGGCTATAACAACCAAAAAGAGGAACAGTCCATAGTATTAAGACAGGTGACTCTGCTGGGCTCTGACAGCTAGGTATCTGGGCAGGGGAAACAGACCAGAGAAACAATCTTAAGGCAAACGAGGTATTATCAGTGCCTGACTGACCGCCTAGATCAGTGGCAAAAGACTAAGATCTCCACAAGTTGAGCTTAGGGTCCTCAAAGGACCCAGCTGTGCTCTCTCTAAGACCCCAGAAATTCACATCCCAGCCTGCACCATGCACGAGCAGCTATCAATCTGAGTTTTAATTAGGAAATTAGACAGTGTTCACATTCCATTACGCAGTAGGATTAGCCAGGGATCCATGCAGGTACAGCATGAAGTATGGCTTCATTAATAAGAGGGGAGGTGTACTGTGAGCCCAGGGCAGCAAGGTCACCAAGGAAGGTCGTGCCAGACCCCTGAGCTGCATCTCATCTGTAGCTGCTGCCCTAAAACGCCTTTCAGATCTGTTCCCCACTGCCCTGAACCTTCCAGGGCTCCCTACACATGGGTGTTCTTATCTGAGCCTTCCTGGTATTCATTTGATCCCTTTCTTTTGACCATGATACCAAGATTTCACCTGAGGGATGAGGGATATGTACAAAAGCAGGACTTAGCTCCATACTGATCTTTTCCATCCCTGGCCACTGTACCAAAGGGAAACCACTATCACAGAGTCCCAGCAGAATTCAAGTAGTTCATGGGCTACTGGCTCTGGGCAGGACCACTCCCCTGGACAGAATAGGACAGGACAAGACAGGACAGGGCACCTGTTCCTCTCCTGCAAACTATGCATCTCAGCACTGTACCACGAGAACTCATAGATGCCTCCTTTGGAGTGGGAAAGAAGCACAGGCCTGGAAGCCAGTGGGAATTCATGGTGTCTTTATTCATGAGGAGCCATGGCTACTGTGGGAAACAGGAGCATAGCCACTGTCCCTAAGTAGCAGCCTGGACCAGACACCCTGCCTATGCTCAGGGGCCTCACAGACCAGTACAGAGGATGTCACGTTCAATTATTCTTCAGAAATGCCGGCGGTTTCTCTCAACCTAGCACCCCATTAGCGGATAATTCAGCACAGATTCTCATCTAATGTGACTATATTTTATACAAATTATTTCGGACATGAATTCAGTCCTTAATACCATTGATCTTCATAAAATTGTCACCAAGCATCTTGTCTCGGGCCCGCGCGCTTCAGCTCTCGGTGGCAAATCAAAACTGAAGATGGGCTGTGACGACCACAGGGCCCAGAGCTCTTGGTAGAATGGGGATTCCGAAAGCTTTAGTGGACATGTCTGTGGTGCCTAAGAGAACATTGGGGACACACACCCGGGTGACACGTGTGAAACCCACAGGCCCATCCCCACCGTCATTATCTTTCTAGAGAAGGGTGAGTCTATGTCCTTTTTACATCTTCTCCCAACCTCCGTTACACAGCTAGAGACTGTCTGGGTCCCCAGATACTTTAGGACTGTGCTAACAGCCTCCTCCAAAGGCCACAGGGATCCTGGTGACCCTCTGACTCTGACAGACGCCCACGGGCATTTGACGGAAGATTTATCGCACAACCCTGCAACACAGCGCGGCCATTGCCCTAATACGTTATCGGGCTTGTTGAAATATCAATTTTGCACATGGCTTCACTTGGGTGCCTGCAGCCCTGCTCAGGCCCATTAGTTAATTCTTCTGTCATTAAGAAATCAAATCTCTGATTCCAATGGCATTGGCAAGGGTGGGGGGAGCCACTGGCTAATAGACCTCGAACCATCTGCTAATTGCAGTTCCTCAGATCCTGAGCAGAAAAGGGGGAATGAGCAGATAATAGGAGAGCACCATGGAGCAGGAATATAAGTGGTCAGGAGTTGTCATTGACCACCCTCTCTTTCTAAACCCCAGTGGTGAAATAAATACAAAAGGAGCAGTGTGATTCCCATAGCTCTCCAGTCCCAGGCTCACCACTCAAATTGCCCAAGCCACTGTGCCCTACAGATAACACGAGGGTTAGAGGTCATGGCAACCCTTATTGCTTCAGTTTCTGGTGCTTCCTGGACCCTCAGAATCCTGGACTCAGCAGGTCATCCATCTAAGAGCCTAAATCCCAGGCCCATGGGAGCCCCACTCCTCCTCCTATCTGCATGACACCCTTGGGCAATCCTTGACTTTGAGCTGTTGTGCCCCTTGTCCTCCCCTGCTGGGAGGCCTGGTGACAGCACTTTCCATATCTCAAGCCCTTTATAATTGAGGACATTCATTTCTTTCTCCATCCTGTTGGGTCTATGTTAAGCAGGTCCCAGTCCCTAGCCTAAGAAGCATGCAGGTGCCAACTACTAATCATTTCCATCTCTCTCCTGGAACTTCCCAATGAAGAGGTTGGCTTTGGTGCATCTTGGTGGGGTTGTCCACAATGGCTATCATTATCTTTTCAGAACCAAATGAAAGGAGGGCAAATTTCATAAGACTAATCCCCAACATAAATGACCGTAAACAACTCATTTTCTCTGCCATTCAGCACCAGGCTCTTGCAGCATGCCTGCAGGGATGAGGGTCACAGCTCTGTAAACAAAACACTTTGTTTCCAGCTGAGGCTGGAGAGTAGTTTGGCCTAGGTCCAAGCCCCGGTACCTGGTTTAACTCCAGTTTAACGTTCCTCTTTGTATTGTCAGTAGTTTTCAAACAATGTGCTAAGATGATGAGACCAGCCCAGCTGTTCCATTCTTGAGGGCTGGCTGTTGGAGGGGAGGAGGGGCGCTGCCTTGTTTCCCCTCTATGCAGCCAAGCCAAGGGGAATTAGGCATCTTGTCCCTTCCCTGCACACACAGCCTAGTCTCCAGATGAGCTACTGAATGTGGCCTCCATAACCAGAACTTAGGTCCTTCCTCAGGAGCCCAGTGTCAGCCAAGCCAGTCATAGCCCAAGTACATGACCCAAAATGTTTCCACCACCTGTTAGAATCCTGGTCCTCAGCTCCAGGGTTGGGCAGACCACTTCCAAAGAACACTCCAAGACATGACTTATGCAGCTCCAGGAAGCCCAGGAAAAAACACATAGAAAATAATATTATGTGTTGAAATTTTTCTATCAATTGTTTGCAAGACAAAAAAAAATCGTTAGAGAGGACGTTTTGAAACTGACTTAGTTGCAGTTGTGGGAAAGTATAAGTGTACAGAGAGTCTGTGTGGGAAAGTGGACTTTCATTAATCTCCCCCTTAATTATCCCTCATTAATTTCTTCTTAATTAACTCCCATTAATGTCTCCAGTAACATCAATAACAAGCCTTCCAGTATTCTTACTCATCCATTCCCAGGCTGCGATTGAGGGTCCAGCTTCTGCATGGGCTGTGGACAGTCACCCTACAGCTTTAGGACTGGGAACACTCTGACTCTCCTGGCTTTTTCTGGACCTCCCAATCCCAGGGTAGGGTTTGTGGTAGGGGACACGTTGGGCTTCCCAGCCCTACTCTTCCACTCACTTCCCTTCCCCCTGTGCTATGAAGTAGGAGCTGTCCAGGGTGCTGAAGCGGCTTTTTCAAGAACCACCCAGCCCAGGTTGATGGCCCTGGGGTGGGACAGAGAGAATCATAAAAAGGCCCTGGAGTGATATCCATCAGATCTGGGGCAGACAGCTCCAGGGGTAGCAGAGACAGCAGAGTCCAGGATAAGCTGCATGCTGAACTTGGATGAGCTGGCTGGTTCCAGATAGAAAGAGATGGACTGTTGTCAGCTGTAGCTCACAATGTCTCCACTTGTTCCTATGTATTCCCTTGCTGCCATAGGCCACAGGGGGAAAATATGTAAGTGTCATGCTGAGTTTGGAGTCTGTGTTACTGATGTGGATACCCATCAATAGCCAGCATCCTACAGAGACAGTGCGACTATCCTGGCAGGAGGGAAGTCATTCTCAAGAGACACTTGTGCCCCTCTGTTCAGCTATCAGACTGTTAAAGCTATAGTCCCCAAGGAATTGGACTTCTTCCCCCCCCCCAGGAATCCCATAGTGGCACAAGAATAAGGCCTAAGCCTGGAGCCAGCCAGAAGTTGGCGGTGGTGGTGGGGCTAGGGAGGGCAGGTCTCCCAGGAGGAGATTTCACAGGTAGTTCCTGACAACCTACCAGATCACCTTGCAGAAGAGACTGAGGCTAAGATAATGATGAATCAAGATGTGTGGGACCACACTTTGGCTAGGGCTTAGCTGCACATACTTCACGTTTTCTACTCATATTAGGACCTCGAAGAACTTAGTGGAAGGGGTCGTGGGACCAATTTACTTATTCCTCTTCCTGATATGGCCACCCTGAACAAGTCCTCTCTCTCTGTTTTTCTTTATTATTGTCATTTATTGCATGGAGGATGGGTGGTGGAGCCCTGCTAACTAGACTGCCTCTACTCTGACCCTCTCAATTCCAGTAATACCCAGCCCTCTCCACCTAGCAACTCTTGGCATGTGATGTAGTGTCACTCACTACTCCTCAAGCTTGGGTCAGCATCTGAAGATACCTGAAGGGAGGTATGTCCATTTCTCTTGGATGTCAAAGTCTGTCTTCCCTACCCTAGGTAGGGGCCAGTCAGAGCCATGAGCACATCCAGGGCTCCAGACCGGCATTTCCCCTGCTAGAACTTTGTACTGTCTCTGGGTATCACACAGTGGAATGCCTGCAAAGCTCCGTGTGTCTTGATGTTCACATCTGAGATTCTGAAACCATTGAGGTCAGGGTGAAGGTTACAAGGGACCATGCCTGTGACCCACTGGCACCATGTATGGTGAAGCAGGGTTGGACGCATGAGGATTATCACTGGCATTGGCATTTGGGTCATAGTGGGGTCCTCCTTGTCCACTCCTTACCCTGAGAAGTGAGTATCCTTTCAGGAAGTTTCAGGAGGAGGTACCTAGCCAGAAGAAACCCAGAAACCAGCTTGCTATTATGCCTACACCAAGCATGTCACTACTCATCATGATACACAAGTGTCTGAGAGCCCCTGTGAGTCTCAGGCACACATTGCTTTACTGTACCAATGGCAGACAATGGAGACCCTGCCATATAGAGTGAGCAGGGACACTGGGGAAATCTAGGAAGAGTCAGCGAACTAAAATTAATGATAGAGAAACTGATGTCTATCCATCTATCTCCTGTGCTGCTCCTACATCATGGAATCACCTGACCCCAAGTTGGCAGGGCTTGTACAGAGTGGGTGTCCATCTAGCTAAGAACAAGACAGGAACCAGAGCTAGGATGATCCAGTCCTGGAGCCTGGCTTGTGCTTCAGTGAGCAGAGGCTTCTAGCTTTCTCTCAGGCAGGCATCTCCACCTTAGCATTTTCCAGAAAGGTGGAAGTCTTGAAATAATGAGTGACAAATCATCCCCTGATGAGCTCCCCCTAACCACATTTCCCTCTGGTACCTATGCAGGACTGTCACTTGACAGTCTCTCAGGCATGCCAGGGTCTCCTACCAGGGACATCCTTCTTAAAGGATGCCTTTAAGATGTGCCTTAAAGGACACCTAATCAGATGATGGAGTAGCCTTGTGGATGGGCCCTGGGTTCTTTTTTGAAGGTGGTGCTTGGAGTACATCTAAAATTTCAAACACGTTCTGGGCAGCAAGTGTTGGCCATGCCAGAGTTCTGGAGGTAGCATTAGGGAGGTGGCTAATACCATCACTGCCAGAGCCCAGACACAGGCCAGAGCGGCCCTGGAAAGCTCTGAGCTCATCAAGTTGATACTTGAAGAATTTCTCTGAATTAGTTCAGACTTCAGCCTGATTTAATTACCTTGTTTCAGCTATTTCTTTGACCCTTTTTCTTAAAACATGGGAAGAAAAGAAACCCAGCTTCTTCCCATTGTTTCCTCTTGCTTGAGATGGTATTTTCCTGACAGTGATTGTTCAAGGTCCCCTGAAGTTCAGGAGCAGCTTCCTGAAAGGGAGGCTTCAGGGGTGCCAAGTGTGCATTGCAGGATCTGGCCCCTCTCTCCTCCAGGAGAAGTCATGTTGCAGAGGTCCTGATTCTGGGCCTTTCTGTTTGTGTCTGGCTGGGGACACTTCAGAGTTTCAGGGGGTGGGAGGCGGCCAGTCCTGTCATGGAAAATCCGTACCACTTGGGGGAACTGCTGGCAGTATCTCTGGCTCTGTGCTCTCACAGGTCAGCCCCAGGCTCCTGATCCAAGATTCAGACAATTCATAGCCTAACAAAGACCCTTTTGCCTCCCCTGAAAACCCAAGAATATAGAACCGGGTCTCAGGGCACATGTGTTGTAGACAGTTACTCTCCACATGGATCCTCCATGCCTCAGATTAAAACCCTTTCCTCCCCAGGGTCCCAGAGCCTTGTAACTTCACAAGGTGAAAGCTATAGACCTCACCCTGAAAATTTTCTCCCTCTTACATCCTGAGACCTCCTTCTGTCTCAACCTGGCCATCCTCCCCTCAGTATAACCGTCCCCTCCTTAGAGGAACCCCCATTGCCTATAGCTGTATTGCTAACAAATTTAGTGCCCTGTTCATGTCACCACTGTGAGAGCTTCCAGGATTTCAAAGTATTTTTGACTCTCTCTCTCTGTTCCCACCTTCACCTCAGAGCATACCACAATGCGAGCCCAAGGGACGTGAGCCTTGTGCAAATGCCGAGCAGACTCCTGCTGTAGAGTCCAGTTTGTTTTAAAGAGATGCATTTGGTTCTCGGGGCCATGAACAGGAAGTACCTTCTGACCTTGCGGGAGGCCAGCCAAAGGGGAGTCGGGAGTTCTGCATGTAGGCCAGGCAGTTGCATAGCTACTTAGTGTTTGGGAAGTGGGATGCGACTCTCTGTGGTCTGTGAGTGAACAACAGGGCTGGGAGGGAGAAGGTTTCAGATGCCACCCCAGGCAGGGTCAGTTTCCACAGTGGTAAAGCCTGCAGTGTGGGGAACAGCAGAGGGGGGCGGAAATGGCACCATCACCATAGCCCCGCACTCTCAAAGCCACCCGAGAACCACAGGTTAATGATAAAAAGTCCCCGCAGAGACTTGTGTGTAACACTGTGTAAAGAAGGGGGGACACTGTATAAAACAGAGACATCGCAAGATGAAATACTATGCAAGCGTGGAAAAGGACTTGAAATATTATGCAAGCATGGGAAAGGACTGACGAAGTTCAAACATATCTGAAAATCCTCACAATATAAAACACTTGCTGGAAAACTAAAACTTGAAAATTCTATAAAGAGATGACCCTGACTCTCTAAGTAGACCAAGAGAAGAAAAACAGATGGAGAAAGCCACAGTGGTACTGGCTCCATGTGGTCCCCAAATGCGGAGGGTAACATTATTAGCTTATTAAAAGATAAATGCACATGGGGGAAGGGACAGCCTGGGATGCAGGCTGGTCCCAGAAGCCATGCATTTCCAAACCGCAGTGCGTTCTTTCAGGAAAAAGGGGGTGAGGCTGTATCATTAGGCTGAGCCACGAGAGACTGTATTTCTTTCCACGGCATCCACTCTGCAAACCCACTGGCCTAATTCTGCTCAACACACCACTTTGCGAAATCTGGGCTACAGAGCTGAGCAAAAAACTCAGGGCCTGAGACCGAGGTTTGGATTTGACACTGTTCAGGCGCCGCCTGCTCTTTGTGGCCTGTGCCAGAAGGAAGCAGCGAAGCCGCGCTAAGGCCACCGACAATGGGCTATTGCTGCGCCCATCCTATTAGGAAGCACCAGCTTCTCTCCTTGGAAGATTAAAAATTTCGGGAGTAAATCCAGGTCTTGTCTGACATGACATTTTGGAAGCAAAGCTCAGAAACTTTTGTACTCCGTGGTAATAGGATAACATGCTACAGTAGTTACAGTAATTGCCCGGCTCTTCCCTCACTCAGCGTGCCCACCGCTCCCGCTCCCGCCCGAGAGCCGGCTTCCAGAGCACTGCCTGTGCCGAATGAGCTTCGAAGAGAGATGCCCTCAGGCAGGCATGGTGTTGCATCTGGGGCTGGCTGCAGGCTGCTGGCATTTGTTGCCAGCATCACAAAGGAGCTGAGATGTAGCTTGTCTTTCCTGTCTCATCCCTGCTCCTTTCCCAAAGCCAGAATTCTGGGCCTGAATATACTGTCATGCAAAAAAACCTCCCTGTACCAGCCTGGTGGAGGACCTTTCAGAGCCTTCAGCTAGCTCCAGGATGAGGTTTCATCACATAACCTTGGAGCACATGTGTCTGCAGCAGTCCGCTGGCTCAAACGCCATTACAAGATGGCGCTGGTTTCCTGTTTATCCCGAATGCTAACGTGTCGCTCTCCCGCCCGATAGTACTGACCAATCAGCTTACCGCCCAAGCTCCGCCCCCAGAACCTGCATATAAGCCAGCTTGCCCCGGCGCCCGGGGCCCTCCTCCCGTACCAGCTCTCCCGAGAAGCCACAACCGAGCAGCGTTCAATAAAACCGTGATAGAGGAAGAATCTTGGAGTCGTGTCTTGCTTCCCCGCTGGTCGGGGCGCGCCGCAACTGGTGCCGAAACCCGGGAAACTTCGGACCTTGCGAACGACTCGGAGGAGGGCCGAAGATTCAGAACCTCACACGGGAACGGTGAGTACTCATAAGGTATGACTGACGCCTATGACACCAATCTTGCCTTTTTGTTGGACTTTTTCCCGTTGATATTTTTTGTGTGGGTTATCTTGGTGATTGGGTGCTGCTTTTGGCTGCGCTGCCACCGCGCGGAGGAAACTTGTTTGTGTTGCTGTGAGCGAAACGAAAGTAAAGTTTGTGTTGCTGCGAGCGAAACGAAAGTAAAGCTCCTTAGTGGGGACAGTCTTTCGTTAGCTCGTTGTTTTCTTTGAGTAAACCTGGTGTAGAGAAATCAGTTTCAAAGATGGGGAACTTTGACTCACATATTGAGTTTTTTGTCAAACCTGTGAAGGAATTACTGGGTGCAAGGGATATTAATGTTTCCTCCGGTTCTATAAAAAGGGCGCTTAAAGAGATAGATCAACATGCGCCATGGTTCGCGGTATCCGGTGATCTCACGATGAGTTCCTGGGAAAAGCTAGGAAAAGATTTAGAAAAACACAAACAAGATCTAGGAAAAGCCACCTTGCCTTTTTGGAGATTGGTGAAATCTTGTCTGGATGAGGAAAAGGCACAGGAAGCAGTAGCAAAGGGGAGAAAGGCTATGGCAGAATGGCAGGATAGTCAGTCCGAAACCGGTAAGGAAACAGAAGCTAGCAAAGAAAATTCTAAACATAAAGAAAATAAAAGAGAAAAGAAAAAACAAAAATTACAACATACAGAAAGGGAACCTTCAGCACCAGCGTACCTATGGTCGGAGCTGGCCGCTATTAATTTGTCTGATTCTGACTCAGAGTTAGATACTGAGGATGAGATAGACCTAGAAAGGGAGGCTGCGGGGTATGAGCGTGAAAGCTATGGCCCAGGGCCCGGAGCCGAGCTATCACGACCACCGCCCTTCGCTCCTAACTCACAAGTGAGTACAGGAAGCTGCGCAGGAAGTCATCGCATTCCTCCCAAAACCTGGACTAAACTAGCAAATGCTTTCCCGGTGTTCGAGGACCCAAACACACAGGTCAGGTCTCATGAGCCTGTATCTTACAAGATGTTAAAAGATCTAGTACAAGCAGTTCAGACCTATGGCCCAACTGCCCATTATCCTCTGTCTATTTTAGACAGAATAGCTAAGGATGTTTTGACTCCGGCAGACTATCAGGAAGTTGGAAGGGCAGCTTTACCCCCTGGTACTTATCTAGAATGGAGGTCTCTGGTCACAGACCATGCCCAAATTCAGGCCCGGCGTAATGCACAAAATGGCCAGCCAGCCTGGACGGCGGATATGTTGTTGGGTCAAGGACAATGGGTAAATAACCAGATAAACTTCCCCATTGAAATTTACAATCAAGTGAAAGAGATACACGTATCCGCCTGGAAAAAACTGGTCAGAAAAGGAGAAGTGAGTGGAAACCTTACTAAGATCATTCAAGGACCAAATGAGCCTTTTGCTGATTTCGTAGCCCGGATGCTTGATGCTGCGGGAAAAATTTTTGGGGATATGGAAACAGCTCTCCCCTTAACGCAGCAACTTATTTATGAACAATGTACAAAGGAGTGCAGACGGGCTATCACGCCCTGGAAACAGAAGGGGCTTGAGGCTTGGTTGAAAGCATGTAGGGAGATAGGGGGCCCTCTCACCAATGCTGGCCTCGCTGCAGCAGTTATGACAGCTGTCAACCGAGGAAGTGGCTCTAAAGGAAAATGTTATAATTGCGGAAAGCCAGGACATCTAAAGAAAGAGTGTCGGTCTCCTTCAGGAGGAAACCAACAGAGGATGCCAGGCACCTGTCCCCGATGCAAAAAGGGAAAACATTGGGCAAATGAATGTAGATCAGTGAAAGATGTTAATGGGCAGCCCCTCCAGCCGATGTTCCCTGCGGTCTCAAAAAACGGATCACGGGGCCCGCGACCCCGGGGCCCGAAAGTGTTCGGGGCTATTCAGAACGAGGCATCGGGGGAATTCCCCCCGCCTCCCTCCAATCAGGGCAAAGAGCCACGTCAGCAGCCGCAGGGTTGGACTTGTGTGCCGCCTCCTCAATGGTACTGACTCCTTCTATGGGGGTGCAGGCCATTGATACTGATCTTATGAATCCATTAAATAAAAATGAGGTGGGCCTTATAATTGGGAGATCAGGTAGTTCCATTAGAGGATTGATGGTTTTGCCAGGTGTTATTGACCCTGATTACCAGGGGAAAATCAAGATTATGTGCTGGTCTCCCAAGGGATTGTTTTCAATTGCTCCAGGAGACCGCATAGCTCAGATGTTAGTTCTCCCCTCTCATCATTCTAGATTTCCAGCTTCTGATAGGGAACGAGGCCTTAATGGGTTTGGATCTACAGGGAAAAATGCCTTCATGCTTGCCATGGGTTTGGATCAGAGACCTATGTTAGAATTGATAATAGAGGGAAGGCGATTCCTTGGATTATTGGATACAGGAGCTGACCGGAGTGTCATAAGACAGGAAGAGTGGCCCTCAAAGTGGCCACTTACTATCGCCTCCCAGTCCCTTCAAGGCTTAGGATACCAAGAAACACCTAGCATGAGCGCTAAGGAGCTTACTTGGCGCTCAGAAGAACAAGAAGGAAAGTTCCAACCTTTCGTTGTATCACTCCCCGTTAATCTATGGGGACGGGATGTGCAGCAACAGATGCATTTGCAGCTTACCAATGAGTATTCCCCTGCATCACAAGCTATCATGAGGAAACAGGGATATTTTCCAGGAAAGGGGTTGGGAAGGAACCTTCAGGGAAGAAGTAGTCCAGTTCAGCCGTCATCCCATAGGTATAGAGAAGGGTTGGGTTTTTCATAGGGGCCTCTGAGGATAAGCAACCATTAAAGATACCCTGGCAAGTTGATACACCCGTTTGGACACCTCAGTGGCCCTTGTCAAAAGAGAAGCTCCAAGCGGCAAAACAATTAGTTGCAGAGCAGCTTCAGTTACATCATATTGAGCCTTCCACGTCACCGTGGAATTCTCCCATCTTTATTATTAAAAAGAAATCAGGAAAATGGAGATTGTTACATGATCTACGCTCCATAAATGCACAGATGGTTATTATGGGACCCGTACAACGAGGTCTCCCTATGCTTACAGCATTACCAAAAGGATGGCCTGTGATAACAATAGACATAAAGGATTGCTTTTTTTCTATTCCCATTCATGAAGAGGATAGACCTAGATTTGCTTTTACAGTTCCAGCCGTTAATCATGAAGCTCCTGATGAACGCTTTCAATGGCGAGTTTTACCACAAGGCATGGCTAATAGCCCGACTATGTGCCAACTTTATGTTGGCCGCGCCATTGACCCTATTCGAAGTCAGTTTCCCAATTTGAAAATTATACACTATATGGATGATCTTCTTATAACTGGAGAAAAGGTTAAGCAAGTCGAAGAATGCTTGCAAAGCCTTTTGAAAGCTTTAGCAAATGCAGAGCTTTATATTAGCCCTGAGAAGTTACAAAAGGGCATACTTGTTGATTTTCTTGGTACCCGTATTTCCCCAGATGAGATTATGCCCCAGAATATTACCTTACAAACTTCATGCCTTCATACATTGAATGATTTTCAAAAATTTTTAGGAAATGTTAATTGGCTAATGGGATATTTGAAAATTCCAAAAGGAGACCTTATGCCCCTATATAAGATATTGGAAGGTAATCCTGATTTGACCTCTCCCCGACAATTGACATTGGAAGCTCAAAATTCTATCCAAAAGATACAAGAAGCGTTAAAAACAGCTCAATTAAAAAGATTAGACTATACTCAGTCATTCCAATTAGTAATCCTCCCTACAAAGGTTGTCCCTCTAGGAGTGGTTTGGCAGAATGGACCTCTTTGGTGGCTGCATGGACAAGGATTGGGATCTAAAAATGTCCACTATTATCCCGATTTAGTGGCAAGGCAGGCGTTAAATGGTCTAAAGTGGTGCCTTGAGTTTTTCGGCGAGCCACCAGCAACATTGATAGTGCCCTACACCAAAGAACAAATTGAGATTTTAACAGGTGCGACCTCATGGTGGGCTATTCTTGTGGTTAGTTTTGCAGGATATATTGATAACCATTACCCTAAACATCCTCTGTTAACATTTGCCTCGGAGGATACTGTTTATTTTCCTCGAATCACATCTCAAAATCCCATCATGAATGCCCCTGTAATTTATACTGATGGCTCAAAGACCGGCAAGGGTGCCATGTCCATCGATGGTCAGACCTACAGTTTCCAGTTTCCTACCACCTCCCCTCAGGTAGCAGAATGTCTTATTATACAAAAGGTTTTTGAGAAATATCCTAATATTTCTTTTAATTTGGTCTCTGATTCCCTATATGTTGTCAATTTACTTAAAAATTTGGAAATTGCTGCCTATATACAACCTTCTAGTATGGTGGCGCCGGTATTAAGACAGATTCAAGCCTTGATGTTACTTCGCTCTCAACCTTTTTATGTGACTCATATTTGAGCACATAGCGGGCTTCCAGGGCCAATGTCAGCCGGGAATACGTTGGCAGATGAGGCCACCCGCATAGCCATAGCTGCTTGGATTATGAGTACACCTTGTGAACAGGCACAAAAGTTCCATGATAATTTTCATGTATCTGCTAACACCTTGCGCCTGAAGTTCAATATTTCCAGGGAACAAGCTCGTAAGATTGTCAAAAACTGCCAACATTGTGTTGCCTTTCACCATCCACCGCATATAGGAGTTCTCCCCAAAGGGCTGAAACCCCTAGCCTCGTGGCAAATGGATGTTACCCACATCTCAGAGTTTGGGAAACAAAAATATGTTCACGTTTCAGTGGATACCTTTTCTGGCATTATTTTTGCCACTGCCATGACTGGTGAAACGACACGCCATGTCATTGCCCATTGTCTAGCTGCATGGGCCAGCTGGGGTAAGCCTTTGTTCTTGAGAACGGATAATGGTCCGGCTTACACTTCTTCCTCATTCCATTCCTTTTGTGCAACAATGGATGTTCAACACTCCACTGGCCTCCCTTATAATCCACAGGGACAAGGCATAGTGGAACGTGCAAATCGTACTATTAAAGAACTGCTTCAAAAACAAAAAGGGGGAATAGGGCGCACCCCTGGCGAGTGCCTCTCCTTGGCTCTTTTCACTCTTAATTTTTTAACTTTGGATGAAGCATCTAAGACCTCTGCTGATCGCCATGTGGGCGCAACACCAGTCCTTCGGGAGATGGTGTTATGGAAGGATGTGCTAACAAATAAATGTTTGGGCCCTGACCCCGTATTACGTAGGTCAAGGGGATCTCTTTGTGTTTTCCCACAGAATGCAAGAGACCCGATTTGGGTGCCGACAAGACTAACACGAGGGGTACAACAACATGAGGAAGATGGAGAAGATGATGCTGACCTTCCTGAGAATTTGAAATGTTACAATTGAATTTCACCGCCTCTATTGCTGCCCTAAATCAGACGCGTGCTCATTTGACCACCTTGGGAGAATTTACTGATTTTTTGGTCACGGCTGCATCTTATGTGAAGGAATGGGCTGGGGTGTGGGCGATGGGAACAGTGGGCTTGATTGGTCTAGTCATACTGGGTTGGATCCTCTGTAGGTTGATAAAGCGCAATCGTACAGAGCGTACACTTATGCTCAAAGCTATGGCCGCCCTGGATGCTGGCGGTTCCCCAAGTATCTGGTTGGCCCAGCTGAGGGAACTGTAGGCTGTCCTTGCACTCGGAGGGCTCTGTCCATTGCACCCGATTAGGAAGCCTATGATACTGCTCCTGCACACGGAGAGCTCTGCTCATTGCACCCGTTTAGAGAGTATCATTGTTCCTCCTACTCAGCACTCGCCCATCGAGCAGGAAGCTCATCATGAGGAGACTCCTAGCTCTGGGTTGCCAAAAACAAAAAGGGGGAACTGCAGCAGTCCGCTGGCTCAAACGCCATTACAAGATGGCGCTGGTTTCCTGTTTATCCCGAATGCTAACGTGTCGCTCTCCCGCCCGATAGTACTGACCAATCAGCTTACCGCCCAAGCTCCGCCCCCAGAACCTGCATATAAGCCAGCTTGCCCCGGCGCCCGGGGCCCTCCTCCCGTACCAGCTCTCCCGAGAAGCCACAACCGAGCAGCGTTCAATAAAACCGTGATAGAGGAAGAATCTTGGAGTCGTGTCTTGCTTCCCCGCTGGTCGGGGCGCGCCGCATGTGTCCACTTGTGCCGACTAAGTATGGAATAAGCCCAGTGCTTTCTACCCTTGGCTGCATAAAAGTCTCCTTTTCCAGAACCAGGGTCTCATCTATGTGGGCAGTGGCTGCAGGTGGCTTTGTCCTTGTAGCTTCTGTACCAAGTCAAGAACTTTTCAAAGGCTGATGACAACCCAAGCTCCAGTACTGGTGACATTCATCTTGTGACAGCACATGAAGATATCTTTAGGATCTATGTTCACAGGCTGTCAACAGAGGGTCAGTGAATTAGACTAGTGTGGACAATGTGCAGGGGTGGAAGTGGAGGGTTTCTCCAGTAAGCTAGCCTAGTGCCATCTCAGAGGGCAGCTGTAAGAACAGGTGTGTGTGCTATGTCTCACTATATGTACATACCTCCTTGGTCCTTGGATAAAGAGACCTCAGTTCTGTGACCACTGGAGACAAAGATACTGTATTAGCCAGGCTTCTCAAGAGATGAATGGTAGATAGATGGATAGATAAATAGACAGACAGATAGATAGACAGATAGATAGATAGATAGATAGATAGATAGATAGATAGATAGATAGAATGGTGGTGGTGGTCCAACTAGTCCAAGAATGGTTGTCTGCCAACAGAAGGTTCAAGAAGTCAGTAGTTGTTCAGTCCACAAGGATGGATGTTTCAGATATTCTTCAGTATAAGCTGGAATCCCAAAGAAGTACGTTCCAATAAAGTGAAGAAATGAAGTAGCCAGCAAGAGCAAGCACAAGTAGGCAAAGGGAGCAAGCTTCCTTCTTCCAAGTCTTGTATATAGGCTTCCAGTAGAAGGTGTGGCCTTCAGATTAAAGGTATATCTTTGTCCTTCAAAACTTCCAGATTAGGGAGGGGGGAGAACAAGGGAATCTGTGCCTGTATGTAGAACTTAATTGTATTGCAAAATAAAAATTAAAAAAAAAAACTTCCAGATTAAAAATGAGTCTTCCCACTTCAAGGATCCAGTCTTCCCACTTCAAATGATTTAATTGAGAAAAAAAACCACAGGTGTTTCCAGCCTCTTGGGTTTTAGTTAATTCCAGAACTAGTCAAGTTGACAACCAAGAATATCCATTACAGATGTTGATCAGGTATGAGTAAGAGAACAAGGAGGGTCCCAAAGATTCCCCACAGGAGATGAAAATGGTAGCAGAGACTTATGAAGACTCTTGGAAGCTTACAGAAGGGGAATAGGGGATGCTAAAGTGGAAAATGGATGAGATAGTGCATGGGGAACAAGAATGAATCAAAAAATGTGAGCATATGGCTTTCCTCCATGGAGATCTCCAGGCAGGAAGATAATAGCTCTGACCTAGTTCTGCACAAGGCCTTGGAAGTGGTCTCTGCTCCTGATACCTGCTGCTGGCCTCTGCATTGGAAAGATCTGGGGTGCCAGCTGGTAGACCTCTGAGGCCAAGGGGATGGAGATAGTCTGATGTCAGCACAAAAAAAACCACAATGCTTACCTCAAAAGGAATAAGAGACAGTTTATTATGGGTCCATCTATAGTGACCATGGCCCAGAAACACAGACTCAGGATATTTCAAATATCATATTTCAATGTGATAACTGTTTCATGAAGTTTTATACTAAGAGAACAAAGAAAGTCATAAATCAAAGCTCTTTTTAAATATGTTGGTGGAGGACTCTACTTTAAGCAATGATTTCTCTAGTTCATCAGATATATTGGCGGAAACATCAGATAGATAGGTCCCCAAAAAGGTAGGGAAATCTCTTTTATAGGACTTGGATGCTATGCAATTTCATCTTAGCCATTTGCTTATTGGGAAGTAGGGGTCTGCTTATACATCCCAAAAGACTTACCTCATGTCTACAAAGAAATTAACTCACATACAGAGGAGGACAGCAAGTGACTACTAAGGAGACTAAAGATAGCCCCCAAATGGGGCTGGAGAGATGGCTCAGAGGTTAAGAGCTCTTCCAGAGGTCCTGAGTTCAATTCCTAGCAACCACATGGTGGCTCACAACCATCTGTAATGAGATCTGGTGCCCTCTTCTGGCCTGCAGACATACATGCAGACAGAACACTGTATGCATAATAAATAAATAAATCTTTTTTAAAAAAGATGAAAAAAAAGATGGCCCCCAAACAATTTGGCTCTGGACTTGTAACATTCCAATCTCTCTGAAATAAGTTCTAATCAGTTGGCTACCCTTGCAGAAGGCCCAATGTAAGGTGTGGTTTTTCTGGGAATTTTGTCCACACTATACTGCACAGTGGCACCAGGCTAAGGGCCTGGCCATTTCATGCTGGACAACACATATTTATCCAATAGTAGTCATTTATCTGCATTGACTCAAGGGTATTGTGTCCTGGGCATTCTGACTCTGGTCTCCATAATCACTGGTTCCTGACTGTATCGGTTACTGTTCTGTTACTGTGATAAAACATCATGACCAAAAGTAACTTATGGAAGACAGTTTATAGGGGCTTAGGGTTCCAGAGGAATAAGCATCCAAATCATAGCAGGGAAGTATGGTAGCAAGCATCATGCATAGCAGTAGGAGAAGGAAGCTGAGGGCTCACATTGTCAACCACAAGCACAAAACAAGAGCGGGAACAAGAAGTGGATCGAGACTGTAAGCACTCAAGACCAAGTGTTCAAATATTGTCATCTATGGGGGACATTTCTCATTCCAACCACCATATTCCACTTCCTGGCCTCTGTTGTCTCATGGTTGTATCATAATGCAAAATGCATTTAGTTTAACATCAAAAATCTCCATAGACTTTCACAGTCGTAACACTATTTTAAAGTCCAATGACTCTACTGAGACTCAAAGCAATCTCTTAACTATAATCCTCTGTAAAATACAAAAGCAAATTACATATCACCAACATATAATGATGCATAATATACATTACTCCTCCAAAAGGGAGGAATAGGGACACTGCTTGAAAATACTGAATTTAAGCATGACAGAAACCCACCAGGGTAAACATCAAATCCATTAGCTCTATGTCTGAAGTCAAAGGGCTTAGATGGTCCCATCCCTCCAGCTTTTCTGCCTATAACTCACATTTCTCTCTTGTGTTGTTTCTACTCTCAATGTGCAGCTGTCTCACAGTTCTGGCATCTCCAATACCTTGGGGTCTCCATTGCACAGAAGGACTGGGTTAAGGTACCTGTCTCAACCAGATATAACAATGTCCTGTAGTGACATATGGACAGATTTGTGGATAACAGATAGGGACAGACAGATAATAGTTCAGTAGATTTAGATAGCTGATACAAAAATAGATAGATGATCGATATAGTTAAATAATAGATATAGACAATTGATAGATAAGTTATAGTAGAAAACAGGTTAAGTGATGTACAGATGATATAGAAAATAGATGACAGATGATAAAGATAGATAAAGATATGTAAATAGATGATAAGTAGATATTTTTGGAATAAGATATATATATAAATATATATATATACTATAAATAGAAGATAGGATAGATGGTAGAGAGAGAGAGAGAAAGAGAGGGAGATACAGATGGTAGATAAGTGATGCTCAATAGATGATAGACAGGAGAGAGGTAGTAGATTGTAAGTTATAGGTATGGCAGGCAAGAGCTAGCTACAGCACTCTGAACATATATAAAATGTACTCAGGCATGTATAATAGATCAGTAAGAACATGAAGACTATGAACCAATATTTGTATTTCTCATTGCCTTCTTTCAAAATTTGCTTTGGATTAAAAAAAAAAGAACAGTAAGAGTTGTTTAAGAACTAACAGCAGACCCCATTCAGTATATCTGACAACCTTCTGCTGACACCACAAACCTCACCCTGATGTGACTTCATGTTCCATATTATCTAACACAACCACACAGTCACAGTCTGAACCTTCAGGGAAGCCACCCATGTAGAGAGGTGACCCTAGTCACACCCTGAAGGCCGTGGGCCTTCCAGAATCACCCAAAGATAAGGATCAGCACTGTTCCAGTGTTGACTGTGATGTTTCCTCCAGGAGCTTTCCATGCTCTACGGGGCAATCTCAGTACCACTCTGGGTATCTTATCTTGGGAAAGCTCATCTGTGTGCTCAGCTGCTCCATCTACATCTGACCAGGGAGCACACAGTCCATCACGACCATGATGGTTGCACAATTTAATACCATTCCAATTCAGCCTTCTTGGAGAATTTCACGTAACTACAGAATTAGCCAATGCAGAGGCAATGATACCAGCTTCAGCTCCACTGTCCTTGTGTCTCCCCGGGAAGCTCTTATCCTGTCATTGCAAATTGTTGGTGGGCCTCAGAGGGCTGGGGCTGCTGCCAATCACAGAACTTATGCGAACCCTCCCAGCCTAGGTAGACCCCTTTTCTCCCACAGCTCCACCAGGTCATTCTGGATGCTATACTCTCAGCCCAGTTCCCTCTTGAGACTCAGTGGGGGTCACCTGGCTTCCCTTTAACACACAGTAACCCCTTAGATGTAGGTCTTTTACATCTGTGCTGACCTGTGTAGTGTGTCCAGCACAGTGTTGGGTTGAAGCACAGACCAGTCAACAAAGGAAAACTCCAAGCTTGTGAGCTTCACTTTCTCAGGTTGGCTCATGTCAGTTGGCTCCACTATCTCTGGGCCTGTAGTGAGGCAGAACATCCTGAGATGTTCTGAATATAAGGGCACATTGGAGCAAGCCTTCATGGTGTTGAGGAAGTAAACAGTTAGGAAGGGACTGGGGACAAGGTGGTGTGTTTGCAGGACATGACTTCAAGTGACCTACTTCCTCCAGCTAGGTCCACCATCCTGTGTTCAACACCTCCCAGTTATGTCAGTATGTAATGCCATCAAGGGTTTAATCCACAGCTCAGATCAGAGCCCTAAGGATCCTATCACCTCTCAGCGACTTTATCCATTAGCTGGGGTCCTGGAGACCAAGCATTTGAGGATATACTATATTCAAATCAGAATAATCTCTAGAGACTTGTGTATTGAGGGCTTGGTCCACAACTCAAGGCATTGTTGAGAGTCAACTGGGTCATGTAGGGTTCCAGCCTCATCAATGGATCGACCAGCCTGTGGTGAATTCATACACAAGTGAATATTAGAATATGGGGGCTAGTTAGAGAAAACTTGTCACCAGGGTGTACAATGTCTTGCCCCTGGACCTTTGGTTTGTTGACTTCTTGGTTGCCATGAGGTGAGCAGCCTCCTCTACTCCATGCTCCTAGTATCAATATGCTGGGCTCCACCTCAGGCACACAGCAACGCAGCCAGCTAATCATGGGCTTAAAGTTTCATAGCTGTGAGCCAAAAAAAATTCTTCCTCCTTTAAATGGCTTGTCTCAGTTACTTATCACAGCAACACAAAGCTAACTAGACTTCCTGGAGGAAGTGAATCTATTTGGACACGGAGGGCAGCAAAGGGAAGGTGCTGAGTCCAGCCAAGGCTCCCTTATCTCGGAGCTCTCTTCAGAAGACATAGTGCCAAGCTTTGGAAGGGCACTTAGGAAGGATTTTGCAAAGAAGGAGACATATGCTCCCTCCCAGTCATCACTGAGAGGTACAGAATGCTCTGATTGCCTTCACCCAGGGGATCTGCTTAGAAATGGCAGATTTGAATTCTACCTGAATATTCAAATTAGGGAAATTTGGGGGACCAGATGGTGTCACAGAACCGCACGGCCCTGTCTCTTCTCTGGTCCTGTAATGAGTTCATTTACAAAGGCTACGTGCCTCTGCCTGGCTTTAGGGAACTAAGGAGAGAGACAAGACGGGGACATTCTCCACAACCTTAATGAAGTGTCTTGATGTGGGCGCCCTGCATTTAGCAATTGGGGGAGAGAATCAGATCGGACCAATTACAGGGACATCTCATTTATCTGTCTGCATCAGGGAAGAAGTTGTTAAAACTAAATGGATTTTACAGATAACCAAATCTTAATTCTCTGGGCACCAGAGTTCCATGCCCTTGTTGTTGGAAATGTAAAGGGATACTTGACACTAGACCAAAGCTCTTCAGTCTGTGCTGGTAACTCAGTTGTCTTCTTATACGTGCAGGGCCAGATAGACTACCCAAATTCATAAAGGACTTACCCTACTCTTTCCCTCCCAGCATTCATGGGTCCTCAGGCTACTAGTAGCTCTGTCCGAGTCAGCCTTTGCCAGTGGGATGTGGGAAAGAAGAGACTGTCACCAGACATAGAAAGTGACATGGGAAGAAGCCCTCCTACTAAGGCAGTGTGAGGGATGAACTGTGTGTGCCCCTAGTGTTACCATCAAAGCCCAGTCAGGGGTGAGCACCAGTAACAGTGCACTTGGAGACACAGGCACAGATAAGGGTTAATGGGATATGTGGGCCCTAATCCAGCACAGCTGGTGGGTTAGCTACTTTTCTTGTTGCTATGACAAAGTATGCGACAAAATTAACTTAAGGAAGTGTGTTAGGGTTCTCCAGAGGAACAGGGCTGCCAGACTGGATGTATATTAAAAGGGAATTCATTAGACTGGTTTACATGATACTGTCTGGGTGGTCCAGCAATGGCTGCCTTCACACTGAAGAGACTTATAAGGATCTAGTAGCTGCTCAGTCCCTGAAGCTGGGTACTTCAGTAGACCCAATGCAATGCTGAAGGCCTGGGAGATTTTTGGAGAGCTATCAGTCATCAGTCCACATTGAAAGGCCAGAGAAGCAGGGTTCAGATGTCAGGGGAGGATCACAGCAGTGAGCAGAGGAAAGCAAGATGACAGATGGGGTTGATGAACTCACCAGTGGCTGCAAAAGGCAGAAAAAGCAAACTTTTCCCTCAGACCTCTTTGCATCTAGGCTACCATATTTAGGGCGTGCCTCCTAATTTCAATAACTGTAACCAAGAATATCCCTCACAGGCATACCCAAAGGCTAACCTAATCTAGAAAATCCCTCTGAGATGTGCCTAGAAATTTGTCTACTGGGTGCTTCTAGGTCCTGTCGAGCTGGCAAAATTAATTGTCACAGGAAGGAAAGTTAATTTGGGTTCACAGTTTGAAGGTATAGTCCGTCATGGTGGGCAGACATGACAGAGGGAATTTGGGGTAGCTGGTCTCATGTCCCATCAGGAAGCACAGAGAGAAATGAATGCTGGTTACTCCACTTGCCTTTTCCTTTTTATGCAGTCTGGGGTTCTAGCCCATGGGATGGTACCATCCAGGGTTAGAGCGGGTCCCTCTATCTGAATTAACCTAATCTTGACAATCTCTCCAAGATACACCCAAAGCCTTGTCTCTTATGTGGTCCTAGATCCTGTCAAGTTGACAGTTAATATGAACCATCACCACTGGGGTCCTCAAGAGAAGAAGAGATCATAATGTAAGTACAAAGGATACCAAGAGGAGAAGAACATGGCATCTTCAAGCTGAGGAAAGAGACCTATTAAGAACTAAGCCCCGCCCCCCCAAAAAAACAATATTAACTTCGTAGGTTATGTACATAGATGGCTGAGTTACTGATGTCTATCTGTTTCTCAATGGACGTTTTAACATTCTACTATGGACACATCCTGACTCCACCAGTAAATGCAGTTACCCAGTTTCAGATCAGTTTCTTTTAAGAAAACTGTCTTGGTTAGGGTTTCTACTACTGTGATAAACACCATGACCAAAATCCACTTGGAGAGGATAGGATTTATTTCATCTTATGGTTCATGGGCCATCATCCAGGGAAGTCAGAGAGGAACTCAAGGCAGGGCTCACAGAGACTGAAGCAGCAGTCACAGAGACTGAATGGGTCTGTAGTAGGTCCTCTGCATATACGTTAGGGGTGTGTAGTCTGGTGTTCTTGTGGGACTCCTAACAGTGTGAGTGGGGGTGTCTCTGACTCTTTTGCCAGCTTTGGGGACCCTTTTTCTCTTACTGGGTTGCCTTGCCCAGCCTTGATGTGAGAGGGTTTGTGTCTGGTCTCACTGTATCTTGTTGTACCATGTTTGGTTGCTGTCCCTAAGAGACCTGTTCTTTTCTAGGGGGAGAAGGGGAGGAAGTGGATCTGCACGGGTGTGTGTGTACTGAGAGGGAGGGGAAGCTGTGATTGGGATGTATTGTACCAGAGAATAATAAACAAAAAAATTAATTTTTAGTAAGCATAAAAAAGAACTAAGCCCTGATCATTTTGACCTCCAATAGTCAGCTTCTAGACTGGGAGAGGGTAGTGGTCCATTGCTTAATACCAAGACCATACATTTGGTTTCAAGTTATTGGCTATTTAGTTACCAGATGCAGAAAGGCCTCCTGCTGTTGTGGACCAGTAAGTCCTCAGACTGTCACCTGCTCTACCCTGGAGAGGAAAGGAAGAGCAGTCACAGGAGGAAGCAAAGGGTTCCTCTTCATGAGTAAGATGGAACTTCCCACGCGATGGGGCTCGGCTGATGGGGCATCTTCCTCAGAGGTAGAGAAGAACTAGCCTCCAGCAGGAGAATTGAGGGCCACCTCCTTAGGCCACTGGTGATCATTTCAAGCAAAAATACTAGACATACCTTGCCTACACTGGTCGTTACCTGCTCCTGCAAGCCCAGCTCATGCCACATGGGTTTTGTCATCAAGGATTCCTGGTGTGACATGGGCTTGTTCCGTACTCAAAGTGTCTTGTGTTCATGACAAGAAAATCCATCTCCACCTAGGGAGCCTCTGAAAGCACTTTAATGACCTGAAGGAGCCAGCAATCAGCTCACCAGAATGGTTTTGTCAGGTCCCAAATGAGCAGTGGCCGTGCAGGTGGGCTTCCACTTCATAGCTGATGCTTTGGAAATACACTTAAGGGGAAATTACACACCCTCCCCACCAGCACAGGAAGGCAACCCTCCACCCACAGACTCAGGGTGGGAGCTGGTAAGCAAGTTGCTCCCATTCTTCAGGTCAAGGACAGTCAGTACTGTGAGTCTGCAAAACTCCTAAGCACTCTAGAATTGTGTGTCAATGAAACATAGCATTCCAGGGTACTCTATAACAGCCATCCCCCATCTCAGGAGTTAGCTCAAGACCTTTCATTTTTATTGCTCATGAGTCCAGCTTCATTACAGGTCTGCAGAAGGCTGCAGTTGCTAGGATAGCTCAGCTCACCTCTACAGAACTCCAGATGTTTAAGATGAGCTTCCTGTTACTGCATCGAATAGACTCAGCTCCCTTGAGATACCTGGTATTGTCACCCCATAAAGTACCCAAGTGTGTATTCTTATATGGAGACAGAAACACCAGCTGGCAAAACCATGTTCTTCCAAGCAGGAAGGGAAATGGCATGTGCCCTTGAAGCTCCCTCCCCTTTGTCTACTGATATCTCACAGGCAAAGGAGGTGGCACAGCCAGAGTCTGAGACAGTGTGTAGGAGGGGGACACAGGTACCCCACAAGGACAGGACACAGATGACATCTAAGATAATTAATATTATCAGATTGACAGGATCTAGAATCAGCATGCAAACAAACCTCTGGATGGCCTAGACCAGCAGGTCATTTTTTTTTAGTGACTGGGTCCTGATGGGGAAGTGCCAGGGAATGAAAAAAAAGAGAGAAAAATAAAAAGATAAAAGCTGTGGTTGAGAGGTCTTGCACAAACTTTATCTTGTGTCAAGCAGGTTTATTAAGAAGTATAGCACTGCCAGAGGAGTCAAGGATGCCATGAGAATAGAGCCCTTCAGCATTAACTAAGCATGGCTCATAGAGGCTCACAGAGATGGAAGCGATAATCAGGGAGCCTGTATGGGTCTATGCTAGGCCCTCTACATACATGCTCTGGTTGTGTAGCTTGGTGTTCTCGTGGGTCTCCTAACAGCAAGAGTGGGGGTGTCTCTGACTCTTTTGCCTGCTCTTGGGACCCTTTTCCTCTTACTGGGTTGCCTCTGTCCAGCCTTGATATGAGGGTTTGTATCTAATCTTGCTGTAACTTGTTACACTGTGATCAATTGATATCTCTGGGAAGCATGCTCTTTTCTGAAGGGTAATGGAGGAGTGGAGGCGATGAAGAGGGGAGGTGGGAAGGGACTGAGAGGAGTGGAGGCAGGGGAAACTCTGGTCAAGATGTAATGTATGAGAAAATAATTTTATATGTATATATATATATATATATATATATATATATATATGGTTTTTCAAGACAAGGTTTTTCTCTGTGTAGTTTTGGTGCCTGTTCTGGATCTCACTCTATAGACCAGGCTGGCCTGGAACTCACAGAGTTCTGCCTGGCTCTGCCTCCTGCGTGCTGGGATTAAAGGCATGCACCACCGCCATCTGGCAAGAATAATTTTTTAAAAAATATTTTAAGAAAGAAGTATAGCATTTTATATACGATTTGCAGGGTGGGTAGCCAATGTCAGCAGACTGCTATGTCAGACAAGTTGGCAAAGAGAACACAGGATACCTCAGACACAGCTGCCTTAGGGCTGACAACCACAGCCCAGAGGGAAGAGACCAGTCTGCAGAAGCTGCAACCTTGACTGCTTCAAGTCATTGGCTCTATCCCTAGACCAACCTTGCCAAGCCCACTCCTGGACGAGGACATAAAACAGAAGTTCCTTTTGTCCTTTCAATGGGGCTTCTGAGAAAGTCTTGGACCCATCTGGGCATGTCTGTGAAGGATTATCTAGGTTAGACTAACTTAGGTTGGAAGACCCACCTTCAGCGTAGAGAGCACTATTCTATGGGCTAGAGGCATGGACCAAATAAATGAGAGAAAGTAAGCTGAGCACAGGGTTCATTTTTATTTCCACAGATATAATGGGGCCAGCTGCTGTGACTTCCTCCCCATGACAGACTGCACCCTTAAACTGTGAGCTAAATAAACCTACTTTCCTTGAAGTGTTTTTGTCAGGTTCTCATCACACTGATGACACAAATAACTAAAACACACACCCTGGGGATGCTGAATATCATGGTTGGAGCCAGTGTGCCCCTAAGCACAAATGCCATGATGCTCTTGATTCGGCAGAACTGGGGAGAGTGAGACTATCCCAAACAGAAGCTCTGAGTTTTCCCAGGCTGAGAAGCCTGTGCTCAAATCAGAAAATGAAAAATCACGGCTCTCAGAAACCTCATTCTCACTCTTTCCAATCAGCTCTGCCTCCCTCGGGTAACACGACTGACTTCTAAATTCCTAGATTAGTTTAATCTGTCCTTGTTCCCAGTGATGTATGTAACTCCCTGATATCTGGCTCTGCTCTCCCAGCATTACGTTTATGTGTTTCGTCCACACAGGTCTTCAGTGGAAGGCTGCATATCCATGCTATAGAGAGAACAGAGAAGGAAGACCCCCTGATATGCTGGACCAGGAGCTGTCTGAAGGCTTCCCAAGTAGAGGGGTGTGGCTCAGTGCACCTGAGGATGGTGCAGGGTGGCAGATGAACATGTGCAGGCTGGGTTTTTTTGGGGTGGGTGGGTGGGAGGGGGTGGGTTTATGCTTCAGGTTGAAAAACTAGGAATGTCCTGACTGACTTGGAGCAAGTTTCACTCCAACAGTGTCAGGGTTCTGGACCAACTTTTTTTCTAAATGTCTTTATTGGTTTTTAGTCACCTTGGAGAAAAGTCTGAGGGACATACTATGATTTCCATTTGATTTTGTGTTACTCAATGGTGGGGAAAATGAGTAGAATAGGACACGATGGCCACTAGGATATTCTTTTCTGAGGTGGATCTACTAAACTGATTGTCTGGTCCTGATGTATGATATGTCAGCTTCTTAACAGATATGTAGAAATCTCGAAGGTTTTAGATTTTAGCTGTGTGCTAGGTATAGGCACTGAGTATTTAGCTACCCACCCTGTTGGTTGAGTTTGGATTTTCTCAATGATATCCTTAATCCTAACATGGTTTCTCTTGTTTTAAATCAGTGGCTCTCAACCTTACTGATGCTGTGACACTTTAATACTTGTGGTGACTCCCAACTATAAAATTATTTTCATTACTACTTCATAACTGTAATTTTGCTACTGTTATGAATTGTAATGTAAATATCTGATATGCAGGATATGTGATATGTGACACACACACACCCCCAAAGAGGTCGCAACCCACAGGTTGAGAACCACTGTTTTAGATCCCCTACAGATGGCATTGTTGTATCTTTCTAAATAAAACGTAGCCTGTCCCAAGATAACAAGTGGTTTCTAGCTTAAGTTGATATCACTCAGAATCAACTTACCCATTCCTTGGGAAAACTGGGAATGTTCTCACTGATACTGCAAATCAAGCGTTCCCACTCATGAAGGTTGTTTCCACCTGTGTTGACTGAATTTCTTCAATTTCCTCAAGAGAATTGGGTAGCTGAAGTGTAGAGGTCTTCCTTGCCTTTGATTTTCTTCCCCAGAATCCAGTGTTTGGATGCTGCTCTTGTGGTATTTTAGAATTCTGTCCCCATTTGTCGCCGTCTTAGACAGTCGAGATTGATGTGTGTGAATTCGCCCTGACTCCAGTGACCTTGCTAAAGTCACTTATGAAATGCAATAGTTTGTGAGTGGAATTGGGTTTTTTTTCCACACTCACATTCCTGTCACCTATGACTAATTGCAAATGCTTTTCTTCCTTCCCAACCTCAACCCAGCACCTATTTCTCTCTGGCCACTGCAGGATCCAAGTGTCCACACTCCTGTTCCTGTGCAGATCTCAGGGCAAGTCTGTATTTCACCACTGATGATTTCCAGGGTAGAACTCTCTGTTGCTGTTCTTCATCAGAGTAATGAAGGTCTCTTTTATTCCAGAGCTTTGGTTTTTGAAAGTCATGAGTTGATGCTGGCTTCATCAGCACATTTCCCTGCTCCTATCAAGAGAGAATCGGCTGATTGCCCTGCGCTTTTTCTGACAGCCTGTTGTGGTATTTTGATTTTTATCAGTGCCGAACCACAGCTCCTTGATAGAATAAACTCAAGTGGTCACAATGCATACAGCTAAGTGAAATGTATCAAGGTATAAATAGTAGGGAAGAAAATGCTTAGATTTTTTTTTAACCGCACAGTAGTGTGAGTTTTATCAAAGTATTTGCCCAGGTGACACCAATTAGATAGGAATCTAAAACACATCCACCTCCTCAAAGATGGAACGTCTCTCCTGCTGTTTCTCAGTCAATTCTCATTCCCCAGCCTGAAGAACCCGGCATGTGATCTCTGTCACGTTGTATTAATTTTCCTTGCTCTAGAACTTCTATCATGTGAAAATGCACAGCGTGTATGCTTTTTGTGCCCACGGATGGTCCATTTGCTGGGAACGGTCCCTGGCAGAGACATCACATTTCACACACATCCATAATCCCTTTTTAAAAATGGAATTCATCTTGGGGGAAATTTATTTTTTATTTTTCTTTTAAAGGAAAGTAAAATCAACTGAATCCACTTTACCTGTGTCCCTCGCTGTTAATGTCTTCCGTCACCACCGTACGCACGCCACTGGGAGAGACTGGTGTTGGTGAATTACCATGAGTTGAACTCCAGCCATCAGCTTTCCACTAGGGTACCTGAGCCCATCTGCTACCCACTCAGGACACTGAGCGACTTTGGGGAGCCTGTCTCTTCGCCTCCAGCCTGTGGCTGCTTCCTCTTACACACCTTTTGCTAACCCTCTTCTTGTAGAAGAGTTCTACAGGCAGGAAGTCTAAACGTCATGGATCTTTCTGTTGTGGTCTCATTTGGAGGGGCAGTGACCAGTTTAGAGGGATACCCACAGATACCAATGCCTGCTTTCATCACAAGGTACAGACATGCTGCTTCAGGAACTGCTGGGCCCTGAGTGGCTTGGGGGCATCTCAACTGTGTGGAGGGTAGAATAGAGAACATGACCATCTATGGTAATAGTCCCCACACTCACCAGTGAGCAGGTCTTGCTGGAACATTCTCTGTTGGTTGTTAGGGTTCTCCCAGAGAGTAAGGCAGCATTTTCCTTCCTAAAGATCCTGAGTTCTGCAAGAGTTATCCATGCTTGCTTAGTGTGTATCATCCCCCTGTGGTCTGAGGTCGGGTGGAAAGCCCTACCACAAACAGCAGCAACATCGTATGCTATGATTCCAGGCCCACCTGCAGGGGCTTGACCACTGAGTTGGGCAGGCAGGAGCTACCCCCCTAAGCCTCCCATGACCAGGGTTAAAGAGCTCATGGCGGCAGTGTGCTCCAGGCTTCCTTCCCCCCCCCCGGGGGGGGCTAGTAAATCCCCTGCTTCCCCTTCACATAGAGCAGGTTTGGGGACCAAAGTGCAGTTGCTGCTGGGGACAGAGTTTATATAGGGAATGGCCACTCTGTGTCTGTCCAGAGTACCCCTTGTTTTCTCATAGGAGACTCCTGAGCAAAAGGCTGGGCCAAGTGTGAAAATTGTCAGCTAAGGGCTAAGGAGATGGGCCCGAGGGACCACCGCCAGTAGGAGCTGACGACAGTCACATTAGAAACAGGACGTGTCTCTATTCTTTAGCTGTTTAACAAATTATTTAAAAATCAATTTTCCATTTCAAAGTGAGCTAAAAAGATAAGCTCAGTGGGGGAAAGGGTACCAGATGTTTTCTTACAAAAACCACAATGTCAGAAAAAAAAAGAAAATGAAGCTGTAATATGTTTACTGAGAGCTGGGGGTCCTGCCTGGTCCCTGAGGAAGCTCCTTAAAAGGTTTTCCATCTTTTCAGATTTCTGTCTGGGGCTTGTTTGAGCACTCTGGAAGCCCAGCATGGCTCCTGGTTTGGGAGTTTATGAGTTTGTTTAATGCTCGCTGCTTGAGTACTTTAGAGCCTTAGCTAGGCTGTGCTCGGCCAGCCTTATTACCTCCTCCCTCAGGCTCTCTACAGCCAGGGTCCTGGCAGGCAGTGCCTTCCAACTCCATGAAGAGACTTCCCTCTTATTGACACCAGCCTTTCCACCCTCCTCTCAATCTGTTTTCCCTGGGAGGAAGTCTGTGTGCAGGTGTCCAGCGTGTCTTTAACTCATGGACAGTTCCCTTAACAGTCTTTACTGTTGGGTGTGGCATAGAGTTCCTTGGTGGCTGACTATGTGGCAACCTGGAATCCTGTGGTCTGGAGGAAAGCAAGAATTTACTGGGCAAAAAGCCCTGTCGTCTTCCCCAGCCTTCTGTACCACGGAAACTGCCCAAAGCATCATGCAAAACACAAGCAGTGTAAAATCCAAAGGCAGTGTGCAGCCACAGGTGGCATTCACCCCATGGGCAGTATGCACCAGACTGCTTACAGGTCTACTTACAGGTCCCTGAAGTGGCAGCACTTGTTCCAAACAGGACTGACCAAAGAGTGAATCATGGTGGATAAAAATATAATCAGATAGGCTGTTCGTTGATACTCAGAAATTTCCTCTTGGCCCTAGTGTCACCAGGGCGTGGTTCTAGCCGGCTGCACACATCTTCTGCTTCCAATTCTCCCACCCTTTTAGCATAAACAGACTCCACAGAGACCTACTCTGACCCAGTCCTGCACCGAGGGGAGGGGGAGGTTCTACATCAGTGGTTCTACCATGCATACTACTAGTCTGCTAAGCAGGATGGCACTTTGATGTTTTAATTGCACCATCAAAAAGTTCTACTCTTTCTCCTCCATACTCTGCCCTTTCCACCAGCTGGGAATCAAATCTGCATCCCAAGCAGGAGGCTGGCCAAGTGAGTGGGAGGTCAGGGCCAGGATAACTGGACTACCTTAATAGGGCTTCTGGATCGTGACACACTGCCGTTCACACCTGCCCAGCTGTGCGAAGTCTGCACTGTTGAGAGACATTCTCTCTCTGCTCACACAAGGTTGCCCAAGTTCACTCTTGCTGCAGCCCAGGTAGGGGGTGACAGAAGAGAAGAGAGTATGCTGTGACCCAGGGACAGTCAACAGGCCCTTGGCTCTCTAGTCTGATGACCAGATTCCATGCTCAGTTCATTTTGGGGCTCAGTGGCCAGCTCCTTCCCTGAGTCTCTGACCGGATAAGGTCACCCACATGGTGTTCACATGTGCCTCACCCTTCTGCCTCCCTGTCCCCTCATATAAGACTGCAGGATCAGGTCTGCACTCCCTAACTCATTCCCTCTAGTCCTGTTTGCTCCTCATTCACACTGTCAGGCTTAGGCTGTCATTGCTACAGAAATTGGACTTGTCAAAGTCACCAAGGATGCCCACATTGGCAAATCCAATTATGGGTTTTCAGCCCTGTCTGGTGTGACTTCCTCCTGGCCCACCTGCCCTTTCCCTGATTTATTTACTTTTGGCCAAGAACCTTGAGCACATCAGCAGTCTTCAGAGAAACCAATGTGTGCACACAAGAATATATGTCCACAGCTTTGCCTATGGAGGCATATGTCCAAGATACATAACATTGACTCAGTGGTAGAGCACTTGCCTAGCGTTTGTGTGGCCCCAAGTCCAATACCCAGCACTTCCTGAAAAGAATAAAGAAATAATAGAGGTTAATTCTGACTGTCCACTGGACAGGATTACGAGATGTTTAGGACATTCCCCAGACACACCTGTGTCTGTGAGGGTGTTTCCAGGGAGGGTTTCACTGAGAGAAGAAGACCTCCCCCTGAATGTGGGCAGCATCATCTCATGCGCTGTGGCCCTAGACTGACAAACAAAAACAGAAGACATTCAGCCAAGCTCCATCATTCACCTTTCTCTGCTTCTTGTTCCAAGATGCAAAGAGGGGAAAAGCCCGGGCCACTACGCCTTCCCCTTAAGACACTTCCTAGATGTCTGGTCAGAGCAACAAGAAAGGGAACTGATGCTCACACATGTGTGTGCATGCATGTATGTGCATGCATGTGTGGGGAACTGAAGATGTTTTAAGCGATCAGTCCGTGAGACCATTGAGGTGGGACTCTGCTGGCTCTGGGCAGATGGCAAGCTGGAGACTCAGGGAAGGGCTGATCGGTACTACAGCTTGAGTCTCAGGCAGAGTCTCAGACATTGAGACAAGCACATGGCCCTCCACACTGTGGGTGGGTGTGGTCCAGTCAGCTGAAGGCCTCAGAGAAAAGACCCAGGCCAGTGAGGATAAGGAGGGTCTACCGTGGTATGTACTTGTCCTTCCATGCCTCATTTTTCACCCCCACAGGTGAAGTGACCCATGACCTCAATGGGTTACACTCTTCTCAGGCTGCTGCTGAACCAGCTGGACAACCACAATCCTGTCAAATCCCTCTGCCTCACTGTCATCATGACTATGACCCAAACAGCCTGCAGCATGCCAAGGGTGCAAAGGTGAGGACTAGGTCACCCCACCCTGTTCGCTGGCTGGAGGATTCCTAAGACTACGGACTGTGGACTGGGGCAGAGGTGACCCGGGAGAGCAAGGAAAAGTCCACCCTCCACATGGGCGTTTTGGGTGCAGATTACCATATAAGCTGAGCAGAGGCTGTGACATAGAAACTGGAAGGGAGTCAGGGTCCCTGGTTCTTAACTGCAGGTGCCACCTGGGTCACAGGTCATGAGAATCATGAGGAGTCCAAAGGCAGAGAAGGTCCTGAAGTCCCTGTACAGCATCTTTACACTGCTAAATAAGGAAATCCAAGCAGACCTGGGCCTTCGCCAGATAACTCCACCAGCCCAGCTGACCAGCAAGTGGGACACACACTGGCCTGGCTCACATCTATATCATTCTAATTTAAAGGGTAAACATTAGTGAAGAAGACATGACTCTTGCTTAGCCCGTTGGTCCAGCTCATAGGCAAAGGTGCAGCAAGAGCTCTGGTGAGGGCCCTGCAGGAAGGATGAGGAGGGATGTAGAAGAGGCAGCAAGGACAGAGGCTTCAAGGACTGAGGGGGCCCCTGGGCTACAGAAGTTATGGGTGCATCAGCCAGCGGTCACTTTGGCCTTAGTGAAAGTGGAGTAAGTGGACACTCTTGGCCTAGGTGGTTATTCCACATTGAAAGGTGCAGGGCCAGAAGGACAAAGTGGCCTGGTGTGGGGTGGAGCCCAGGGAAGCCAGATGTGGGGCGGAGCCCAGAGTGGCCAGATGTGAGGCAGTCCTGAGGCTGAGCTTCTGTGGTCAAGGTCGGTGCTCAGCTTGGACTATCATCACTCTGACCCCGAGAGCCAAGAAGGAGACAGACATCACAGAAGAAGCTTGGAGCCGTCTGAGGCTGCTACCCCCTTTCAGCTCTGACCCCAGTGTGGGGGCCCCGTACCCCTCCTTTCAGTTTCATGCACCTCTGCCATTTTTACTGCCCTGACTTGAGATGTGGCTTAGCCAATGATTTTGGGGAGTCACCAAGTAGAGGACTCAATGTGACTCTCTGGAGTCCTCCAAGGCACAGGGGCAGGGGACATGAGGACATGTGGACAAGAGCTTTGGGTAAGAGGCCTGGCTGTCCAGCTTTGAATCCCAACAGTGTGACTCATGGACTACCAAAGCTAAACTAGGCTGAGCCTAGTGACCATCAGATGCACCCATGTCCCTTCTGATCAAGGGACTCATCCCCGTTGCTCCCTGCTCTCTCCAAAGCCAGCAAGTAAACACAACCATCCTTTGCTCTGTCCCCTCAGCAAAGCAGCAGATCACAGAGAAAAGATCCAGACAGGGGACAGCCTCCAGGAGGCAGGCGCCCCAGGACCGCTTTGAAAAGAGACTCACTCTGAAAAGATACTCCCTGGGGTCAGAGGGTCAGCATTTGTTCCTGGCATCAAGCAACAAAATGAGAATGCTCACAGTCCTCGGCTGCACTCTTTGTAAGGACACAAAACTGGATTTATAAATCTCCTTGGAACTACAGTGCAGCAACAGGCAGGGGCTGGTGTCAGGAGGCGCTGACCCCCCCCAGGAAGCACAGTCCCCAGCCCACAGCCTCGGACTTCTTTCCCCAGGACAGCATTAGCCACTTTATTTCCCTGTTCACAGTTTGCAGCTGCCTCCCTGTGCTCTTACTGAGAACTCCAGGGGATTGCTAACTTTCTCACATGGCTTTAAGCAGTACCAGAACCAGTCAGCCAGAAGGGAGGAGGAGAGATGCTGCCGAGAGGCTGGACAGAGACAGAGGACCAGGGCAAAGGTTAGGGAGAAATGGGGGCAGATACAGAGGGATGGTAGTGGCCCAGTGTACTGAAAGAATTGAGCTGTTGAGCCTCATGGAGGCTGGCTGCTCCTCAACCTGAATTTCTATTAACTCAAGGCAGGAGAGAGTTTGGGGAAGGCAGAGCGCAGCTTGATCTACTCCTTGCTTCTTGAACTCGTGGCCAGAAGGAAGTCTTGCCTGTTGGTCACGTGCTCAGCATGGTAGCCTTGTTATTGAGGCTTTCTCCTGGGAGATAGTTGCTTTGCTCCTGTGGCACAGGCACACAAAAGTGAACCTAGTTAAGTTAGGGCATTCTTCCACATGAAGCAAGTCAGCTGTCTCCACAGCTACAGTGGGAACCCCAGTGAACACTCACCCGGCAGGTAAAGGGCAGCCGCTGCGCCTGGATACCACGCTCCATTCTCTAGTCCAAATAGAAAATAAAGTGACAATTGACCAAAATAGTTTTGAAATAAATGATGGTCACTGTCTCCCCAGACAGTCAGAAATGGGAGAGATTACTGCAAAGCTTATTCTTTTCGTGAAAGGGTAAAACCATTGGATTCTCACGTGTGCAATCTCAGACTAAATGGCCCATTTTACTCGTATCCTGTTATTCCAGGAAACTTTGGGAAGATACACTCCATAGAGCATAGCCTAGGAGAGTTAATTTTTGCTTTTCTCCACTGGCACCTTCATTCCCACACTCAGTGTGGACACACACTCACTTTTAAGTCTCTCTCTAGATCCAATATGCTCCGCATTTGCATTCCTGACTTTAGACCCCTATATAAACAAAGAGGGCTGGCAGGGAATCTCCACACGCAGGGAGGCACGCTCAGGGTCATTCCCAGAACTGTCATCTGCCCTGTGGTCCTATCCAGGTTCACAGACATTCTCTTTACTAACTATACCCAACCTGCTTCCAGAACCAGATTCCACTCAGCTTAAAGGTCACAGGTCTGTAGACCAACTAAAGAAAGCGAGGTGGAGGTGGAAAACAAGGTCTGTGCTGTGGGCAGCCATATGCACTCAAATAGCAACCATATCTATGCACTACGGGTAAGTACATTACAGTCAAGAGTGAACCGCCACCAGTTGGGCACACGGCTGGGGCCACCCTGGGAGGCCAGCGCTAGGATGACATTCCAACCAGGCCTCCTGCAGGGGATCTTCAGGTGGCCCTGCAGAGCTCCCCAGGAGCCAGCTCCGCAGGAGTCTGATGCTGATGAAGGCTCAGTGACCTTCCACAGGACTGGACCCAGGACGAAGGTCACCCGGAGGGCTATATATATATTGGGTGTCTTTTAAAGGAGTTGGATTTCTACTCAGTGGTGTAAATCCTAAACTGTGGAGCCCTGAGCAGCTGCATTGTTCAGGAGCTGGAGCCATAGAGACATGGTTGGGGAGAGTGAGGGATGCTGGGGGCGTCTGTGAAGCACTGTGAAGAGTGGTAAAGAAAGGTGAGGGACAGCAAAGCCCTACAGATGCCAAGGACGCCCCTGGATGGTTTCATGACCAGGCAGGCCCATGACTTGGAGCCAGATCTGCATCTCCCAAACCTTTCTCTCCTCCTCCTTCCTTCCTCTCTTCCCCTCCTTTTCTCCTCCCTCTGTCCTTTCTGCACTTTCTTTCTCTCCCCTTCTCTCTCTCCTCCCTCTTTTCTTACTGTGAGCATAGGACATGGACTCACTGTCTCCAGGCCACTCGCACAAGACGTCAGAGTAGGGTCATTTCATGTGATGCACACTGCCATGCCAGAACCCCAGGACAGGCTAGGGAGTGGAAAACCCTCCATAAACACTCACTTCTCTATCCAAAACTTGTTCAGAGGACTTTATCTATGATAAAAACACAACCATCATTACGTTGTTTATACTGGTAAATTGCCTGTGACCTAATGTTCCTCCCTAAGGAGAGGCAGGGAGCATTTTGTGTCTACACACATGTGCACACGTATAGATGTGAACAAGCACACATGTAGATGCACTCACACCGCCATCCACACTACAAACATGTGCACACATACTACCATGCACACTGCACACATGTGCGCACACACACCACCATCTACACTATACACATATACACATACCTCAGGCACACTTGTATTTGCAAGAAAGGTATTACAGTCTAAATCTGAAATATATCAATATTTGGAAAGAATAACAAACCTGAATAGAGTAAGGCAAATTCTAAAGCTGAAAACAGAAGGAAGGAGGAAGGCCGGCAGGGAGGCAGGGAGGGAGAAAGCTAGAAAGTTGTGTTTGCGCACAGCAGATGACACGGAGATAAGAGAAAATAACGAATTCACATGAATTATGAAAACAGCTCTCTAATTATGCAAAATTAGAAGGGTATATTCTGAGGACATTAAAATCTGACAATAAATGTTGATGTTTAGATTTTTGCCTGGATATTTGTGCTGAGTGCGGTGTTTGATTATAAATACGAAACAATTCTCTGTGAATGCCAAACAGGGCAAATGAGCAAATGAGCTGGGCAGAAACACAGCTGGGAGGGGATTGTCCCCGGAGTAGAATGCACGGAGAACTGGGAGGCGTTGGTTTTCCACTGGACGTGAGCTTCTTAAAGAGATTATTCTTGTATCTTCCCACTGAAAAAACCTTGAAGAATAACAGGACTAATGGGGCAATGAGGGGTAAGAAGAAGTACTGTGGTGGAATATGGGGAAGGGCCACAGATGCATCATACGCACGCATGAAAATGGCCCTATGTAAATAACTCTTTATAATGACAAGGAAAGAAACAAAAGCCAGATGTTCATTCCCGCCTGGCCAGAGGTCTTGGTGATGACCCTGTTCTTACACAAAGCATCAAAGGCTCCTGGGAGAACTAGCTGGTCCCAGGATAGGACCGGAGAGGCACAGACAGCACTGAACAGAATGAATGGTTTCCCCAGGACTGAAGGGACATATCCAGGGAACACAGGAGCAGCCAGGAGGGGGCACTCATAGGCCACATCGGGCTCAGTGGGAACTCAACAAGGGACACCAGTGATAGTTCATAAACCAGCAAATAAAATCTAATTGAGAACATGGCATAATAAAAATAAGAATTTTTAAACAAAAAGATACAAAACATTTAAGAAAAGAGACACAGGGGATGAAAGGGCAGAGTGTAGCCATTCAGAAAGGGCTGTCTGCAGAAGTGCCTCTGCTCAGGTACAAATAGTTAACTATGATGCAAAGTCCGAGGTGCAGTCTTAGAGAGACACAGTGGAGAGGCCTATAGAAGCACTCCAGACAACCTGTGAGCTGTGCAGGAGGTTCGTCTTCGGGATGCCACTGTCACCCACCAGTCCTGTCTCTAATCTTATCAAAAGACACCTCTCTAGGGGGAAGAAGCCCGCCATCCTGGCTGAGAGCTCCAGGCAGGAGGTAAGCTCTCCTGCTGCACACATCAGGCCAATGGGAAATAGCAAGACCATCCTCGACTGAGGCACAACTGTGGAGACAGACACCTGTGAAGAGAATCTACAGAGGACAGGAGGCTGAGCCCACACACAACCAGGTAAGCCTGGGTCACAGAGAAACCATCACTAGCTGGATTCTGGAGACAGTGGAACGGTGTGACCATGGAATCTTGTCAGGTGAAGGATCTTCTGCTTCACAGCGCCAGAGCTCTGAAGACTGGTGTGCACAGGAAGGGACTGGTGTCATGGTGTGCATGGGAGGGACGGGGGTCATGGTGTGCATGGGGAGGGATGGGGGTCACAGGTTTGCATGGGTAGAGGAGGGAGTCATGTTGCACGGGGAGGGGCAGATGTCATGGTATACACAGGAAGGGACAGGTGTAATGTGTGCATGGTATGCACAGTGAGGGAAAAAGTGTCATGGTGTGCATGGGAAGGGATAGGTGTCACGGTATACACAGGGAGATATGGGTGTCATGTGTGCATGGTGTGTAAGAGGAGGGATGGGTGTCATAGTGTACATGGGGAGGGATGGGTGTCATGGTGTGTATGGGGAAGGATGGGTGTCATAGTGTACATGGGGAGGGATGGGTGTCATGGTGTGTATGGGGAAGGATGGGTCTCATCCATGCCCTCCTGGCCTAGAGGCCACAGGCAGAGGGAGGGGCTGCTCACTGAGCATGGAGCAGGGCCTGACACTGGACTCTCCCGCAGCCCAGGACTTCCCCACGTTTTTCAGTCCACATCTATGTGTCAAGGATTCAATCTTAGAAGGACAAGCTCACATGGGATAAGTGAAGAAAAGAGCAAACATCAGTCATGTGACCCTCTGCTATCTCAGGAAGGTCTCAGAGAAAAGAGCCCCACACCATGAGAGGAGGTTGAGACAGGGAAGCATCTAAACTTCTCCAAGGAGAAGCTCCATGGCATATTTATGTCCACTTTCTCCTACCATCCAGTGGAGAGAAAGGGTAGCCATCATGCTTTGGCCTGAGAAGTCTCAGAGCCATGAAGACACCACGCCAGCTTTAGTGACCAGGGGCTTCCTCTGGCCCTCATCTACAGTCAAGGCCTTCAGGATCCACCAGCTGACTCTTGTGTTGTTTCTGTGGACAGATGAGTGGAGATCTCTCTCCTCCCTGTTTACAGAGGACATCCCCACCTGAAGAAAGAAATGAGTGGTGATTGAATGCTCAGTTTGTTATCTTCCTTCAACCCACAGGTCCCTGCTGTCCACCTTCTGTTAGCCCTGGGCTGCAGGCAGGTCAGAGCATAACTCCTCAATTGGCTTCCCCTTCTGGGTACATTTGCTGCAGTGTTGAATCTTAGGAGCCAGGTGAACTTCTGTACTGTTTTGTACACAGAGAATCACAGGGCACCTGGGGCAGGGGGCGGATGGGGCAGGGAACGGAGGAGGAGATCACTTGTCTTTTCATTGAGTGGAAGGAAAACAAATATGGTGACCGTAGGCATGCTCCTCACAGCCATTCAAAAAAGCGGGAGTGTGTGGGTCACAGACGTCTCCATTCTCTGAGGGATCAGAGCTCTGCCCAGGGGGCCCCTCTGCTGAAGGATGCTGCCACTGACTGTGAAGATAAGAAGTGTGCACAGGAGCCTAGCAGTGCAAAGGGACACATCACCTTGGAGCATCAAAGGCTGGTTTCTCATGTGCCGACTCCTAGGGCATCAAAGGGAGGCCCGAGTGTTTGACTAGAGGAATAGACGGGTCCTTCCCTTCCCATCCTCAGCTCTGATCTGAGAGAATGGTTTCTTTCAAATCATTGTTCATTTTTAACCTGGCAGGAAAGTGAGCTTTCCTCCCCATTTGGTGCATTAAATGATAGCTCCTTCTAGAGGTCTGGCCCCAGATATGAATGGAGCTCCCCATGTATCAGAGTATGTCTTACACAACACAAGGCTGGGGATGTCACATGTACAAGGTGGCAGGTGAGACACATGCTTCTCTAGGTTGAGGTTTCTAAAGAAGGAGCTGTGCTCAGGTAGACATGCATGTATTGCCCACTGTCTCACTGTCACCCAGTACTTGCAAAGAGCACCTGAAAGTAGGGTTTATTTTGTCTCAGTGATTTGAGAGTTTGAGTCCATTGTGGATGGAAGAGCATGGCAGCAGGCACCTGAGGCTGTGGACCACATTGAATCTGCAGTCAGAAAGATGAAAGATGAATGCTGGTACTCATCCCACTTTCTACTTTTGATTCAGTTTGAGATCCAGCCCCCGGAATGGTGCTACCCACATTCCAACCATACTCAATCCTCTCTGCTAACACCCCTTAGAGGTGTGTCTCCTAGGTGATTCCAAATTAAGTCAAACTGACAAGGACAACTGACCATCAGAATGACAGGCCAATCTGATGGAGGCAATTCTTAATTTGAGGCTCCCTCTTCCCATATGTGCCAAGCTGGTAGCCAAGAGTAGCCACCACAGGGAACCACCCTGAATCTCCCTGACATGGTTCCAGTGTGAGCCATGACCCAGTCTCCCACACCTAACAGCAATGTCACACACACACCACAAATTGCTCAGGACAGAGAAGGCCACATCTGTCTTCTGAGGCCAGAACTCCTGCTGATGGCATCATTATCAGGCTCTGTGTCCTGGATGATGAAGTCCCTAGGTAGGTAATGAGAACCTGTTAGTAAGGTAGTGTGGCCACAGCCACCGGAATTAGAATTAGAAAGTGTGCATCCTGTAGGCAATATGGATAGGAAGGGTGGCTCCCCCTTGTGGATCTGGAGATGAGAGCAAGTTACCTCTTCTGCTCCTCCTCCTCCTCCTCCTCCTCCTTCTCCTCCCCTCTCCTCTCCTCTTTCTTCTTCCCTCCCTTCTTTCCTTCATCCCTTCCTCCATTTCTCCCCAATTACTATGAAGTCCTGGCTGGTTTGTGACTTACTATGCAGACCAAGCTGAGCTTGGGCTTGTAGCCAACCATTACCTCTGTATCCTGAGTACCAACACACCTAGCCTTTTTTTTCTTTGTATTTGTGTTAGCTAGTATTGATTGTCAGCCTGGCAGGATCAAGACTCACCTAAGAGACAAACCTCTAGGTGTGACAGGTTACCTAAACTATGTTAATTGAATAAAGACCCACACTTCCATTGAGTGGCAACTTTCCCTGGGTACTACTCTGTTGTGTGATATTTTCTTTGTATTCTGACAAATAAAGCTTGCTTGGAGTCAGAGAGTGGAGCTATCCACTAATTAACCATAGAGGTTTGGAGGACTGTAGAGAGGGGGACAGGAGATTGCTGTGGGATGGTCTGTATGTCAAGTGTGTTGCTGATTGGTCAGTAAATAAATCACTGATTGGCCATTGGCTAGGCAGGAAGTATAGGCGGGACAAGGAGAAGAATTCTGGGAAGTGGAAGGCAGAGAGAGGAGACACTGCCAGCCGCCACCATGACAAGCCACATGGGAAGATCCCGGTAAGCCACGAGCCATGTGGCAGGGTATAGATTAATGGAAATGGATTAATTTAAGATATAAGAATAGTTAGCAAGAAGCCTGCCACGGCCATACAGTTTGTAACTAATATAAGTCTCTGTGTTTACTTGATCGGGTCTGAGTGGCTGTGGGACTGGTGGGTGAGAGAGATTTGCCCTGACCGTGGGCCAGGCAGGAAAACTCTAGCTACAGGAGATGGTAAGGCGGGGCTGAGACAGGATCTCAGCCCTTTTTGGTCTGAAGAACGGAAGAGTAGGAAGTCACTGGTGGCTGCTTCCTGCTTCTCTGATCTTTCAGGGCTTTATCCTGATACCTGACTCCTGGTTTTTATTGATAAGATTAATTATATTTATGCATCACTACTCTCTTCTTTTATGCCCCAGCCCGCACATTAGTCCCTTTCTTTTCCTAGATAGTCTTATATATATTTTCTAGTCATATCACTGAATGCTTGAGCATGTGTGTCTGTGGTGAGTGTCTCTCTGTATGTATTTCTCTGTGTCAATATGTATATCTCTATGTGTGAGTGTGTATAATCTAGGATCCACAGAGGAGATAAAACATCTGCCTTTCTGAGTCTGGTATATTCTGTCTAATGTGATCATCTCTAGCTACACCCATTACCTGCAGGCAATTCCATTCTCCTTTACACCTGAATGAATACCCACTATGTGTAAGTGCTGCTTATTCACCTTAGTCATTAGTGACAGACATCCAGGCTGATTCTATAACGTGTGAACAGCCCTTAGATAAATACAGATGTGCTAGGGTCTCTGTGTTGTGTTGACTTAGCTTTCTTTGAGGGTAAACCCAGGAGTGTGTTGCTGGACCATATTGAAGTCCTGTTTTTAGTTTTTTGATGAGCTTCCTTAACTATTTTCATATTGGCTGTATTAATTTTCATTCACCAAAGCACCTGATTTTAAACTTCCCTACAGAGCTTTAGTGACAAAAACAGCATGGTACTAACATAAAAACAGAGACAAACAGAATAAAATAGAGAGTACAGAAATAAACCATACACCTACAGCCACCTGATATTTGACAATGGTGCCAAAAACAGACATTGGAGAAAAGACAGAAGTAAACCAAAGCATAAGGTCTGAGAGCTGACCTGACCTATATCATAAACACTCTTGATATAGCCTTTCAGCAAATCTAGAGGATGGTGTGCAAACATGGGATGGGGGTGGGGCAATGTTCTAGTTTGCTTTCTGTTGTCATAGTAACACACTAACCAAAACTAACTCGAGGAAGAAAGGTAATGAATGCTAGTGCTCATCCCTCTTTCTCTTTTTTACTCAGTTTGAGATCCAGCCCACGGAATGTCTCTAGGTAACAGTCCATCACTAGAGGGAATTCAGGGCAGGAACAGAGGCAGAAAACATGTAAGAATGCTGCTTACTGGCTTGCTTATACCTCACATTCAACTACCTTTCTTGTGTAGCCCAGCCCCTTCCACCTGTGGATGACCGTTCACATGAGTTGTGCCCTCTTGTGTCAATAGTCAATCAAGAAAATGCCCCGACATACAAGCACACAGACCAATCTGATGGAGGCAATTCTTAAATTGAGGATCCCTCTTTCCAGATGTGCCAAGTTGGTAACCAAGGTTAGTCACCACAGGGAACCACCCTGAATCTCCCTGACATGGTTCCAGGGTGAGCCATGACCCAGTCTCCCACACTTAACAGGAATGTCACACACATCAAAAATTGCTCAGGACAAAGGAAGGCCATATCCATCTGCTTAGGCCAGAACTCCTGATGATGGCGTCATTATCAGATTCTGTGTCCCGGATGATGAAGACCCTAGGTAATGAGAACCTGTTAGTAAGGTAGTGTGGCTGCAGCCACATGATTCTCCCCAGACAGTAAAAATGGGATTATCTGCATGCTAGGAATAGGTCCCTGTGATGAGCCAGGTTGCCACTCTTCTAGACTCAGCACCATCACCTCGTTGGTGTACTTAGCTGCAACATCATGTGTTCCTTGAAGATACTGCTACTACATGCAATAAGGCAACCATGCTAAGCAAATCTCTGGAGTCTGCCTGGGTCAAATGTTGTATCTCAGTTTTACGGATGAAAGGGACATCCAGCCAGCAGACTGTGGAAAAGGGGCTCAAAGAGCACCAATCCTAAGAGTGACCCAGGAGTACAGACAGCTATGTATCCTGTCTATGGAGCCAATATGTATCTTATTTCTCTTGCATGCCTTGAAAAACCAAGCCCCGCCCCCCCATGCTGCTCTTGACATCAGGATGCAGGGTTTCAATTGCTTTTCTATGAGTCATCAAATCACAGCTTAAAGAAATCCAGTCGAGACACTGGCCCCTGGTAGCCATGCCAAGCCAAGCTTCCTTGTGAGTGTGGTCTCAAGGGAACACTGGGAAAGAGCAGTGGGTGTCCCCAAGCACCAGCAAGAGCAGTCTTAGGTCACCCTGGAGTTACTCAGTTCTCTGAAACAGATAGAAGGGCCCAGTGGCCAGAGGACCAGAGGAGACATGTTCCAGGCCCAAGGATCCAGTGCCCACAGCCAGGATATGAGGAGTTGCAGGGCTGGGAGTGAGGGTTATATACCTCACTGGCTTCTGGGAGACAGAGAGACAGAGTGGGCAGGCCCAGAAGATGCTCCTGTGATACAACTGCCTTAGAATAAGGTGAAAAAAGGCAGACCACGGGGAAGGGACCTTTGCCTGGTGGCTTATAGTGAGCAGAGATTATCTACAGGTGAGAGACATTCACTTCATACTAAGCAGGAATTTGCACTACTCAGTTAAGATACCCATGTTCATCCACCCTTTCCTCGGTAGTAACAATGATGGTGCAACCAACTCATCATGGAAATCGGGACCAGAGTTCATCTCTAAGACCCTGTGGTTTCTATGTACACACCTCTGGAGGGGGCCTAGGCAGCACTGCAAAGCCAAAGCAAAAGCTATTAGGCATCCCAACTCTGAAAAACACTGCCTGTCTGGCTACAGTCTTTTAATTATTCCTCTTTAATGCAGTCTGAATAATTCTTCTAGAAGTGTCTAGAAGCTACCACTTTGAAACAGAAACAACAAGCACTCCTATGACTGCAGAAGATCCATTGGGATGCTGAGTCCTGGCAAGAGGACAAATGAGAATGTTCGGGTGATGAGGAGAAGAGAGAGCGCTCGCATTCACATGCAGTGCTGAAGAAGTTGCCGGAAGCTCTCCGGCTTCTTTCAGGGGAGTCGTGAGGCTCAGCAGGCTGGAAATATCTCCCCGCTGTTGCTCCTTCACAAATAGCCTCTCTCATTTCCCTGGTGCAGCACCCAGCCACATTCCACAGCTCTCTTCCTGATGAGGCTGCAGCAGCAGGAGATAGGGCGAGGTGGGGAAAGGTAGGCTCATCAGTCTGCCATTCCTGCTCAAGCCAGTGTTCGCCAGTTTCTTTTATCATTAAATAAAAACACAGAGCAGGGACAAATGAGGGAAGGGGGTCTCTCATTTATCATTTAGATGCAGCTTCCCTTACTCAGCTTTCCCCGAGGAGCTGGGCTAGAGACAGTACATGGAGGTGTGTACCTTCTAGCAAGCTGGGAGACGTCACACACAGGCCAGTCGCCAAGAAGCCATGGATCCAGATCCAGGATGATTCCACATACACAAGTGGGACAGTCACAGCAGATCTGTGGCTCTATTTCATGGCTGAGTGAATTGCGATTTGGTCTTCTTAGGAACGATGAGACTAGGAGAAAATGGAGAGAAAAGTCCCAAAGCCTTGAACCGTAGAGCTGTCTGAACCTGAACCTACTCATGAGCATGGGCAATGAAGCAAAACACGGGTGGGATTGGGCAGTAGGTGGCTGGCTGGCTCAGAGACACAACCGAGCAAGACTTTCTGACTATTCCTTGTCCTTCAGACAGAGGATGGTGGCCACCCCAGGTGTTCTCAACACAGCTCATTAAAAGGAGTTTGTGTACAATCCAAGTGCAAAAAGAACAATGGGTGTCTGGGGATAAATGTGGCATCATGAATCCAGAGACAAAGCTCCTCCAGAGAGAATCTGGGCACAGAGTGACCTGCAAACTGTGTCCATCCTAGAGAGGTAGAGGTGGGGGTCTCTACAACCTGGGAAGACTGTGCATGGAACTGAGGGAGGTGGAGATGCCTCTGCCTGGAGGTGACCACCTTTTCTAGCCACCCATATGGCACACACCACCTTCTGTCTACAGAACCCTTCCTTACAGAAAAAGTTAATTCCTGATCCCCAGGGCTGCCTCTTGGTATCAGGCCTTGGTGCTGGAAGCAGGGATACCATGTTTGGGGGAGACATTAACTCTTAGAATGCACTTGATAATTTCTGGCTTTGGAAATAGCACCCATTTGTCAAGTTTTCCAGTGAACCAGACTCTGTTTACAACTGTGCAGCACATGAACGGGCAAATCAGCACCCTTTCCTTTCTTGCAGTCCTATTTCAATTTGCTGCCTGGTCAGAGTTCTTAAGCACTCTGGTTTTAATTTTTGAGCTGCACTGTGCAATGAACTGTGATTAACTCTGCTGCTTCCCCACTCACTATTCCTTTTCTCTCGAATTATCATTATTTTTATTACTTCCCCAAATTTCCTTATTCTCCCAAATTTCTCAGTTGAACTTACTTTTATTTCAAAGTTGCAAATGACTATTCATTTACGTACACCTTGGGCCAGAGATTGTGTTTGACATGTATTCTAGTCTGCTTGCTGTGATTGCAATAAACATTCTGGCCAAAGTTTACTCGGCTTACACTTCCACTTGACAGTCCATCACTGAGGAAAATCAGGGCAGGAACTCAAGCAAGAGGTTGAGGCACAAACCACGGAGGACTGTGGCTCACTCACTGGCTCATGCTCAGCTAGCCTTCTTATATAGCCTGAGACCACCTGACTAGGGAATGTTGCTGCCCACAGTAGACTGTGTCCTACATCAATTAACAATCAAGATAATCATGCACAAGCCAATCTAATATAGCCAATTCTTCACTTGTAGCTTTTTCCTCTAAGAAGGCTCGAAACTGTGTCAACTTGACAGTTAAAGGTAACTATGACAACATGTCTTTGGGGCGTACATGCAGAAATGCTTTGTGCGCTATCTACAAATCATAACCACAGGCAGCACACTTCTCTGACCAATGTGAAATGCAAAGATCCATACTTCATAATAAGAGTACCAGAGACTCAGAGCACAGAAGGGGAAGTATTTTATTTTACAACTTTGTTGAGTGTCAAAAGGCTGGTGTATTGATTTGGCATAAGACACTGGTTTTTATATTCCTAATTATATTTCTCTGTCCTCTGAATTCATCACTGTCTGAGTTCTTCACAGAGGGACAATCTTCTCAGTGTCTAGTGTTGGCCACCTCCACAAAGCCTTACCTAACTCCTATCCTGGGGCTGAACATTCCCTCCTCTCCTAATACTGGGGCTCAGTCATATAGCAAGACTTGTGACTTTTTGAGCCTGGGATGAACTGATAGCTCCTAGGTCAGCAAGTGCCAGCTGCCAGCTTGGGAAGACAGGAGCCCAGTGCCTCCTATTTATCTGTGGTTCTCCAATGAGATAGAAGCACACCTCATACTAAAAATGGGCCATCATGACTTCTCTCTTACACTGGGCACTTGAGTTGACACTGCGAAGTATTCCCCACCCAGGTGGCAAAGGTCTGTCATATTATGAAATTCATCGCTTATCTTGTTAGACATCATGAAGTTTTCTGTATGGACTCAGTGATTGATACCTCATCTTTAATCATAAAGTCTCGAGCTGTGTGTGTGTCTGTGCACTTCCTGCAATGTTCACATACTTGGTCACACATGTAGAATGATCTCTACAATGCGATTATTCACTCCCTCTGTAGTGGATTGTCTCTCGCCTGCCAAGAGCTTTGACTACCATTTCATTTACATTTGCTCTTCCAACTGGTTTTTACAGCTGTTCTGTGCATTTGGATATTTTATGATGTGTAAATTTTTACTTTTCTGGAACATAGACTCTGGCTTCTATCGGTGTTAAATAATCAGTTCTCCTTTTATAGTTCTGCGTTTGATCGGCTATGTCTTGCATTAATATTTCCAGACAATAGATGACAAATAACCTTCAGAATACAAACAGCAGCCTGTTGCACATGCCTCTCTGAGTGCCTGGTGCTGATGTTGTCCAAAGCACTTTAGCAACTCAGTTGCTCCCAGATGGGCCTGAAGGTTCAAAGGGTTGGCTTTGTCACATAAGTTTATGCACATGTGCCATACACCTGGCTTGGTAGTCAGCTGCCCTGCCCTGCTGGCACAGAAAAAATGTATAAGTCACTTCCTAAGGTTTAACTCTATGCCTTCTGTTTTACCCACTCCTGAGCCAAACTACACATAGTGCATGTGTAAGAGATGCTTACCTGGGTCCCAAAGGCAAGAAGCTGAGCTGTTACCCAAAACTGTAAGGCAACACCTCTACCTCTACCCACAAGGTACTGACTATGGGCAGAAAGGCTTCCTCTAGGGAGAGTTGGCTCTCATGTGGTCCCCACCTGCCTAAATCCTGAACTCTAGATGTAATCAGCTTCCCTGGAACCTGGACAGACAGCAGAGGGCTTGCTACTCAGAGAACAGTATGTAAGTCCCAGGATCTGCTGAAGGCAATCACATCCTGGATGGTATGGGTACTCTGGGGGTGTTTCAGTTGTGAACTGACCAATACCCTTGAGTCTGACTCAGAGTATCTCCTACACTGTGCCGTCTCAGATTACAGGGACCTTTCCTACATTCGGTATGTGTGAATGAGAGGCCTATGAAGGCATCCCTTTGCCCCAAGCTTTCTCACTGTGTCACAGGACATCTTCTCACATGCCAGACCCCATCAGCTGCATGTCAGCACCTCTAGAAGCCTGGTGGAGCAGCATTCATGCCCCTAAGGAATAGGGAATGTAAACTACCTTTGCTTCAATCTTAAATACAAAAAGGAATTAAAAGGTAGCTGGGGTTGTGTGGCCTGGGAGACTTCTCATTGTTTAGGCCTTCCTTGGCTACCATCACACCCTGCTTCATTTGACAGCAGTGTGCAGCTGGGAGGGGCCCTCATTGCCTGTCTCCATAACTAACCAACTGCCTGGAATCAAGCATGTTGGTGATTTAACCCTCTACCCTCTGAGCTTCAGGCACCAGTGTGCCCAGCCTCCCAGAAAGTCAGCAACAACTTCTGTGGGTAAAAGTAGCATGCACCTGAGTTAAAAACACCCAGGGACTGTGTTCTATGGGCTTCCTTTCACTTGTACCCCAAGGCCTTTACTACTGGGCAGCCTCCTCAAGGTGTCTCTGGAGATGCCTTTTTCTGACGACCGCACAGTTCTTTCTAGAAGCTCAGGATGTCATCACTGCTGCAAGGAGCTGGAGAATCTGGCTGTGGGTTTCCATGCAACCCGGCTCCTCCAAACGCAGAGAAGATGGGGGTTGGGAATAAACCAAGATAATAAATCATCCTGTGCTGTGGTTTTTACAAGCCTCCATGGGTTGTCACTAAGAGAAAATGTGATCAAACAGTGTCATCCCTCGGGAAGGCAGCCTGCAGCTCCCTGGAGGTGGAACCCACAGACAGGGCAGAAGATCAGCTCCATTCAACCTAAAGAAGAGCACCTTCCATCCAATATTCTATTTCTACCAGGCAGGCTCTCCTGAGCCAACCTGGGGTTGGAGGGCAAAACCCACCCCTCTCTGTCTCCTTCTTTATCCCAATCACATTCACTTCACAAGGACACAGTTTGTGTCATTGTCTGCATCTGACAGACACTTGGGCCTCTAATATCTCTATGCCACACAAGTGACAGTATTCCCTTCAACCTGCTTGAGTGTCTAAAGGAAAGGCAGGTGATGAGGCACTGGGGGGCTTGTTTAACATAAGGGTGAACCATAAGACCCAGGGCATACCTTGCTACAGACACATCTACTGTTCCTCTGAAAATCCGCATATCCCAAAGTCCACCTGGGTGAGTCTCAGTTCCTTTCAGACCCATAATGATCCTGAGATAAGCCTTGAGAATGTGTGAACAAAAAAGATGCTTGCATACACTTCTGTGCATATTTGTCGGGTGGGCTTTCCCTTGAATCAGCACTGGGGACCCCAATCCCTGTCATGTGGGGATCCAGCTGCTCCAAGGTTTGTCCTGAGCCATATATCTAGCATCATGAAGAACATAAGTATCCCCCTATTATTATAAGGGACATGAGGATCCCTCTTCACCATGAGGGATATAGAGACTCCTCATCTTCATGAAGTGAATAACAATCTCTCTTCACCATCAGGGGACACAGAGGATCCTCTCATCAAGGGGAGACACAGAGAGTCCTCATCATCATAAGTAAACATGGAGACCAACTGTCATTCAGAGGGCACATAAAGATTACTTGTCATACTGAGTGCATGTGGAGACCACTTATCATAATGAAGGGCAGAGATGCCTCATCTCCACAAGAAGACACCAAGACTCCTTGTGACCACAGAGGTGATCAGAAAGACCCCTAAATATCATGGAAGGAATACAAAGCCCTCTTTTGCACTGTAGAATGTGGAGATCCCCAGTCATGGGGGTGGGGTGTGAAAACCTCTGGTCATCACAGGAGAGGGAAGCTTGTAACCAGAGGCACACAGAATCAGGACTGGTCCCTCTATGCCTGCTTGCTGGGTGACCTTTGTTGGGCCACTTTCCTTTTGCCTCAGTTTCCTCAATGGCAGGGATGGTCTGAGTGACCTCCCAGCTCTGAGTCTCATTATCTTAGTTGTCTGGTATTGACAACATGGAGGCTAGTCATCACAGTGCCTGCTGCCTGCAGACTGTGACTTTATGATTGTACACATCACCTCACACTTGTGGAAAGCAGAGTTTCCTTTGCAGCAATCATGGGGCTTAGAATGAGCCACACAGCACTCTTTAAAAGTCGTTTCAAGTTTCTAACTACTTAGGCTGATGGTCTAGGTATTTACAGATTTGCAAGGGCTTTGAGGTGTGAAGCATCACCTCGAGTCCTCTGCACATGTCCATTCTTGCTGCTTCCTGTGCTCTCTAGTCACTTTCCATGTGACCATAAACTGAAGGTTAGTTCCCAAGGAGTGGACATGTGGGTGTCTCGTATTCTGTGTCCTAGATATTTATCAAAAATATGTTTACAGGTACAAAGACACTGTGTGAACAGGTAGTGTGACCACAGAACATGGTGCTGTTCTTAGAATCTAGCTTGTGGGCAATTTGTCAGGAACACTGCCAGCCCTGAAGTGTCTGGAATTCTGTCTCTAATGGATTGTCCTCCACCTCCTCACAACAGAACCCCAGATGCTGCCTTATCAGGGCAAAGAGTCAAGTTAGGATCTAGGGTAGAACTCACCTTGGCCTATGAAGTAGGTCCTAAAGCCATAACCAGTGTCCTTGTAAGAGAACACAAAGAGGGAAGTCAGAGGCATGAGACACATAGGTCATGTGGACACCTAGGTGACAGATGGAAGAGCCCCCTCCCTCCCCCACCCTCAGCTACAACCATCTGTAGACACAGGAGGATGGATGAGGCAGGTGGACAGATGCTGAATTCAGACTTTCAGTCTCTAGAACCCTTGATGTTGGTGCTTTAAGGGCCCATCCCAGTTTGTAGAGATTTGTTGTAGAGCACTGGACACCCTGAGTGCACCCCCAAGCTGGCCAGCTCAGTCTTGTGTAACATGGTGTTCCAGTTCCCTTCTATCTAGACTCTTCCAGAGTGTCCCACAAACCAGGAATGTGCTCAGCAGGCCCTTCCCACTGCCCTTGCTTCACACACCTGAGTGTAATGAACAAAGTGGAAACATGTTTTGACAGGTCGTGGTTTACCTAAATAATGTGGCCCCAGTGATGCGGACTTCTGCTACCTACTATTCTCACATCTGCTCCAACATGCTGTATACTCTCACAAACAACTCGTGCCTGGGTTCTAAAACCCCTTTGAGTGATGACCAGACCAACTGGTACTAACCTTCTTAACTCAAGAATTCTCTGCTGCTACCCTGAGAACATCACAATCCCTAAAATATACAAGCAGCCTTCACCCAGGAATGTAACTCACAGCTCACAGACCTTGCAGGTGGACAAGATGTCCCTGAAGATGGGGGTTCAAGAGGGCCAGAGAAAACTGAATCCTGATGGCAAAGAGAGCAGTAGAGATCCTAAGCATGGGGGTAACAATGATGCTTATGTCGGAAAAAAAGGTAGTCTTGATTTTGATAAGCAAAACGATCTGTTATTCCAGGATCGAGGCTTTTCCAGGCACATGTATAGAAGGAAAAAAGGTAAGGAGATTGGGTTGCTTGACACTGAGCTCCAGGAGTCAGAGGGGACAGTGAGGGATGAAAGCAAAAGAAACATGGGAAAGAAAGTGAAGAATGCCCAGAAGGAGGATCCTGAAATGGACCAGGATTCTATGACCACAGAGTAAAGATTGAAAGTGGAGATTTCTGACATTGGCAATCCTATCATGTCCTTCGAGACTGGGTGGAGGGAAGCCTGCTGGACAAGAGGGGCCAAGGTGTTGTGGTCCTTCCTTGTGGCTGAGATCACCCTAATATCTACAATACAAAAAGTGGTGCCTGAGACTCTGTGTCATGGTCTAAGTTATGTCCTATCCAAGTTTACATGTTCAAGACCTGCCCCCATGACCTCAGAACAGGGGTCTATTTGGAGATAAAGCCTTAATGGGGATAAATTAAGTAAAATTAGGTCTTTGAGGCTGACTTAATCCAGTGTGACTGTGTCTCTACATGCACAGAAGGATAGCCATGTGGGGACACAAAGAGACGGCAACATTTGCAGGTCAAGGAGAGGGCCTGAGTGGGGTCACCTTTGACGCTGGACTCTAAGACTCCAGCCTATGAGGCAGTGTTTGTCACTATAAGCTACTCAACCTGTGTGATGTGCTGCTGCAGCTTAGGACACCAAGATACTCAGAGAGGATTGGGTTTGTCCAATTTATCTTTGAACCACAGCACATCATCTATCACAGCATCACTGAGACAAATCTGCTGCTCATTTGTGATGTCAACTTTCCTTCATTTGTCTCAAAGACATCTCAAGCTGTAACAGTGGCTTGTGTGTCCCCTGTGGAATTCCGAGGCAGCTCCTCAGCCCAGTCACACAGAAAGCACGCATGAACTGCCCTGCCTTCCCCACCACTTGGTCTTCCTACTTCCTTCTTTGTGCCTTATCACTGTTAATAAGAGGTCGGCGGCACACAGTGTATGAGGTGTGAGGAACTCATCTCTTTGCAGACTGCTCTAACCATGGTGGACATCTGTATGTGGGAATACCCAGGTCCTCACTGGACTAGCTATGCAAAATTGGACGTCCTGGTGAGTGTTAGAACACAGAGGGTCTTTTGAAAAATGATACTCAACCTAAACCAGCCATTTGTGGAGACCTGAGAGCACTCTTATTTCTTCCCCCTGCCCATCTTCTCTCCAGAAAGACTTCACCAAAAGCAGGTGACAGAATCCCCAGAGAGAAGGCACTGCTGATGGGTTCATAATGGCTACAAATAGATAAAGAATACCATCGTTGCAAAAAAAAAAAAAAAAAAAACGCCACACAGTGTGAGGCAGGAAGGGCAGGCTGGATGATTAGAGAGTGATATTCTTCTGAAAGTCACAGGTTCTGAGTGGTGGAAAGGCACTTGTTCCAAGGAGTCTGTAGCCCCTGATGTTTCAATTGTCCTACTGGGGACTAGAGGTGCCAGAGCCACACACCATTGACACTAATCCTTGAGACCAAAACACAGAGTGTGAGCTACATAGCAAAGTGGTTAAGCATGCCAGCCTTCTGCAGTTTTCCAGCGAATCACAGGTTCAGACACCAGTGTTGGTGAGAGGCCCTGAGACTAGATCAGTTCCTGTAGAACTGTCAGTGTGCATGGGAGGGGCAGTTTAAAGGGCTGCTATGTCTTCCCCGGGGAATTGCAGTTGTGCTCACAGACCTTTAGTAGATTGTCCATTGCTGTCCAAGTGACCTTTCTTCCTGTTCAGACACAGGGGCCAGGAGAAAAGAGGCCAGCCTGCCAGGAGCCTCATATAGAATTGAAGTCATCTGAGTATAGGAATCCCCCAGCACATCAGTATCAGATTAACTCAAATGGTAAGCCACTAGCGTCTAGCAAGGGATCCAGCTGGCAGACGTTGGTTTTGGTGTGCACCCTGCCACTTTTCCCAGGGCCTTTATCTTGAGCTTGTCTCTGGATGCTGCCTAACTCAGGGTTCCAGAGTTCATCACAAGGCAACTCTTTGGGGGCTTTAGCAACATTTGGTGACGTGGAATGCTATGCAGTTCCCTGATGAATTTATCATGAGGGTTATCAGGTTTGTTGGTTATGAAAAATCAGCAGTTGCCTAGCAACCAAAATTGTCTGTTAGCTCAAACAGCGGAGATGCATCAGAGCCAGAGATGATGGCTCCTCAGGAGCCAAGAATGACCCTGCTGAGCAAATAAATGCAGGTGAGGGAGGCCAGGGCACTGGTCTCCTCTAGAGACCTGCTCAAGAAAGGAGGCAGTTAGTTGGTCAAGCTGTGGGCATGGCTGAGTTCAGCCACAGGAGGAAAGCAGAGAGGGGTTGTCTTCAAGCCACTGCAGTGTGACTACTCTCAAGAGAAGGGCTAGCTTGTACCAGTGTGGTACAGCTACTAGGGATCTTTAAGAATCTAGTGTCCACTCAGAATACCTGGTCCCTTGCTTTCTCCCCTAGCAGAGCTCTGTGTTGAGCTTTGTTCCCATCCTCAAACCCGAAAACTTGAGAACAGCATCCCCCTCTTCAAACTTTCTCTGAGCACCTGTTTCCACATCCTGGTCACCCTCTGGGGCCATCAGCTTCCCAAAGGACCTGTCCCAGCAGATATGCTCAAGCCTGGAGCTGCATTTAGAAGTATAGATAATGAATGACTCCATTGTGGGGTCTGGAATCCCAATGCCACCATTGTGCCACTTCAACCCAGCCCTGCTCTTTTTCTGCCTGGGTTGCCTTACCTACGAAGACTTGGCCTCTCCATAGCTCCAAGAATCCCTTATTTCCCTTCCCCTACTCCCCTTCATGCTGCTATATTAGTTACTTATCTCATTGATGTGATGAAATACTCTGAAAAGCTCAAGGAGAAAAGGCTTGTTTTAGCTCACGGTTCAAGTATACCGTTCATCACCCATCATGGCAAGGAAGACAAGCCAACAGAAGCTTCAAGTAGCTGGTTACACTGTATCTGCAGAAAGAAAGGGGAGAGAGACAGATGATAGTCCTTGGCTCACTTTTTCTTCTGTTCAGTCTAGGACCAAGGTCCAGGGAGTAGTGGCACCCACTTTTTGGTTGGGTCTTCTCACTTCGATTAACCTAATTAAGATAATCCCTCACAGGCATGTCCAAGGCTAGGCGGTTCTGGATTCTGTCAAGCTAATGATGAATATTTATCATCACAACCTGACAGAGAAAGTGCCAGCATCACCTGGAGACCTGTAGTCTCATGGACTCAGACCAACACAGCAAGCACCTTTGGATACAAATTTGATTTAAAACCATCCTTGATTTTTTTTTTCATTAGAAACAGTACATATGTCTCAAACTTCTTTCTATTGCTGCTTTTATTCTAGATAGCTCACACAAAGCCAGATATTTATAAAATAAGACTACATTAAGAAAGTAATGTGTACTAACATGATGCATAGTGTACACAATACTTGTATGTAGAGGACATTCTTTCCCACCTAGGACTGCTGGATGAACTGAGCTTTCAAGGGAGAGAAACAGAAGCACATGGCCTGTCTGCTTGCACAGGATACCTACGCAGTTAATAGATATGGTGCACTGCCTGAGTGGGAACTACCCTAGATGCTGGAGAGATTGTGGAAAAGCAACATAGGGTATGTGCACAATTCCTGCTGGGTCCATTATGTAGATGTTTGAACATGGTATAATTCATCCACTTGGTTGGCTTTCATTAAATCACTCTTCACTTATCCATCCATCCTTTTGCCCACAAACTCATCCATCATCCATCCATTCGCTTATCTATCTCTCTTCCTACCCATCAATCCACTGACATATACATCCTTTTACCCATAAATTTATCAATTCATCTATTTATCTACTTATCTGCCTATTCATCTATTGCTCATCCATCCATCTACCTATCCATCCACCCATTCATCTGTCCATCCATTTATCCACCTATCTACATACTTGCCTATTGATCCATCTACTCATCCACCCATCCATCCATCCATTGACATGCCTATACATCTATCCTTCCATTCATTCACTTACCCAGGCATTCATCTCCATTCCTTGTTGCTATTCTTTCTAACTATAGACCTCACTCTGACCTATATCCCAGGCTGCCAAGAGAGTCCACACTCTCCCATGGTGCACATTGCTTAGCACTGTCAGAGGTTTTTGATCAGGGTCACTCCTGTCTCTGAGATTTTCCATAGATGAAGTATTCTAAAGCCAGACTTTTGGGTCCCAGCCCTGGCTTTACTATTTCCAGCCATGAGACTTTGAGACAGTCTCATGGACCCTCCATGATTATTCCTCTTTGGTAGCATAATGTGATTTTATAAGATATTGTGAGGATTGAATCTATTCATAAGCTGTTGGAGAATGAGTTTGCTGCATGGTAAGCATATGGTGTGCTTTGCCCTGTTTCTAGAAGACACTACATGGCCCAGCAAAGCCTCTCCTGCTCATTCATTCCTTTGTCTCCTACATCTTTGGATTCTGTAGAGACTGTGTACAAGGTTCTATGGAATTTTCTCTCTGCTCTTTGGCCCTCTTGTCCACTACTGGTAATGACACATTTACTCTCCCACTGAAGTTCAGGTCCCACCAGCCCTGGGTCCATGGCAATCTGTCCAACTACAGGGCTTCGGAGCCTAGGATAGGTAAGAGTTCCACCATGTGGGATGAGTCAACTCTATGAAGAGTCTGATCCTGAGATGGCCATTCTGGAGATGCATAGGCAGCCTCCTTGCCCATTAGACTTTTATTTCTAGAACATTCACTTGTTTGGGAGAGCAGACTTGCTTCTTCCCAGGAATAATTTCCTCTCTAGTTTTTATTTTATGCTTATAAACTTTGGAAGGAAACAAGCTCTCCTGTAAGGAAGCACCAGGGCCGAAATGATGCCAACACCTGCTACGTGATATCATTAATAAATTACTAGAATACAGCAGCATCTTAAATGCTCTTCTGCTTGCGGCCATTTGAAAGAAGCTGAGCTTTACTGGGCTGGGTGCCAGTGACTGCTCATCAGGCCCTGAAGCTCAGGGGTGGGCTGCAGACTGGGGGGCCTGGCTCCTTTGTTGGGGAATAATATGTTTCCTTCTGCTCAGTTCCTTTTATTCTAAGCCTGATTACTCTCACTCATATTTTCCTAGAAAGGCAGGGCAATTCGAGACACCTTTTCAGTGGGACAGTTAAGTTTTACCATGTTAATGCAAAAACACCCACTCACTGTAGTATGTTTTAATATCATGTGATATTGTCTACTTTTTCTTAGTGCCAAGACAACCTGAGATCTCTAGGAAGACCTTTGAGGTTAAACATGCACCTCTGCTAAGGATTTGATTCACACCGAATTGTCAACTCAATCTGAGATAGGTGTGAACTCATTCACCACCATCACCATCGTCCCCACCACTCAAACAGCATCTGGTGAAGGGGCAGCAAAGAGGATGAAGATACTTCATGAAGAATAAGCAGAAAGCCAACCACAATCAAGAGTGGGCATGGCCCTTAATTTCTTGGTCAGTGTCTGTAGTGATTGGTTCCAATTGTCAATTTGACACAACCTAGAGTCACCCAGAAGGAGAATTTCACAAAGGAATTGTCTAGGTCAGTCTGGCTTGTGAGTGTGTGGTGGGGTTGCCTTGATTTTCTTGCTTGATATGGATGGTCCCAGCCCTGAAAGTGGGCAGCACCATTGCCTGGTCTGGGGCTCAGGGCTGTTGAGCAGAGAAAGCAAGTTGAGCAGTAACTATGCATGCACTCATTCTTTCTGCTCCTGATTGGGGATGTGGTATGACTAGCTGCCTCAGGCTCCTGACTGTGGATGTGGTGTGATTAGCTGTCTCAAGCTCCTGATTGGGGATGTGGTGTGACTAGCTGCCTCAGGCTCCTGACTGGGGATGTGGTGTGACTCCTGCTGCTGTGGCTCTCCTCGAGAGATGAGCTGTACCCTGGAACTGTGAGCTAAAATAAACACTTCCTCCCATCTGTAGTAATGGGTAAGCGGCCTTCTCTGATCTGGTGGCTGAGCTGATCTTCGATTTCTTGACCAAAATCCACTGTATGCTGTGTAAGTTTGGGCAAGTTTCTTAACTTCTCAGGGATTTTATGTAATCTTAACACCATGTGCCTGCATCACCACCGCAGATGCCCTCTCTGGAATAGACCTCACCACGTCATCAACCATGCTTCACAAAGAACCTTTATTATAACTCCCACCAATGAACTTTGACTATTTGCATCCAGAATTAAAGTAACCCTGGAAACCAACAGGTCTGGTAGGTCATTCCCAGTGTTATTCAACTTTCTGGTGCTGTAATAAAATACCCGAGAAAATCAACTTATGGGATGCAAACTTTAGTTTGATTCATAGCTTAAGTCCACAACTGCCTGACCCCTTTAGGCCTGAGGCAAGGCAGAATGTCATCATAGGGAGCAAAGCTGATTGCTTCATAGCAGACAGAAAGGATGAGGAGACGGAGGAGAAAATGAGGAGGGGGGAAGGAGAGAAAGACAGACAGATGCAGGGACAGAGGTTATAGCAATGCTCGGCCTCAAAGCTGTCCTCATTAGTTTATGTTTCTGTGATTTAAAAAAAAACTGAACAAAATCAAATTTGGGAGGAATAGTTTATTTCATCTCACATGTTATGTATGTCCTGTCATAAAGGGAAGCCATGGCAGTAGGTCAAGAGAGACCGTAGAGGAACACTTTGTGGCTTGCTCTCCACACCTTACTCATCTGCACATTTTGCTTTGTTATACAACCCAGAACCACCTTACTAAGAGTGACAACAACCACATTAGGCTGGTACCCCCAACATTCATCATTGATCCAGAGAACACCTCCACAGACTTGCCATAGGCCAGTTCTGACAGAGGCATTTTCTCAGTTGAAGTTCTTTCCCCCGGGATGACCTTAGTTTGTGTCAAAAACTAACCGGTACACAAGCCCATTACTGAACAACTCATTTTGAGGTCAGTTCATTCATGAGCAATCAGCTCTCTACATCTCCACCTCTGCCAACTGGTGCATGGGGATTACACATGAGATTTGGAGAGACCAACTTTGTCTTCCATGCTCATTCATTTCCCTATTTATTGATCTGTTACAAACCATTTGATTTGCCACGATGGTGCACACCTTTAATCCCAGCACTTGGGAGGCAGAGGCAGGTGGATCTCTGAGTTCGAGGCCAGCCTGGTCTACAGAGTGAGTTCCAGGACAACCAGAACTACACAGAGAAACCCCACCTCAAAAAAAATCATTTGATTCACATGACTTGAAGCAGGTATGGGGGAAGAGTGTGGTAGCCAACACCAAGCAGACACCGCCTCGTTATCCCTTGGCCTCAGATGGAAGCAGCTGTGTCTCCAGAAGTCATTAGGCAACAGCTAGAGATTCTTAAAGTTGTTCTAAGAGTTGTGTAGGGGGAGGGGTTCATCTGGCATCTGGCAAACATAGGCCAAGGGATGTTGTAAACAACTAGAGTATAGAAAACAGCCTTCCCACCAAGGGGAAGGATTTATGTGCCATAAGCAAGGAGCCTTGTGTGGAGCCCCCAGGTCACTAATCTAAGACTACATGTGCCAGCATGGCTGCCCTCCCTGTTGCTGAGAACATGGCTTATGATGGATGTGACCCTTAAACATAAACTCTCACAGGCAAGTGAGCCGATACTCAGGCAACTTGCTTCTCACAGGTTCAAGCTACTTGTGTTGGTCCCCTGAAGACCCCATTCCCAATGTCTTTATCCTCGGTACCCACCTTTTCACCCCACAGTGTCTATTCTCTATTACCACATCTTCCAGAAGGGCATGAATGCTGTTGCAATTGCATTTGCTTCTGTGGAGAAGCAGAACCTGCATCTGTCAGTGTTTATGCGCCGCCAGCCTCCTTATCCATCAGCTACCCAGGGACAAAAGCCCAGTGACAGGCGACAAGGCTGCATCATGATCCACACTGTAGCTAGCCTCCTCGGTGAGCCTCTCACCTCAGGTTTGATTTCTGAGTCTGTGGTGCCTGGAGCCAGGGAAGACCCAGCCTATTTCTTTTAGAGGTCCTTGAAGCCAGTAAGAGAGGGGTGTGGCCAAAGAGAGTCATGACTTCAGACTTTTTTTTTTTCTGGAGAACACAGATATCCATGGCAGGTGGTCCTTGGGTATTCAATAACTGCTAAGACCACCTAGTGGCTGCAGTCTGGGGCCACCACATGGCCCAGATGACACAACCCAGAGTCAGGGTGCTCAGACTCCTCCTCTCTTCCTCCACCCTACCATTTCCTCTCCCTCTTTCCTGTTTCCGTGGCTCTCGCTCTGGAGCCTGACATTACAATCCCTGAAGAATGCTGAACAGTTCATTTGGCTTTCAGTGAAGACTGCTGGCTCTCACCGTGTCAGCACTGACATCTGAGCCAGGCCCTGGAAGCTTGCTGGGATTTCTTGTTTGCGGTGGTGCTCAGGATGACAGGCCTTGGAATGGTCTGGCTGCCCTCCATTGAGCCTCAATACCACACGATGTCTCATGCCCTGAAGCTTTGGGCATCTGCATCCCAGCCCTCGAATTTCCCACCAGCTATGCCATAGGCACTCAAAACATGCCAAGCTGAGCTTCTGGATTTCCGGAGCCCTCTCTCTGATTACCTTTCATTCTCAGGAGATTTCCTGCTCTGGGTCCTTTAACTATCTCTAGCCCATCCCTTCAGGGACGCTTGGCTTCACTTACTGACAGAAAGCAGAGTGTTAAAAGGCAATTAGGGGGCTTCTAGAATGCAGTGTGAGGAACCCCAAGGATCTATTCCCCAGCCAAATAAGCAACATCAGTGAAAAAAATTTTAAACAACCAATTAAAGCTTCTGGAAATTGTCCTAAGAGAATTAAGCAAAAGAAGGCACATTTATCCACAGTACCTACCAAGTATCTATACCAGTAAAATGTCTGTAATGCTTTAAAGACCACCCACCTGGTCTTTCCCCTGTCAGTATGATAGATATTCCATTTCAGATATCTGTGGCCACAAAGATGGGCCGTTAACCCCTCAGGTCACATATAGCACATAGAGAAGGACAGTCACAGGCTGCAGGAATTTCTCAGCCACACTGGCTCCAAGTTTCATCAGCTAAATTATCAGAAAGTGTGGCTAAGAATCAAGGCGTTCCCCATCCTCAGCCCCACCCAGAGGGCAAAGGCACTAACCCACAGAGAAGGCTGAGGATGTTGGGGCTTCAGAATGAGCTCACAAGGTTGAAGGTCCATACCAGAAATGATCAAACAGAAGGGAAACTTCAGACTTCCCATGAAGAAAAATAATCCATGAGAACGTGGTCCTCCAAAGCTCTCCTCAAAGAGGCTAACTCTATCTAAAGCTAAGGGTTGGAACCTAAGTTGCTCTTGGGAATAAGGAGCGATCTAGTACTAAGTAATGAAAAGCCCCACTATTTCATCAGACCCATGTGCTGAACATGTTTCATAGAGCAAGGAGAAGAGACAACTGGGAGGAATCCTCCTTGGGTCAGCATGAGTCTCCAAGGCTCCTCAAACAGTATGTCTTCTTGAATTTATTGTATCAAATAGTGAAATAATTTATTAACCAGGACATGACAGGACATGATCCCTGTGGTGGTTAATCTTCATGGTCAACTTGGTGCAATTTAGAATCACTCAGGAGACACACTTACATGCAAGCCTGTATTAGTTTATACAAGAGGGGTTTCACTGAGACAATAAGACCCACCTTTTCCTGTGGTCGGCTCCATCCCATGGGCTAGGGACTCAGGTGTAATAAGAATAGAAGATAGAAGTAAAAATGAAAAAAGCAAGTGATCTCTCTCTCTCTCTCTCTCTCTCTCTCTCTCTCTCTCTCTCTCTCTCTCTCCTTCCTGACTACAGATGAAAAATGACCTGCTGCCTCAAGCTCCTGCCATTGTCACTCTCCTGCCATGGTGGGCTGTGTCCTCGAACAGTGAACCCAAGTCAATCCACCCTTCCCTAAGTTTCTTTGACCAAGTATTTGATCGCGTGAATGAGAAAATTTGCTAGCACCATCCACGGCCTCTCATTGCTGTGGGCCATCATAAAAGCAAAGGCATCTTAACAGAGACTCAGAGCAGAAACCATCAGACCCAGTCCAGAGAGAGCCCCCGTCACTGGGGAGTGACACATCAAACCTGCAAGGGAGTGACAGGGGAAACCTCACACTGCATGGGAGAGGCTTCATGAGGAAATAGAGCTGCATCGCAAAAAGTAAATAAGAAACAGGAAAAATAAACCCAAAGGACAGTGAGGAGGTTGTCTCCTTTGCTTTCTATTATTATGGAAACACTGTGACCAGAAGCAAATTGGAGATGGAAGGCTCTGTTCCACTTTACAGCTTGTAGTCCAGCAGGAAGGAAACGAGAGTAGAAACTCAAGGCAGGAATCCGGAGACAGGAACTGAGGCAGAGTCCCATGGAGGAATGCTGCTTACTGACTGCTACTCATGGCTTATTCAGCCTGTTTTCTTATACAACCAGGGACCATATCCCAAGGGGTGGCACTGCTCACAGTGGGCTCAGATCTCCCACATCACTCATCAGTTGAGAAAATGTCCCACAGACTTGTCCACAGGCCTGAAAAAGACTCTACAGTTTAAAGATAAATTTTCATGAGCAAGATGAGAAATAATAAGATAACAAGGAAAGAAAACACTGAGGAGCCTTCAGGGGGATGTAATGTCATTAATAGGACCAATATCTGGGGACAGGCACCTCCAGAAGAAAGGAGATGGGGAAAAAAACCAAACAAAATAAATCTGATAACAATAAATGATCACTGGAAACTTACCAAAAAAAAGTATCCACCTCCACACTAAAGAAGCTGCACCAGCTTTAAGTAGTGTGAATGCACAGATATGCACAGACATGCCATAGTGAAACCACCCAGATCAAGACAGGGACAGACCTTAAAGTCATCAAGGAAGGAGTGACATGACATAGACAAGGGAGTCTCGGTGAGAGTGATGCAGGGATTCTCAACAGAAACAAGACAGATAAGAAGGAAGGAAAACACAGTTCAATGATGGAAAAATAAATAAATTTTGCCAAGAACACCAAGTCCAAGAAAACTGCCTTCAAAAAATAGGTGTTGGGCGATGGGGAGATTGTACAAGAGCTCTTGGCACTTTTGTAGAGGACTTAAGTTCAATTACCAATGTCCACATAAAATGACTCACAACTTCTTGTAATTCCAGTTCTAAGGGACCTGACACCCTCTCTGGCCTCTGCAAGCACTACACTCACATGAACACACCCCTACACATAATCAAAAATAAAGTCTTTCTATAGTATTAAATAATAAGATATCCAGTTACGTATGCTTATGTCTGTTAATGTGTGTGTGTTATATTGAGAGATTAGAGAAAACATTGTATAAAATGATAAAACAGCAAAAGATGTAAAAGGGATGGAAAGAAAAAGTAGAAAAAAGTAACAAGTCGACAAGTAGAAAACACTAACCTATATGACACTAATCCAATAATCACCATGAAAGCTGGAGGTCTTAATTCCAATTAATTAAAAGATAAGACTGTGTGAGTAGATCAAGAATCGGTACACAATTATACATTAAATATATGAATCCCACTTTAAACACCAAGTGTATGTAGATTAAAAGATAGAAGAAAATATACTATGCTGACATTATCAAAGCAACGCAGACATAGTCCAATCTCCCACTGAGAAAAGGCCAAAGCAAAGAAAGTTACCAGGAATAGGAGAGACAAGTATATAATGATACAAAGTCAGTTCTTAAGTGGCGTATGGTGACATATGCCTATAATTCTAACTCTTTGGAGGTGAGGGGCTAGACTGTAAAGCACGATGTGATTGTCTCAAAAGTCAAAATTTTTATAGCAATGCTCAACATGTGCACAACTACCTGTAAACTATCAAACTGTGTGGGCAAAATCTGCACAGAGAAGCAGATGAACTGATGAGTTACAGGCAGAGACCTCAGTATCCCCCATCACATGTGGCTGATTCAGCAGGCAGGAAGTTGACAAAGTTGAACTTGGGAGCAATGAGCAACTGAACATAACTGACATCTGTAAACTGAAGCAAGACAAAAAAAAACATACATACTTATCTTGCCAGGAGGAGTCACCAAAACAAACCATAGTCTATACCATAAACACACCTGAACAACTTGAAAGAATAGATACACTTCAAAAAAAAAAAACAACACATGAGCCATGTTCAAGTGGGGATTTATACCAGGCAGGCAAGGTTAGTTCAATACTCAAAAATCACATAATGCACTTTACACTGAAAAGGAAACCTGACGTGACTGTAGGAATGCAGGAAATGGCACTTTGCATTCTTTCTGCCCTCTTTCAAAACAATCCCTGGGAAGAGTTGAGGGAGGAGGGACAAGTGGGCTTAAAATGTAGTACATGAACTTCTCAAAAAACTGACACTTATTTTTAATTAATTTTTAGAAGAAAAAAACTTTTTGAAAAATACAATATCCTTTTCTGACAAAAAGGTCCCAGTAAACTAGAAATAGAAGGGAATGCCCTCTACCCAATGATGAATATCTCGGAAAGTTCTACAGCTATCTTCATATTTGATGGTGAGGAGCTTGGGATTTCTCAGATCAAGAACAGGCTGAAGATACATTTTCTCATCATTGCTTTTCAATATCATACTGAAAGTCCTAGCTTATGTAATACAAAAAGAAAAATAAATAAGGCATATGTGGAAGAGGAAGGAAGAAATCAAACTGTCTTGTTTTCAGATTACACAATTGTTTTATACAGAATAAAATGTAAAAGGACAGATTAAAACATTTAAGAAACTGATCTAGAAAATGATAGCAAACTTGTTAAATCCAAAGCTAATGTGCCACACTCAACTGTTTCCCAAAATATCTGCAATGAACCAAGGAAATGTTGAAATTCAAAATATGGGGCATTAAATTCCACTGACACCTTGAGAAAGTAGAAAACTTGAGTATAAATCTAGCAAAATATGTACAAAAGCTACCACTGAAAGCAATCTACATATTTAAGACAGCCCCACCAAAACTCAGGAGTGTTTTGTTTTGTTTTAAGAAATAAAGGTCCATCCTTTTAAAGGAGCAGCTGGCAGGATGGCTCAGTAGTTAGGAACACTTGTTTCTATTGCAGAGGCCCTGGGTTCAACTTACAACATTCACATAGTGACTCACAATCATCTGTAACTTTAGTTCCAGGGGATCCAATGTCATCTTTCTCTCTCTTCAGGCACCTGACATTTTTGTGGTGCTCATAGATATATGTGGGTGAAACACCCATACACATAAAATAATTTTAAAGGACTCATCAAACATTTTATAAAAATTGTTTTAGTTTTTTTTTAATTGTATGTGCTTGAATATTTTTCCCTGCCCATGCCATGTAGCCATCACCCATCTCACAGCTTCAAGTGCTGCCTGTGACAAGCTGAGCCCCAGTACCCATGATCACTTGTTTCTGTCCCAGTGGTCCCTGATGTAGTGTTTTTGACATCTCTGCTAAGGGAGCTCATAGGCATCTTCAAGTTCACATGCTGAAAACTAAATATCAACCCGTTTCCTATCACAAAGCTGTTCCATCAATCTTACTGATTCCGCTGCTAGAACCCTTGTGCCTTCAGACTCTTAGAGAGACAATTTGAAGTGCCCTCAGGGGCTCTTTATCTCAGTCCCCCCCCCACTTGATCTACCAGCCAACCTCATTTGTATCCTCCTTAGATACATATCTGGTATACAGCTTATGATCTATTACATTTCTAATTAAGTCTGGGCTGGGGGAATGAACACAAGAACGCAGGTGATCACAAAGGCCAGAGAGCGCATCAGATCCCCTACTCCTGAAGCTGCAGGCAGTTGTAAGGTCTGGATGCTGAGAACTAAACTACAAGAGCAGCATGTGCTCTTAACCATTGAGCCATCTCTCCAGCCTCTTAGTGTGTATCTTAGTACCTTCTCCTTGGTGCTCCAATAAAGCCACCATCACCTCTTCCTGCATCATGGTCTTGCCCCTAACTGAAATTTGTGTCTCCCTTCATTTGAATCCACACTATGGACTCAACCTTAGCTGAGCATCCTGCTTCTGGCTTGTAACTCTAGCACATTTTCAACAGGCTGGCCAAGGCACCCTCTTAAGCTCAGGACTAAGAGCCAGCTCCTAGGAGAACCAAGTTCTGACTTTCTGCCCATTCTCACCAGAAGATGAGAGCATCCGATGAGAACCGAGAGTGACCACATGAAAGAATGGGATCCCTCCTGAAGGAACCAGGGTTGGGCCCCAGGATTAGGTTGCAGGCAGAAGGCAAAAAACTAGCCTTCCAATACGTTCAGTACCAAAGCTGTGGACAGTTCCTAGACCCACAAGCCATGTGGGGAATAGCTTCTACTCCAAGTGGTAACCGCCAGTCTACTCTCAGCAATCTCCTAGACACAAATGCGTCTAAAAAATTATTTTAAATACTACATGTTTCCACCACCCACGGTTTAACCTGTTTCATTTGCAACCCCAATTTCCATGCTAAAGCGGAGCATAATAAGTAGCAATAAAATCAGTCTTACTGCATTTGTTTTTCCACAGCAAGCCGCAATCAATTACCTGAGAGGTGTTTGCGGCTGCAGCTAAACAGTGACCCAGCAAGGTGCAATTGGCGAAGTGTCACTTTTATTCATGGCCTCAAATCCGAGAATGGGCTTGTCTGTGTTTTAATTATCGGAAAGCACTTACCACCCTCGCTTTAATGAATTGTATAAAACTTAAACACATGCAATTATATATTTTATAAATAAAAAGCAGTGGACACGGTCTGAGGTAGCTGCCTCTGCGCAGAGTTGTACTTTCAGTCACTCACATGCAGCCTACTCTTCAAGACCTCCTACCTCTTACCTGGAGACCGGCGAATTCCCTCAGCTTCACCTGGACTTACCCCCCACCTCAGGCTCACTGTGGGCATCTAATTATGAGGCTGACCCATGTTCTTTTCTACCCAAGCTCTGAGCATATTGGGGAGCTCTGGGAGCAAGATGGCACAGATGGGGCTTGCCCACAGGGCTGCATGGAGCTGAGATGACCCTGCAGGGGTCAACTGTTGAGCCTTCCTCCCCTGACACCATGAGAAGTTCTGCCTTGCGGGAACACAGAGTGCCAGCCTGACCATGCTATTTGCCACTCAAGAGCTGGGGGAGGCCACACCATGTGCCTCCACACACCTCTTTCTTGGAATGTAGGAGAACCACACAGATCACCCCTTGGACTCCCAGGCAGCACCTTCTGATGACAGATGGATAAATGCAATTATGTGAATGATGATTTCATTCAATAAGATCCAAGACACCAAACACATCACGTTACCATTTCTCAGTTCCTGAACCCTACATCAAAGTACTTGTCATCTAACTGGGAGAGCTTGGCTGAGCCCCACAGCAGGGTTTTTCCTGTATGTCAGTCAAAGAATAAACCAAAGCCAGACCACAGCTGAGACTCAGTCTCTAGGAGAAGGGACCCTGTCAACAGGAGAAGGACACTTCCTTGTTGAGGAGACATGGCTACCACGTGAACTGTGCCCGAGAAGAAGAATGCTTAGCTTTAGAGACTCACCACATAGTCACTGGTGCCTAGGCCCTCAATCCTCATCTTCTTAGGACTGAAGACCACAGCAGAGATGGAACAGAGAAGTAGTCCAGGCCTTGGGTGCCTAATGTCCTTTTTCTGTCTCCAAGATGAGGGCCTCTACAGGTCACAGACTCTCTGGATAACTCTCTTTGCTCAGAACTCACTGGAGACACATGCTTCCACTTTTCACTACACCAGCAGACTCAGCTGCCTGACTTTACAGCTGTGGATACACAGTGGCCTGTCACAGCTATACTTATTCTCCAATCTGGCCACTGTCCAATGTGATGGGGAGAAAAACCATGTCCTCTGGCCAGGACCATGGCTCTACCTCCTGATTGGCTCATGCTGGAGAACATCAGCTTCTGGTGGTATCTCATCTTTACACAGTTTCTTACTGTAAGAGAACACAGTGTCTTTAAAATCATGTCAAACTGAAGGGGGGTTGCAAGGTTTAAGTCAGAAGGATTGCTAGTCTCTTTCTAATGAGCAGCTGACTTCCGGGACTCTGCTGCTCTGGGAACTCATTACCTTTTATGGTTTGGCAAAAGCCAAGGCTACTGAAGCCATTAAGAAAATTATTGGACATATAGCCACATGTGAGTTCCAACCTCCTCCTCCTCCTCGTACTCCTCCTCTTCCTCCTCCTCCTCCTCCTCCCCTCCTCCTCCTCCTCCTCCTCCTCTTCCTCCTCTCCTCCAGGGGTTGCCAGTATGGGCCACTGTTCACTCCTGGCTCCTGAGAAGCAAATATGAGCTGGGTCTTAACTGGGACAAACGGCACTCTGAACTGGCTGGACCTGGACAGAATACCTGCTCCAATGGCCAATCTTTTTGCCATATGTTTCCAATCCCGTGCTCTCTACCTGTTCTAAGAGTTGAAACAATGGTTGTTTATTAAGTGATGGTTTGGTTCAGGCTCTGCCTTACCTTTTACATCCACAGCCTGAGCATGGGGAGAAGCCAGCCAAGCTCTCAGATGGTGACCCACACTTAGCATTACTGTTGAGAGATCACCACAGAAGGATCTCCAGATGAAAAAGGGTGGAGAAGGAGGGGGTAAGTCTCAGAAAGAAGGAAAAGACAGAGAAAGAGAAAACAGACAAACAAGGAAAGACACAAGTAGAGAGATAAAGGAGACAGAGACTAGAAGAGATGGAGCAGAGAGGCAGAAGAAGACAGAAACTAGAAGAGATGGAGCAGAGAGGCAGAAGGAGACAGAAACTAGAAGAGATGGAGCAGAGAGGCAGAAGGAGACAGAGGTGGGGGAGGAGATGAGCAGGCTCTGTGCACACCAAGCCCATCCATGTCCCTTCAACTTGGAACAGTTTTCCTTGCATCTTCCAGAAACAGCATCATTCTCCAGCATCCCTGGTGTGACCCAGCCATCTTGTTGGCCCAAAGAAGAAGGTTGCCTCTCTGGGTCTAACCCTGGTCTATCACAAGTCAGTCTCTTTGTTCCCCCTTTTAAGGGCCCCAAGTGGCTTTGAGGTTGTCATAACATCACTCCAAAGCCAAGAATGGCTCTGAGTTTGCAATAGAAGCCCTAGGGCTATGCTGTGTGATTGGTAAGCTCTGTGGCTGATGAGTTCATGGCCTGTCCTCCTCTAGGGACACCAGGGAGCAGCCCCTCAGGAGATATCACACCATCCCACACTATCTGAATGGTCCCATTTCACCCTAACCAGTCAGGATCTCCCAGACTTGGGTGTCACCACATCTTCAGAAGGAGCAGGAAACAAATAAGACACTTGGAATGGTGCAGCTGACAGCCACCAGAAGACTCCTTCACCATCCCACTGCCTCTGTGGTGTATGAAAACCTGGAGCTAACATCTGGCAATACTGTCTTCCTGGACACACAAGGCCTGAAAAGATAGCCCTTCACCAAGACATAGACCCACCATGATATATCAAGAGGACAGTCCCAAGTCAACAGGAAGGGCTTGGACCTGGAGGGGACAGTAGAGAGCATGCTCAGACCCAGCCCAGAGGTGCCCACACTGCATAGATAATCATAGAGACATAGCTGCAGGGACTGAGGTTCCCCCCCCCCGATGCCTCCCTGATGCTAGGCTATCTACCTTCCATGTAGGTCATAATGAGGTCTGGGGATAGAATGTGAGAAATGTCTCCTGGAAAATTATTCTAAATACTACAGAGATGTTAAGAGTTGCCTGTGGGTCAGAAAACCCTAGAGACTCTGACTATGGACATAAGGCCCATGGATCCCCTAAGAGTCTCCTAGATGAGGACCACAAATTCACTAGCCTGATATACACAGGAATGGGGAAACAACAATTTGGTTCCAGGCCAGCCGGATGCCCAACCCGTCTTGTTCATTATCCAGACACAGGGAATTACATGGGTGACAGGGAGCATCAGCTAAGAAGGTGACAGAGATGTATTTCAAAAGACAGCCTCAGAGAGTGCTGGCTGTAAGGGGAACTGTGCCCATGAAAGCTGCTGGGAAGGGAGCCTATGGGGAGTCACAGGAAGCTGGTTATGGATAAAGACAGGGCTTGGGGAAGAGCCACATCCTCAGAAGACATAGTGTCAGATCCCACCCCTGGGCAGCTTAGGTGGGGCTCACCAAAGCTCGGCAGTCCTGCTTCTTTCTATTTTTCCACCTTTACCACCAAAATGATCTCACACGAAAATCATCCCTGAGAACAACTAATGAACTTCCCTCAGTTTGAGATCCCCAAGAATGATGTTCAAGTACAAAGGCAAGTGGTGTGCAGAACTCAGATCTTCAAAGCTGTGCAGACCCAACTCCACACCAGCAGCACAAGGTTCGACACCTCCTCCCCAGTAACAGCACGACAAACCTCTAGTCACACACTAGAAAGCTGGGTTTGCTTCCCTAAGTACCAAGAAGGCTTCTTCGTCATTTGAACAAATAAAACAAAGACAGGCAGGAAGCAGAGAGTGTGGCTGTGGGCCTCTCAGCCTCTCCCATCATCCAATTTACAAAATGCAAAATCAGCTCCAGCCCCGCTCCACTGTGCTGCAGAGGCATGTGCTATAGCCACCTCATTGGAGGCCATTATATTCCCATTTTTCCTCAAGTACAAGGGTTGCTTATCATTTATTAATATGAACCCAAGTGGAGTAGCATGATATTACAGCAAGCTCTCTGATGCCTTCTGTATTCCAGCGAGGTATGGTGTCTGTACACAGCATCTCTCATTAAGCATTACTGCTCTCACAGGCCGTTACCAGTGAAGCACACTGACAACGCAGCATTGTGCTTCATTTCAGGGTTTCCTGATCACCAGGGGCCAGAAAGCCTCCAGAATGGCAGGGCTGTAAAGGCTGCTAAATCTCTCAGCTCCAGGTAACTCCTCAGGCCTCTAGCGGGACAAAGAGTGACTTCCAAGTTGTCCCAAACAGACAGAGGCCAGGAAATGGAAGCAAGGGACTTCATTGGTGGTGCTGACCTGTGGGAGCCTCATTGAGTTCCAAGATCCGGGCAGACATGTCTGCCTTCCCACTGCTAAGTACTGAGAGATCGGGAAAGGGTTGTGGGTAATGATGGGGCAAACGGCTATAAAATAAAACGGGGACCCTAGGACAGTCTGAAGCAGCCCCATCACCCAAGAGGGAAATATGTTAATCAGTTTTCCATCACGATATCAAAATGCCTGAAATAGTTAACTTAAAAAGAGGAAAAGGTCTTTTTTGGCTCACAATGTGGGAGGTTCTAGTCTGTGGTCAACCTGCCACATTGTTTCCAGGCTGTGCATGACAGCAAGGCAGCACAGAAAATCTTTTCATGTCATAAGCCAGAGAGAAGGGACACTGACAGCAAGAAGGGCCCCACGGCGTTCTGCGGGAGCATAGAGAACTTTCAGCAGGTGCCACCTACCTCTTCAAGCTTCCCCCTACGGATAGCACACAAGCCTGAGCTTTCAGGCTGACCTTCAGCCTCCTGCTGTTCTCAGTAGCACTAGAAGACCAGGTGTCTAAAGCCAAGCCAGGGTCTTTATTCCCAGCATGCTCCAGCTTTGACCTCCTACCTCTCCATAAGTCCCTCTGAGCATCTGCCCCACACTGCTCCCCATAAGGACGTTGGTTAAACCCACTTTGCGGCCTTCATCTCAGACCTGCCAGGTCTACACAGACCCAGACATTAAGTCTGATTAAAGATATCTCACCATGACAACAGTGAGTTAGAAAGAGACCTTGGCCAGGGAAGATGGTGCAACATGCAACATATTCGGCATGAGGCACACCTTCGGCATTGAATTTTCATCTCACTCGGACTCACTGGAGAGGTGGTGAGTTACAGCCCCTGGGAACCCGCGATGCTGTGCTTAGCATATTTAATGTGGTTCTGACCTGCAAGTCTTACAACTTATACACAAGTGAACACAGAGGGGACAGTCAGTGGGGGGACAGAGATGGCATCTCAAGACACCCACACCAACGACAGCTGCACAGAAGGAACCAGGAGTCATGAAGTAGAGTGCAGATCATTCCTGGGGCCAATTTATAGTTTCTCATTTTTCCATCTCAGGAGAAATCAGTTGAGAAATGAATGAGAGAGAAGCCAGTTCTCTGACTCCTGTAGGGATCTGAGAGAAACAATCAGTTAGCCAGCTCCACTCACTACTGAGAAGGAAGACCCAGCAATCCAGAGGCCAGCAGGCCATTATTGGGGAGGGAAGTTGAGGACCCATTTCCACCACAAGATGGATGTGTGCAGGATCCTGGTTCTTGGTAGGTACTACCACAGGCATGGGGCTGGTCTAAGGACCCATCACTACACAAGTAAAATGAATATTCCTCTGTTTGGGTGTGGACTGCCACAGTTTGAATCTGCAATGTCCCCTACAGGATCCCTTGCTGGAACACTTGGACTTCCAGCTGGTGACATTGTTTGAAAGGCTGTGTAGCCTATAAAAGATGGAGTCTGGATGACAAAGATAGGCCACTGGGGAAAGGACTTGGAAGGTCATAACTACCTCTGGTCCTGATCTAGCTCTCCCTGTCACCCATCCAGCCTCTCTACCACCATGCAGACAAGCCTCCAACACTTGTGTCCGTCATGAAGGACCTGCTTGTTAAACCACACCAGGCCTGCTACAAAATGCTCTCAAATCCTGAAACCAAATAACCCTTTAGCCCATCAGGTGGTTTCTAGCATGTGTTTTTGGTTACAGGGATGCAGTAGCGACCTATCCAGGCACTTCATGTACAAGCGCTAGGAGCTGTCCAGCACATAAACGCTGAAAGCAAAATAAATATTCAGATCTGCCATTTGAGTAAGTGTTGCTAGGTTTCCCTGTTAACCTCATTAGAGTCAAATGAAGCAAGGTTTTTAAAATATTCACTAGAATTTTCCAGGGTTTGAATATTCACTCCAGGCCACAACTCTGCAAATACTTTCATTTAATGCATCAGAAGGCAGTAATGCCATGGAAAGTGGAATCAGAAACATGTCTACCGTCTGAATTACCAAAAGCAATGTCAACCGTACCAATATCAACCACGTAGCAATAACAAAGTGAGGACAGAAGCTGGCATGGATGGAGAAGGAAGAAAGCCCAGACAACGCCATGATTTACCCCATCAGCTGCTGACCTGGGGAGCCATCAGCCACCTGAGTAGTGACCCCAGGATGCCCAGGTGTGCATGACTTCAGGGCAGCCAGCTCTCAGCCTCCCCCATCAAAACTAGCAGTCTGTGGCTGCTGCTTTGTGCAGCCCACATGACTACACTCAAGGTCCTATCCAAGACCCAGCCGAATTCCCATCACTTACAGGTCCTAACCTTGGTGCCTGCTGAGGTGTTTCCTGACTACAGAGAGGACTTAAGGTTCACACGGGGATGTTAAGGTGACTGAGACTGCCAATGGGAAACTTCCTCTGCCCATATCTCTCCCTTCCTATATAACTCTAGTCTTCAGGGCTTTGCCTCTGGTTCTCCCCTCTCATGTGACTCAGGACTCCAGCTCCTTCCTTCCTTCCCCCAACCTGAGCAGGGGTCATCACAGCTTCCTCACTCAGTGCATGCTCTTGACTTTCACCTCTGTACCGAGGAGAAAATGTGCCTGTCTTCTGCACAGTCATGGACTACAGAAAAGACCACAGCTTGGTACATAGATAAAACATCAGTAGGTGACAGTGAGAGGTTAACACACTCAAGACTCCTCCAAAGGGAGGAGAGGTTGCTCCAAGCACTGCAGCTTTTCAAGAGAAGATGAGAACAGATGAGTTTGCAGGTGTATGGTGCTGCAGGATCCTACCATAGAGGGAGACTTCTGTGGCTAAGCCAGATGCTACACTAACATTGCCTCAGTCCACTTGGCTGTCCTGATAAGCTACCACAGGTGAGGGTGGAGGGGCTAATTACAGAAGTGCAATGACCAACATCCTGGAGGCTAGGCATTTAAGGTAAGGCATCTCAGGGCTGGCCTGTCTTGGGCCTGCAAACACCAGACAGACCCAAAAGAACTATCCATCTCGATTCACTTGAGTTAGTCTCAGGCTGAAATGTGGATTTGGGCCAGAGGAACACACAACGAATGGCATGTTTCTAACATAGAAGAGACCAGATGCTATGATGTCAAATAACCAGGGATAGGGTAGGAGGTCCTGTGAACCATACAGAATGCAACACTGAGTTTCATGTTAAAGTGAGATAAATTGGGTGAGAGGCTCACTTTTCAGTTTGGTAAGAGGAACAGCCCTGTAGCCCTAACACTGTAAACCCCATGCATGCACTCCACAGGGAAGTAGCATTGGCAGTTCTGGGGTTACAGGTGACCCAGCAGAAATCGTGACTCTCCAGGGTACAGCCCCAGTATCCTAGACATCAGTGGTTACATGCGACTCATGTCTCACCAGAGGATCTAGCAATTTCTTGCCCGAGTAACAGAACCTGGCATATTGGTCCATTAGCTGAGCAGCTCCTGTCCATAAATCACAGGAACCAGGGATGTCTTCAGAACCTGTGTTTCTGTGAACCAAATCCAAGTGGAAAGCCTCTTGTTCTTGGGTCCAAAACTCCTATCCCAGTTCTGGTACCCTGTGATGAATCACCCACCCCTGAGCTATGGGTGGGATCACACATGGCTGATGGGGAAACATTAAATCTCTGCACACGAAATGGATGCTCAGCTTGACCCTACACCCAGAAAAGGATATATAAGGGAATCACGTGCCTTTCCAACTCCCACTCCAGGAGTGCCTGCAAGAGGAAAAGGGAAGATATTAGGAAGCCCTGCAGACTTCTGTTCCCTGTGGCCAGGATGCTCCCAGCAGGCTGCTCTTCCTTGTCTCTCAGGACCTTCTTTTTTCTAACCCGCACACCAGCTGAGGGCCTCTAGGATAGGCATTGTTGGCCACAAGCAGACTTGTAAACCTGGAGCCCTGGGCTATGACTGGAATCCTTTCCTGCATGCCAGCTCTGCCAAGTGGCTTTCATCATCTGTATGAAGAGGTTCCACTTCATGCACTTAGCTTCCTTATGCATTTGACCCACCCCACAGGGCCTGGCTAAGGGGGGTCAAGCTCTGAGGTTCCACCAGGAGGTTCCCACAGTGCTAGCAGGTGCCAGAACTTCACAGCTGCTGGCTTCAGGTCTCCGCTTCCTTGTTTCCATTCCCAGAGTCTGTTTTATTCTGGTCATGTGGCCACTCTGCCTTGACCCCAGAAAGAACAGTTCACTACTTTGTCCTCATCCTGTTCACACTCTGAGTCTGGCTTTATTTTCCTCCATTCCATGGAGAAGCACTATGACGTAGAAGGATTCACACTTGGCATGGAGATACCACAGACTCTAAGGAAACTATAAAAACACACTATATTATGGAAAAGAGAAAGCCCACCCACAAGACCCTCTCTTAGCTTTCCTGGGCCTTCAGGTTTCAGCTGTGATGGAGCCTTTGCTCCCTGGACTAGGCCATGGAATGCTCCAGATACTGGAGTCAATATTATTCTGAGTGCACACTGTACTGATGGAAGTTTCTGTGTGGTGACCTTCAGGAGACATTGTTTTACAACCTCCCACAGAACCTGTACCTAACCACCCACCTTGCATGTCTGGGAACATATTGGCCTCACAATGTCAGGGGTTCATGCCTATGACAGATCTCTGTGTTAGTCAGAGTTCTCTAGAGGAACAGAACTGATAAAGTGAATATATGTTAAAAGGGAATTAGTTAAATTGGCCTACAGGATATAGTCTCTAATAGCTGTCTTTTCATTTGGAGACACCGAGGGCCCTGTAGCTGCACTCAGTCCATAAGGCCTAATGTCTCAGCAGTCCCAAGCTGGTCTTTTAAATGTCCGAAGTCATTGTTTTATCTGAGACTCAAGGCTTAACTATGAGATCCTGTAAAATTAAACAAACAAACAAGTTACATAGAGTGAATATTTATACTCACAAAAGGAGGAATTGGGAAATCCAGTGCTGTTATTCAGAAAAGAGTTGCCGAAGGCCTAGAAGGATTCATGGAGAGGCACTGGTACCCAGTCAATGCTGGAAGGCTGAAAAGGCTGAGTTCTGGTATCAGTAACGTACTGAAGTGTCAACAAGGTAGGGTAGATGAACATGCCAGTAAGAACAAAGGCAAGCACTTAAAATCAAAGCTCCTTCATCAGGCCTCTTTTATCTGGTCTGCCACTAGATCAACAGAATATGCTAAAGAGAATCCTCAAGCTGCACTGGAAAATCTGAAAGTCACCTTGAGCATAAACCCTGCCCATCAGAGGCTACACTTACAGTGATGTAAATTTATTTGAAAGAAAAATCTAACCAGGCATGGTGGCACATGCCTTTAATCCCAGCACTGGGGAGGCATAGGTGGTCAGATTTTTGTGAGTTTGAGGCCAGCCTAGTCTACAAAAAGAGTTCCAGGACTGCCAGAGCTGTAACATAAAGGGACTGTCTCAAAAAAACAAAAACAAAAACAAAAAAAGAAAGAAAGGAAGGAAGGGAAAGAAGGAAAGAAGGAAGAAGGAAGAAAAGAAGGAAGAAAGAAAGAAATTTAAACTGAAAGTATTTCATGTTCCTCAAAGGCATTTGCTGCCAGGTGGTGGTGGCACACGCCTTTAATCACAGCACTCGGGAGGCAGAGTTAGATGGATCTCTGTGAGTTCAAGGCCAGCCTACAGAGTGAGATCCAGGACAGGTACCAAAACTACACAGAGAAACCTTGTCTCAAAACACACACACACACACACACACACACACACACACACACACACACACAAACAAAAAAACAAATAAACAAACAAAGGTATTTGCTTCAGGAAGTAGTTTCCAAGAATCAGCATGTAGAAACTAATATGGCTGTTGTCCAAGAAGGGCAGGCTGCATCTTAAGCTGGCAGCAGAACTTAACAATGTCAACCACACCGGTTTGGTACCCAAAAAAGATGCAAAACTGAGGAGGGTTAAAGAGTTTTATATGGTGGTCCCAGAGAAACACTAAAACCAGGTGATGGATGGCAAAGTCCAAGTCCCTATAAGGAGACCCTGGGAGGTCATTGTGTGAGGTTGTGAAGGTGAAGCCTAAGTTGTAATGGAACCCTGCAGAATGTTGGAAATGATAAGACCACAAGATGTTCATTGGGGCAAACTGTAGGCATCTTATACAATCAACCCAAGAGGGGTTGTGTGTGCCGCAGGCAGTAGAGCTGGAGAGATCAGGCTACTCATGCTTCTGGACCCCAGACGATTACAGTGTGAGCCCAAGATGCTGAACATGGATCTGTAGAATTTGGTATTTGCCATGCTGGATTTTGGTCTTGCTTTAGTCAGATCATTTCTTGTTATACCTCATTTCTTCCCATTTTGAATAGGAATGTTTACTCTCATTATGTATTGAACATGTATAACTTGTTTGTTTGTTTGTTTGTTTGTTTGTTTTACAGGATCTCATAGTTGAGAGATTGCCTTGAGTGTCAGATAAGACATGGGCTTTGGACTTTTAAGCTGTTGGAATTATTATATTATTATAATTATAAATTGAAGTTGGATTGTATTTTGCATTACAAGATAGACATGAACCTTTGGGCATAAGGGGTGGAAGATTGAGATTTAAAGTACTGTGTTTGGGTGTCAAGTTGACATGGGATAGAGTTGTGCTGATTAAACTTACCTGGGAAGCAGACCTCTTGGCATGCTTGTGAGGGTTTATCTTCACCATTATGGGCATCACCATCCCCTAGGCTGGGATCTTGAACTGTCTGAAAAGGAGAAAGTGAGCTGAGCAAAAACATCCATCTCTCTTTGCTTCATAACTACGGCTGTAATGTGACCAGCTACCTCACACTCCTTTCATTGAGTTCCCTGCCATGATGGACTGAGCCCTCAAACTGTGTGCTGAATTAAACCTTTCTGTAGCTAGAGTTTTCCTGCCTGGCCCACCTCAGGACAAATCTCTGTCACCCGCCAGTCCCACAGCCATTCAGACCCAACCAACTAAACACAGAGACTTATATTGGTTACAAACTGTATGGCCATGGCAGGCTTCTTGCTAACTGTTCTTACAGCTTAAATTAATCCATTTCCATTCATCTATACCTTGCCACATGGCTTGTGGCTTACCGGCATCTTCTTATGCTGTTTGTCATCATGGCGGCTGGCAGTGTCCCCCTCTCAGCCTTCCACTTCCCAGAATTCTTCTCTTTGTCCCGCCTATACTTCCTGCCTAGCCAATGGCCAATCAGTGATTTATTTACTGACCAATCAGCAACACACTTGACATACAGACCATCCCACAGTACCTTTCCTCCTTGTCCTCCTGTCAGGGTATTTTTATCACATTAGGAAAATAAATTAAAGCAGTCTTCCTGTACTTGTATGTCTAAACAGGGCACCATTTTGAATCTTTTTTCTTTGGAGAGAATTGATTCACACGGGTGTGCTCCTTAAAAACCACAGGTCACATGCCCTTGTCTTCTTGAAGAGAAGTAAGGAGAGAGAAATGCTGACCCCAAGACAGCAGCTCCTCCATGTGCTCTGGATGAGCCTCTCCCAGGAGGAATGTTGAGTCCCATTCCTTTCAGAAGATGATATTCTCATCAGTGTGTGGGGGGTGAAGATTGGACAGGGCTTTGGTGGAAGCAACTGAGATGTCAGCATCATCTTGAACCTGTCCTGAGTAGTGGGAAGGAACAGCCTAAGGAGGTCTTTCTCTCCAGCCCTGCTGTTGCTCTCTCTCCACCCTCCAAGGCCTTCTAATAGATGGCACCAAATGGAGCATACTGCCTAGGAAGAGACCCAGGGCCCAGGTGTGGCCTCTGCTGGCAAAGAATGAAGTAATCCTGTCAGCCAACCCTGGGAAGATGCGGGCACAGGCTGAGCTCTGATTTGATGCCCAGAGTGAGCCAGAGACTATGTGCTGGGTCATCTTTCAGGTGGCCATCCTGAGCTATAAGGATGTAGGCTCCACAGCTCTGCCAGTGCAGACAGGCTGGCTGAGGGGCACTGATTCCATGTCTCATAGGTGAACCTAATTAACTTTCATGGGCTGCCCTTGTGTTCAACCTGTGTAGCAGCCTTTCCCACTGGCCCCATTCATGTTCTTCAGAGAACTGTCCTATGATTTTTATCACCAGACAGTACACCATAAGGAATTCTCCCATAGGGAATCCAGAAGTTCCAGGAGGAATCCAGATACTACCAGACAACCTAAATTGAGTGTTTTGTTGTTGTGATTTTGTCCTTTGTCAAAATGGATCAATTAAGGAGAAAGTGCTTTTAACATTGGGGGTAGTGGGTACTTTTTCCATTTATGTCTAAGGCATGTCACAGTTGACCTGGGTTAGGGACAAAAGGATAGGTTTCCTCTTGGTTTGGTTCACCATTCCTGACCCATGATGGTTAAAACTCATTGTTAACTTGACAGGATCTAGTTTCACCCAGGAGGCAGAGCTCTGGGCCTGTGTGTGCAGGAGTTTCTAGATTATGTTAACTGGAGTGGGAATAGCCACCATGAATAGGGATGGCACCGTTCTGTGCTCTGGGGTCCTAAGTAACAAGGAGTACTAGCATTCAGCCATCTCTGCTTCCAGACAGTGAGTGCAATATGACCCACTACCTCACGCTCCTGCTTCCATTCCCTTCCACTGTGATGGTCTGTACCCTCAAACTATGAGCCAAACAAATCCTTCCTTCAGCTCTTTCTGCCAAGGATCTTGTCACAGCAGTGAGAAAAGGAATGAATACATGGCCTGACCCAGGCCCAAGCTCCAGAGGCCACAAGCCCTTCCTGGTGATGCCCAGAGCTTCTTATGACATATATCTATCAACAATGGGGAAAGTCAGCTATTTCGCCGTATCTATGGGTACCCACACTCCTGAGAAATACAAGAAGTGCTACTGCCATACTGCAACTAGAGTTGGGCAATACAAAGGGCATGGGGTTCCCTGGCAGCCCAAGCACTGACTGACACATTTATGCCTAGATTGTAATGGTTACCGACTGTGTCCTCAAATCAGACCATTTTTTATGAAGATGGTAATGGGCTCTGAGGCCCTCCGTGCGAAATAGTCTTCCGCTCTGGCCAGTTTTGCATTGGTCCCAAAATAGCTGCGCACTGGTCATCGCTCCCACGCTACCGTGTTCATCTGGATTCAATTACATCTCTGCATATTTCTGGGCTGCTGGTTTATCATGTGAGAATATAATTTAAGAGTGATCTGCACCTCACATTCCATATTTAGGAAAAAATTAAGTCAAAAGTAATGGATGCCACTTGTCTCTCCACGGCCATGGGCAAGGCATTTGGGCCCTTTAAATTCTTTATTGAGGGCAGAATGATGAGGCTGAGGGGACAAGAGGCATTAGTGGGTCTGTGCTCACATTACCGGGCCAAACCCTCCATTACCGTGGATCCCTGGATGTTCAGAAAAGCTCCTGGCTCCACCCTGGCCTGAGATAATGTACCCACAGTTTAAATGCATTTTCAATTTGAGATGTATTTTAAAGCAATTCCCAACTTAGAGACAACTGTAAATCAGAGCATTAAATTAATAGCATAATGAATATGGTGTAGCCAGCTTTTTGTAATGCAGATGAGTTTATTTCCCTTGATTTTTATGTGCTAAGCAGACCCTGCACTTTTGAAATGAATGAAAAACTATGTTTTTAAAGGACCACATCTCCACAGTAGGTGCCAACAACATACCTCTGTGTAACTTAGTCCCACGATATCTTTGCACCAGCAAGCAGCTAGAGAGAAGCAGCAACTGGTCTTACACCTGAGTGAGGTGGGCATTTGGTCATATAGCTGGGAGAGGAGAGCAGCTGGTCATATAGCTTACAGAGGTTGCAGCTGGTCATACAGCTGGGAGAGGGGGCAGCTGGTCATACAGCTGGGAGAGGAGAGCAGCTGGTCATACAGCTGGGAGAGGGAGCAGCTGGTCATATAGCTTAAAGAGGGGGCAGCTGGTCATACAGCTGGGAGAGGGGGCAGCTGGTCATACAGCTGGGAAAGGGGGCAGCTGGTCATACAGCTGGGAGAGGGGGCAGCTGGTCATACAGCTGGGAGAAAGTAGCTGGTTACACACCTGGGCAAGGCAGCAGTTGGTCACCTATCTGGGAGAAGGAGCAGCATGTCACATACCTGGGCACAGCAGCAGCTGGTCACACATCTCATATTTAGGTCCCTTTAATGGGGGGTGGCTGATGCAGCTTCTGAGAGGTAGGGGCCTGGGCAAGCCCTTTCTTGAGCAGAACCTTGTCATGTCTTTGTCATGAGGAAGGTGGTGAGCTTGAAGGGACCTGGATAGTTTGACCACTGAGAAACACAGTGAGTAGCATGAATGAGCTTTCCTGGCTGCCAGTGGGCAGTAAACGGGGTGATGGATAAGGGTGGGTGATTTGTGAGAGTCCTTAGTGTAGCTAGAGTTTTCCTGCCTGGCCCACAGTCAGGACAAATCTCTCTCACCTGCCAGTCCCACAGCCGCTCAAACCTGACCAAGTAAACACAGAGACTTATATTGGTTACAAACTGTATGGCCGTGGCAGGCTTCTTGCTAACTGTTCTTACAGCTTAAATTAATCTATTTCCATAAATCTATACCTTGCCACATGGCTCGTGGCTTACCGGCATCTTCACATGCTGTTTGTCATCGTAGCGGCTGGCAGTGTCTCTCTGACTCAGCCTTCCACTTCCCAGCTTTATTCTCCTCCTTGTCCCGCCTACACCTTAGTTTCCCAGGTTGGGAGCTTCTACAGCCTGATGTCAAGTCCTCCTTGAAGAGTTGACACCACATCAGGATAATAGGGTCCTTCAGGTGCTGCTGTGGACCTTCCCTGCTTTGACAAGGTAGGCTTTAGCAGGTGCAGCCTTCCATAAACCTGTCTGCATCCTCCTAACACCCCAGCTGTTGTGGGAACCCCATTAATTATTAGGGTATCAGCACATAATGCTGGCTTCAAGACCAGGAAGCTTATAAAGCCTTGTCTCAGAGAAGCCTGCTTGGGGTTCCTACCTTCTCTACCTGTAGTTTTAGGGTTCCTGGTGGCATCACAATGACATGCCAGAGCTCAGTCCCTGGCCAGCTCTGTTTCATGGGCACTGTCCCTGCTCTGTCCCTTTCTCCATTTCCCATTTTTATGCATATCAAAGAACATATGGCCATGAACTCCAGGCCTCTGAGAATCACTGTCCTCAGACAAGAACAGGGAAGTGAGCTGCTTTGGCTGGGTCCAGGCTCCCTGAGGAGGACAGGCGCTGGTGTCTGTAAGCTCTCATACTGCTCTACACGTGGGATGAGGCTCCTGCAAGCAGAAGTGTTCTTACATAGGAAGAATCAATAGTAGGTATTCAATGACATGTCTTTAAACAGAGGGGCAAGGCTGTGATTGACCCATTGTCAACAGTGTGAGCAGAGCTGGCAGGAGTTCCCCAACCTAGTACTCAGCAACTTCACAACACTCTGCTGTGAACTGTGCAATCATCTCTGCTTAAACCAGGCATGTTCCTTCCTAGAGCTCCCTGATTGTGGTAGTTTGAATGTAATTGGCCCCCATAATCTCATAGTGAGTGGCACTGTTAGGAGGTGTGACCTTGTTGGAGAGTATGTGGTCTTGTTGGAGGAAGAGTATATCATTGTGGGGCCAGGCTTTGAAGTCTCATATATGTGCAAGATACCACCCAGTGTCTTAGACCACTTTCTGCTGCCTGCAAGATGTAGGACTCTCAGCTACCTCTCCAATGCCATGTCTGCCTGCATACTGCTATGTCCTGCCATGACGATAATGGACTGGACCTCTGAAACTGTAAGTGAGTCACGCCTTTATAAGAGTTACCATGGTCATGATGTCTCTTCACTGCAATAGAAACCCTAACTAAGACACTGCTCTTGATGTCAGCATCCAGACCAGAGGGGCATGGATTCCAGACAAGTCCACATCCACAAGTTCCATGTGGGCTCTGTGTGCTGTGAACCCTGAGGTGGGCACTAGAGGTCTAGAGGATAAGTACCCAGACTAGCTGCCTCCCAACTCCTGCCTTAGCCATATGACAGGCCTCCCTTCTGCCTATGACAGAGTGCCAACATTGGGAACCTGCTCACTACTATCTTCTCTGAAAACTTCCCAACCTCAGCTACAGCCATGGTCCTCCCTAGACCTGAGCACTGGAGTGTCAAGGGTGACAGGGACCTGGAGGTCAATCTTCTTAGCCTGTCTCTACTGTGATGGACAGAAACCTGAACTACCCCAAACCCGGTATGTGTGGCTCCCAATAAGACCTCCACGTAAAGTTTTCCCCAGGGGTCTCCTTCAGTGCTGGGGTCAGTACCTTCCAAACCCACTACTGTATTAATGCAGATTTGTTCTACATAGGATCACGTGATGAGCCTCCCTAAGTGTAAGGAGGTGAAACCAGTCAAAGCTGAGTAGAGCCTGGAGGTGGTGTTCATTATGTATTTCTATCTAATGGATATTCATTATTTTATTCATCTCCTCATCTTGAAGCTATGTAAATAACTACACTGTGGCTCTAGTCCTAAGAAAAATGAATTATGAAATAATGACTCAAGGAAGAAACACGCATCCCCAAGCAGGATCACCTGGGGCAGACAGAACTCCTGGGCCACCTCTGATCTCCAAGGATCTGGGAAGACAGAGCGACTGACCTCTGTGCAGAATGACAGAGGCAGCCATGGCCCTTCTACACACTTCCAGGTTCCCTTGGACCAGAATATGGAGTCCATGGAAGCTACCAATGGAGTCCCTTATCTTTACCCTTTGCTGTGTGGTGCTAGCCACAGAGAGAAGCAGAGACAAGCATCCCAACCTCAGAAGTTCATAGACTTCTGAGGACCTTTATGTGGATGTCACCTGTGCCTCTCCTTCCATTGTTACACACTGGGGTCACCTGGACACAGGAGATGGTCCCCAGGTCAGAATCATCCAGGCAACCACGTGATTCCAGCATCCAGCATAGTATTGGACATTGCAGAGGTCCCTGGGGGAAAAGAACATTTGTGTTGCTTGGTGACTGTGGGAAGGGTGTTTCCTGGAGCTAGCCATCACTTAGCGATCTCCCAACCCAGAGCATGGGAAGCAGGCCTGGTGAGGATGCTGTACAGACTGTGGGCACTCAGAGCCCCTTTGCCCAGTCCTGGATTCTTAAGTCAACAAGGGTTCAGCTAGGAGTTCAGCTTAGGCCCAGGTCTCAGGTGAGGAAGAGCTTGTGGTGAGGATTCACAGAGAAACTCAACCAATGTGAGGACACGGGGATTCAACCAACAGCAGCTGAGAACATGACTTGGGTCCCAGCCTGCTCTGTCCCTTTATGTTAGTTCAGCTTCCCCTCACTTCAGTTAAATCATTTGGAAGAGATGACGAAATTGGAACTGACTTTGTAGATGTACAGTGTGGACCAAAGTAAACCTTCCATAAAATCTTCATAGACCCTGTGAGTCGGTAACCACTGTGTGCAAGTGGAGCAGGACACACTGTGTGCTGTAGTTGGGATATGTGCAGCAAGACACACTCAGTGCAGTAGGTAGAGCTATGGAACAGAGCACCGGGCCTGTAGACAATGGGAGCTGTGGTTTCCAAGCCCCTCACTGCTTTAGTTCACCAGCGCTGCTAGAGACCACAGCACTGGCTGGCAGTATAAACACCAGTCTAGGGTAGAAAGTTTGGGGCAACAGTTGGCAGTATCAGTGTTCAGTAAGGACTTTCCTGTGGGCCAGACAGCCATCTTCTCACTGAGTGTTCCCAAGGCCAAGCAAGCTCTCATATGTTTGATGGAAATGCTAGTCCTAACAGGCCAGAATGGCACCACCACCTCTCAACAACCACGTTTACTCTCCAGACATGGCTGTGACGAATCAGAGGTTCAATGCTGAAGTGGGGGGAGGGGATCAGTTTTGGGTCTAGAACACTCTTCCAGGGATATCAGTTTCTCAAGCTGTTGATGAAGGTGAGAGAAGAGAAGATGCCTTTGGAGAAGAGAAAGAGAGAAGGAGGAGGGTAAGAGGGAAGGGGAGAGAGAGAGAGAGAGAGAGAGAGAGAGAGAGAGAGAGAGAGAGAGAGAGAAGAGAAAAGGGGGCAGGGGAAGTGAGAGTGATCGAGAAAGAAATGTAGGGAGAGGGAGAGAGAGAGGAGACTGGTTACCAGCAGTGGCCATATGAGTCATATGTTCAAGAGGTAAAAGACAGACCATGTAGCTATGATACAGAGCACCAGAAACCTGACAATAGTATATGTGGTGGTTGGCTTCAAATGTCAACTCGGCAGAACCTAGAGTCATCTGGAAAGAGAATTATAATGAGGAATTGCCATCAGTGGGTTGGCCTGTAGGCATATCCATGGGGGGTTGTCTTAATTAAGTTGACTGATGTGGGAAGATCCAGACTACCATGAGCATCCTTGTCTTAGTCAAGGAACAGAACTGATAGAATATGGGATTTATTAGAGTGTGGTTGGGGTAATCGAACAACGGCTGTCTCCCAACCGGTAGACCAAGAATCCAGTACTTGTTCAGTCCGTGTCTAGACTGGTGCTAGCTTCCCAGGGAAGTCCTAGAGGGCTGCCAGTCCTCAGTCTATATTGGAATCCAAATGAGTATGTTCCAACACCAGTGATAGAATGTCTCAGCAGAAGCACAGATGAGCTTGTTAGTGAAAATGAGGGCAAGAAGGCAAAAAGAAAAAGCTTCCTTTTTACATACCTTTTTATATAGGCTACCATCAAAAGATGTCCCCAGACATAGAGTGGGCCTTCCCACCTTAAATTATCCACTTAAGACAATCCCTTATAGGTGTGCCTGTCTCCTTGGGTCTCAGTAGCTTACAGATGTAATAAAATTGACAACCAAGATTTGCCATCACAAGACCCTACACAGGGGTTCCTGAGCTGTATGAGAGTGGAAATACAGAGTTGAGCACAAGCAAGCAAGTGAGCACACACATATTCCCTCTTGCTCTGCTCTTGTGAGGGTTCCTGCCTTGTCTTCCTCACAATAATGGACTCTACGCTGGACTTGTAAGTCAAATGACTTTCTCCTTCAAGCTGCTTTCATTCCATGACAACCACTGAAATGAAGCTAGAGCAGTGTATGTGGTGATGGACATGGCCAGCCAGTGGGAGTCCAGGTGAGTTTCAAGCCAACCTATGAGCAGCAGGAACCATGGGCCAGGTGGGAACAGCCGGGAAAAGGGAAGTCCCAGTCAGTCCCATCCGCTCTGAACCAGTCATGGTACCAGCTATTTCATGAGGACACTGGCCATGGAGTTTGCATGCTGGGTGGACCTCGAAGCCCCTACAGCTTAGGGGTTGGTGATAATTTTATGGGCAATATATCATATCACACATGAGAAGAATTCATAACAGGGAGATGAAGAAAAACAATTTATTAATGTTAATAAATCCTCCAATAAAACTTCCAGGAGGACCTATGGTGATAAATTGAATAATTACGAGTGTAATTATGACTAACTAGAAGTGTAATTTCATGCTAATGCAATAATAATGACACAAAAGTGTAGATCATGAATTTTAACTGCTTCGTTATTTCACATTTCCACAAGTATGGACCCAAAAAAAAAAAAACCACTCAGAAATCTGATCAAATTATGGTTGACTGAGAAAGAGAAAGTGCTCTAGGATTAAATAGACATGGCTTTGATTATCTTTACTGGACTGCAAAATGGTCTTATGCTAATTAGGATCTTGAAGACACTGAATGCTGGAAGCAGGTGATCCACAGAACAGCAGTTTTCTGAGTCAAAAGCCCCTGATTACCACAGCTCTCAGTGTCGGGGGAAGGATGCAGTACCAGACAGAAAGAAGGGATAAATGAAAAGTTACATTTTACCTTGTAAAATCCTTAGAAGAACAGAGCTCTGGGAGCACACAGGGATGTGGCCACAGGAAGCATAGCTCTGCAGAGCCCATCAGAACTCTAGGCAACTGACCCGGACAGTGGAGAGGGGGAAGGTGATTTGTGTAGCTCTCTGTAGGCTGGGGACGGGACTCAGGCAGCAAGGTTTCATGTCTTGGCATCTATTCTAGGGTCTCTCATTCTTTATGACAAAATAAAACACTAAGGATCATGCTTGGACCATGAGAGTGCCCCATTGTGGGCAAAAGGCCCTGGATGCTCTTGGACTTTGAAAGCCACGGGCCCCCCACAGTGGGTGAAAGGCTAGGTCCAGGATGACAGTTCTTACGCCAGTAACACTGGGTGCATGTATCCTGACCCAAAGGACTCAGGAGGTTCTGCTAAGAGCAGTCCCACTGTGCTCTGCCACCTGGTGGTTGTGTGCAAAATCTCTTGCCATGGGCACACAATGAGTCAAGTGTACTTCGTTCAGTCCTGACCCTGCTGCAGCAGAAGAGATTTCCTCCTACATAAGGCTTGATTCAGGTGGGGATGAAAGCCTCCATGAGCCCACTTTAAGAGCTAGGTGAATGGCACCCCACATTGATACACTCCCCTAGGAACTTATGAACCCCAGTTGCCAGGCTTCCTCCCTAGGGTACTCTCAGACTTTGGTCACAGCATGCCCATTCTGATGGAGGGCCGTGGCCTCACAATGGCTCAGCTTGCCTCTCCCCAGTGGCTGGGATGGGAACCACTTTTAATGTGCTGTTTGCTCTCCATGTATCTTCTCTATTGAGCAGTTTGTGAATACCTTGTTCATTTTGTGTGGCGCTGTCTCCTTATTGAGCTGTGGGGCGAGGGGAGACTTCTACATGCAGGCTGTGTGTATTTCCTCAATAGGACGCCTTGCCAATGTTTCCTCCTTGTCTGCAACTCGTCTCTCAATTCTGTTAATGATCTTTTAGAGACCAGAAGTTTCCTTATTTTAATGAAGTTCAATCCATCTATGTGTTCTTCGACAGATTTTACTTTTTAGTAATGAAAGGGTTTTTTTTCCTACATAAAGTTACAGAAGTTTTAGAGTCTACCTTCTGTATTTTAGGCCCTGACCTATTTTTGAATTAGGTATAGATGGAACTCTTTTTTCCCCCTTTTTGCATGTTTATGCCAACTGTCCCAACACACCGTGTCTTGGAAGACAACCCTTTACTTACTGAATTGTTTTCGCAGCTTTGTCAAAAATCTTCTGTTCACATATGTCCAGGTCTATTTCTGTACCATCTGCTCTGTTCTGTGCAGAGATAGATCTATTTCCATCATCATTATTCTCCTGCTAAGAGTTGTTTGGGATACCCAAGTTCCTCTGCTTATGTGAAATTGGAGATAAACCAGCCAGTTTCTAGGAACAGGCTGGCTGGGACATCCTCTGGAGCCCAGTAGGATCTAGAGATCAGCAGAATTGACGTAATAGAAATCATGAGCTCCTGAGTTCATTATCTCTGTGGCTCTTCTCTGACTTCTCTGAGTAGGGCCAGTGAATTTGCTCAATGGGTAAGGCACTGGCTGCCAAGCCTGAGGATCTGAGTTCAGTTCCAGGAACCTGCACAGTGGAAGGAGAGAACCTACTCCTGCAAGTTGTCCTCTGGTCTTCTTATGCATGCTCACATGTGCCCACACGTGTTTGACTGTGTTCTTTCTCTCTGTGTGTCTCTGTCTCTGTCTCTGTCTCTGTCACACACACACACACACACACACACACACACACACACACACACACACACACCACACACACAGAGAGAGAGAGAGAGAGAGAGAGAGAGAGAGAGAGAGAGAGAGAGCTAACTTACTGTAAGTTACTGTCTGCATTTGGCACTTTCTAGCTTGTAGCCTTGTGTGTTAACTTGACTCTTCTAGTCTTGATCTCCTTGACTGTAAGATGGAGTTGACAGTTAGGGAAAATTAAAGCCACTGATCACAATATAACTAGTTCAGAACATCAGAGTCAGACCTCAGCTCTACCATTTTCAGTGGTGTCGTCTTCTTTCTCTGCTAAACACTGTGCACATAAAGCCGTGGGCTAGAAACCCTACTTGATGCTGAACAGAAGTGTGGGTGCGAATGTCTATCTTACTCTTAGGAGGAACTCATCGTACCTTTCACTCCAGCATTAGTTTATGTTGAGCTTAGATGCCTGTTTTCAGTTTTCTGTTTCCAGCTTGCCAAGAATCTTCCTCATGGAGATGCCTTCAGCTCTACCAGGGGCTTTCTTTCCTTTTTCATGGGTTAATAACATCATTGTGCACTCTCACCTTTATCCACGGCTAATGTGGTGAGTTCCATTAACTGGCTTTCGAATGTTCAACAACCTGAATCCAGCAACGACCTACTCTTTGTTTCCATTTGCTAAGACTTCCATTTGCTAAGACTAAAATACCTTCGTATCTCTCTGTGTGTGTCAAGAGCTGTTCTAAGCTTCTCTTTCTCTTGCCTGGTTTCCTTCAGATTTGTGTCACAGCAATGCTGGTCCTTCAAATGAGGTGCGGTCCTTCCCCTGTAGTGAGGAGGAGGAGGGTAGAATGGATGCATCGGCATCCTGGGAATCTGTGGAATTTGCTGGGGAGGCTGTCTGTTCTGGAGCTCTCCTTGATGAAAACCTTCTCACAGTAGCAGAGGAAGGCTCTGCTCCGTCTCTGTATTGTCTGGTCCATCTTTAATCTACCCTGCTCCTAGCAGGCAGCTTGTTTTCTTCTGATTCATTAGGCTTAATTTTATCTTCTCCTTGTAGTTTCTAGAAGTCACTAAAGAAGAGAATTCTTTTTCAACAGGTTGTGCATTGCTGAGGTTCCCCTTAAGACCTGTTCTTCATAAGGACAACAGTGGTCTATGATATCTATATTCTGTTAAAAATACATTCCAAATTCCCCTTTAGATTTTTCCCTTTCCTAGTATAATTTAATTTCCAAATATTTGAGAAATTTTGAAGAATGTTTTTCTTGTTGGTCTCTAGTTTAATTTCATTTTATCCACAGACAGCTTTTGTATGACCTCAATCCTTTTCAGTTTACAGACGTTTTTCGGGATCCATAACATATTTTGTCTTGGTGAAGTTCCAAATTTCAAGAAAAACATGGCTGTGTTTTCAAATGAGTATTTTCCAAGCTGCCCCATTTAGATATCTGTATTGATGCTAACTGTGAAGTTTCTTGATGCCTATTAAGAGAATAGTTTTGAAATTTCACTGTAATTGTAGCAGGTTTAAAAAAAAACCTGTATTGCACTAGCTTTTTTCTATGAGACTTGAAGCATCCTATTCATGTGTGCAGAAGATCAGGCTTGTTACAGGGACTGGAGAATCATCCTTATCCTGACAAAATCACACCATCCAGGTCATGTTTGTTGTATGCTGTGAACTACACCGAAGTTGGCATGTATCATCCAGGTTTATTATCCCTTTCAACTATAACGACTCTGTGTTTGAAGTCTTTGGGTCATGCATTTTAAAGATTTATTTTTACTACTTATTTATGTGTATGTTTGGTGTGTGTGTGTTCACATGAGTGCAGTGCCCATGGAGGCCAGAAGAGGGCACTGGATCCCCTGGAACTAGAATCATATATAGTTGTGAACAATCCATCACGAATGCTGGGAATCAAACTTGGGTCCTCTGCAAGAGCAGAACTTGCTCTTACCCACTGAGCCATCTCACCAGGCCTGGATATGCTCCTTAAAAACAACTCTTTTCATTCTCACCACTCATGATTACTGCCAATATCAATACATCTTGAACCCATCTTTCCTAGGTTTCATTCCTTTTACTCCTTTCTTGGTTCTTCAGTGTTGGCCAATCACCTTCAGGTCTTTGACTGCCTTGCTGTCTGCAATGGAGCTAACGCTGGGAGCATCTGATTCTCCCCCACCTCTTCACGGCATATGCTCTGTACCATTCACAGACAGTGTAGAACCACGCAGTTCTTTCCCACCAATTTGTGCTTTAGTCATAAGTGGGCCTTTGCATTTCATCTGTGCAAGGCAAAGATCACACCTGTGAATTCACAACATCAGTGAGGAGCCTCAGCCTGCGCGTGATGACTCATGCCGCCTTCCACTCCATGCCTGATGCATGCTAAATTGACAAGGACACAGCACCAGGATGGCTCGTGCCGGCTAGGTTCCACGCAGTCCTCTAATTTATCTTTAACTATGTCCCTCCTCTCTACACTACTCTCGTGATTTTTCGGCCATGCCTCTTACCCACAGAGCCAGAGTTAAGTGTCTTATGTCACTCTACAAGCGAGGAAGGGAACAGTAAACCCAGAAAGCTTGCTAAGATGAAGACTCCTTCCTGTCCTGGAGACTGACTCTGGACCAAGCAGGTACTCTCATACAAATGTCCCATGTCTGTCAAGTGGGTCAGATGATGGATGAGGACAGATCTGAGCAAATCAGGCAGCATCTTCTTCCATAGAAAAGGTCTCCCATACAGCACAGTCTATGCTCAAAGTAGTGACCGTCTGATGCATCATGTCAGATGCTCCTGCCTGCCCATTATACCCCCATTTTCTTGGAGGGGGTCCTTGAAACAATATGCTCTTGCCCAGAGCTGGCCTGGGAGACCACCCATCAGTAGCTCTGCAGCAGGATTGCTCTGCTTTGGTGGCTTTCTCACTTCTTCTTGTCTTAAGGAACCCTAGTGTCAACTCTGTCAGTAGTTTTCTGGAAGTTGCTCTCTATGCTGTAAGAAGATTCACAGAGACACTCATTAACAAAACCTGTGAACAGGACTCAGCACGTGGACAGCTCAGCTGAAGCTCAAAGCGGTTGACAGCCACCAACACCAGTTTACAATGTCACATGTAAGCACAGTGAAGAAAAACATCACAGACAAGTGGGGACCTTGAAACTGCTACCTGTGTCCTTGATATCAGATCACCCAGACCCTGCTAATGATCAGTACCCTGGGGCCTCTAAACCATATAAAACACAAGCAAAATCACAGAGTGCTAGCCTGTCTGCACACTATCCCCAGAGCCTTAAGTGTGTCAATGCTGTAACAGTCTAAGACTTTTTAGTGGTGCCTCCTGCCCCATATTACAGAGACAACCTAGGGTGTGGCTAGTCCTGCTCAGTCGCTGGCTAAGAACACAGACACAGGTGTGGTCCAGAGTCCGGGATACAAACACTGTCAAAATATGCAGACACAAAAAGTAAATACCACTTGAAAGAAAACAGCCCTCGTGTGAGAGCAACGTATCTAGCGACCTAGAATTTTCAAGACAAAAACTGAGAACGTTTAGAAGTTCAGCGGAGTTCTGCAGTTTGGCTCAGCACTCAGGAACAATACATTCAGTGAGTAAACAAAGATTCAGCAGACACTATAGGGCCATCCTCCCCTCTGACAATGGTCATCAACATGTTATCAGTGTGTCAATAAAGAATAACTCTATCAAGAGCACACAGAAGGGATTAACATGCAGATGGTGACGCTGAAGGAGCAGTGAGGGCCAGCTTCAGTCCCTCTTCAATAAGGCTCCCAAGCTGGACTCTTGAGAGTGACTGTTGAATGCCCAGGACCTAGGGTGGAGCTGTGACAATCGAGGGCCAGTGATCCACACACCAGAACAGTGAAGACATACCTCCACACCTACTATCCTCTGTCTCCACTGCCAGAGACTGAACTGTGCCCTACTTTTCATGGGCTGAGACCTTCACTACGTGTGTGTGTGTGTGTGTGTGTGTGTGTGTGTCTGTGTGTGTAGGTGAGTACAGGTGCCAGCAGAGGCCAGAGGTATTGGGTTACCCAGAATTGAAGTGACAGGCAGCTATGAGCCACCAGCATAGGTGCTGAGAACTGAACTCGGGTCTCCTACAGGAGCAATGTGGGCTCTTAACTACTGAGACATCTCTTCAGCCCCTGGAGACAGGGTTACACAAAATTTTGGGGGTTCAATGAGGTCAGAAGGTGGGACTGATTCCTACAAGACTTAGGAAAGGAGGAAGAGACACCATAGCCCTTTGTCCTTCCATGTGGGATGTAGCTTGCCTGTGATGTCTTTCTTTTACTTTTTGGAAAATTACATTTATTTGTTTTTTTATCTATTTATTTATTGTATGTGTTTATACATGTGCATGCTTGCCCACATGCCATAGTGCCCATGTGGAGACCAGTGGACAGCCCCCAAGAGTCTAGTCTCTCTTTCTTTCTGTGGTTCCAAAGATCAAGGCGAGATCATAAAGCTTGGTGTCGAGCACCATTACCCACAGAGGAGTCTTGTTGGCCTTGTGGTGGTTTTCTTTGCTAGTGCTTACAGAACTCTTCTTATATCAAAGCTAGCACTCTGCATTCCCCTCCCCATTCCTATGCTCTTGCAAAACAGCAAACTGGTATTGACTGTTCTTAACTTCTCTTCAAGCCAGGAGGAGCGCTGTTCATGAATAAATGGGTACACTGACCTTGAAGGTCCAGTATCCAGAGCAATAGGCAGCAAGTATCTGGAGTTTCAGCCATGAGCCCCCGTGTTCTGTTTTGGCAGCAGGAGCCAGCTGAGACAGTTGAGCTATATTCTATTTAGGCAATTAATATTCGATTAAAAGAGTTGATTAAAAGTCAAGCCACAAGCCCCCAAATCCTCAGGAGATTGTAATAAAATATTCAGTGCATTACATTTTGTTTTCTACCCTACGCTGACATGGGAAAAAAGACAGGATGTCTGCATGGTTGCCTACCAGAGCAGGCTTAGGAATCACCACTGGGTCACGTCTTGGGAAGGAGCCTTTCACTCCAGACCCTGTCTACTCCTCACCCAGACTGGGCCAGGGCAGCCTATGCAGACCAGAGGGTAGTCTCTCAGGCTGCTTCTTTTGCCAAAGCCTTGAGCCACTTCTTCGCAAGTGTCCTCACAGATATTATGGATCTGTCAGACACACTGGCTCTTTCCTCTTGTCCCTGTGTCCCATCCTGACACATCACGATGCAATTGTTTTTGCAGAATGTACTCACTTACAGGATTCTGCAGTTTTCTGGGGTGGGGGTGGGGGGTTCATTTCTGTTACCTGTATTTCTGTGGTGTCCTGTTGAAAGGTAGCATGGGCCAGACCCGGGCTTCAAGACCTGCAGCTGAGGGAGCTGGGACAACAGGGAATGTCCACCCTGACACTAACTAATAGAGCATATTAATAGCAGACAGACATGAGGACCCATCAGTCTAAACACGACTCCCTGCAGTTACAGATGACCCGTTTCTATATTCATGCTCTCCTAGAAAAGGCTTTGTCTGACTCGTTTTAATTATTTTCCAGAAATGATACATTTTCCAGGGAAATGTGTATAGAGTTTATTTCATTCTTGGAAGTCATTCATTTGTCATGAAAAATTCCCAGTATCCTGGGTGACGGAAGAGTTAGCTTCACGTGAGCTTTAATCACAGAGCCAAAGCAACTTCACCCACTCTGGGGCACAACAATTTCTGCGATCAACCCCTGCACAGCCATTGTCCTATTTTCCCCACCAGTGAGGTCCCAGAGTGGGGGTGGGGGGTCCCTTTGAAGGGATTTGGGACACAGCCAGCTGGCCTGTGGAAGGCTTAAGCCTCCAGATAGCTCCAGAGAGCTGGCGTGTGTCAGGCTTAGCTGCGGGGTTAGAGCTAGGCAATAATGCCTTGAGAAAATCTTCCCAGGAAGGGAACACTCAGATGCAGCGCAACTCTGGAGGACCTATTTCTAGTCCCGATTCTACAATTGGGGCTGTTTTTTCTGTCCTCTCATTTGCATGAAACGGTCGTTACTTCTTACTTAAGGGAATATCTGCAGAGTGCTGTCCTGTGCGTTAGGCACAATGCCGTGTGCTACAGCCAACAGCGCCAGCATCGCCAAAGGCTGTGTTGTGTTCTATCACAGTCCCCATGAGCGAACCAGGCCAATCGCACCTCTCTCTACCCCGCAATTTAGGCGCCTACACGAACAGGCTAGTCCCGTGGACTTCCCATGTGTGCTGAGCGCTCTCTCAGCAAGGGCACCTCCCCTAGCCGTCCGTCCCTCGGGTCAGGAAGAATCACTGTGAAGTCAGCTTCGCCTCTATTAACAACTCACTCTATAAAGACAATGTCAGACTTCATCAGCAGCTAGGCATGTGGGAAGCTAAATCAAATGGAGATGGAGCCCTCTGAATTCCCCATGCTGTTCTGGGAAAAACAACACCGACTCGAGGAAAAAAACAAAACCACAAGAAAAGCCCAGGCACAAAGTGACATTTATAAGAATTGATGACAGACCTCTGATACACCCACGTTCAAGTGCCTGCTGCTGGTCCACGTGCTGGGCCCTGGAGACTCTCCCAGGCCTGGCTCCTGTTGCCTCTGTGACTGCAGGGTGCAGACAGCCGCTGCTCAGATGCCAACATCCTGTGCTGACACTTTACACTCAGAAGGTACCATGAGGCCCATGCCTGAGTGCTGGGGATGCTGAGTCTGTCAGTTGCTGCTTCTTATGGGCTCCTACATGTTTAGGAATCCTTCATGTGCTGAGGATGGAGTATGGAAACCATAGCTGTGTTCAAAGGAACCTGTCTTGATGGAGAGAGGCAGATAGCAAGCAAAATGTGTGAACTGTCTACCAGTGGTGAGGACATTGAAAAAGGCAGGCAGGATACAGGCAATGAGAGAGGCCATGCATGATGATGGCAGAAGCCACTTCTTCACCTAGTGGCTCTTGGACCAGAAGGGCTTCTCAGAGACCAGCCTATCCCAAGAGCATGCTGCCTTTGGATGAGGGGTAGTTCCCTGGAGCTCAGCACATAGCGTGGGGCACAAGGAGCCAGGCTGCTCTGCTTAGATGGGTCTCCCTTAGAGGGCTGTAGGAAATAGAGGAGCCTACACTGTGTGTGGATAGTACTCCAAGGAAAGCAGAGTCAGGGGCCAAAGGGGACATAGGATGCTGGCCTGGAGCCTGGAGCAATCAAGAAAAATTAGGCCATTGAAATAGGTTTGAGGTCTAAGTGTGTCCAGGCAGAACCTCCCGATTTCCCAACCATCAGTACATGAGCTAAGAAAGGGTTCAGGAAGACCTATAATTGTGACCCAAGGTCACTAGAGATGATTGAGCCTGTGAGACACTCTCTTGGATAGACAGATCATGTAGGAAGATGGGCAGAGGGAAGGGTAGCCTTGGTTAGCTTAAGAACTCAGAACTGACGTTTGGATGCATTGAGCTGGAGATGTCTGCAGAGCACTCATGCAGGCTTTCTGGGCAGCTGTGAACTTGGAACTGGGGACCTAGGGACACTGCTGACTGTCTTCATGACCCTCACCCACCTGTGCTCCAGTTATCCCGATTGTAAAACAGAGTAGACAATGCTGCTCTGTAAAGAAATCCTGACGACCCCAGCCTGGGAGAACTGTGACCATCCAGGAGTCTTGATCCGATTCATTTTCTCTTACTGGTCAAAGAATTCAAAGGCAAGAAAAATCTTGAGCTCACCAGCTAGCCGCAGAGAAATTTTTGAACACAGCAGACAGAGTCAGCAGTTGAAGACATGCTTTTATTGGGGGGGAGGAAACACACACGTATGGCAGGCACACGGAGGGAAAGACCCTCTGTAAAGCAGAGGTGGGACTTGTGAAGCCAAAGCCTGGTCTTTTCTTGAGGGCTGGGGCTTTAAAGGTCATTGAGAGGAGTCTTTCTTTCCCAGGTTAGGGTTAGTCAGCTGACAGGTTTACTAGTTTGGGGTAAACACATAGTGGTCTTGGTCTGAACTTGTCAAACCAGTTCACTGATGGGAGGCCCTGCTGGTAGGAAGGAGAAAAAGCCTACCTGGCCTTTGTTTGAAGAGGCCAGGCCTTTGTCTGAGGTCAGGAAGGTGAGGAAGCCAGCCATCTTGGAGGTCAACCATCTTTATTTTTGAGCCATGGCCCCTCTCCCTATCTGTCTGCCAATCAAGGAATCTTCCTAACTTCTAGTCCCTTAGAAGGACAAGGGCTGCAAGGACCATATGCGAGCATGAGAGGCAAGGAGATCCACAGGAGGCTCTATGAGCCCCACTGTGTTGCTGAGGGGCTGTTTGTTGCTGTTATGAATGGTGAGCTGTAGGAATCCTCTATCTACACACATGGTGTCACTGGCCAGTGTGTGCTCGCTCTGAGGAGCAGCTAAGCAGATGGGAAGATGAATGAGGACAGAGAGGCTCACATGACAAGTCACAAAGACCTGCACTCTCCCTCAGGTCACAGGAGAGTTTCCATCACTCTGCTCTCTTTTCCAAACCAGAGATCATCTTTTTCCTGTGTCTCTTCTGCTAGCAGAATCCACAGTGTCCTTGTCAACAGCAGCTGAGTTTGGACATCAGCCTGCATTAGGACTGCCTCCAGCCTGTGTGGGACTCTGAATTCACTTCCCACCCCCTCCTCTTTATTCTTCCTTCCCCACCCTTCCTCTCCTTCTCTTCTTTTCCCCTCTTCTCCACCCTCTCCTTCCTCCTGTTCCTTCCTTCCTTGATCCCCCCTCACATCCTTTCCCCTTCCTCCTCCTCCTTCTTTCTCCCTTGCCTCCCTTCTTTCCCCTTGGGAACTCTTTCAAAGCATCCTTCTGGGTTCTGTAGCTCAAGTAGAAAGTTGGTTTCCCATTCTAATTTTGTTTTTGAATCAGATCTCCTATTTCAAGTTTAATTTTATTGACAAAAGGAGATGAAAGCATTGCTGTTGTTCTGGCCTCTTTCCACTCTGCACGCTGGTAGAAGGTGTACCCAGTCTGCACTGGAGGCCTCCTATGGTTTCATCTTTCCTCTGCCTGCATAACTCAATTGTAGTCTAATTGATTTTTACTGGAGATTTTTTTTGGGTTTGACTTTGAGGAGACTTTGCCCTACATTTGGGTTTGAATTTGTTTCATGTCTGTTTGTCAGCTGTGGGAAGAGGATGCTGTAAACTCTGGTCCTGCCAGCCCAATCGACAGTCTTCACACAGGTTTGAGCCCACTGTTCCCACCTGCCTGGTGCCTGCTGAAACAGCCAGGACATCCTGCCTTAAGTTCACACTGTGAAGTGTGTGGTGTGTCTGGACTGAGGAAAATGTGCATGCCATGGTGCATGTGTAGAAACCAAAAGACAATTTGCCGAAGTCAGTTCTCTCTTTCTAACTTGTAGATCCTAAGAATATAATTCAGGTCATCTGAATCGAGTGGAAAGCATCCCACTAAGCCAGTTTACTTGCATCATCGCCATCATCATCATCATCATCATCATCATCATCATCATCATATCATTTAAGGCAGATTTTTAAACTTTTGGAAAAGCTGCTGCTGTGTAGGCCTGAGAAGTCATGTTTCCCTTTTCTGCAGAGTCATCACTCCAGTGGATAGCCTCCTAGACTCCAGGGTTCCCCAGAATGCACATGCAAATTTCTGAGCTCCCTGGCAATGGTCACAGCACTTGGAAAGACTTTTGGGAAGGAGGGACACCACACCCATAGAGTCAGGATCCTTCTGCTGGAGGAAAGGACTCAGACGTGACCTGAGAGAGCTGTAGACAAAGCAAGATGATGGTCTATAGGACTCTGGCCAATCTGACCCAGATGCTTGAAGGTGCAAACCTGACAGTCTGCACCCCAGAGGAGAGACTCTCTCTGGATCATGCTGAGCTCTCACCCACTGAGACAGACAGCCTCAGTCACTTGCACTGAGGACCCATGGCAAGGGGTATTCCCATGGATTATAGTCAGTGAGGACCATAGTCAGTGAGAACCATGGCCCATGACCTGCAAGAACTGTACGGGCAGACACGGGACACCTACCTCTCCCACCTCAGATCCTCTTCCCAAGAAAGTGTTTCAGTTCATAGCTAAGCAAAAAACCATGACATAAAAATAAATATCAGGAATAGAAGGTCCATAAATTCCCCTGTGGCCAGGCAAATGGAAACCAAACCCAGGACCAGACATCACACTAAGGGCAAACTGCCCAAGACCTCCTCAACCCAAAAAGCAGAGGACCCAGGACAGGGCTGACTCATCTGTCATTCATCAACCCTAACAGTGGGGCACAATGGCTTTGAGGTGTAGAGCCCAGCAAAGCAGAGGCCAGTTCTGCAGTGTTTGGTGGTGCAGAGTAGGGCTCAGAGCATCTCCGTTGATGCAAAGGGAAAATGCAAAGTGATGCCAATGTGAACAAGCAAAGGCTGTTTGTCCAGCACCTCCTGTAACTGGGGCATTCTCCATCACCACTGTGCTGAGCCAAGCCTGCAGACAGTTAAGGAACAGTTGCTGGAAGGCTGAGGCCCGGGGAAAATAAAGACTTCCTGGTAGCCTCATTGGAGCTTGTCTCTGGGGATGCTGAGATGACTCACTGGTAGCAAGGACCCAGCATGACTAGTCAAGAAGTATATTTGCCTTGTTTGATGGGTTCCTTCTTAGATGAACAGGCAAAGATGAATGAATCAGGTGATCACTGGCCAGATGCCTGTGGTCCTGAGCTGACTGTCATACTCCAGACAAAAGCTGCTCTATTTGCCATACATGAGATGGTCCCATCCGTGCTCATGCTCAGCCTCCAGTGTTTATCCTCCCTTTTCATTCCCCTCCTGGAATGTTATAAAGTGTCTCAGCAATTTCGGGTAGAGATTTTAATTCTCGTTAGGTCTGCTTATGATATATTGTTTTGTAAATTGGTTTCCATCTTTAAAAGTATGGATGCTTCCTGTTTTACGAGAGATCCTTCCTCAAAAATCATTTTTATAGGGGTGTGATATTCGGCTTTATGAATATGGGTGTTAAGAATGAGTATAATATAATCCTCAGGTTGTTTCTAATTCCAATTATTATAAACAACACCGCGGCGAACACTCTGAAAGCCGAATCTTGGCGCATCCCATTAGCAGATGCATCGATATTTCCTCAGAATGAAAGTTCTTGAGCATAATATAAGGAGAGCTGCTGATGGCAGGACACTCTCAGGCTCTCTCCCCAGAAGATTGCATGAATCTGCACAGCATGGTGCCCTTCTGAAAGCTGCACCACCACTGGGTTCAAAAGAGAATGTGGGAAAGATCGTAGGCATTGGTGTTTATTGCTCACCGAGCTGGGGAAGTGATTACCTTTCCACTGCTCCTGGTGGCTCCTCAGTCTTACAGCAGCCACGTGCTTTCCCTGGGCTTCCTTTCCCATTAGGAATGGTTGGACTACTGCTGCTACACACCTGAATACCTGGTATGTGCAGCCACTTGCCCTCCTACACTCTCATTCATTCCAAACCAGTCTCCCTAGTTACTCCCTGGAATCTACAGCACTCTTCCCTTCCTCCCCTCTCACTCATCCTCTCAAACCTGAGGTCTACATGTCTGCCACTCTCCACATCTTCATATATTGTTTTCCTCAGCATCTATCATCATTAAGTTACTTTCAGATTGGTTTATTTATCTATCTCTTTCCTCATATATTCCCCATTTTTTCATGGAATACATACTCTGTTAATTCAGAAGACAGGGAGGCCTGCACTCCAGGATCAGGTGATGCTAGACCAGAGAAGGCACCTGGTGGAAGTTCAACAGGATGGTAGGTAGACAGATGATGGATGGATGGATGGATGGATGGATGGGTGAGAGGATGAATGGGAAGATGACTATGAATGGATGGGAGGATAGAAGGATGGATAGATAAACAGATGGATGCATGGATGGATGAATGACTAGATGGGTAGGAAGATGGATGATTGGAGAATAAATGGAAGAACAGGAGAATATATGGATGGATGGGAGGATGGGAGAACGTATTATGTATGTGTTGATAGATGGATAGATAAATGGGAGAATGGAGAGATAGATGAGAGAATGGATGGATGGGTATATAGATGGTTGTTGGATAGGTATATGTGTTGGGGTAGATAAACACATTGATGAATGAATAGATGTGGGTGGACAGAGGAGTGGGTAAATGGATGAAGGATTTCTTTGCCTAGTTCTCTACTAGAATATTAAATTGATCTTTTCTTTTTTTTTCTGTCCTCTTTTTCAGTACTAAGAGTTAAGTCTAGGGCCTCTCACATGCTAGGCAACTGTTCCACCACTAAGCAGCATCCTCAGCCATCTTTTCATTTTTCTTTTTTTTTTTTAACTTTTAAGGCAAAATTGCCAGGATTAGCCTAGAACTCTATAGCCAATGCTGATCTTGGATTTGTGAGCCTCCTGCCTCAGCCTCCCAAAGTTCTGGGATTAGTTTACCACACTGCCAGACCCATGTTCCTTCTTTTCATCTGGTAATGAGACTTCTCTGGGTGTGTGACAGTTATTCGTCTGTTAGTGGGCTGTCATGTTATTTTGGTGATTTTTCACATTTTGTTTGCTCAGCCAAAGATGACTTTACCCGAAGTTCACTCACTTCTGCTTCTGATTTCATTCCTAAGAAAAAGTCAGCCACAGTGACTGTCAGCAGTCATGTCCTCCTATGGATTCCTTTGTTCACATCGACATCCTTAACCTTCTAGAATGTTCCTGAGAGCACAGAGGAATTGGTCACCACCTTTCCTGACCCTGCTTTATAGAACGCTGCTCTACCTGGCTTGCTTCTGTGCTCTTTCTCACGTACTTGGAGCAAAGAAGTTGAGAGAATGAACCACGCCAGCCACCTCAGCATCTCTTCAGAAAGTCTACTTCAGCTGGCTTCCCTCTTCACCAGCCTCTGCACACCTCCCAGTGCCCCTCTTACATTTTAAGTCACCTGACAACTCAACACACAGTCATTCCTGGGAGCTGCAGTCAGGTTTAATGCAGGTGCCAGTGACAAATACTTGAAGGTCCCAGGAACTTTGCTCCAGGTCTGTGGGGCCTCTAGCAGCAAATAGGGGGTCCTTGCTTTCCCTGTGCAGGCCCACCTGCATCCCCCAGGAACTTCCTGTACTAGATCAGTGCATCTCTCAGCCCTCTTCAGAGAAACTTTATTTTTTTTTCAGAAGATGGTGATTAATAAAGAGATCCCCAATGGCTCAACATGCAGAGAACAAGAGACTGGAATGCTCAGGTCTATGTAGGGTATCTATATCACACTTCATTATCTCCCTCCCTGAAGCTCAGAGATCATCATGAAAGAAGAAATTGAAAGACAGTAAGAGCCAGAGGTAGTGGCATGGGTATGGGGCCATTTGCCAGACATGTTAGGGCCATTGCGTACATGAACTCATAGCAACTGTGACTGCATGCATAAGACCGTGCACAAACCAGCCCAAACCCCAGCATCCCAGCATGGATGGGGGAGAGGCTCATGAAGTTCCACCCATGGAGGTTTGACTAAGAATGGCCCCCATAAGCTCATATATTGGCAGTTGATGGCTGCTGGGAAAAGGGAGAGTCAGGCTTTTGTTCCCCATGGATCTAGCCCCTGATAGGCTGCCCACTGCTCCAGTAGACGGTCCCACACCCACACACATACTGGCAGCACCAAGTGGGCTTGGTGGTGAGTTTAAAATAAAGAACACATGAAATTAGGAGGGAAGAGTGAGCAGGGAGATAGGGAAGGAGTTGGAGAGGTGGATTTGACTGAACACATTATGTGCATGTATGAAATGCTCAGAAAAAATAAACTATTTTTGTAATTGTGTTTTGTATCTCACAATTGTACAAAAGTTAATTTTGAATGTTACCAGTTGTATAACTGAATTGTTATATCTAAAAATATATTCTTGAGCTCTACTTTTCTTACCTTGAGAATCTAGTTCATCTAATATTGCATCTCCCCCCCCCCAACTTACTTCAAAAAGAGAGAATGTTGCTGATAACTAAGCTACCTCTCCCCTCCGGTCACAACCGCTTTCCCCGTCTGCTGTCTCATCCCTTCCCGTCACCATTACCCCCTCCAACACGGCTGACAGCAAAGAGACTGTCACCTACAGGAGGGTGTATCCCTCCAGATGGGCTCAAGAACGTCCTGGGGTCACTGCCTTAGTCCACAGGCCCAGTATAGTTCCCTGTGAAACAGGTTTGGAGACCCCTGCTTTCTGGACCCTTCTCATTTGCTCTCAGTGAAGTTATCCCAAGCACTCTGTTTTTTCATTAGAAGACCACATTGGAGTTTCCTCACCCTCAAATAGACTGCAGTCCATGCTGGTTTCCTGGGAAATGAGCACCTCTCTTGAGGAGCATCTCCAGAAATGCTGGAACATGCAGAAAGCTGTCCCAGCATGCTGTTTAGCTGTGTGTGTAGCCAGGTGTGGCCAAGCCCTTTGGGGTCACATGGGCTCTAGACAGTCCTCAGGCCAGTCAGTGGACGAAGGATATTGGGATCAGAATTGGGCTCAGAACATGCTAAATTATAGATCATAGTCAGTCAGAGACAACCACCCAGTTCTTGAGCCTTGGTTGCATCTGAAATCTTGGGAAACTGGCCTGTGACTCTCACTAGAGTGAGTCCTTTCACATGCTTCTGACTGCATTGTGTAAGAAGGATCTTCAGCCACCTCCAACACTGGTTTCCTGTCCCAGTGGCAAAATCTGACAGCTGATGCTAAATATGTCTGAGTGGGCAAATATGGAGAATTCTTTATACGCCTGTCTTACGAGTGAATGAGCAGGTTATTCACATCTGAAGCACTATGTGTATATTACAGGAAAAATTAGTAAAACATTCTAGTCTGAAACACTCACCCAAGATACACATCATCCAGCCCCACCATCGCATTAACAGAACGCTCCACAGGAGCCTAATCAATGTGGATAAAACTAAATGAACATCCAAGAAGTCACAGAGAGGTGAAAAGGGAGGCAGAGAGAGCCCACACCAGTGCCCCAGGCAGAAGTCTGGGATCTGACTACACAGAGATCTGTCACCTCTGGGGTCTGCCTTGCTCCTGACCTGAGCTCAGGACAGACAGTCATCTCCCCATGCAGTGTCTCCTGAGATGCTTCTCAGAGCTTTTGGAAATCCCTGTGGAGCACTCCTTTGTGTTTGTAGACGCTTAACTGTGGTGACCTCTACCACAGTGTGATGACCATAAGTAAAGGCCTCTGGGGTTTCTCAGGCCACACGGGAGCCAGAGACACCCCTCTAGGATCCTGGATTTGGAGGTGGGTTTAGGGCTTTTGCCCTCATAGGGACCCAGAGTGTTTATAAAGACTCTATTCTGGGACTGGAGAGATAGCTCAGCAGTTAAGAGCACTCCTTGTTCTTCCAAAGGACCCAGGTTCAGTTCCCAGCACCCACATGATGGCTCTCAAGCATCTGTCTCTACAGTTCCCTGAAGATCTCACTTCCCCTCTGACTTGTACAGACACCGCATGCAGGTGAGGCATTTATACACATGCACACAGACACACACACACACACACACACACACACACACACACACACACACATGCAAACACATACACAGGCAAAACACTCATATACATAAAAATAGGTAAATAAATAAGACTCAACCCTAGGAGTGAAAACATTGCATCAGTGTCTTGAGTTTTCATTTGAGCTGAGATGCTGGGCTCACTGGAATCCTGTTGTCTTAGTTAGGGTTTCTATTGCTATGAAGAGACACCATGACCATGGCAACTCTTATAAAAAAAAAAGTATTTAATTAGGATAGCTTACATTCTCAGAGGTATAGTCCATTATCATCATAGTGTGACATGGTGGCATGCAGGCAGACATGATGCTGTAGCAAGAGCTGAAAGTTCTTGCATCTTGACTCACAGGCAACAGGAAGTGGCCTGAGATACTGGGTGTGGCTTGAGCATATATAAGACCTCAAAGCTCACCCCCAAAGTGACACACTTCCTCCAACAAGGCCACACTCACTCTAACAAAGCAACACCTCCTAATAGTGCCACTCCCTTTGGGAGCCATTTTCTTTCAAACCAACCATCTGTGTTCCCTTTCTTCTCCACAGGAAGCGGTCCTGCCCCAATCTGTGGCCACTGGAGGGCAGCTCCTACCTGGGAGGAAAGCATGTGGCTCCCTAAATGTTGGATTTGCCAGGACCTGGCTTCAGCCAATAGTAAGTGAAGCTGCCTTCCCCTCCACTGCCAAAAGAGTAGGGGTGTATGCAGGCCAGGATGCACCCAGGGTGGGAAGTGCACAACAGTGTTCACATAGCAGGACACACACGGGGTGTTCAGTGGCATGTGCACAAGGGAGAATGTGCACAAAGTGTTCACAGGGGTGTGTGTGTGTGTGTGTGTGTGTGTGTGTGTGTGTGTGTGTATGTGTGTTAGGACAGTATGTGCATGGGGCAAGTGTACATGTAGAGAAGTGTGGGCCAGATGAGGTGTGCACCAGACAGGGTGTGCATAAATGTGCATGGTGTTTGTGTGTGTGTGTGTGTGTGTGTGTGTGTGTGTGTGTGTGTGTGTGTGTGCTTCCTCCTCCACAGCTGACTTTCCCATTCAAGGACTGGTCCTTGAACAGTTAGTTGTGTAGCTGAAAGTTTTCCTGTGTCCCACCTGGTCCTCAGCCGCTCAGGCCCAAGTAATCACACAGAGGCTTATATTAACTAAAACTGCTTGGCCATTAGCTCAGGCTTACCATCGTCCACCTCTTACACTTAAACAGCCTATTTCTGTTAATCTATATGTCGCCACGTGTTCGTAGCTTTACCTGTGTGCCATTACATGCTGCTCCCTGGACGGCGGGCTGGTGTCTCCTGACTCAACCTTCCTCTTCCCAGAATTCTCCTCATCTGCTTGCTCCACCTGTACTTCCTGCCTAGCTACTGGCCAATCAGCATTTTATTAAACCAGCATACAAAAGCATTATTCTACAGCATTTCCCCTTTTCTGTTTAATTAAAAAGGAAAGTTTTAACTTTAACATAGTAACATTATATATAACAAAACAGTTATCAAGCAAGAATTACAGTTACAATATCTAGTCTATTTATATTTGGCAAATTCAAAGAAAATATTCTATTTATCCTATATTTGTGAGTCTAAGGTTTTATATCTAACTTATCTTTTATCATAACTAAGGAAAATTATAACTATCTAGTCTTCAACTACATTGAAGACCTCAGAAGGATATAATTTCAGCTACACAGTTGAGTCTCAGCAGCCAGTTCTCCAGAGCCAACACGTCTGAGTAAGAAATAGCTGGGTTTGGGGTGGTTTCTGTCTGGGGAAGCTGAGTAACACCCAATGAGGCTGTGCCAAGGCAATTGAGAAATCTGTGAATTGCACAAGTTTCCTTAAAGAAGAAAGTGAATCAACGGTCACATCCCTGAAAGTATTCAGATTCTCAGCCTTCAGTGGGGACCTGAGTCCAGTGGAAAGAGCCCTGGACTGTGGTGAGCAGGTCTGTGGCCATAACTAGTTGTGTGGCCTTGGCATTGTGTTACTCCAGCGCCTTTTAGAGCCTTACATTGTGCTTCTTACTCTACTGGAATGGATGACACTTTGGAACCAATACAAGTATATCCCACTCCTGTTCCCATGCACGTGTTTCTTACTGTCTTCTGGAGTGTTCTATGGCTTCTCCTGAATGTATTTCGATGACTATTGGTTGTGGAGAACTCAGTGAAATTTCCCTCTATAAAACCTAACTATCTGCAGCTTCTGCATGTCAGTTGCAAGTTCAGTGGTACTTTGGTCAAGCAGTGTTGCCACAGTGTCCGTAAGTTATCCCCAAGATCATTCAGGAAGAAGTGATTCTCAGCCCAAGAGCCAACCTGACAGATTCAGGACCAGGCTGGGCCAAGCTGGGAGCTGTCCATGGTGAGGACCGGGACTCCAGAGCCACACTAATCCATGTAAGTAAACTGAGCTTCCGCTTCCCAGAACCTCTGACACTCGGCAGAAATACAGCCCAGATCTACTTAGACAGGAAACATATTCCACACATAGTAGTACAAGGAGGAATTAGACATTTTCTGAATACCAACTACATCTAACACATGTATAATACATCCACATATCAGAGGAATTAGGTTCAAGAGCACCATCAAGGAAGCCAGCGTCAAAGAAGTGACTGTGTGCTGGGAATCCATCCTGTTGCGGCACTGCCTGTACCTAGCTTCCCTTGGCTCTTTCCCTGGAGCCTGCTGGCATCCATAGCACAAGCGGGGATTCACACTGCCATCACCAAGTCAAAGTGGTGATGTCTTCCCTAGCGAAACCAGTTTATTCAGAGTAACACTCTGGGAAAGGGCAATGTCTGGGGAGAGATAAACCTTCTGTTATAGTGGGCTTGAGGTAGGCAGCCACTCCTACTGCTCCTACTGGTTTTGAGGTTGTTGGTAACAGTCCACTAAGGGCTATCGGTGGCATTACCATGAATCTTCGAATTTACAAATTAAGCTTCAGATTACAAGGTAGCTGAACTATAGATAGGATTGGAATTAACATTGCTGGAGGCCAGAGAGAAAACAGGTCAAAACAATTCATCATGTATAAGAATGTTCTGGCAAAAATAAACTATGCAAATTCCTCCTGTTTCAACCACTTGCTCCTGCATCATTGGAAGACGGCGGTGCCACCCATGGAAAGACGGTAATTACAGGGAAGATTGTTACCCTCGAAGCTGACAGCTGGGCTCTGCTGTCCCTAACTAGGACCATCTCAAAAATCAGTTGATCAGCTGTCTAATTGCTGTCAGAAATGAAGGTCTGAGTTTAGTTACTGTAAAACAAAAACAGACATTTCTAGTGTGGATCCTGCAATATTTAATTGGACTCTATCTGGCAAGCCTACCCAGAAGGTCAACTCAATTAGTCGGCAGGGACACCTGTCCCAGGCAGCCCAGCGCAGCCATGTGCCCAGGCTCCCACAGCATATGCCTGCACCCTGTTCTTGCCTCACACACGAATGCTTGCATTATCCTTTTTCCTTAGAACTTTTAATTTGAAGGAAATATTTAACACTTAATGCTTATGATCCTGATGAGCCAGCTACACTCAGTGATTTTTTTTTAAAATAGACTAATTGAACTAGTAATATAAAAAATAACCTTGACTTTGTCCTTGACCTTGCCCCACCACAACCATCTCACACACCTCTACTAGTCTCCTCCTCTGGGTTCTCTCAGACCAGAAATTGTCTCTGCATTCCACCTATGAGCCTGAGCCTAGGCCCTGAGCAGGCTCTGTGCTCTCTTGGTGGCATGCTGACCTCATTGATTTCGAGCTTCAGCAGCAGAAAGGGGAGGACTGGGCTGCACCATCTACACCCAGGTGGGCCAGTGGGTCACACAGCACCTGCCTAGCTTTCTGGAAGTGGGACATTCTACCAGGTGTCACGATGGGAACAGAGTCTCTGAAACAGTCAGGTGACTCCACCCAGCCCTCTGTGCTGTTTGCTCCCCTCTGAGTCACGCTTTGCCAACTCTGAGCCAGTCAGTATGCCCTGACCCTCCCACTTCGACTCACCCTTGTACATTCTTGTCTTGTACAACGGATACTGGTGAAAATGTATCAAGTCCAGGGAAAACACACCAAAAAAAAAAAAAACCCTAAAATATGATTTTGTAAGTGGCTAGAATATAAAAGTAAATAAAATTAATAGAATGATCATTGGGCATCTAAGATACAAAAGAGCCCATTGTTCAAGAATTGATTCACGTTTTATTTCCACATTTCAACTCCTATGATGTCATTTCTCCACTTTGTTGTTTCAATTCCCCCATATTTTGCTTTCTACTGTCTACTCACTCATCCATTCTCCTCTGTTTATGGCAGTGCCAAGATTGGATGGAACCCAGGGCTTCATGCATGGCAGCAAGTGCTCCATCACAGACTTCCACCCAGCTACATCCTTTCATTTTGCCTCTCCAACAAGCTGCCTCATTCTCAGAAAAGGCTGTCCCAATAATGCCTTCCTGAGTGCCAAGAGGGGATGGTATGAGGACAGGGTTTTCCCTCATCCTCCATACTGTATTGAAAGACCGGAGGCGGAGGTGAGTTCCCAGGGTCTGAGGAGCAGGAAGAGTGTTTGCTGAATCATCTTCAAGGAAGAATACATGGGGACATCAGAATAGACGTCCAAAGTGATCCTGTTCCTGTCCCAGAAAGATCCCTTCATTCTCTCTCACACATCTGGCCAGAGTGAAGAGCAGGGGACACACACCTGGGGTATCACTGAGAGCCTCAGTCACATCTTATAACTTGGTTATAAAAAAAAAATGACAGAAAGGACTTTGTGTCACAAGACTCCCCCAGACAGATAGAAACCCTAATCACCTCCAGAGTCCCCACCTTCAAATCCCACTATAAACTCAATGACTAGAGTTCATATTCCAACCACAACACTCGGGGCTGGAGAGATGGCTCAGTGGTTAAGAACACTCGATGCTCTTCCAGAGGATCCATATTCGGTTCTAGCACTTATATGGCTACTTACTACCATCTATAACTCCAGTTCCAAGGGATCCAACACCCTTTTCTGAACTCTGCAGGCACCAGACATGCATGTGGTGCACATACATACATTCAGGCAAACATTCATATACATAAAATAAATCAATAAATCTTTATTAAAAGCACAGCATAGAAACAGGCACGTAGTTTCTGATACTCTCTGGGTCCTGAAGTGGGGAAAGAGCTGACCAATTGCACCACATGCAGAAGGAAGGAAGAATTTACAATGAGATTCTGTCTGACTATATCAGAGCCCAGACTGCAGCCACATCCACCTCCCTGGAGCTCAGAGCGTCTGGCCCCTGGCTGACCTTAGCACACTGCCTGATACTTGGGATCATTAGCAGAGGACTAAGCCAGATCAAAGCCACCATGACAGGAGTTAGAATGGGAAGAAGTGAAGAGGACTTGCCTGTATGCTCTGCCTAGAGCTGACCTCTCCATTTCACTTGGAAAAAGGAAGACAGAGGAACGGACTTAGCCTACTATCTTCTAGAACCAAGGGGAACCCATGCCATAGGCCCCACCTGCCAAGGTCATATGGGCCTTTGTAGTAACTTTTGTGATCATTCCCACTACCACCAACTATAGTAACAGAGACAGCAGGTTTTCTTGCATGTTGATTTTTATTATGTGTATGAGTGTTTTGTCTACATGTCTGTGTGTGTGTGTGTGTGTGTGTGTGTGTATGTTTGTGTGTGTGTGTGTGTGTGTGTGTGTGTGTGTGTGTGTGTGCCACATACACGCCTTGTTCTTGCAGAAGTCTGAATATGGAGTTGGATCCCCTGGAACTGGAGTTGTAGATTATAAGCAACCATGTGGGTGCTGGAAACCAAGCCTAGTTCATCTGTAAGAGCAGTAAGTGCTTTTAACCATTGAGGGGTCTCTCTGGACCCAGAGACAGCATTTTTAATGTGGCCTATCTGGTAAGACCTTAATACTAGTGGCCACATGTTAGCAAGTTTAAAAGTAAACATCGTTGATTGTGGCTCATGTGAATGACCACCTGTCAGTCCACCCATTCAATTAAATGGCACGAGTCTCTACCACATGCAAGGATGGAAAAGCCTTGGTCAGCACAATGCATGCTCTCTGTCATGCTCATGGGGTGGACAGAGAACAGGAGTGAGACAAGGAGAGTGTGACAGAGGGAAGTATGGATGCCCAAAGAGGACATTTTACCTCTCAGGAATATTTGTGTAGAACTTGGTTTCCTTGCTAAATTCTAAGCAGTTCCTTGCCCTAGAAACTCTGTTCTTATTTATGACTCTGAAATTGAAGCTGGGCAAGACATCATCTTTTGGCCAACAAGAGGACCATGCAGAAGCTTGAGGCTGGTTTTCAAGGCCCTGCTTCATCAATAACATTTTAAATGGTTTCTAAATTGCTTCGTTTATTAAATATTTGGCATGAGGATAAAACACAGAATAATTTAGGATAATTTATTCTTGTGGGAGGGCTTTCTTTTCTTCTTCTTCTTCTTTTTAAACCTAGAACCTTTGCAAAAAAAAAAATCAGCCCATGATAATTGTGAGCCTCATGCTCATCCTATGGGAGAAGACGGAGATCTCTTCAAGCCATAAATGAAATGATCTCCCAGCATACTCTGAAAAGCCAGGAGCTGTGATTGTTCACTAATGAGCTGGTCTCCTTGACTGCAGCCTGTGCTGGGAGCTGGGGGCCTATGGAGCTTTCTGCTGCCTCCTTCCCACCATCGTTGGGGCCTCTGAGCTGCCGAGAGAGAGGAAGTCAGGCAGCAAGAATCCATCAATGTTTATGAGGGTGGCGTAAGGGCTGTGCTGGCTGCTGGCTGCCCAGAGACCCAGCCTCTGATGACGAGGGAGGCCGATGTCCACTGTGCACATGGAGTGTGGGATACCAGGTGTGCTTTCTGGGGACCATATGCACATGGAGTGGCCCTGGCTTAATTGCTGCTGTCAAGCCCTGAGAAGCAGATTTATTACCTGTGTCTTTTGAAGCCTTCGTTAAGAATTTGGAGGGGAGAAATCTGCTCTCCACCTCCCACCAAGATGAATGAGTCTAGCAGTAGATATTTTACAGCCATGATTCCTGACTATAATTTCAAATTTGAAACTGTGCAGAGTCTGGCCAATACCATACAGGTCTACAAAGGTGAGGAAATCCCTGTGGTGAAGAAGGCCTCATATAGGTTGAACTGGAGCCCAAGCATTTGCGAAAGGCACAGTTCCATCTGCAAGCACAGAGCCACTGGCTTCTCACAGACCAAAGATGCTCATGGTACCTGGGTTCCCCTGAGTTTCCATGGGTGCCCCTGTAGCAGTATCAGAGTGTGGGTTCCTCCACTAGCAGGGCTTTGCCGTGTTCCCTAATGCCCTTTAGTCTCTGAACCAAGACACCTGCTCTCCAGAGAGGCTAACATGGCAAGTAGTACAAAAGTTTCTTCCCATAGGCAAAGACAAATGTCAACACATTGAAGATGTCAACCTGAGCTCTTCTGAAAGATGTAAACTATGCACTGTAAAAGTCATCCCCTTGGAGAATGTGTAGGGTAATGGTTCTTAGTTACTGCGGCTGTGGGAAGTCTAGGACTGGAAATTGGGCCCCCCAGATCTAGTCTTTCCTTCCCGTCAGTGTGGATTTGATTCTTCTGAACCACTTGAACTTTACAGGAATTTCATAATTGTCTTGTCTATTTATTGAAGGGAGATTTGGCAGGAACGACCTTGAATCTGTCTGTCTATTTGTGGTGAATCCTCACACATTTTTTTCTCTTACATGTTCTATTCTCTATAATTTTCTTCTCATCTTCTTATTGTCTTCCTTTGGCTTAGCTGGGATATAATCTAGAGGAAGACTGAAGTTTTTTTGAGAATTTTCTTCTTAAAAATTTCAAATTACATTTTCATTTACTTTGCATGTAAGAGTTAATTTGTACATTTCATGTACTTTGTGGAGGAAAGCGGCATTTGCATGTCACAATATGCCAGGAGAGGCTGGAGAACAACATGTGGGAATCAGTTCTCTCCTTCGACCATGTGGATCCTGGGGTTTGAACTCGGACCTTCAGGTTTGGTGGCAAGCACCTTTGCTTACTTAGCCATCTCGGCTACCCCACCTAACTTTGTCCTTTTTAATACAAGCTTCTCAGCTGTAAATATCCCTCTGCATACCAAATCTCACCCAGCATCTTTGAAAGATAGACATGCTGTCTCTGTGCTTCAGCACATCAACCCTTTTCATAAATACCTAAACATTTCCTTATTTTATTTGTTATTTCTTCTTGGAATCACTGGGTGTTTGGGGAGGGGGTTGTCATTCAATTTCCACCCAGCTGTGAATCCTCTGGATTTCCTCATACTACTAATCTCTCATCTTATTCCACTTTGGCTAGAGAGATGACTTTGTGGCGGATCTAACCTCTTCTACTTGCTGAGGTTTATTTTGTGCATGTCGTGTTCTGGAGAACGGTTGGTGTGCCTCAAAGAAATGACATATCTCTGCCCCAGTTGTGAGTGGAGCATCCTCCAGATACTCCTGTGAGGCAGTGGACCTTAGCCTCACAGCTGCATCCCTTGATGGAAGTGGGACATTCCATTTTCCTGTTTTTATAGTTGAACTGTCTCTTGCTCCCTCCAGTCACTCCCTCTGCTGTTGCTCCCTCTGGGGAGGGCTGTCTTTGTAATGCACATGTGTGTCAGCCTAGCTCTATAGTCACAGTGGCACCTGGGATGCTTAGTTCTAATTGTCAACTTGGCAGTGTAGAATCCCTTGGAAAGAGAGTCTCCAAGAGAGATGATCTAGATCAGGTTGCTCCATAGGCATGTCTGTGGGGAGGAGGGAGGTTGCCTTATTTCTGTTCATTGTGGGAAGCCTAAAATGTGCATTGCTTCCTCAGTTAGGGTTGGATAATAGTAAAGAAAGCAACCCGAGCAGTAAGCGTGTGTTGCTGCATTCTCTCTCTGTTCTGGACTGTGATGTAATGCCTGTAATGTAATGACCTGTTTCAAGTTCCCACCATCCTGCCTTCCCTGCAACAATGGACTATTACCTGGAATTGTAAGCTAAAATAAACCCTCCCCCACTAATTATTTTGGGGTTTGGGGGTAACAGGGTATTTCATCACAGCAACAAATAAATACAGAACAGTATCTGTAAAAACACTTAGCCTTGCTAACATTTTCCTTCAGTATCTATGGTATTTGACATTCTGTAAGTAGTCCAGCCCCTTTGGTTATGACTGTACAGTTTAATTCATCTGTCCCTTCACAGCCAGCCCATTGGCGCCTCACATCTTCTGCAAACAGCATCTACTGTAAACCTGCTCTTAACTCTCTGTCAGTCAAATGCCATTTATTTTCCACATCTTCACCATCACCTTTTTGTAGTAAGTAGGTATTTCTCTAGCACAACTTTGTACGTTCCTTGTCATTTCCCCCATATGTTATTTTGAGTAATTTTCTTACTTGTGTTTCCCCAAGGGCTACAATTAATATCTTAATTTATACCACCTGTGTTAGAATAATACCAGTTTCATTTTAGCTGAATTAGAAAGTCTTCCCTTCAATGAGCTATCTCTCCCCATACACATACTTTGTGGGCTACTATTTTCAAACAAATTACACCTTATTATATTGATCGCCTATCAAGGTGGTTTATAATTATTGCTATATGCGATGCTCTTTAAAATCAGGTAGGGGAAAATACAAGCATAGAAAGTCCATTGACACAGTTGCTCACATGTTTGCCTTCACTGGCTTCCTTGCCTCTGCCTGTGGATTTGAGTTGTTGCCTACGTCCTCCAATTCCAGCCTGGAGAACTCGTTCTAGTGGTACTGTGACAATAGGTGTCCCTCAGTTTCTTTACTTTGGGATGTCTGAATTTCTCCTTCCTTTCTGAAGGTTAGTTTTGCTGGGAATAGAAGCTTGGTTGATAGTTCTAATCTTGCAGGGCTTTACAGTCTCGGCCCACAGCCTTTGGGCAGCTGCTCCATTGCGGGTTTTCTTGATCCACAGGTCACCTCTTCCCCTGCTGACCCAAGGGTCCCTCTTCACCTTTGACTTTCAGAACTCAAGGATGATGTGAGCAGTGTGGAGATCCCTTTACATTCCCTTGACTCAGAACAGTCTGAGATTCTCGGTTCTGTATGTTTCATTTTGCTTTGCTCTCTTCAGCATGTTTGTGGAGGTTTTGACAATTACTTTTAAAACTCCCTTCCCGCATCTAGTGAGATGATTCAGTAGATAAAAGTGTTTGCTGTACAAGCCTGACAACATGGCTTTGAACCCACATAATGCTCAAAGGAGAGAGCTCACTCCACCAAGTTGTCCTTTGACTTCCACGTGTGTGCTCACATGTGAACCTTCTTCCCAGTCCTCTCTCTCCCCTCTCTCCTCCTCCCCTTATGCCTGGCAGCACGCTACACATACCTGAGCCTCTGTTCAGTTGTTTCCACTGGTTTTTCATTTCTTTAGGCAGACAAGCTCTACACACCCACCTGCCTTCCAGCTCCTTGACGTTCCTCTGCCTTCTGGAGTCTGCCATGGTATCCTTCTGAAGAACTTTCCACTTCCAGCATTGCATTTTCAACTCTATCGTTCTAAAAGCACAGATTCTATGTCCTCTCTCAGGCTCTCTGTTTGATGAGATGAGGCTCTTCTAGTTTTGTTTTTAGTCATAATTGTCTTTTCTTCTCTGAACACACTTGAAGGACGTGATTTGAGGTCTTTGGCTAGTGGCGAGCCTTCCTGCCTATGAACCACGATTTCTTGTTGTTTCTCATGTCTCGTGTAATCTTTCCTGAAAACTGGACATTAAGTGATATCTGATGACTGGAAACCAGAACCTCCCTTCTCCCAGAGTGCGCTGCTTTCTGTTTGTGTTGCTGTCATTGCTGGATGACTTGTAAAACGTTGTATGTGAAGTTTGTATTCTTTGTCCCGAGTGACCTCTGAAGTCTCTGTTTGATTGGTTCCGAGTCAGCCAATAGCTGGCAGAGACTGAGGCATCCTCAACGCTGCGCTGCTAGGGGGCCATGTGTATGCTGAGCTGGGCCTTCCAAAGCTCTTCAGCTCTGCCTTTGTCTTCACTTCCCACACATCCAGAGCCTCCAGGACAGCTAGGGCCGAAAGACTGAGGACTCCTCAGGCCTTTCCTGAGAACTCTCACAAAGCCATGCATGTGTGCTAGCATTCTGGATTCTCCCAACACTCCATTAGAACCTCTCTAAACCCAGTGGCCAGCTGGTTCCCCATATTTTCTTCTCAGGCTTTCTGGGTAGTCTGGTATTTGTCTCAGCTCTTATCTACTGTGTCTGGCAGATAGAAAGTCAATTTCTTCCAGTCGTTTTCAACAAATGTCTCCAGAGGAAAAGCTTTCTGTACTGGAAGTTGGGTAAAATAAAGACGTGCTTGCTGGTGAGGTCTTCCAGGAACCTGTAAGGCGGGTCCAGCCTTGACTCTGAAGACAAGGTGTGGAAGGGAGCTCTGGCTGGGTGGGGCTGGCTGCCCTTCTGTGGGGCTGGCTGCAAGTTTACCTGGCTGGGTGAATGGCCGACAGACAGTGAGTGAGTGACAAAGCTTCCCGGTCAGAGACTCTTTGAATCCAACTTAAAGGAACTGGGAACTGACGTCATAGTATGCAGTTCTGAGGGCCTGAGTCCAGGGTGGTCCTGGGGGGGGGGGGTGAGCAGTAGAAAAGATCATTGGAAAAGTGGAACAGAGTGAATTAGAGGTAACGAGAGAGAGGGGGGGGAGAAGTAGTCCGGGGCCTCTTATCCACTGTAAAGGAGTTGACCTCACTGACAGAAACAGGGCTCATGAAAGGTTTGACAAAAATGATGGAGACTGACACCCTCCAGTCAGGGCAGAGTGGAATAGGAGGGTCAGTTCAGGGAATTTCAGCACCCTGACAGGAAGGAGTCCAGTAGCTAGACATCTGAGATGATTAGACAGGTTCAGGTGGGGACGCATTTGAGAAGTCCAGTCCTCAGGATGGATTGAATGTGGTAGCTGAGGAAAGAGTCCTTCACTCTGACCCAAACACCTGGGAGGAGGGAACCATGGGAGTGGAAGTTCAGTATGGGTACTAAAACAGTGAGACATATCCAGAGCACACCGAGGAGAGTGGAGGAAGAGGAGAATGACATGCAAAATCACAAGAGAGGATGGGTTCACTGGAGAAAAGATGAGGTTAAATCAGAAATGTGGAAGTTGGAGCCTAAATCCCAAGCCTGTATATCTGAGAAACAAGAAGCCAAAGTAAGTCCTCATCTATTCCTTCATTCAATTCTGTGTGGCTCAGTTTCCCCACCTTCATGGGATACAAAGGCCAGCTTTGTGTCACCTGGGTTGGATTCCAGTAACCATTTGTTGAATAAAGCATAGGCATAGAGGTCACTGTGATAGCTTTTAGCAGGCATGGGTAGCTTCTCCAGTTAGCTTGAGTTGGTAACCCTTTCTCCTGTGGATTGGTCTCGACCAATCCCCCAAGAGTCTAAGGATCCAACTTGAAGTTCGCAGAAGAGCTATACTTCTCTGAACTGCAGATACCACTGGTGTCTCAGTTTTCCAGCTTCCCCTGATGACTCTTGTTCAGCTTAGTCTGTGTGACCTCCTGGCCAAGATCACATCGCAGGTAGATATGTTAATGGGACAGAAGCCTCTTCAAGAGGACCTAACCCCAGACAGGAAGCCTTAGTCAGGGGGAATGAAAAGACAAAGGTCACAAAAAGGAACTTAAGGACACACCCTTTGCCATCTTTGGTAATTCCTTGAAATAAGTCCTTTCCTTATAGAAATATTCCGTGGGTCTCTGTGTCTCTAAGAGTCCTGAACCATGGGTAATGGGTCTGCCACAGTTGTATCTTCCCATCCATTGCTGGAACCTGGCCACAGCACAGATGAAAGTCTTTGCCAACACAGCAAACCACAGAGGTTGGAGTGAATTTCGTCTTCACCATTCTCTACCCTCATAGTTGCTTCATTTGAGCAGATCTTGTCCTCAAGCAAGAGACATGTCTTCAAGTCCTTTCTTGTGGTCTATGACTCCTTGGTCCCTAAGGGCTCCCTCCTTGGAGCTGGGTCCTCTAGAAGATTCTCTTCTTCAGCTTCTAACCTATTCCCATTAACTATGGCCGAAAGGGGCCACCCAAACATAGCTAAGAGAGATGTGGCACATGGCCACGTTAACTATAATGCCAGCTTCCTAATGGCCAGCTCTGACCAAATAATTGAGACCCTCCCAGACCAATGGCTTCAGAGTCATGTGGACTCAGTGCAGAAACTGGTAACACACCACCTGAGTTTAACTTGAGGGACAGGTGTCTGATCTCCACCACAGGTGGACCAAATTTACATCATCTCATTCACAGGTCACAAGACAGGGTGAGATGGGCAGGGAAAGACATTGGACTTTGGAGAAGGCAGCTGGTTATTCCTTCATCCCCAGGTGTTGTTGCGCCCCCTGCCCCCAAGTTGAAAGTCATATTGTGGTCTGGGAGAAGATGACTCATACCAGACTGGTGACACCAACTAAGGAGATAATGTCATGAAGAAGGAAGATGCCTTCCCACATGAGCCCACTACCAAGATCCACCGAGCAAGCTATTCTCCAGTGCAAAGATGGCATGTCTGGAGAGAAAGAAGGAGGTGGTCATAATGACAACAAATAGAAACCGACCAGTGTGTGGGGTTCTGAGTCTGGGATGCTGGAAAGGCACATGTGGTTCTAGACAGTTCTGCATGCGTGTGCCACCATAGGACTGGACCTACCAACTTTGTGTTGTTATGGAATTGCAAATGAATGCAACAGCAGATCCCACTATAGCCAGAATGTGCAGCTCTGACACCTCAGCAGTCACTGATAGAACGGAGCCCAGGTTGCTGTTCAGGCCATGCCCACCTGTAGCAGCCTCTTGCTGGAAAGGACATAGAAACCCCTAGGAGAGTTGTCTGTGAAGCACTAACCCTCTTGCAGGTACAAAGAGTCTAGGATAATAACAGGTGTCATTCTTACTTCCCCAGGGAATTTTAGGGATCTCAGGTTGCCAGACTCCTGAGATATTCATCAGGGTTACTGGTATAATGGGTACATCCCAACTGGACGTGACCCTTTTCCCCACTTCTGCCACAACTTAGGCATTGTACATTCCTTCCTGTTGATTGAAGACCCCTTTCCTCCACCCTTTTTCTGCAGATAAGGTGTCTACCCTGTGATAGAGGTTCCTACTTATTCCCCATCTCATTCTTCCTCACAGCTGCAGTGTATTGCCCCACAATGCATGCACCTGGCTTCTGTGTGTGCACTATGTCACCACACAGTGCTCCTACTCAGCTCCTGTTGCCACACTGTGCACACACTGGGCTCCAATGCCATATCATTACACAGTGTAGGCTCCTGCCTCCTGTGAGCATACTGCAATGCTACTGTTCAGCTTTGCACACACCTACCCCTCTTTCCCTTCTGCTAATTTGAATATTCCATAGGACAGCTGATATCTGCCTCTGTTTACAAATCAGGGGCTGGGGGTGAATCCTGGTGCTGCAAGTCTTTCAGTCTGCATGGATTTTCTAGCATACTCCATTAAGAAAGTCCATGCGGATCTGTAAAAGTCCCAAATTCAGAACCTTCTTTTGCTCTCTTAAGCTCAGGGGTGTGAGATCCAGCCAGCCCCAGCCTGCTCTGCCAATGAGGCCCTTCCCAGCACCCCCAGCAGCGTGACCTTCACCCCTTTAACCTTCACTCCCGCAGGCTTCCAATGAAACCCAGCTGGACACAGGGGAACACGGGTTCAGGGACAGCCTCTGAAGAAGCTGCAGTTCAATTGAGGAAGAAAAACACGTTTTCTTTCTGTCTCTGCCAATTTGGACAGTAGAGAGAGTTGATTTCAAGGGGACCTTGGGGAAATAAGAGGAAACCGACTTTGAAGTAAACGTGGGGAGAGGCTGTGGGAGGAAAGACCACAGGCTGCCAAAGCGCTTCTCAGAAGGAAGAGGTCTTGTGGCCAGGGAGATCAGGGACGGGAGAGGGGCATAGTCAGGGCCGCAGACTGTATCAGGGCCTACTGGGGCAAAGGCCTGGTTTCAATTTTCTCATGCAGCAGTTCTCAGCACCTTCCAGCTCTGAACGACAGTGAAGAGTTCCAGGGTACCTAGGAGCCAGATGTCACCTCACACACAGCAATGACTGTGGAGATTTTCTGTGCCCAGGCATTCCTCATGACTCACCCCTCCCGCCTCTGCACTGTCCAACCATGGCTCCATTGTCTCAGAGATAAACATAGGCTGCACATACTTTGCCAGCTTCTTCTCTCTTTATTGTAATTCAGAATGTCTAGTAAAGAGAATGGGCCTGCAACAACTTCCTACAGAATTCCCAGATGAATCACTTCTTCATTTTATCGTCGGTTTTTCTTTTATTTAAATCTAAAAGCAGTAATGCTCAAGTTGTTATTCACCAGAGTGTAAGCTAGGAATTCTGAAGCCACTAAACACACATATAAGAGAGTAACAAACAAATAGGGAGGATGGTGATAGTTGGGCTGAGCTCCTCAGTATGGGCCTGAGTTAAAGAGCAGTGCAAGATGAGGCCAAGATAATCCAAGAAACAGAGAGTAGAGCTGCAGAAGCCAGGAGGACCTGAACGAGGCTCAGAACAGGTGCAGATGGTTCCGTGTGGGAACATCCATAGACACAGATGCATACATATGTCCCCAAGCCCTCCCTCCTGTGAAAGCCTAAAGACAAGATCTCAGCAACCTTGAGCACCAGTGCCCAGCATTGCTCCCAGCTCCACCACAGTAGCCAGACTCTGGGTCTGGAGAGAAGCATCCCCTTCTAGCGCTGCAGCAGGAGATAGAAAACATGACCAAGGGACCTCCTATAGAGAACTAAGGAAGTGCTCAAAAACAAAGTGATGGGCGCAAGCAAGGGGACCGAGACATCAATAGAAAAATCCAGGAAAGTCCAAGCTGGGAAAATGTGATTCGCATAGACAAGCCTCACTGTAAGTAAATCTCCAAGAGGTCACACCCAAAGAAACAAAGGATGAACCAAACAAATGGATGTAGAAGTAGGTCTCCCATGCAGAGGCATTTCGAAGTCTGTACAATAGAAGAGGCGCCTGGAACTCCCCACTGCTGGGTGTGGATGTCCATGGAGACTCTCCTGCCCACTGTTGAATGAACCTAGGAGCAGTGTAAGAGAGTCTTGGTTGTTCTGGAGGAACCTGAGCATTCCCATAGGGTGGTCCAGGCCAATAGAAACCACCCTGAGCTGATGATAGCATGACCCTGTGACACGGGATTCTCCTTCAGCTATGAAGTCTTCCTTCCAATGGCCTCCAGTGCCAGGCTACCCGTGAGAAAACACAATAGTCACTGAGGTACAGTTGACAAATTACAGGCCAGCAACCTCAAGCTGCCAAGGTCATAAAAACAAGGAGTTTGTCACTACTTAGGGGCATCTAAGCAGATGTCCTGACAACTATAGAGACTAGCAATGTGTCCATCTTCAGGGATCCATAAAATACCAGTCCTAGCTTGTAGGTCCCCTGAGCAACCCACTGCAACATTTCTGCCCTGCTTGATACTTGGGGAAGGTGCCAAGGAAGCAAACACAGAGCCCATTCTTTGGGCATCCATAAGGCCACAGATGTCATAGGACATAATGGAACCAAAATATAACACTAGATAAAAACAATGGAAATATGAATAAACTGATCATAGTTTGTTGGCACACATTGAGACTGGACCATTAATTGTATCATATGCACCATACTAATATAAGGTGGTAAGCCAAGCATGGCAGCTCATTCCTGTAATCCCAGAACTGGAATACTGAGGTAAAGGAATGCTATGGGTTGAGGCCAATAGGGAGTATAGAACAAGATCCTGTCTCAAAAAAAATGGTAATAACAGAAACAGCGTGTGGAATGTGGAACCTGTTGGGGGCTATCTTTGTAATTTGTTTTAATAAATCTAAACTTACTGAATAATTAAAGGTAATTTGAAAAACTCAAGAAGGTAGTATGACTACTCTCTTGTCTTTAGCAAGCCATGCTCATGCCTGACTTTCTGCCACCAGGATATCAAATGACAGAGCCGGGGACCAGCATGTGCCCTCTGCCACGTTGTCCTGGTTGCTGATTGTTATGATGCATGGGGGGATGCAATTCAAGGTGACCTTCCTTGCTCATTACACTTCCCGTCCTGGGTGGGAACATTCAAGCAAATTATTTTTCTTCAAGTGAAATTAATCTCTCTGATCAAATGATCACCAACCGCTGGTGGCCCAGAGGGCCCAGCAAAATGACCTATTTCTCAAACAAAGGCAAGCTCAGCGCTGGCTGCAGGGAAGGCAGCAAGGAGCTGGATAGTTCATCCATAATGTCTCAGAGAGGGGGCAAAGGAGGGCTTGGCTACTCTTGAGATGTGGGGCTGTCTGTCTGGGCAATACATTTCAGGGCATTCCTGTCTGTTGGAGACAGGTGAACAGAACAAAGCGACTTTGAGATGGGATTATCTGGGACTGCACGACCTAGGAGGCCTGTTTCAAGATGAGGAACTAAGAGAACCTAGTAACAACAACCTGTAGTTCTGAGAGGGACGGCTCACCCTTGGGAGTGTCAGCCCAGAAACCCCGTACTAGGCTAGGTGAGACCCTAAAATGAAGGTCATGCTGCCCCTCCTTAAGCACTGGAAGGAGGCTGAGGCCCAAAATGGGCTCATGTCTCCCAGGGCAGGAGCTGGCATTTCCTGCCTGAGCCAGCCGGCTGATGCCAGTTCACACTGAGCCTCCCTGTTGTCGGGGTTTGTCCAAGGATTCTCCGTCTTCACATTTCAGGTCTTTTATAGTCATTTTTACTCCTGTTATTTGGTCCCTGCCATTTTCTAGGAGCTGGGTAACCCAAAGTCTCTTCTCTGTGCATCTTCCTCCCTTGTGCTAAGGTGGCCATGACCTCCTGCATTCTTTGTACCTTTGGGAGCCACAGCAACCTAGCCCTGGATCATGGATCCCTTGTGTGCTCCATTTACACACCCCTGCTTTCAGCGACTCTGGATGGTAGTGCCCTGGAGCAGGGCACAGAACCCATGAATTGGAGGCTCCAAACTCCTCACCATTTGCCTTTCCCAGGCTCTCCCTCTTTACCCCTTTTAATCCCTATAGGTCCAGTTTTCTCCTTCCTTCCTTTTGTTGAGACAGAAGGGCCAGAAACTGCAGGCTGATTCTTCTCTCAGCCGGAAGTCCTTGAGGCGATGTGTCACCAAGAACCCATCTGGCTGACTGCTGCCAGGAAGGGTGTAGGGAGGTGCCTTAGTTATTGTTCTATTGTTGTGAGGAGACACCAGGACCCAGGCAACTTATAAAGGAAGGTATTTAGTTGAGGGCTTGTTTACAGTTTCAGAGAGTTAGTCTATGACCATCATGATGGGGAGCGTGATGACAGGCAGGCATGATGCTGGAGCAGTAGCTTACACTCCAATCCACAGGTATCAGGCAGATGAGAAAAAGAGAGAGGGAGGGAGGGAGGGAGGGAGGGAGAGAGAGAGAGAGAGAGAGAGAGAGAGAGAGAGAGAGAGAGAGAGACTAGGTTTGGTGTTTGCTAGAAAACTTAAGCCTACCCCCAACAAAGTGATGCACATTCTTCAACAAAGCCACACCTCCTAATCCTTCCCATATAGTTCAACTAAGAACCAAGTATTCAAATATGTGAGCCTATGGGGGTCATTCTCATTCAAACTACCACACTATGTCAAAAGCTAATGCTAGCTAATATGGAAAGATGTGCTCCAGCCCTGAAACAGATCATAGAGCACAAGGTCCAGTGAACCCCCCTTTGATGAGAGCCATCTTCCCTTGGATGGGCCTGTGAACTTTGTTCTAATTTCATTTCTGTTGCTGTGACAACAACAAAAAGATCCTGACAATGAGCAACCTTAAGCCACACACCCCTCATACAACCCAGTGAAAGGCCCTCATGCAACCCAGCACACATAAGCTCACCCGTACAGCCTATGGTGGGAAGCAGCAAGGCCACCCATCCCCTGAGACTCTCTCCTTTCAGCATCCTCTTGTTCCCATGCCTGAACTTGCAGAGTTCCTTGAGATGTGTTGAGCCACAGTTGGGGCATCTCAAACAGCAGGAAGGTATGCACTTAGATTCAGATAAACATACCTAAGCACCAGCAGAGTGTGCCCCCTCCAGAGCCTCAAGGGGAAAGCCCTTCCTGCCTCTTCCAGCTGCAGATGCTTCAGGCATCATTGTCTCATGATCCCACCACTTTGCCTCTCCTTTGTCTTCACGTGTCCTCTTTCTAGCTGTGTCTGTCGTATCCTCTTCTTTTTGGTTCTTAAAGATTTATTTTTATCTTTAATAGTCACACACACACACACACACACACACACACACACACACACACACATGACCATGGAGGCCAGAGGTATCAGATCCCACTAGAGCTGGAGTTACAGATGGTTGTGAGCCACCCTACATGGATCCTGGGAATTGAACTCATAGCTTCTGCAAGAGCAGTACACGCTCTTAAACATCAACCCATCTCTCCCAATTCTTTTCCCCCCTTTAAATGGACACTTAACTACATTTAGGATGACTTTATCTCAAGAGCCTTCAGTCACATCTGGGCCCTGGCAGTTTGAGACCAATGGGCTGGTAGATTGCAGGACCTCTGGCACTATCTCTACACCTTTCAAAACAGCCAAATCCAAGGTCTTTCCCTTGTGGCCCCTGTAGAAGGAAAAAGAGAAGAGTCAACCAGGAAGGGAGATGCCAACTTGGGGACCATGAAGAGGTCTGGCATCTGGAGCTAACAGCAGTGTACAATTCTGCTCATAGGAGCTCACTCAGCGACCGCCATGCCAAACTCCTTGGTCTTCCAAGAATACTGGTCCTCACATTCTTAGGCATTAAACTAGCTCAGCTTCCTGTGCAGACAGGAAGGGGAATTGTGAGGGGTGCAATAACTTCAGCTTGAACAGCTGCCCTGCTAATGGTCCCTCCCCATGGGGTTACCAACAAGCAAGGATTGAAGGCTGCGTTGGACCTTTGAGGCAGAGATGCCTAGAGAGAAAGCCTGCCCCTGTTCCATCTCTAGGAAGAGCAGAAATCCAATTTAATCCTCGTGCCTTGGAAGCTGAATATGAAAGTGCTGACACAAAGCAGTCTTGGGGAAAAGGCTCCTCTAATAGAGAGAGCAACTCCAAGGGGGGTGCCTTCTGTGATGAGCAGCTGGCCCTGCATGCCTGTGGGTGAATGCATGAGAAATAGGCTAAAGATCACATGTGGGAACCCAGAGCCTAGTTAGAAGGCATCTGAGAACAGTTGGCATTGAAGAAAGTTGCCTTCATAGAGGAACTCTACCAGGGAGGGCCTGGCTCAGGAGGTATGCTCAGGTGGGGAGGTATGCTGGTATGCAAGCAGAGTTAAAACACCAGCGAGGAGCATGTAGCTGGATCCAGGAGGGGCTGGCTCATAAGCATTCCTGCTTGGTGATGATGCCAAGGCCACTTACTAGGCTCCACTCCAGGCCTGGCCTATTTCATCAGGCCTGCTTGATAGATAGAGAGGAGGCCATGTGCTGTTAGGCAGATAATGACATCACTATGTTCTCAGATGCCTCCCTCCTCACCTGAGCCGATTACAGGCACGGACAGCTTCTTGGTCTCCAGGAGGAAGGGACCAGAGTGTGGAGATTTGCCTTTCGCAGTTCTGCAGTGTGATGAGGAGCAACCAAAGTCATCATTAGTCTATAAAGAGCATCACACAGAGTTCCAAAGGTCGCATTCACTCTTTCACTCCACACCATTGATCACAAGCTGACTGTGTCCAGATATTTTTCCTGGAATTTTTCAAGAGGTGATAACGATGTCCACTCTAGGGCTAAAAGTTGGGTGGCAAGTGCTCAGTTAGTCCAAGACCCAAGGAGTCCCTACTAAAGAGCAGATTCCTCCTCTTTGCTTTGCGATTTCTGTCACATCCCCCTTTCCTGCACACACACACACACACACACACACACACACACACACACACACAGCAAGAGAACATCAGTCTCCCACACCATTCCTTCTCTGGATGTGTAAGTATACAAACACAAGTTTAGTGAGATTGGATCAGAAGATGTAGGTCAGCGAGATGATCAGCTAGAAGGTCCTAACACTCATCCCCCAGAGACTCCAATTCAACCACCATCACTCTGGCTGAGTTCAGAGTCAGTAAAAAAGCTGCAGCAACCCATGGAACACAACATGTTTTTAGTGACTGCATAAAAAGTATAGAAAGTGCTCTGTTGTGTGGTCACAGGGCCCCAGCCAGCACAGCTATGTACTGAAAGAAAAACCTTAGCCCTTTGGGGTAGAGGGGATCAAGAAAACTTCAGCTGTTTTCACCAGCAGGACCCATGTCGTCACTACTAACTTGACCCCCAGCTTGTGCTGACATCTGCCAATATATCTACCTGGAGATCATGCTGCCATGTGCTCCCTGAACAAGACCAAAGAGCCTAAAGTGACTCTGATGGCCATGATTCCTCTTTGCAGGAGATAAGGAGAGCAGCAATATCTCAGGAACCCTTGCTTCCACAGCAGATGCCCACAGCTTTGGCTCACATGAACATCATGATCTTCACAAGAATCTACATGGATGCAGTTGCCCCAATCTTGGCCTCCCTGGATTTGGAGCTTCCCACTCCAGGGTACACCCACCTCTGTACCCTCACACCCACCCATGGTAAAAAGTCCTTCCTGTAAATCCAGCCTGCAAAGTCAGGTATGAATGTAGCTTCAAGCTCAAGGAAATCAAAAGTGCATGGACAAAAGGAGAATTTTAACAAAAAAGTACAAATTATAAGAAGAACCCATCAGAAATTCTAGAGCTCAAAAATACAATGAATGAAATGAAAAATGCGAGAGAGAGAGAGAGAGAGAGAGAGAGAGAGAGAGAGAGAGAGCTCTGCAACAGCTGAACAAGCAGAAAAACGCAAGAGAGCCCCAACTGCTGCCTGAATACGCCAAATAAAGAATCTGAAAGATAGATGATTTCAAATCAGAAATTTGTCAGGGCAGAAAAAGATACTGACAGAGAGCACAAAAAGCCAATAGGACTGATGGGTCATCGATGAGCCAAATAATATACACAGTATGCGACTTACAAAAGGAGATACAAGAGAGAAAACTGGCTCAGTCATCAAAGAGCCTGCTGTGCAAGCATAAAAATCTGAGTTCGAACTTCAAGAACCCTCATAAAATGCTGGGCATGGCAGCAGGCAGCAGTAGTCCCCACACTGTCAAGACAGAGGATCCCTGCAGTTTCCTGGTTGGGCAGTGTACCTGAACCAGTGTTCTTAAGACTCAGTGAAAGACCCTGTCGCAAAAATAAAGTAAGGTAGGGAGCTAGAGAGATGTCTCAGTGGTAAAAGTATGTCCAGAGGACATGGGTTTAGTCCCCAGAAGCCACACAGTGGCCTAAAACCATCTGTAACTCCAGTTCCAGGGGATCAAATGTCTTCTTCTGATCTCTCTGGGCATTGTATGTGTGTGATATACAGACCTACAAGCAGGCAAAACACCTATACACATTAAAATGAAATAAAATCTAATAAAATATTATAAGGTGGAAAGTAATTGAGTAAGACACCCAACATTGACCTCTGACCTCTACATAAATGCATGTGCACTCACGAATCCCTAAGTGTACATACATGCATACATATTCATGCTAAGAGAAAGTTACTGAAATCCTATTGATATAAATAGGAGCTCCAAATGCCTCAAATCTTGAGAAGGAATCAGGCATTTAAATTTATTAATTCCAGAAGCCTCTGTATAGCAACAACCAAAAGAAACCTATATCTAGACATGCCATAGTCAAACTGTGATGAGTCAAGGACAGAAAGAATTTTCAGAGAGAAATTGATTCACTGTGTATCAGGGAACCCTCAGAAGACTATCAGCTAGTTTCTGAACAGAAACTTTGCAAGCAAGAAAAGGCAGGAAATAGAATCAAAAAGTACTGGGGAGGAGGGTCAGACTGTCTATCTCCAGAAACATTATCCACTTAAAATAATTTATTGAACAAGAGTAGTTGGGCTGGAGAAATGGCTCAATGTTTAAAAGCACTTGCTGCTCTCACAGAAGACCCAGATTATGTTCCCAGCGTTGACATGGTGGGTCACAAACATCCATAACTTCAGTTCCAGCAGGTCCAATACTTTCTTCTGACCTCTGCAGGAATCAGACGTGTACATAGTGCAAACACATACATACAGGAATAAAACACTCATACACATAAAATAAATGAATTTAAAAAAAAATTTAAAGAGGAATAGTCCTCCTGAGATCACACCCGAGTGAGCTCATCCCCATTGCAGCTGCCTTACAAACAGCTGTCAGGATGTCTTCACACGGAAGTTACACTGTGCTAAAGAGTAGTGTAAAGGTATGTGACCACATAGGTCTCACAGGGTACAGTAACTGACTATACAGATCAGTTCAGAATAACATAAGACTATAATGATGGAGTGACCTGACTCTTACTCCTAATGTACATGATGACGTATACAAACGTATTCATAGATCCACAATACAAAAGGAACTGACCTGGCATCACAAGAACACAAGAAACAAGGGTGAGGAGTCAGAGTTGTAGGTAGCTAGATTAAATTAATACGAGCTTAAAAAAAATGTTTATGGGGCAGGTAAGATGGTTCAGCAGATAAAAACGCGTGCCACCAAGACTATCAACTCAAGTTCAGTCCTTGGGACCTATGTGGTAGAAGAAGAGAACTAATTATCACGAGTTGTTCTCTGACCTCCACACCCATACTATGGCACATTTGTACACACACACACACACACACACACACACACACACACACACAAATAAAGTGTAATAAAAAAATAGGTGTTAATGTACAAACCTCAAGATGAACACAAGAAAAAGTCTACAACAGACATGCAGCATACAAACAGCAAGAATCTATGCAAACTACTGCAAAGCTTGTCACGTGACGTGGCTGTGCTATACAGGACGGGCAAAGGGTGCAATCACTGCAAAACAGAAACAATGGGCAAGGGAGCCACAGTATGTATTCATCTATTAATAAGTATTTCAAATCAGATGGATTAAACTAGATTCTGAACAGACATAATACAAGATCCAGCAATACACTGTCTACAAGAAACCCATGATACGTTTAAAAACAGGTCTCTGCTGGAAACAAGCAGGTGGAAAAATCCATTTGTGAGATTTGTGTCTAAAAGAAGGCAGGTGGCGCTCCATACAGACATCAAATGAGAAACGTCTAGGCAAACATTGTCTCAAGAGACAAAAATGTCAGCATGTCATGTTAAAATGGTGAAGCCCAAAGCTAGAACAAGAAAGAAAATGCTTGGAGGTAAAAATCAGCCATGAAAGTGGAAACATAACCGAAGATAACTCATAGCACTTTTTTAAAAAGAAATCACAAGAGACTGTTGTGAACAACTAGACATCAAATAAACTGGATAACCCAAAGAAATGAATAACTTCCTAGGAACGCACAACTGACCAAACCTTAATCAAGAAGAAACAGAAAGACAGATAGACCAGTAACAAGTGAGATTAAATCAATAAAGTAAAACTGCCACCAAAGACAAGCCCTGGGCCAGATGCCCTCATGAGTACATTCTACAAACTTCAAAGAATCAATATCAATCCTCCTTAAATGTTTCTAAAAATAGAGGAGATGGTAGCCCTCTCAAAGTCAACAGTATTTGGTACCCAAACCCAAGACACTCCAGGAATGAAAACTACAGCAACATACATGCCAAAAATCCTCAGCAAGATATCAGAAAATCACATTCAGCAGCACATTAAAAGGATCATGCGCCATGCCTGGGGTGGCTATCCCTAGAATGCAAGGATGGTTAAACACACACAAATCAGTGTTACACACATTTAAAAAAAATGTGATTATCTCAATAGTCACACAAAAGGCATTTGATAAGTTTAACATCCATTTGTAATTTTAATTCTCAATCATAAAAAGAGAGACATAGACCATGAAGGCTGGGCATGAAATGCCCACCGTCAAATCATAAACTTGGGAACGCTGAAACTTCCTCCCTATGATCTGGTCCACAGTAAATGTGCTCACTCTCACCACTTCACTTCAACAAACTACTGAAGTCCTAGCCATAGAGCAGTGCTGGACTCCCTGCATCCCCGGGACCCAATTCCCAAGAGAGCATCTTTGCCGTGGGGGGATTTACTTTGTCTCATAGTTTCAAAGGTCTCAGTCCTTCAATGGCAGGGAGTGTATGTTAGTTACCCTCTCTATGGCTGTCACCAGATGCTATATGTGAACCAGATGAAAGGAGACAGATTTTGGCTCTTGGTTTGAGGTCATAATGGAGAAGGCATGGTGTCAGATCGCTCCGTGGCAGCTGGAGCAGAACACTCACATCTGGGCAGACCAGGAACAGAGATAAATGCTTATACTCAGCTCACTTTCTCCTTTTCCTTTATTTTTTTTTTATTACATCAGTGTCCCCAGCCCACAAGATGCTGTCACTCACATCTGGGACAGATCTTCACCTTAGGTAATTGTCAATGATCTCCACAACCAGAGGTTCACTTTACTAACTGTGGTGATTTGAAAGAAAATGGCCCCCCAAAGGGAGTGGCACTATTAGAAGGTATGGCCTTGTTGGAGGAAGTATGTCCTTGAGGGAGAGGGCTTTAAGCTCTCTTTTCTCATGATTCACTCACTGTGACAGTAGTCAACTTCCTGTGGCCTCTGAGTCAAGATATAGGACTCTCAGCTACAGCACCATGTCCACCTGCATGCTGCCATGCTCCCCACCATAATGATAATGGACTGAACCTCTGAAATTGTAAGCGAGGAGGCCAGCCTGGTCTACAGAGTGAGATCCAGTACAGGCATCAAAACTACACAGAGAAACCCTGTCTTGAAAAAAACAAAAACAAAAAAAGAGTTGATGTGGTCATGGTATCACTTCACAGCAACAAAAACCTAACTAAGACACTAAGCTACCAGCACTTCTCAATCCAATCAAAATGATAGCGTTTAGATGGCTCTCCTCAGTTTCGCCACTAATGTCCCACTTCCTAACAAGGCTCCCATCCTGGACTCCAAGCTGCCTTTAGTTGTCCTTTCTCCTCAGTTCCCCCAAGCGGGGTGTGTAGAATGTCCCTAGTGTTTTCTCATCATCAGAGGGGTGCGGCCTTGGGAGGTGAAGTGTCCACCCTTCTTGTCTGTTGCATCTGACATCACACATAACTGATGGATTCTCCCTGCAAAAGAGCCGCCAACTCTAGCCCACACCCAAAGTAAAAATCAAGCTCTTCCTCCTCGGAGGGCTAATATCTACCTACATTCTTCTGCTTCTAGATTTATTTTATTTCATGTGTATAAATGTTTTGTCTGCATGCACGGTCTGCACACCATGTACGTCTGGTGCCACAAAGGTCAGAAGAGGACATTGGATCCCTTGGAACTGGAGTTATGGATGGTTGTGAGCCATCATGTGGGTGCTGGGAGCTAAACCCAGTACCCCTGCAAAAATAACAAATGTAGCTGCTAAGCCATATCTTACATTATTTTAAATTCTTCCATCTGGACATTTTTCCTACAAAGTCTCATTCTAGATTTTTAGAAGTGGACTCAGGCTTGGGAATCTCTAAATCTCCCTTCAGGGGATTCAGAAGGCTGAGGCCTCTCAATTTTCAAATCCCAGAGATATTCAAGGTTACTCTAGACCCATGGCTCTCAATCTATGGGTTGAGACCCCTTTTCATAGGGGTCTTATACTAGATATCCTGCATATCAGATATTTATGTTATGATTTATAACAGTTGTAAAATTACAGTTATGAAGTAGCATCAAAATAATTTATGGGCAGGGAGGTCACCACAATATGAGGAACTGTATAAAGGGTCGCCGCAGATTAGGAATATTGAGAATTACTGATCTAGACTCTTCAGAGAGTCTTCCAACCAGCAGCTACACAGATGGTATTTTTTATTTGTTTTGCTTTGTTTTATTTTGTTTTTCCTTTCCTTCAATAAAGAAGAAACAACTTCTAGGGTTAGAAAAAAAACAGCAACAGCGAAAGTCCCACCAAGTCCTGGATGAGAGATGGCACTGCTCGCCATCCTCTTGTACGAGAACAGCTTCTTCCTGGTCATAAAATCTCGGCAGCAGTTCAGAGAAGCAGGATTAGCACACACAAGATAGCAGCTACTAAGGCCGTTCTCAAAAGTAGGCGCCCCGTCATGGAAGCCAGGACTGCCGAGAAATCTGGCCTGAGGACTTCCACTTCCTCATCCCAGCCGCACACTTGCCAGGCTGACTCCTCGGCACTCTGAAGTCTCTCCCTGCGGGCCTCCGGTTTCTTCACTGTTGGCTGTACTAGTTACTTTTCTCATGCTGTGACAAAATGCCAGAGAAAAGTAACTCATGGAAGGTTTGTTTTTACCCGCAGTTTGGGGAGACATAGTCCATCATGATGGGGAAAATATGGTGAAGGGAGTATGAGGCAACTAGTTACGCTGTGTGCACAGTCAGGAAGCCAAGGGAGGTGAATGTGGATACCCAGTTGGCTTCGGCCTTCTTTCCTGTTTATTCAATAGTCTGGGTCCCCAGTTGACACTGTAGGATGGTGTTTCCTGCTCACAGGGTGGGTCTTCTCTCCTCAGCTAGCCCCCCCCCCGAAGCACCCACAGGTGTGTCTCCTTGGTAATCCCAAATCCAATCACGTTAATCAAAATTAGTCATCGCATTGGCCTTTTCCATTCAGGCCTCTCTGCCTGGACACAGGGTAAAACCAGCTTATCTTGAAACGCTTCACTACCTTTTCCTTGATTATTCCATGGTCCCTGGTAGGGGAGGGAGGTTCACCTGCCAGTAGGGAGTCTCCAACTTTTGAGGAGCTAAATAGTAAATTTACTAGAACAGGGACACGGTGCCCAACTCATGGAAAACCACTTCTATCTGGGTGGCCAGTACACAGACATGAATGTGACAGGCACATGGGTAGAGTGTCTCCTGAGCTGCCCAGTGCTGAGACAGAGCATCCCTCCAGGGCAGGAGCATCCCTCCAGGGTTCTGCTGCATTATGCAGTCTCTACTGGGGAAGGAACTTGTTATTCCTTTCTTTTTCCTACAGACTTGTGAATCATTGATCAAAACACGTTCTCCTCAGCAGGTCTCTGCCATGTAATTTCTGACCTTGTGTGATTGTAAAACATTTTCTTTTGTCTTACCTGTGATCATCCCAGTGCCAAGTGAGGAGTGGGAGTCTGCAAAGTTCTTGAGCAAGGGCACCCACAATGACAGGGTCCATTCTGGTTGTCCTTTTTGGGGGACCCAGGGAGCACATGAGCATCTTACTCTGGTTACTCAGCATTTTCTGAAACCACAAAGTTCTCAGATAAACTTCAAGATATTCAATTCCTGTTCATCTGCATGTAAGGTCCTTTTCGGACAGTCTTATCCAGGGAGGGCTGGACATTTAGAACAATGTTATTATAAAACTGTGATGTGTTTTGTTTGGTTTGGTTTCACTAAAGCAAATAATTGGACTAGTCAATATATTTTGGTCAACCCACAGTGTATCAGTTAGCAATTAAGTGCTATAACAAAATGCCCAAGGTAAACAATTTAAGAGAGGTACCCCATGGCTTTTAGTCTCTCAGCAAGGTAGAAGAGCATGGAGAAAGAAAGGACATGGTACCTGTCTTAGGGGTTACTATTGCTTCCGTGAAACACCATGGCAAAAAGCAAGTTGGGAAACAGTTTATTTTGCTTACACTTCCACATCACTGTTCAGCACTGAAGGAAGTCAGAGCAGCAATTCAAGCAGAGCAGGAACCTGGAGTCAGGAGCTGATGCAGAGGCCATGGAAGAGTGCTGCTTATTTGCTTGCTCCTCATGACTTGATAATCTTGCTTTCTTGTAGAACCCAGGACACCAACTGAGGGGTAGTATCACCCACCATGGGCTGAGCCCTCCCATATCAATCACTATTAAGAAAATGTTCAACAGATTTGCCTACAATCTGATCTTAAAGAGGCATTTTCTCAATTAAGGTTCCCTCCTCTCGTATGACTATACCTTGTGTGTAGCAGGAATCTTAAAAGTTCTTATTAATAAAAACAAACCTGAGGCCAGTTATTGGGGTGAATGCTGGAAGATCAGAGAGACAGAACAAGCCACAGCTACCTCACCTTGCCAATTCCTCAGCTGATCCTGGTTTCCTCAGACTGGAAGCCTCTGAGTCCTCATCCAGAATGGGTCTCAGCTGAACTGTTGCTCAAAAGCCTAAAAGCTTAACCAGCCAAATGCTTCTAGTTTCTGATCTTCACGCCTTATATATTTTTTCTTTCTACCATCACTCCCTGGGATTAAAGTCTCACTTTCTGGGATTAAAGGCATGAGTCACCACACCTGGCTGTTTTCAATATGGCCTTGAACTCACAGAGATCCAGAGGGATTTCTGCCTCTGGAATGCTAGGATTAAAGGTGTGTGCTACCACTGCCTATCCTCTATGTTTAATATTGTGGCTGTTCTGTCTCTGATCCCAGATAAGTTTATTATCATGCACAATATTTCAGGGAACACAATACCACCACACTTGTGTCAAGTTGACATAGAACTAGCCAGTATAAATGCCCCTTAAGCACCCAGCACCTGTAGCCTATTTCCTCCATCTAGAGCTTACCTATGAATTATATGAGTTCAACAGTGGATTGACTCATTGGTAGAATTAGTGTCATCATGATCCAATCACCTTCAATAGGTCCATAAGCTGGGAACTAAATCTTCAACGTATGAGCCTTTGTTGAAAGATGCTTCACCCAAACCACAGCACTCTGCCCCTAACTCCCCAAAGGTGACGGCTCCATTATGCATTTAATTCACCCCATAGAGTCCTCATAGTTTTAATAGTTCTTTAACATTCTTTCCAGGCAGCCAAGCCAAGGCTCAAATAACCAAGAGTTGGACTCTGCTCTTCAAGGAAGCTGAATCTGCAGGAGGCATTGTGGTGATATTTTATTTGTGCACCTCAATAAAACTTATCTGAGAATCAAAGGAAAAAGCCAGACACTATAGCAAACATTGAGATCAGGCAGTGGTAGCACACGCCTTTAATCCTAGCATTTGGGAGGCAGAGATTCATCCAGATTCAAGGCCACACTGGGAACAGAGCCAGGTGTGGTGGCACATGATTTAATTCCCAGCACTAGTTAATCATAGAGGTCTGGAGGTCTGTATAGACAGACAGGAATGATAGAGCGGGGTGGAAAGAAGTGATATAGCTGGGTTGAGAGAGGAAGTGAGATGGCAGGGAACAGAAAGGTGGGGGTATACAGGAAGTAGCCTTCTCTTTGCCTGAGTACTTCTTAGCCGTAAGAACATGGCTGGCTTCTCTGATCTCTCAGTTTTCACCCCAACATCTGGCTTTATTTTTTTTTATTAATAAGACCATTTATCAATTTGTCATAGAAGGTATAAATACATAAAGAGATTTCTAAAGGGCTGGTTTACACCACCTTGGAGACCAATTTCCATGATCTGCAGGTTCCAAGCTAGAGGCCAAGGCAATCAGGTAGAGTGGATCAAATCTGAACCAAAGTCCCAAAGAAGGCAGATGTCATGACCAGTTCAGCATAGTGCACATGCTCCCTTTGCCCTTCAGCTCTGCCCAGGGTTCTGGAAAACTGGGTAAGAGCCCTCACACTGGTCTACATTCTTCAGACCAATGGCCGAGACGTTTGTGTCATTCAGAAACAGCCTCGAAGACACCAGGACGATGTTTGGTCAAACATCTGGGCCTGTAGCCTGGTCAGGCTGACACATGAGAGCCACAATTATGCTATGCCCAGGTAACTTAAAATTCTACTACCCAGGCCCAAATTCTGCCTCCACCCCATTTACCTGTCTCAGCATATGACATTCTCTGGGCTCCTAAGGGCAGAGTGCTGAGAACTTTCCGTGCTGAAGAAATGGCTACAGGAGAGGTGAGATGACCAGGTATCAGGGACAACCTACAGGGGGCTTCTCTCTGCTCCATTGCTCTGTCTTCAAGAAGAAGGAGTCAAAGAAGCAGGTAATAGGTTTCCAGGAGCTCAGTCATCTTTCCAGGCATGCTGCATCATGCCAGGGGAGGGCAGGAGCATCTGAAGCCTTCAAAAATCAACCCAGTGGGGTGACAGCACCCAACTCAGCCAGAAGCTCTGCACACATCTGGGTGAAGCCTAAATTATCCACAGTAGACAGTGTCCACATCTAAATGGACAATTCATGAACATGCAGACAGACCCTCATCCCAAGAGCTGGCTCTGGAGGATGGGAAGTTATTCGTAGCACCTGTCTAGAACATCCCTGGTGATCACCTGCAGAAAGGAGGGTTGCCAGGGTGCCTAGAGTTACCATCTCCCTCGCCAATGTCTCCTCTGAAAAGCCACAGCAAGGCTCGGGATCTACAGGATGTTGAAAGCACCACACAAGCATGGAGGTGACCCCGCATATCTGCCTCGGGGGGATGGAGCTGCAGAAGCAGATTCATAGATGGGCAGTGTGGTGGACGCAAGTCTCAGACTGACACCCTCCAGGGTGTACAGGAAATTTTGGGTGCCTAGTTAATGAGTCCGATGACTCTTATTGCTCTGAGTTCTGCAGACATATAAATAATTAATTATAAAGTAAAATTCAACTTCCCCCCAACCACTCCCCAAGATGTCCATAAGGAACTAAGACAAATATAAGCAAATGCCTGATGCCTCTGGGAGCACCTGAGGGAGGAACAAAGGGATTTATGGTGACAAGGGCCTGGGATGGAGCCAGGGGGAGTGTATGGATGGGGCCATGGACAACAGGATAGCCACCAAGCCCAAAGTGGCTCAAGACAGGCCTGGGTGTGACCTCCCTGCCTCAGGCTAGCCAGCTATTAAACTTTGCCTATAGCTGGAGCTTATTAAAATTTCATGACAACTAGTCTACCTAGAGCTGTGTTGCTTCTATTTTTAATGTCTTCAGCTTATCAAACCTGCATAAGGCGATGTGCTCACTGTTAAAGGTCTCTGTCTTCTAGTAATTTGTAATTTTTTCCTGTTAATTTCACAGCAATGGATGGAGAGTGGGCAGAAGTCAGTGAAAATAAATGAACTTCAAATTACCTAGCTCTGTAGTCAGAGGAAGAGAGCTGGGCTCGGGAAGGGAGGCAGGCAGTACCAGGAGAGCTTCCCTGACATATTTCCTGTGAGGGGTTAAAGACTGAGCAAGGTCCCTGTACAAAGAGAGCTTTAATCCAGCTCCAAGGGGACTGGGTGCTTCCTCTGCCCAGATCTCTCCCTGGAGCTGGCTCAGGCAAAGAATTAATTAGAGTAATGTTCAATCATGTGGATATGAAGACCAGCTAACCAGGCCTTCCTGGAGTGCTATGACCTCCTAAGATGGATGCTCTTCCCTGAAGGCCATTCAGAAGGCTCCCCAAAAGTACTGGGTATGAGCCAGTGACCTCAAGACTCTGTAGCTTAGTACCAGCTGAGCCCCTCTTGGCCCTGGGGTCACCAAACCTGGTGAGGAGTCAAATAAGTAAGGAAAGAATACCCAGAACTTTCCAGGCTGCCCAGCCAACACAGAAAAATAGTCAAGGAAGCTATGGGGTCAGAGAGCAATCAGTCTGACAATAACACACGAAGCACCTAGATCTCTGGGATTTGCTTCCAAGCAAGGGTAGAAAAGTGTCTCCCTTCCCTGGAACATTATGATCCAGAGAACAAGTTCTGTGCCACCTAACTCAGAGGTTTATGAGAGGCTGTGTACAAGTCTGAGGCAGGACCACCTCTAGCAGGGCCAAGGACACTACAAGGGCAGCTGCCCTGGGTGGTCCTAGACTCAGCATCCATGGAAGAGCAGGTGAGGAGAGGAGGACTAATTCCAGCAGGTGGATCCTCAGCCACTGCTTCTGGGATGTGATCAGCTCTAAGCTCAAGGGCCCCTTGGGGTTGCCACCAGAGAAATGTATAGTTGAAGGGGTGGAGAAGGAGAGGGAGGAAGGAGACAAGGAGGAGGGAAGGAAACAAAAAAAAGGAGAAGAGGAATACAGAGAGGGAAATGGGGAAAGGAAAGAGGAGGAAGAGGGAGAAATGAATGAAAAGAAGAGCCGAGGGAGGTGTAAGGAGACTGGCCAGACACTCTCTTTGATACATGAGCCCACATCAGAAGAAGTCAGGGGCCCCTAGCTTTGGGACCAGGACCTGTCCCTAATGCATAAGCTGGCTCTTTGAAACCTATTCCCTGTGGTGGGATGCCTTGTTCAGCCTTGATGCAGGGGGGAGGAGCTTAGTCCTGCTGCAACTTGACAGGCCATGCTTTGTTGATTCCCAAGGAAGACCTTACCCCATCTGAATGGAGAAGGAGGAGCGGATGAGGGAATAGAAAGGGGGTGGGGGAGGGAACAGGAGGAGAGAGGGGAGGGAAAACTGTGGTTGGTATGTAAAATAAAGAAAAAAAAGAAGTCAGCATCCCTCACTGTGATTGGGCTCTTGGCCATCTGGGCTCCTAGTCTTTATATGATTCAGTGACCAGCATTGAGCCACAGAATCTCATGGCGCAACACGCCATTATGAGACGACCTTTAGGACATTGCCTTGTGATTTGGGTGGTTTTGCTCTGGGGACTACCTGGGGTCAGTCACCCTGGCGTGAACTGTGTGCTGATGACTGACCAGGAAGTCCCCAAGAAATTCATCAGGAAGGCGATATGGCCAGCAGGAGGACACTGATCCATGGTGCAACCCAGCTGGCAGCCTAGCCCATCCAGGGAAGCACTGGGAAGGCAGTGTCTTCTCATCTGTGCCTAGGACTCCTGGGAGGGCTAGACCTTGACCAGCCAATTACCGCAGCGGAATAATCCAAAGAGAGACACTGCCTGTGTTCTCTGTGGTAGGAGGCAGGGCAGAGAAGGGAGCTGTGGTGGCTAATCTTGATTACCAACTTGATAAGATCTAGTCACTATGGAAACAAATGTTTGAGCACGAGTATGAGGAAATTTCTCGATTAAGCTGAGGTAGGGAACACACCCTGAATATGGTCAGTATCATCCAATGGTCTGGGTTCTGGGGTCTCATAAAAAGGAAAAAGCGAGCTGAGCACCAACTTTCTTCCCTTAGCTTTCTGGCCTCATACTGGGTGTAACCAGCTGCCTCACATTCCTGCTACCATGCCTTCCCCACCACGACAGACTGTGACCTTAAGCTTTGAGCCAAAATAAGCCATTCCTTAAGTTATTCTCATCAGTCACCTTGCCCTAGCAACAAGACATGTTAATAATGCGGTAGGTGTGAGAGAGACAGCCAGTGTGGGACAAGGTATTCCCATCCCCAGTGTCTACCTACCTGGCAAAAGATGATGGTGGGAACTGGTGTCCAGGAAGACAGCCTCAATCCTAACAGCAGAGTTATCCTGGGGCTATGGTATCAGATCCTGCTGTCCATCTGCCCTCTTGCCTGTGGCTTGCTAAGCATGTCTCACCAAGCTCCTGTCACCTAAATGTGTCACACAGACACTAACAGCAGCACTCAGACATACGGACACTCACAGCAGCACCGACACACACAGACATTGATGACAGAACCCAGACACACTGACCCTGACAGCAGCACCCAAACACAAGGACAATGGGAGCAGCAACCAGACACTAATGACCAAACTCAGTGGCACAGACACGGACAGCAGCAACCCAGACACACAGACACTGATGACAGCACCCAGACACACAGACACGAATGACAGCACCCAGACATCCCAATGAAGTTTGAAGAATCAGCATGAAGCATCATCACCAGCTCTAGGGAGAGTTCCTGCCCTGGCCCATGACCATAGCCTCCAACCACCTCCCAGCTGTCCAAGCCTAGGGACACTCCATCATTTTCCCTGAACCTCAGGACAGGCTCTACAAAACCACAGGGGTAAGGTAGACTTACAGAGAATACCCTCTGTCGCTGGGTACTGATGAGGACCAAGGAGGGACCCTGTACAAGGAGGGCTGGTGCAAAGAGGCCCCAACATCCCAGAAATCATCCTAGTCTGGCATCTAGGAGAACAGAAAAGGGACACAGAACCCCATCTGGGGTCATTATCTCTAATGGATCAGCTCCACGGAGTGCAGAGCCATTGCCCCCAAGTACAGAGGATGTTCTAAGGGGCTCTGCCCACCTGCTTCCTTGAAAAGCCATCTTTGTTCTCGGGGCCCCTGTTCTGTCGCTGTAAAGTGAGGACAGCCTCTCTCTCCCACAGTTGTTTTGAGAATGAACCAGGGAACAGGGAAGAGCCCACTAGCACGGAGAAGGCCCACACATGTTTATTTTAAGAATCAGAGCAGAGCACTTTACCCCAACAGACAGCAGCCAACGCTGCCATGGGCCTGCTCATGTGATTCTAATACCCCACAGACAAAGCCAGGCTTGGAACTGGACTAGGTTGGAATTAGTGATCCCGTCACACCCGAGAGCTCTATTTCTGGAAGGAAAAGCAGGAGATTAAGAGTGACTCTTTGCAGATTGAATACTGCTCTTTCCTCAGAACACAGATGGGTGGGAGGGGCCATGTCCGGCCGGGGCTGCAGGTGGCAGCTCACTGGGAGGGAAGGGACAGACACTGGTGGCGGTGGGTGTCTGGACGTGCAAGGAATAAGAAGGTGAGCCCCGACCCACAGTGAAGGCGCCTCTGGAGGCGTGGTGGTCCCCAGGGGACGTCACTCTTGCAGACAATTAGGAAGGAGTCAGGCCAGGCGAAACAAGCAATTAATTACCACTAGGCTGGGAGAAGTAAGTCTCAGAGCAAACAAGCAAGATGTCACAATCTCACTGGGAGGCACTAAGCAATGAGCAGGGCAATGGAGTGGACAGGGGCCAGGGCAGGGGAACGGAGGCCGCAAGCAGGAATTGCATGTCAGGAGCAAGGGGCCCACCAGCAAGGAAATGCAGGCAAGTGGGAACACAGAAGGAAGGGGGCCTCACTCCAGGGAGCCGGTGGTTCAGTCTTCCATGGAAATGCCACGGTGGTTTGAGCTCGGTCCTAGGAACCAAGGCAGAGAAAGAAAAGAAGTAGGCAAGAAGAGGTTACTGTGGAATGCCAGTGGGATTTTTGCTGGGAAAGAGAGAGCACCTATGAGTACACACAAGCATGTACTCAAATGCGTGCACATACACAAACATGCACCACATGTGGTGAGTATGCACACATAATCATACACCCACATATGTTCATGTGCATAAGTACACACCCACATGCAGAAGCATACAGAAGCATGCACCTACATGTGTATACATGCATGTACCCATTTATGTATATACATGGGAACACGGATTCATGTGTACCTCTCACAGGCATGCATCCATGTGTATACCCACACACAAGCATGCATCCACATGTACCCACACACATATACAAACATACCTCTGTGTTTACACATACATACCTACACATAAGTCTGTCCATTTAGGCACGCCCATACATGAGTATACTCCTGTCTCAACTCCCAAGTTAACCTGACAGAGAAGGGAGGGGTGATGGAAGTTAAATGGAACTCTTAGAATCATGGACACCCCAAAGAGGGAATAGGATGCCGTGGGGATTGGACCCGTGCCAAGGGAAGAGACTTTAGAAATATGAACCAAACTTAGAGGAGTGATTGCACAAACTGGAAGATAGCAAGCGACTGGAGTAGAGGCCAGGTCCCTCTTGTCAGGTGGACAGGGCAGTGGCTGGACCTGGTGCAGGTCTCGACAGCTAATGCTGAGGTAGGCTGAGAAGTGAAGGGGTACATAGACAGCATCAGGCAGCTCCTGCCCCGGTGAGCACCTGAGAGAGGCTGCCCTGGGGTTGCAGGTGTGCCCTGGGATGGGCAGACTCTTTCTAGTTAGCCTCTCCCCAGGGATGAGGGAGGGACAAGAAACCAAAGTGAGGAAGATGGTAATACCTACCAGGATGAACCCGAGGGTATGGCTTTAGCAGAAGAGTTGGCTGAAGCGGGAAAGCACTCAGGGAGAGATGGCCAAGAGAGGAGCAAGTGGTTTTAGGGAAACTGTAGCCCAAAGTGGCTAAGGTCTTGTTCGATTACGACCTACCCGCTGGGGTATGAATCCTTGGGGCCTTCAGGATCCCCTCTGGTCCTAGAGCTTGAATTGTCTTAATCCTTGTGAAAATTTTCTCTGGGGGCTCACTTCTTAGAAATTTGACAGTATGGGTAAAGAAAGGAACATGGATACCCTCCACGCCCACCTTCCTAAATGGTAAGGCTCTCATGTTTTCCTGCATGACAGTTCCTGGAAGCTGGGATGCACAGCCGACCTCTGAGTCATGTCCTTCCTCCTCACATCTGGAGACCACCTCAAGCCCATTTGCAGCAGCAGCAGCATCTAGGATATTGACAGACAGGGGGCAACACGGGTAAGACCTGGGGACCCCATGGTCCAGCCTCACCTGTGCATATGGATTCATGATCTCCCATGGATTCAGGCTAGCCTGAAGACACCAGGGTCAGCTTCCACATGAGCACCAGGGGAGGCTGTCCCTCCACTGGAAGACCCACCTGTTGTGCTCAGGATTGCCCCCATGAGCTGGCAGAAGCAGCAAAAAAAAATCCCCACCCTGCTTCCTGCCTATGGTTGCTTAGAGAGCAGAGTTCTCAGACAGGTCACATTGTGTGACCTGCCTCTCCTCCTCAATTCTCCTTGTTCCTCCAAGCAGTGGAGCAGACGAAATACAAGCAGCCTCTGTCTCCAGGAGGCAGGGCAAGGTCCTGAAGCTCTACACAGCCTTCTGGCCAGCTAACTCCCCCACGAGGGCAGTGTGCAGCCCAGAGGAACCCAAGCACACTTCTGGAAAGTCCTCACAGCCATTGGCATGTCCTCTTAATACCGCCTTAGCCAGGGACTTCCAGCAACTTCCGGAAAATGAAATCTGACAGAATCAGGGAGCTGCCAGCTCTCTATTCCAGCCCTTAGCTGCAGTAGCCTAAACTGTCAGGCTCTGTGAGAACTGTCCAACAGTGCCCCCTGGTGGCTTCTCTCACCTCTGCCTCTGTGACCTGCCAGCCCTGGGTAGGGCCACGGACACCTCTACCCTGGACAGACCTGCACAGCCACAAGGTGGATTATTTGGCACACAAGCCCAGTGGGTCTGTTATTAGCCACGAGCAGCAGATGTTCTCTGCTGACTCAACAATGCCTTTCTCCTTTTCATCAGAGTTCAAGATAGAAGTGCCCAACCTAGAGGAGGAGACTTGGGAGGGGAGGCTGTGAGTGAAAGCTGCTGAAAGACATTGGCCAAGCACAGACCAGGCTGTGTGGGCCACCAGAATATAGTTAAATGAGTCCAGGGGCTCTATGCATGGACTAACTCCCAATTTCAAGACAGAGAAGAATTGTGGAGAAGGCAGGAGGCAGCAGGGGCTGTGAAGGAGGATGGGTTGGGCAAGATGGAGACATAGAAGCTCCAAGAGTGACCATCCCATTACCATGTGACTGTGGCAAGTTGGATGGTGGCTTTGGGATTTTCTTTACCCTGGGAATGGAGTTCGCTCCAGAGGATAAGTCACCCCAGCCAGTCCTGGGAGGCAAGCCTGAGTACATGTGACCCCAACAGAAAGGCCCTTGGCACTGAAGTTCTTGTCCCTGGCAAAGAGGTCCTCTGTAGGATGTCTACAGGTCACCATGGTCAGCTTCTCCTACATATCAGCCCAGTGAAGATTGGGGATGAGTTCCCAGAAGAAGTAGCAGGCATAAATGGGAGGGGAAGGCGGGAAGGAAGAAGAATTTTGAAGACAGGGAAGGTTTGGGAGAAAAGGGCGCCAATTAGGAGGGTGTCAGAGCAGGCCCCATGGAAGTGGCTACATTTGGGATCATTGGGAAATGGCATGAGATCTGGAAGGTGAGCTAGCTGGTCCACTTCAGGAGTCTAGTGTGGGAGAGATGACCATCCAGAGCTCCTCTCTCTCGTGGGTGAGGCATAGTTCCCCCAGAGGACTCCCCAGACACAGCAGGCCTTACATCACTGCAAGAGAGGGTCATTTGGTTTTCTTTCTTAAAACCTCCCCATAACACATTCATCGAAGTAGCTGTGAAGTCCTACTAAGCCCCAGAGTTGTTGACAGTGAGGAGCCCTCGTCTCTTCCTGTTTGTCTGTCGATCTCCATTGAGATGGCAACATGGGGACATTGAGGGTGGGGTACCAGAGGCTCAGTACAAAGTGTGTACACTGTCTACTAATCTCAAATGATGCCAAAATAAAATGGCTATTGTAAAAATTTCCTACCAGCAGCCATACTGAACTCTCCCCATCAGGGCACTCCTGTGCCTCTCCAGGAGACACCTATGCTCTATCCAGCTGCTTGCCAAAGCTCCAGCAGCCCCTGGGGCTCTACTGAATCCCCCTCCTTATCACCTCTGGATGTGTGACTCCACCATGGCCTGTCAGCCTGTGCACGAGGGACTCGTGGTGTGGTCACCACCAGCCTGGCCCTCGCTCCCCACAGTACAGCTCACCCGGCTTTGGCTCTGCGCAAAGTATTTAATAAATGTTTAATAGCAACAATAAAAGATCAACTTGGCAAGACTGAAGATTTTTGTTCAGGGACTTGGGGCTGTGCTCTAGGTCAGTAGTAAAAAGCAATTTGGCAGATGTAGAGGAGAGGCTGGGGCCACTGGGTGCTGTTCAGAGCCCTCTTCAGGGAAATGACAGAGACACTGATTGACCTGTGTCATGTCCTTCCCAGGAAAGCCTCTCCCACCAGGACCTGAGGACTTATCTGGGATAGCCCATACCCCACATTCTCGCCTGTTGAAGAGCGGTCACAGACATGTATTTCCTACAGGATGGTTACAGATATGTTGTACACATGACAGAATGCAATGAGGTGTCCAGCCATGTATCCTAGTCCCCGGGCTCAGTGGACATGCCTGCCTCTCCTGTCCACTTGCTCATCTTGTTTGCTCAGGCCCGGAGATGCCAGTCTGGAGATCCAGCCTAGGGGCCAAGGTAGAAGTATGGAAGCATCAAAGATGCAGTAGACAGCACCAGAGGGCTGTGCCTGAGCAGGGATGGAGGTAGAGTTTTCCCAGGACATGATTGTATCGTATATCCAGTTCAAAGACACCAGACAGTGCTCCAGACCCTGGAGAGTGATGAAAGAGCTGGAGGTGAGATCCTGAGAAAGCTGCTTTCAAAGCGAACACAACACAAAATCGAATGAAATTTGTATTTAAAGGTAGTATTGGCAAAGATTAGTGACACGAGAGTTCTGTGAACAGAGGATGAGAATAGAGGGGGGATCAGAAGATCAGACACGTTCCGGCAAATTTCACTGGAGAAAGCAAGCCAGGCACAGTATCTCACATTGGTAACCCTAGCACTTGGGAAGCTGAGGCAAGTTCGAGGGCAGCCTGGACTACATACTGAGTCCCAGAACCATGTAAGCTGCAGAGTGACACCGTGTCTCAAAAGAACAACACAACGAGAGAGAGAGAGAGAGAGAGAGAGAGAGAGAGAGAGAGAGAGAGGTGATAGCTGAATGAACAATGGAAGATGCTTCGTTGAGCGGAGAATCTGCAGGTCTGGGCAGGAGGGGCAGGGCAGGAGCCTGTGGCTTCCGATGAAACTTCTAAGTGAGGGTAAAGCAGAAGAGCAGATGTGCCCACTTGTGAGTGCAGAAACCGAACATTGATAAGGAAGGAAAGAAAGATGGCCTGGCACACATCTCAGAGATGCCAGACAGCAGGGGCCAGAGGAGGACTCCCATGATGTAAGAAGGAAGGACCACAGCCAGGAATACCAAACCCAGCCCAAAAAGACATGCACACAAGACAGAACGAGCAGATGTCTTAGTCTGTCTTCTGTGTCTATAACACAACCTTTGAGGCTGGGTAATTACAAAGAGGCTCACATAGGCTCATGAGGCTAAGAAGTACAACATCAGCCACTTCTACATTAGCTAATCCAGATCCTAAGAGCCAGGAATCCTGTGAGAAAGAGGAGAAAGAGGCTAAGCTGCCTGGAGGCTGTGCCTCCAGGGTCCAGCTCCTCTTACTAGAGCTCATCCCTCACTGTGTCCTCTTGAAGGGATCCTCGGATGTTCACTGGTAACCCCCAACAGCTTTCACTCACTCAGCTCAGCTTGCTGGAAGGAAATACTCAGCAAAGGGCACTATGTATTGCTCCCATTGTTAATAAAAAGCTGATTGGCCAATGACTAGGCAGGATTTTTGGGGAAGAGAGAATTCTGGGAAGGAGGGTGGAGTCAGAGGAGTCACCAGCCAGATGCAGTAGAGCAGGATAAGTACAAAATGAGATATCAAGCCATGATCCATGTGGCAACACACAGATTTATAGAAATGGGTTAATTTAAGTTATAAGAGCTAGCTAAACCCAAGCCTAAGCTATTAGTTGAGTATCTATAATTAACACTAAACCTCTTTGTGGTTATTTGGGAGCAACTGCTGGGACAAGGAAAAACTCTGCCTACAACAAAAGTACACTACCTTAGACCTCAGGGAAGACTAGACACCCTCACTCCACAGAGACACCTACAGAATCCATTTCTCACAACCCCCCAATCCACACACACAAAACAAATTCATAACCACATGCAGAGTTCAAATTCTCTACTCTCTCTTTTCATAAATGGTAACATCATATATATTCTATGCTTTGCTGTTTTTGCTTAAAGTTCAGCATTGAGATATTTCTATGTCATATATAAAAAGCTTCAAGCAATGTTCACCAGCTGTGGGGTTCAGTTGCATGAATGCTCTGTAATTTATATAATCAACTGCTATTGGTGGACATTTGGGTCATTTCTGGCAATTAACATTTACCAACCATGCTGAGATGAACAACCCAGCTCCTGGAGCATGTCTTATATGTGAGTCTAACCGTAGCCTTGATAAATACAAATGCAATCACAAAGCCAAAATGGAAATTCTAATAATGGTCAGAGAGAGTGTTTTAAAACATCTCAGCAGATTCTAGAAGGTTGTGGGGAGATGTAGGAAGAAGGAGAAAATGTCAGTAAAGAGTCGTTCCTGGAAGGAAAGTCATGTAAGCGGGGAGGCAAGCTCTCAAGGGTCTCACACACTGGAAAGAAAAGTGAATGCCATGGAGAGGGTGATGTTAGCATCACATTGTCCAAGTAACAGTAAAAATTTGATAATATTTAGGGCTGGAGAGATGATTCAGTGGTTAAGAGCACTTGCTGCTCTTCCCAAGGACCCAAGTTCAGTTCCCAGGACCTATGTGGGGTAGTTCAGAACCACAAGTTCTGGGGATCTGGTGCCCTCTTCTGGTCTCTTTGTGCACCTGCATTTATGTGGTACACACACACACACACACACACACACACACACACACACACACACACATAAATTAAATATCACCTAAAGAAGACATTTCTAAAGGAGAACTCCTAGTATTCTAACAAATCATCTCAATGTTGGGAATGCGGTAAGAAAATACACTGAGTGGCAGGTATAACAAACAAAGAAGACAATGGAATCCCATACACCCACCTGCACATGACCCCGTAGAATCCACCCCCCCCCCAGCCCATAAAGCGTGTGAAAAGCAAATCCAGCCTGTATAGAGCCAGAGAAACAAGGGCAAACCAAGCTTCTAAGGATGCAGAAGAGGGACAGAGGTTCGGCACATGAATCAGGGAGTGTGAGAATCATGGAGCACAGTGAGCGTTGGCTGATAGACATGTTAGTACATCAGAGACAAAGAAAAAGCACTTCTTGCTTGACAGCAAATTAGCAGAGCTGGGGAGATGGCTCTGTCAGTCAAGGGCTTGCCATGCAAGTGTTAGGACCTCAGTTCAAGACCCAGCACCCATGAAAATAGCTAAGTGTGGTGGTGTGGGCTTGTGGTCTCAGAACTGGAAAAATGAAGATGGGATGATCCCCAGGGCTCTCTGGACAGACTGCAGCCTATTTGGTGAGCACTAGGCCAGGAAAAGAACTTGTTTCTAAAAGTGAGGTAATATCTTATGAGAAAGGACACTTGAAGTCAACTTCTGGCCAACAGACATACACACACACACACACACACACACACACACACACACACACACACACACACAAAGCAAATTAGCAAAAGTAATGAGAAAGTGGTGGATGAAATACTGACAGGCATGCAGAGGACCAGACTTGCATAAAGTGAAGCAGATGCTAAAAAAAAGTTGTGTTGTAAGCTATATACTGAAAGGGCCAGGATAGTGGTGGCCCAGGACAGGCTCTAGGCCACTCACCTGGCTCTGGATGGGAGCTCTCACTCACTCTTCCAAGTTTAGAGTCAATGACAGCCACCTGGACAGAATCTCGTTATCACCCCCTAACCATGAATCTTCCACCCAGGCTCCTGTGAGAATTGCAGGGCCCCATAATGCTCTTTGTATGTGGCAAATGTGTGATTCTCACAGCAAAAGCTGCGAGAAACAAGGGAACTCCCAGAAGCTGGGCCTGTGGTGAGACCTCTCCAGATGCTCCACTACAAGGCTGATCTGAGTGCTGAAGAACACAGTAGGCAGGGACACAAGGCGTCGCATCAAATGTGACCAAGTCAACTCACAGCACATAGCCACTCTTCCCACCAGACGCTTGAGAACTCGACCCGTGAAAGACTTCAGAAAGAAGCAACTGGCAATTTCATAGGAACTGCTTGCAAATGCTGATTATGTGAGATCTTCTTCTAACAACTAAAAGTCAATGTTGAGGTCTGGAGAGATGGTTCAGATGTTAAAAGTATTGGATGCTCTTTCAGATGACCTGGGTTCAATTTCAAAACCTACATGGTATCTCACAACTGTCTGCCACTCCAGTTCCAAGGAATCTGATGGCCTCTTTTTGGCCTCTGAGAGCACCAAGCACACATGTGGTATTCAGACAGCCATACAAGCAGGCAAAACACCCATATGCATAAAATAAAATAAATAAATTTTCATAATGCAGAGTTGAAACTGTGCTAGCCAACATGACCTGATAACAAAACAATAAAAAACAGAATTAATACAAAAAGAAGCATCAAGTAGATTGAGTACTTGAAAAGTTAGACAAGCACTCCTAGATATGCCTTGAATCAAAGAGTTAATTGACAAAGAAATGATAATGTACTAGAGAGCTCTGGAAAGAAGGGCACTTCACACCCAAATGAGCTGGGCACAAGGAGTCTTGCAACACACCCTGCTTCAGAAGGAAGCGAAAATGAAAGGTTTGGGTGTTGAGCTAAATGTGTTGTGAAAATGGCAACATGAACTCAAAGAACAAGAGCAGTGCATTTCATAAACATGAAAGCCAAAAAGATAAAATGTAAACAAACAAACAAAAAAACAACAAGAAAGCACGGCTTAATCCAAATTCAATTCTTTGAAGTTAAATCTTTGTGAGTTAATTACAGGATGGAGAAGAAAGAGAAGCAGAAGGGGTGGAGAGAGACACTGGGGGAATAAAGAATCAGAATGGAAAGTGATCACATGAAAAGAAAAGATTGTGATAATTGTATGGAAATTGTATGTCTAACTCTATAGCAATGTATTTATAAACTCAGAGAAGCAGATCACTTCTTAGAAATAAAATAAATTAACAAAATATGCCCCGGGGTCAGTGAGATGGCTCCGCAGGTAAAAGTGTTTGCCATATGAGCCTATCCACCCAAGTTTGATCCCTAGAACCCACAGGAAGGTGGAAGGAGAGACATGACTACACAGGACTGACCTCTGACCTTCACGCACAAGCCATGGCATGCAATCCCCCTACACACTATTACTTAATTAATAGTGTCTTGAAATAATGTGTCCCAGAAATGGAAAACTGGCTCATCTAATTACCATAAAAATATTAAAAATCTGATCAGCCATTGGAAAAGATTGCCAAGATTAGATGAATTCAAAGAGAATGTCATGGAATCTTTAAAGGAATAACATCAATCTATGTCATTTCTAAGTCCAGGACTTAGAAAGCACTTAACAATATCCTCCTTTGAATTTTTCTGACTATAGCTTGAAAACAAAACTGAAAAAAAATACACTAAAATTATTAAAACTGCCCAAATCATTCATGAATAGAGGTACACAATTCTATTTGAAATTAGTGTCAGTCATTTGTCAAAAGTAGCCCTGATAACTTATTATGACCAAACATGGCTCATAACAGTGGGTCACTTCTGGCCCTCCAGGTCTCATTAGCATGGACTAACTGATGGCTACATCAGGACACTATCATCCACAAAGTCTGATGACCAAAGCACCTTTGAAATCTACTGCAACAGAAAGCAAGAACTCTAAGTTAGAATCCAAACACAGATAATAAAGGTCTCCCCTAAAAAAACAACTGCATGGCTTCCACATTGGTGAAGGTAGGGAAAGGCATTTGGAGACTCCATGGTGTCATAGTGAGTGCAAAATCAGTGTCAGCATGCACCAAGGGCCCTAGAAAATGCTGAGTGCCTGTACCAAGAGAGTGTGCACCTGCTGCAGCATGCACAGATGGATAGCTCAGCTCAGACACATGTACAAGTCAGCTGTGGCCCATCAGCTTTGCAGAGGACAAGAGAGGTCTGAATGATGTGTGGTGGGGAAGGCTCTCTCTGTCCTTCAAAATATCAGTGATAGCTTGCGTTCTGCAGTTTCTCCCTGAGTTAGAGAGAAGACTTTTTCAATGAATGGACTTTGTTCTTCAGCCACAGAACTAGTGGAGCTGCATTTGTGGAGCTAAGATCATTTCTACTGGTCCTTCTTTGGGAACTAATCAGGAAGTTCGGCCCATGGACTCAAGGCACTGATTCTATTCATGTCTGCACTGTGCAGCTGGCATTTCAAATCTTCTCAGCACTCATTTAATCTCAAACTCTGTGAGTAACAATTGTTGGAGACAATGAGTTCTCTCACTGTGGACTGACCCTAGTAAGATCCCCCTGGACCTCTGGTGAAGTCCTAGAATGGCACCCACCACGCACATTGGCAGTGAACATTCAGAATCCTACTTTGAACTCATTGTTTCTGTGCTGGATAAACATTTTGCCTAAAGACCTGCATTTTCTGTGGTGGAGGTCAAGATGCTCACCTTTCTTAGGAGCTCAGGTTTGACTTGTCACATAAACTGGGTCATAGTGCAGCAGGTTTGCTGTCACTCTCCCCATAAGAGGACCATGACTTTTTAGTGACCCCCATTCACAGTCTGATTCTGCCCGTGTTGGGGAGATGTCGCACACTATTTGCCATACGGGTTGTCGGCTCTGCAGCGTTTGTTATACAGCTCCACAGTGACAATGTTACAAAACCTAGCTGAGTGGCCCCATCTGTTCCCTCAACCAGAGGGCTTGGGTGGGAATAGTATTATCTCCTGTTGATAACAATAAGAAAGAGTACCCCAGGTCATCTGAAGGACTGGTTACTTGATCAGTCTACTGGTCCTATGAATTAACCTCATTCTCACACAGAGGAGTCCTGGTTCTTCAGTAGCCTCCTCAGAGCCCTGTTGAAGATGGCATTTCTGCCCTAGTTCTCAGCCATCACTGAAGATTCCGGAAGTAACCCCAGGTTTGCTGCTGCCAAGTCAAGTGGAGAATGATGAAGTATTGATCCCACCCTCACAGAGAGAAGAGAAAACTGAGTTCCCAGTTCATCAGTTTTAGAATGGGCAGTTGACTGAGGTCTTGAATCAAAGAAAAGCTTGGGGTCTAAAAAAAGAAGGGTGTCTTGGAGGGGCAGGGTGGGAACTCTCGCAAATCCCAAGATGATTGCAGCATCAGAAAGTTCAACAGGCTGAGGAGATGACTCAGTGGGTGAAATGTTTGATGTTCAAGTGTGAGGGCAGGTGTTCTGATCCTCAGCATCCCTGCAAACACCAGATGGGCCCACCTGAAATCCCAGTGCTCAGGACTCAGAGATTGGGTTACCTGGATCAAGCTTGCTAGACAGACAAGTTGAATTGGCCACTCTCAGCTCAAGTGAGAAACCCTGCCTTGGTGTGTAAGGTGGAAAGTGATCATCAAGGAAGGTACCCAACTTTTACCTCTGGCTTTCACAGCCACACACATGTGCCACACACGTGCCACACATGTGACACACACACACACACACACACACACACACAGACGCATGCTGATTTGCATGGTTAAAGAAAGATCTACAGTAGTTTCTGGTTTTGAATGGATGATTTATTAAGTCTTTAGCAAGCAAAGGTGATAAACTAAATAGCAAGTAGCAGATAGAAAGAAGCAGCAGATTCATAGCAAAGTGTCACCACAGGCATTCACTCACAACACATAGCAGAAGTCACCCAGGTAAGGCCCAACATCCAGCAGAAATCAACTGCTGTCCTGTTGAGGCAGCAGCTGGAGTTCCCCAGAAAGAGCCATGGTCAGAGCAGAGTCCCCTCAAGTGACGCTCTTGAGTAACACAGCAACAGAAAGTTAACAGCATCAAATTAGGGACTTAAAAACATCAAACAGAAACTAACTGGGGAAACTGAGGCAGCCAGCTGGAGTTCCAGATTGATAAAGTCCTAGTGGAGGGTCCCTTCTTTCTTCTCCATGGATGAGCTTCGAATTCCCAATTATCCCCAACGCAGTCATCTTTTAAAATTATTTTTATGCTTTAAATTAGCATGCAAGGTATTAGATCTCATTATGGCATTTTCAAACAAAGTGTGTTTCTGTGGCTCTCCTTCACCCTCATCTCCCCTACCTCCCACCACACCTGATTCCCCAAAGTCTCTTTCCCTCTTTCAGGTCCCATGTGTCCTTTTGCCCTCACTAAACTGCAAGCATTTTTATTCTGTGGGACAAACGATAGTAACTTTAGTTGTAAATAGTTTGCCTTTATGTCCTCCTCAAGGACACAGTGCTTCTAATGCCCTCGTCTGCTGCTGTTTCCCATTCTCTGTTCTACAGAGGTAGGAGGCCACCCTGCCCCCAGACAGGGAGATGAAGAAGAGCCTCCTCACTTTCAGAGCCCACTTTTAACAAACTCAAACAGCAGATGATATTTTATCAGTTTAATGTATGAAACACTTGCATACACAGATACACACACCACGCACACGTACACATGAAAAAAAAAAAAAACTCAGGAGGAGGATCCAGCTAGCATTTTCAACAACTTCCTGAAGGCAGAGAATGATCTGTCATGAGAGTGTATGAAGTCCAAGCACAGACAGGCTGCCTCAGTGTAGATCTTGAATGTCTCAAAAGGGCTCAGCCCTACTGGGAGAGAGTTGAACCTTTAAGGGATGAGGCCTAGTGGGAGAAAATTATATCTCTGAGTACCTGGAATTAGGATATCAGTATACCTGTGCATTCATTCTCTCTCTCTCTCTCTCTCTCTCTCTCTCTCTCTCTCTCTCTCTCTCTCTCTCTCTCTCTCTCTCTCCTTTCTCTCCCTCTCTCTCTCCCCCCTCATCCCTCCTTCCTTCCCTCTCCCTCTCCCTCTCCCCCATTCCCCTTCCTCTTGCCCTCCCTCACCCTCTCCCTCCTAGCCTAAATCCTTGAGGTGTAAGCTGCTCTACAGCCCCACAGGTCCCAAAGCATCAGAGCTGGGTCATCATGGATCAGTAATTGTGAAACAAAAGAAGTCTCTGGCCGGGCGGTGGTGGTGCACGCCTTTAATCCCAGCACTCGGGAGGCAGAGCCAGGTGGATCTCTGTGAGTTCAAGGCCAGCCTAGACTACCAAGTGAGTCCCAGGAAAGGCGCAAAGCTACACAGAGAAACCCTGTCTCGAAAAACCAAAAAAAAAAAAAAAAAAAAAAAAAAAAAAAAAAAAAAAAAAAAAAAAGAAGAAGTCTCTGTTCCTAGTAAGTTGATTTTTCTCAAGTATTTATCACAGTGATGAAAATTTGGCTGAAACACACAAGGAGCTTTTAGGGCCCCCAGGAACTGTGGCAGCCCCTACTGGAAGCCAAGAGAGAAACAGAACACCTGCTTCCCACTCTAGCCTGGGCCGAGAAACAGGCCAGCAGTCATAGACCTATCACCCACCAGTATCAATTTCTGCACCCTGGGGAGATCTTAGAACCTACTCTGCCTCTGGGAGAGGAGCTAGGAGCATCCTGACAGGCAAAATATTAGAAAAATAACCAAAATTGAGACAGCGAGGAAGCAACTGGCACATTGATCTGACCCAATGATAGTGACTGGCTCATCAGACCCATGGTGTGAAATCAGACAAGCTGAGACGGAGACTATCTATCGTCTATCAACTACAGCATAATACTGTCTAAAGAGAAGGCAAATGAGCTTGGAGATGTGAAGAGGTCTCCATGGTATGAGAAACATAAGCTCCATCATAAGAGCACTGGAAACCCAGAGTAGCAAATGTAAGGCAGACTATTTTGTGATTTTGCAAAGCCAGTTATCAGTGTAGAATGGCAGGTTTGCTGGTTGAGCACAGAGATTATAGAATTTATATAATTCTAATGCAGACCTCTTCCTCCCTTTTCCCACTAGCTGAATAATCAGAATAGTTAGATCTTGTATGTCAATGGAGTCTTGTCTCTTCTTACCACTCAACATGTCTTTTTTTTTTTTTCAATGAAGACCATGTGTGGGCTCATCTTTATGTTTAGCATCCTGGTTATCTTAAATCTTATCAGATATGTGACTTCATCATGTCTATGGGCAAGTCTGGCTATTAATCATAATTTTCTACTCAAAACTTTTGGTTTGGGGTATAGCTAGAGAGAGGTGCAGATATTAGCAGGGGTCCAGTGTTTTCTGTTTATTTGTATCTGGACCTAAGGTGGCTCAAGAAACTTTTGAAAATGGGGTCATTTTATTTTTAATTTTGACAATGGAAAGACTGTTCCCTATATACCCTCTTCAGTGAGCTGCAGGCTCAGCCCCACAGATCATGTCTGTTCCATTGTCTCTGGCTTTCATTGTCTCCTACTAAAAATCAGCACTCCTTACTTTTCTCTTTGTAAATCAGTGTGTCTCTTCCGGCAGTTAAGGGTCTCCTACTTATACGCTGTGTCTGACAATTTGCTGAGTCTTCCTACAGGGCCACAAATGGTCTTGTCAATCATTTTGCATTTTACTGGGTTCAAATTTCTTGAACATTTGGCTTGATTTCTTTTTCGTAGTTTCAGAAAATCTTTCACCCATGTGTGTTGTTAATGATTACACATGCTCAATATTCTGTCTTCTGTCCAGTCACACATAAATAAAACTTTCAGTTGTAGCCTGAATGTCTTTTGCCTTTTCAAAAAATTTTATCACTATTTCATTGTGTATTTTAATTACTCAATATTTAATTTTCAATGACTTATTTTTATTTAATTAAAATTCTTTTCTGTATTGACATGCTACTATCTGATCCACTGAATTCCTAGTTTCCATTTTTAAATTTTCCAGTAGAGGACTCAGAGAAAATAGTTCTCCCAAGGACCATCCGGAAAAGGCATGGGAACTCTCCACATCTCCACAGACTGTAATTTCTTCCCAGATATTGGTTATTTTCTTCAATTTTCTCCATTATCTTAATCATGGTCTGAAGGCATTACCTACTCCATGGAGAAATCCCTATGTATCTTTTTCACTCTGAAATTTTGCCCATTTGCCATGATCTTTGGGGGACTTCCACCTTCTCAGTTGAATTCTACCCACTCTGTATAAAATCTAGAAAGTCTTTGATGCTGTCTTTGAGTTTATCAGCTCTTTGTTAAGCCAGCAGATAGACAGAGGGAGGCTTTTATTCTAGGTTCAAGGACTCAGGAGGAGAGCCTTTGCCTCAGTTGCCCAGTCTGGTTGGTCCATTTCTACTGTGCTTACTCCCCATGAGCAGCCTCCTCGGGGAGTGGAGTGGAAACCTGAACAATCTGTACCTCATTTCCTGCTTGGTGGGGTATGAAGCTGCTGACTACACAGACTTTAGTCCATCAGCAGTGTTCTTGATCTGCTCGTTCCTTTTCTACCACACATACACAGTTCAAAAGTCAAACAGTGACAGAGAAGAGAAAAAATAGGTGCAGAGTACCCCAGACTCACCTGCCTGTTGTTCCCCAAGAGGCTTTCAGTGGCTTCAATCTCCAGGCTCCCAAAACAAAGCAATATTCTTCTTAATGTCAATGTCAAAACTCTTCCCAATGTTAATGGTTTTATTGAGACACAGCTCTGAGACCCTAAAGCTCACCCTTTAGAACTGTATGGCTCAGTGGCTGTAACATATTAGCAAAGCTGTACAACCATCGTCACAGCTGTTCCCTGGCATTTATGTCACCTACCTCAGCCATGCTAACCCCACTAGTAATCCCGCACATACATCAAGCCTCCTGCACTGAGCATAAGATTGTCTGTATCCCATCTCAATAACTCTCAGGTACTCGATGTTCATGTTCACAAGGGTGTATGATCGCTTGCAGATGATGCCATGGACACTTGCATACAAACTTTTGCATACGCTTAGTTCTTTTGGCTCTTGATGGCTAATCTAGGAGCGTATGGCTGTATAATACCACATTCCTTGGAAGAGCTGCCATGCTGTACTCCAAGGCAGCTGCACAATTTTTCATTCCTGCTCACAGCATGTGTAAATCTCTCCCCATCCTCCATGTCACTGTCATTTTTGGCTATAGCAACACCAGCTCCTGTAGGATGGCAGCTCATTGGTTTCATTGGCACTCCTGAGAGCTGATGAATGACCATTTTTTAAAAATGTGCTTTACTGCTAGTCAAATCTTCGAGTTAATGTCTGTTGGGATCCTTTGCCCATTTAATTATACCATATGCCTTTCGTTAATGAATTCTGTGTTCTCTGTATATTTTATTTACAATCTTTTGTCAGACATACAATTGGTAAATATATTCTCTCATTGCGCTGGTTGGGTTTTCAACCACTTGGTGCCCTTTGAATAAACTGCTGGGTTGGGCTGAGGTTCAGTGATATAACACTGTGGATGCATACACAAGGCTTCAGGCTTTATCCCAAACACACACACCCCAAAACTGAATTGTGATAATGTTCAGTAACACTTGTTTTGTTTTGTTGTTTTGACTCCAGATGCCATACATACACACACACACACACACACACACACACACACACACACACACACACACACACACAAAGTTCAGACCTATCTTCTCTCCTAAAAGTTTTGAAAAGAATTTTATCCCCCATGTTTAGAGTTATATTTCATTTTTATTTAATCTTTAATGTCATATGAAACATGTATCCCATTTTTTTGTATGTATCTATTTTCCTCAGCACCATCTGTTGGAAAAAGAACATTTATTCTCATTAAAAATTATTGGTGCCATGTGGAACTCAACTGGCCACAAATGTGGCTGTGACCTTCAGACTCTCAGCCCCACTCTGGATCTCTGAATGGCCCCATGGAGTCATCATGGAAATATAGTGTGCTCTGAAGCTTTGTAGTCAGTTCTATAGTTGAGAAGTGCACCCTCCAGTTCTGCTCCTTCTCCAATGGCATGGTTGCTCTGGAGACTTCCAGCAGCTTCATGAGTGTTAGGATGAGATTATCATGAACTTTTTCAGAGAAGCCAGGTTGGGTTTTGAAAGCGTCTCTATTGACTATTAAGATCAAATACAGAAATGTCGCCATCTGGAATGCTTGGGATTAGTTGCTAGTTTGACAAAATCTGAAACCACTTGGAATGAAGGGATGCAGGTGCTGACTGAACTGAGGTGAGAAGACCCACCCACTGTGGGCAACACCATTCCCTGAATGAAATCCTGGACTGTACAAGCAGAGAGGATGCCATGTGACCAGCTACTTCAAGCTCTCTTCATCCTGACTTCCCTGCCTTGATGGGCTTCCCTTGAACTGTGAGCCATAATAAATATCTCTTTCCACTGTGTCACTTGTTGCTTTTGTTGACATATTTTATCACAGTGGCAGGAAATATCACTAAGACACAATCATAAAAAGCCTGGATCTGGTTCACGAGCACGGAATCTTCCTCTGTCTTTAGGTTTTATAATGGTTTTTTGTTTGTTTGTTTGTTTGTTTGTTTTTTTGTGAATTATGTATTTTATTTATTTATTTACTTTTTAATTTTTATTTTGCAATACAATTCAGTTCTACATATCAGCCATGGATTCCCTTGTTCTCCCCCCTCCCGCCCCCCTCACCTTCCCCCCAGCCCGCCCCCCATTCCCATCTCCTCCAGGGCAAAGCCTTCCCCACAGACTGAGATCAACCTGGTAGACTCAGTCCAGGTAGGTCCAGTCCCCTCCTCCCAGGCCGAGCCAAGGGACCCTGCATAGGCCCCAGGTTTCAAACTGCCGACTCATGCAATGAGCACAGGACCCGGTGCCACTGCCTGGATGCCTCCCAAACAGATCAGGCCAATCAACTGTCTCACCCACTCAGAGGGCCTGATCCAGTTGGTGACCCCTCAGCCATTGGTTCATATTTCATGTGTCTCCGTTCGTTTGGCTATTTGTCCCTGTGCTTTATCCAACCTTGGTCTCAACAATTCTCGCTCATATAAACCCTCCTCATTCTCGCTAATTGGACTCCCAGAGATCCACCCAGGGCCTAGTCATGGATCTCTGCATCCAGATCCCTCAGTAGTTGGATGAGGTTTCTAGCACGACAATTAGGGTGTTTGGTCATCCCATCACCAGAGTAGGTCAGTTCAGGCTGTCTTTTGACCATTGCCAGCAGTCTGTTGTGGGGGTATCTTTGTGGATTTCTGTGGGCCTCTCTAGCACTTTGCTTCTTCCTATTCTCATGTGGTCTTCATTTATCATGGTCTCCTATTCCTTGTTCTCCCTCTCTGTTGTTGATCCAGCTGGGATCTCCTGCTCCCCCAAGCTCTCTTTCCCTTGACCCTCGCCCTTCACTACCCCCACTCATGTCCAGGCTGTTCATGTAGATCTCATTCCATTTCTCTGTCATTGGGTGATCCCCGTGTCTTTCTTGGGGTCCTGTTTTCCAGGTAGCCTCCCTGGTAATGTGAGTAGCAGTCCAGTCATCCTTGTTCCACATCTAGTATCCTGCTATTTTATAATTTTTAAAGCATAAATTGTAAATGTGTTCTGTTCAGTTCATTTGTAAGCATTTCCTTTTCTATGAAAGGGTGTTCTGCCTGCATGTATGTGCACCATATGCATGCAGTACCCGCAGAGACCAGAAAAGGGCATTAGATTCCCTTGAACTGAAGTTACGGATAGTTATGAGGGTCATATGGGCACAGGGAATGGAATTCTGACCCACTGGAAGAGCAGCCAGTGCTCTTAAGCCTTCTCTCCAGCCTCCCAGCACTTTGGTTTTGGAGCTGTTATACATGAAGTCATTTCCTTCTTTTTAAACTTTTATTAAGAACTTGATACATGAGCTCTGCATGTATCTCACTCCAATACATGAGCTCTGCATGTATCTCACTCACCCTGTTCATCCACCCAACTCCTCCCATGTCCCTCCTTCCTCCTTAATTATTTAATATGCACATACATATGTATGCATATATGTGTGTGCATGCATACACACATGTGTATTTGCAACCTACTGGATCCATTTGGCATTGCTTATGTGTACATGTGTTCAAGACTAACCACTTGGGAGAATCTATTCAGTAGCTTGTCCCTGAAAGAAACTGGTATTCTCTCTCTCTCTCTCTCTCTCTCTCTCTCTCTCTCTATATATATATATATATATATATATATATATATATATATATATATATATATATATATATATATATATATATATATACAGAGATTCACAACTGGTCCAAATGAAGAGACTAAGTAACTGTGAAGTGCCTAACAGCAACAGACACATCTGCAGTGTAACCCTACACTTAAATCTCAGGGAAAACGATGGAAGAGGTGGTAGAAAGATTGTAAGAGCCCAGGGCCTAGGCTGTCTGCTGCTAGATAGTGTCCCCTAAATTTGACAGAGAAAATACATCTATGAAATCTCAACAATATGGTTGCCTGAACAAGAACATCATGATAACAACACCACTTGACATGTCAGTATGGTTGAGGGAAATTCCACATGGTCCCACCACTAGATAATGTCACTTTCTTAACTTTGTCTCTGGACTGTTCGCTAAAAGTGTATGGAAACAAACACTTACTCTATATTGACCCTGGACTTTGCCATCATTTCTCAGTCTGAACAGGTTTTTAGTGGATGCTGTGAGATTTTTCTCCACATAAAGTCTTGTCATCAGAATCCAGAGAGGTTTTTCCCTGTCTTCAACAGTGGTGGTTTTTATTTCACCTCGCTTTCTGTTTTTCCTGGTGAAGTTTCCAATGCGGGGCTAGATGGAACTGGTAAGCTTGGTGTCTCAGTTAGCATTGACCATCAACTTGACATAGTCTGGAGTTACCCAAAAAGTTGAGTCTCAACTGAGGGATGGCCCACATCAGACCGGTCTGCGTATGTCTATGGGAGATTGTCTTGATTAATCATTGATGCAGTGGGGCCCAGCCCAGTGTGGGCAACACCATTCCCTGGGCTTTATAAGAAAGCCAGCTGAGCATGATCCTGTAAGCCAGCCAATAAGCAGCATTCCTCCATGGTTTCTACTTTAAGTTCTCGCTTAATGTCCTGCCCAGACGTCCCTCAGTGACAGACTATAGCCTGGAAGTATAAGACAAATAAACCATTTCCTTCCCTATGTCGCTTTTGGTCAGAGTGTTTGATCACAATAGAATACAAACTAGAGCATGGTGGGCATCCTTGTCTTGCTTCTAGTCACAGGGTGAGCTTGGTTTCTTTGTGACCATTAAGTGTGGTGATGTTGTTGGTTTTCAGATGTTTGTCATAGGTGAGGGTTTCCCTGCTGCTCCCCTTTGTGGATGCTCTCATCCCACAGGGGTTGACTCCTGTCTATTACTTTCTCTACACTGTCCAAGTTATCTTGATGACACTTGCTGATTTCATGGATTTGATATATGATTGCTTTAACTGATTTGTGCATGTCATATCACCCTGGCATTTCTGAAATAAGCCCCACCTCATCTTGGTATGTAAGTCTTTCCATGTTGCCAGACATGGTTTGTTAATACCTTCTCAAAGACATCTACATCAATATTTAAAAGAGCAGTGGTGGCATTTTATTGAGATGTTTTGTCTGGTTTGGGAGTCAGGGTAGTGTTGTCCTCCTGGAGTGACTGGGAAATGTCTCCTTCTCATCTGTGTCTTGAAAGAATTTGTGAAGTATTGCTATTAATGCCTGTTGACATGCTTAGCAGAATTCATCACTGAAGTCACAAAGGCCTCTGCTCTCTTTATGGATAGTTTTTAGAATACTAATTCAGTGTCTTCCCACATTTTCATTCCTCTTGAGTCAAGAATTTCCATCTCTCTAGCAACAAAGGGCACTAATTTGCTGGTGCACAATGTCTCCCATATTATCACACACACACACACACACACACACACACACACACACACACACACACACACTTCTTATTTCTGTGAGGTTGGCATTCACACCCCTCCCTTCAGTCTTAGTATCTTCAATTGTCTTTTATCTTCGACTTCATCAGTTTGACTAAAGATCAGTTGATTGTGTGGGTCTTTTGAGCAGGTCGATGATTGGTTTTTATCAGCCTTCTTTTGTTTTCCTGTTCTCTGTTCCATTACCCTCAGCCCCAGCCTTCATCATTTCCTTCCGTCTGAGTAGGCTGGCTTCATTTTCTCTCCACTTTCCCAATATTTTAAAGAGGAAGTCTGGGTTATTGATCTGAGATTCTTCTTCTTCTTTTGATATGGATTGTCTCAGCCTTCAATTTCTCTCTTGCCAATGCTTTTTCCAGATCCCGTATGTTCTGTTAGGCTAATCCATTCATTTCTATGTTTTCTCATTGTCTCTGTGACTCTCCTTTCCCTCACCAGTCATTTTGTTGTTTAAGCTCTAGATGCCAAAACTTCTTGGATACACCTTGTAATTTTACTCCACTAAGGAAAGGGAAAATATTTCCTATGACGCTGGTCAGGTGGATGCAGATGAACTTAAGGCTGGTCATGAGATCCATCCTGGAGACCATTCAAATGACAAGCAGGGAGGCTGCTTTTGAGTTACCTGTTCCACAGAGGTTGGTGACACCTTGTGGGGTGATGGCATTGCTCAAAGTCTGCTATTATTTGTTCACCATCTACCTGGTTGTCCTATACATGGCTGGAAGTGAGCTTCTGCCTTAGTTTACTTTTCTTGCCACTGTGACAAGCTACCTAATGAAAGCAGCCTAACAAAAGGCAGGTTCATTTTGGTTCACAGTTCAAGGATGGAGTTCATCATCTGGAGAAGGAGTGACAGTTAGAGCAGGTGCAGCCATGGTGGCAAGAGATTGGGGTGGTTGGTCACATCATGTCCACAGCCAGGAGCAGAGAGAAATGAATGTCGATGCTTGGCTCACTTTTTCTCCTTTATTTTTTAAGCTTTATTTATTTATTTATTTATTTATTTATTTATTTATTTATTTATTTATTTATTTATTATGTACACAGAAGAGGGTGCCAGATCTCATTACAGATGGTTGTGAGCCACCATGTGGGTGCTGGGAATTGAACTCAGGACCTCTGGAAGGGCAGTCAGTGCTCTTAACCTCTGAGCCATCTCTCCAGCCTCACTTTGTCTCTTTTTTATTTAGTCCAGGATCCCAGGCCATAGGATGGTGCTTCCCATGTTGCAGGTGGGTCTTCCCACTTCTTAACTAAACCTCTCTGGAAACACCCTCATAGACACACCCTGAAGGGTGTATCCATGGTGATTCTAAGTCTAGTTGAGTGGACAAAGATTAACCACCACAGCTCCAGCCATGTGAGCGTGGCATCCAAACACATCACTTTAAACCATAACAATCCACCCTTGGTTTCTAAAGCTTTATTTTCATTTCATAATGCAAAATGCATTTGACCCATCTTCCCAAGTCCTTACTATAGGTCTTTAACAGTCCCAACACTGTTAAAATATCCAGTGTCTCTCCTCAGACTCAAGACAATCTCTTAACTGTAACCCCTGCGAAATAAAACAATATGGTTATGTACTTCTGATATAGAATGGCACAGAATAAATATTCCTGTTCCTAAAGAGAATGATGAGTGTATAGTAAAAACAGATTGGATCAACGCAAGACCCACACCAGCCAGACAGCACCAAACCCTACAACTTTGCATTCAACATCCAGGTTTTGTGATGGGATAATCTTAGACTGGCTCCCCACTGGGCCTGTACTTTCTTTGGTAAGCAACCATATCCCTGATATCTTCAGCAGCCTGGGGTCTCCATTGTAACTCGGGCTTCATCTTTATAAAACAGGCTCCCATGGCTTCCTTTCAGAGAATCTGGCCCTGTCACACCATCTTTTAGGAAGCTTGGTGCACCCTCAGTGGTGCATCTTTGAGGCTTTTAAAACCCACACAAGTTAGAGATGCAGCCAAAGTCTGTTGCCAGCTAAGATGCAGCCTGGCCCATTTGGATCACAGTTGCAATGCCCTCTGTGTGCTGACCCTGTGCAAACACTTCCCTAAGCTTTTGAGCCCAGAACTCTGCAAAGATGTTCTAAGTTCAGGCTGTCAGATGAATTTTTCTTTTCGCAAGGTGCAGCCTTCTGTGGGTGAGGCCTTGCCCTCCAGGTGGCTTTCCCACTGTCCCAGTGCAGATGGGAAGGTTCTCTTTGATGGCACTAATCTCTTGTTAAAACGACAGCTGCTTTCTCTGCACCCTCTTCGTCCACTACTTTAAACTTACTTACACTCCCTTCCCAGGCAAGCTTTACCTATCTTTCTGCTCTCTCTCACTGTGGTTCCAAATAAGAGCAACGGTCAGTAGCCATGCTAATTGAAATTCCTCCCACCAAACAAATTGGCCTCTTCAGCATCAGTCAAGTCCTCAGGACAGGAAAAGAATGCAGCCTGATTCCTCCCCAGAATATGACACAAATAGACTTCACCCAGGTCCTAGCAGAGTCTCATTCTTCTTCGTTTTATTTCTAATTTTCTGAAATATTCTCTCTCTCTCTCTCTCTCTCTCTCTCTCTCTCTCTCTCTCTCTCTCTCTCTCTCTCTCTGTCAGATGACAACTTTCAGGGGTTATTTCTATCCTTCTGTCACGTGGGTTCCCCAGGTCAAACTCAAGCCATCAGGCCAGGTGGCAAGTGTTTACCTGCTGAGCTATTTCACTTGCCTGTTTATCCCCTCTGAAGCCTCATGAACTAGGCCCTCCACAGTCTTCATTTCTCTCAGCATTCTTGTCCTCCAAGCTCCCACCAGAACGGTACATTCAGCTCTTGAAGCATCCTAGGGCTTCTCTGGTCTGCATCTCCTGCAAACCAGTTCAAAAGGCCGAAGAATCACCTGGTTCTGTCACATGAGCGATCACATTCATTACAGCAGTCATTACAGTTCTCAGTACCAATGTTCTGCGATTGTTACTGTGGGGGTTAGCTTTGTTAGCTTGACACAACCTAGGATCTCCTGGGAAGTATCCACATGAGGGCTTGTTTAGATTAGATTGGCTTGTGAGTGTGTCTAGGGGACATTGACTCAATGAATGGGAGAATTCAGTCCACTGTGGGTGGCACCATTCCCTAAGCATAGGATTCTGAACTGTGTAAGAGTGGAGAAGATTAGCTGAACACAAACAAGCAAGACACTGGGCACACATGCATTCATTTCTCTCTGACTCTGCCATTGGATGTGACTTTATGTTCCTGCCTTTACTTACCCAGAGTGAGGGACTGTAGCCTGGACTTGCCAGCTAAAAAAAAGAAAAAAATTCTCCCCTAAGCTACTTTGTGCCAGTATACCTTATCATAGAGCCATAAATGAAGCTATAACCATTACTTTTCTTGCCGCTGTGATAACACACCTGAGCAAAAGAAATGTAAGGGAGGAAGACCTTTTTGTGACCTTGAACTTAAAGGTCTAGCCCATCATGATGGAGATAGAATGTTAGTGAGATCCCTTTTATCTGTGCCAGCAAAAGCCTGAGGCAGCTAGTCAAACAGCTCTCCCAGTCTGGAAGCAGAGACACATGAATACCCACGCTCAGCTCACATTCTCCTTTAAATTTAATCCAGGACTCCATCCCATGACATTGTGCTTCCTACATTCAAGGTGAGTCTTCCCACTTAAACTTTTCTGGAACTGCCCTCATAGACACACACAGAGGTATGTTTCCATGGTGACTCTCAATCCAGTTAAATTGATAATGAAAATTAACCATGGCAGCTACTAAAGGGTCCGATGGTTATTGGGCAATTATCCTCCCATTCAACCCAGTCTGGCGTTGCGGCACATGCTTTAGGAATACATTACAAGTTATTTGCATGTCTCTAATTGTTTCTTCTTAATGGAGTTGGCTGTTTATCATTGCAACACATCCTTTTCTCTAGTGACTGTTTTTGTCTAAAGTCCGTTCTGCCTGGTATGAGAGCAGCCCCTTCCACTTCTCAGGTCACTCTGAGTGGCACATCTCTTCAACCTTCTAAACAGATCCTCTAAACACATCATAAAATTAAATTCTGTTTATCAACTCAGACTGGCTCCATCCACCTTTTTATTACAGTGTTTAATCCACCGAAGTTTGAGGAAAGTATTGACACCCCTGGATTAATCTCTCCCATTTTACTTTCGTTTTCTGCATGCTTGGTTTCTTCCTTCTTCCTCTCTTTCTTCTCTTCTGTGTTTTCACACTAAGTGAATGTTTTCTATTGTAATATGTCAGTTCTTTTAGTAAGATGGCCAGGAAGAATGACAGCAGAGAGAGCTGTGAAGTCTTGGTTTTCTAAGCATTATTTCTCTAATGGTTACTTTGGTCTTTTAATTAACTTCAGTCGACAGAGTTTAGTATAGATTTGTATTAACTGAATTCCGTTGGCATAGATATATTCATCTTCCATGGCTCTGTTCTCCGCTCTGCTTCCTGTGTTCTTGCTATTATAGCTGGATGTTACCTACCCAACAATTCAATGGTAGATACTTTTTTTTGCCTAAATGACTTTATGTCTTTTTAAAGAAGCTGAGAGAAGGCGCATTTATGTCTATAGCTAGTTATAGCAACCTTCTGATTTAATATTTCATTTTCTGATCTGAGCTGATATCTGACATCACTCCACAGTCCAGCACAGCTTAGCTTCCTCACTGTCAGTATCACTTAGATTTTACTTCTGTAAGCTGAGCTCAGCCATATGGTGCATGTTGGTCACCTGTCTATTGGTTATAAATCAGCTAAGAAAATAAGGATGCCTTGATGTCCTGGTTTCCATCGGAGTTGAATGACTATGGAATCACCAGCTTTCTGTATCAGGAGCTTCCTGTGGTGTTTCTTGTTTGGAGGATCGGGGAGCAACCCACCTCCCCAGCTCGTAGTGGCCTAGTGTAGTGGTCTGTCCTAGTTTGATAAACACCAAGACCAAGGACAATGTGGGGATGAAAAAGTCTGCTCCAGCTCGCAGGTTATAGCCCATTGTTGAGAGAAGTTAAGGCAGGAACCTGGAAACAGGAACTGAAACAGAGACCAATGCTTCTTAGCAGCTTACTCTCCATGGCTTACTCAACCTGCTTTTTTATAAAACTTGCTTTTTTAGACAACATGCTCAGGGGTGGCACTGTCCACAGGGAGCTGGCCCCTTCCCCAGCAATCATCAGTTGTAAAATGCCCCCACAGACTCGCCTGGAGGCCAATCTAACAGAGGCATTTTCTCATTAGAGGGTCCCCTTTCCAGATGACTCTCTTAATTTGATAAAAAAAAAAAAAATTAATTGGTCCATGGTTAATATTGACTGCCAGATTCATAGGATCTAAAATCACCAGGGAAACAATTACCATGAGTAATTAATTATCTAGACTGGGTGAACTGATGTGGGAAGATGCACTTTACGTATAGATGGTCCTGGGGTCCTGGAGTAGAGAGAGATGGGAAAGTGAACTGAGCATCAGCATCCATCTCTCTCTCTGTTCCCTAATTAGGATTGTCATGTGACCCCAAGCTCCTGCTGCTGGTTTTCCCCACCGTGATGGACTACATCCCCTCAACTGTAAGCTGAGACCAATCCTTTCTTTCTTACATCACTTTTTCCCTCTGGAATTTTGTCACAGCAATGAGCACCTAGGGATGTCTTTGCTTCACCTTCATTTCTTTTTAAGTCATTTTGTAGCCATCAGGTAATTGGAGAAATTTTTCTTTCCCTCTCAGAATACTGGGTATTACCGCCCCACCTTCCTGTGTCTTCCATTACTTCACAAGGATCTGAGTTCAATCCTCAGAGCAAAGTGTGGTGGTGCATGCTTGTAACCCCAGGGTTGGGGGTTCGAGACAGGCAGAGCTCTAAGGTATGCTGGTCAGCCACCCTGGCCTAACTGATAAATTCTAGGTCGGTGAGAAACTCTGTCTCAAAAAAAAAATGAGATGTACAGCCAAAGGCTGAACTTTGGTTTCCACGTGTGTATGCTCACACATCCATGTGTACCTGCACACATATGAATACACTCACACATAATAAGTCTTGGTAAGGATAGTGAACTTGGGCTGGAGAGATGGCTCTGCCCACTTGCTGCTCTTGCAAAAGACTGGGGTTCAACTCCCAGTACCCACACAGTGTCTCACAACCACCTCTAGCTCCAGTTCTAGGGGATCTGACTCCCTCTTCTAGCCTCTCTGAGTACTGCCTGCATGTGGTACACAGATACACATTCATAGACACAAAATAAAAATAAAAGAACAATGAACTCCATGGGGGTTTCAACTTGCTCCCACTCTCCTCCTGATCTTCATCTACCTCTGTATCATATCCTGAAAAGCAAAATCCTTGAAACCATGGGATTTGAGCAAACCAGAAACCTAGACGCATCGAGGGCAAATAAAGAGAAGGTTCACCAGCCATGGTCCTAGAGGGTTGTGGCTGGTCCTCTGGAAAGCCACTGAAAAACTGCATTCCGAGGCGGCTTCTCGTGTGACATAACTCGGGGCTCACTCTGTGCAGACAATACAGCACCCAGGGTATTTGTGAAAACCACTGGCAGCAATGATTAAATAGGGAAACTGTTGGAGGCAAGTTCTCCAGCTGGGGCTAAAGAGAGACTTCCAAGCCTTTTACAATGAGCTGGGGAAAGAGACGTTTACAGGAAGACAGAGAAAGCGCCAGCATATTCCTAGGAACCTACAAAGCCCTGGATATGTGCAGGGCAATGATATCCCCAGGGTACTCTGAAAAGGCCCTAATTGCTCACCTCTGCCTGACCTTGAGGTACTTTGCAAAAGAAGAATGAAGGCTGAGGCAGTTATAAAGTACCTGCTGGTGTATTAAGAGTGAGCCCAGCAGGCTGAGCAGAGGCAGGAGACTCATTGGTGGTACAAGGCTGTGTAGGAATCTCAGACTCACCATTAGCTCACCGCTAAGCTAACAAAGAGGAGCAAAGACTGGTGGTCACAAAGAGAGAGAGACTAAGCAAGAGTAGCCCAGGGAAGCCCTCCGCAAACGGCAGCAACCACTGTGGCAGTTCATCTTAATTATCAACACAATTAGATTGAGAAGCATGTAGGGGATTGCTGAGACACTTCAGGGTACCTGGGAGGTCCTCTTCAGAAAAGATCAGGTAGCAGGGACTCTTCCCTGGCCAATGCTCTGATGCCCTGTGGAATAGGATGGCATAGGGAGTTCTATAAAATAGGAAAGTTCTAGTGGGAAAAACTAGGTCACTGAGGTGGGAAGATTGAGAGCCAGACCTTGTCTGGGCGTCTTGAATTCCTTTCCTGTTTCTTGGAAGCCATGAGAGGAACTGACCTGCTGTGCTCTGCCTTTCCTGCCTAAATGGACTTAATCCTTTGAAAACAGGAGCAAAATAAGTTCCTATCTATCTGTGTTCTGTCAGGGGGAAGAGGAGCATATGCTACAGAGGGAGTTCAAGACCAGCCTAGGCAACTTACCAAGGCCCTGTCTCAAAAGTAAAAAGGAAACACAAGGCTGGGGGTACAGCACTACTGTAGCTTGCCTTGCCTGTGCAAGACCTGGGGTTCCCTCTCTGGTACAGAAGAACGAAGTGGTATAGAAAGCTGGTGCCTAATTGTGGGGTCTTCACTGTGAATGCTTGACAATGTGGTTCTTACGCCTTTTGGAACTATTTGTGGAGAGATTTTGGAAGCGTTTAGAGAAATGGGCTGGAGAATCTCTGAGATGCAATGATTGGAGGTCAGTGGGTGATTCTGGTGGGAGCTAATAAGACCAGAAGGCCTACAGACTGAAGACCGGGTTGTTACTGCCCTCCACTCCCATGCTGACGAGGACTGTGTTGGGAATTGGGCTATAGGTTCACTGTTGTTATAGAACACCTGCATAAAGCTGATGAAGGAGGGAAAGATTTGCTTGGAGTCACAGATTAAAGATGTAGTCCATCCTGCTACGGAAGACACTGCCACAGGAGCAGCTTAGTCCCAAGTACAGCAGCTGGTGACTACTATCCCAGGGGATGAAGAAGCAGAGAAAGGAGCATGGCTATCCAACGTACTCTTTCCTTTTCCTTTGTTTTTTTTTTCCTTTCTGATGCTCTATCCCATTGGATGATGCTATACATATTCAAAGTAGGTCTTTCCCCAATTAATTCTCTCTGAAAACACCCTCTGAGATACATCCAAAAGAGTAACCTACTAATGCCCTAAGCATCTGATAATCCAATCATGTTGACAATCAAAATTAATCATTACAAGGCCATTCATGGTACACCCCAGCAAATAACTTATATATGTTTTGTCCATGTCCTAAGATTTTGGAGGAGGCTGAATTTGAATGTAATGGACTAATTAATTTGATGGGGGGGATTTCAAGATGGCCTAGCATTTAATCTGTGGCACAAACATTGCTTGGCTGCTTTCAGCCAAGTTTATACTGACAATTGAAAGCATTAAAAGCCAAGTGGAAAGGTTTGAAAAATGTGCTGTTTGACCACAAATGTGCTATGTTTAAAGTCGCAGGCAAGGGGACATGGGTGCTATGTAGGCGGAAAAAAAAATGAAGTGGCAATGGGAAAGATGCCTTCAGGGTGTCTGAAGAATTGGCAGAACCTCTTCCATTACAGGATCAAAAGTATAAAGGTTTTAATTCATCTAAAAGACATCACTAAAAACCCTCCATGGCACCCCGTGTACACAGGACCATCTAGACAAGGATTTTCACGGGTTCAGCCTTTCAGAGTCCAGGCTGACACTCAAGCCAGCAGCCGACCTTGGTATTCTTTGTATGATACTGGCTTTGTACACACGCAGAATGCAAGAGATGCAGGATCACAAAATCACTCAGATTTCAAAGGAAGACCCTGGAGTCTAGACCTATTGTGGTAGGGCTGGGACCCCCAGAGACCCCCCGAGGTGATGTGTATAGCTGTGAAAGTGCAGCTGAGGCTGCAATGGAGACTGCAGGTTGTGGGACATCAGCCGTGAGGAGCTGCAGGCCAGGAGTGGTGTCAGCACAAACAGAAGCCATGTGGGCTGCAAAGGGTTAAAGCCATGGGGACAGGATGTTCCAGATCTGTTAGAGCTGATGCTGATGTCAGATGTGTGAGAGGCCACACGCGGACTGACTGATTTAACATTTTCTTTGCTTGGTTCTCTTCTTGCTTTGATCCAATCTTTTCTTGGTATGCCCCATTCCTCCCTTGGAATGAGAATGTTTACCCTGTTCATTGCATCTCAGGAGTATGTAACTTTCTCTTCCTTCCTTCCTTCCTTCCTTCCTTCCTTCCTTACTTCCTTCCTTTCTCTCTTTCTTTCTTTCTTTTTTCTTTCTCTCTTCCTTCCTTCCTTTCTTTCTTTTATTTGATTTAACATGTATTCACAGCTAAGAGATTGCCTTGAATCTCAGAAAATACTCTAAACTTAGACTTTGAACAATTTTGGCACCATTCAGACTTTGGGGACTCTAAGAGATGAACTAATAGGGGCCCATGGACCTTGTTGGACCAGAAATATAATGCTGTAGCTTAAATATCCAAGTGTGTGTGTGTGTGTGCGTGTGTGTGTGTGTGTGTGTGTGTGTGTGTGTGTGTGTGCTGAACATTTGATCACCATCTGAGGATGCTGTTTTGATTGGTCCTGGAAGCTTTAGAAGATGGAGGTTGGCTAGAAGAGGAAGTTTACTGGTGCTATGCCTCTGAAGTTTGTCCTTGGTCCTATCCAGTCTCTCTACCTATCCAATCTTTTCTAGTATAATTACAGTAGAAAGCAAATTATGCCACATGCTCCCACTACCATGATGCCATGGTCCCAGAAACATTGGAGCCTCCCACAATGTATTAAAAAACTCTGAAACTGAGCCAAGAGACATCCTTAGTTAAGTTATTTAAGTTGTTTACATCAAGTATCTTTGTTACAGTGACAAGAAAGTTAACTATAATAACACACGTGGGGGGGGTGTCTTACTGACAGATTAGCTCCATTGTATTATTTTGAATGTTCAGATTGTTCACAAAAATAAAATCATGAGCTGCACATAAATAAATAAATAAATAAATAAATAAATAAATAAATAAATAAATAAATATCCTAGTTTGTTTTCTCTTGCTGTGATAAAATACTCTGATGAAAAGTAACTTGGGGAAGGAATAGTTTGTTTCATCTTACACTTCAATTCACAGTTCATCATTGATGGAAATTGTCTTAGGGTTTTCTATTGCTGTGAAGAGACATCATGACCACAGCAACTCTTATCAAGAAAACATTTAATTGAGGGTGGCTCACTTACAGTTTCAGAGGTTCAGTACATTGTGAGCATAAAGGGGAGCATAGGCAGCGTGCAGGCAGACGTGGTGCTGGAGCTGAGAGTGTTACATCTTACAGGCAACAGGAAGTTGACTGACTGTCACACTGAGGGAAGTTTGAGAAAAAGAGATCTCAAACCCCCCCACACACAGTGACACACTTCCTCTAACAATACCACACCTCCTAATAGTGCCACTCCTTTTGGGGGCCATTTTCTCTGAAACCACCACAGAACTCAAGGCAGGAACTCAAGGCAGGAACTTAAAGTAGAAACTATGGAAGAACACTGCTTGCTCACTTTCTACCTCATGCTTAGCTAGATTTTTGCATACAGCCTGTGATCATCTTTCCAAGAAACTGTGCCACCCACAATAATCTGGATCTTCCCATATCGGTAAACAAGCAAGATAATCCCTCAGAGACATGCCTATAGACCAACCTGAGCTTGCTTAAAACTTCCTCATTTGGACTTCTCTTCTCAGTTGACTCTGGGCTATGTCAGGGCTAACCAGGGCAAAATAAATATCTTGGGAGCTACTTTCCATTCATGTGGTGGAAATTAGTTAATAGAACCTGTTCCTGAGGAACAGCAGTAGCCACTGACTCAGTAGATGAGGACTTTAAATCAGTTATTGCAAAGATTTTCAAAACTCCAAAGGGAAACATGTCTTTAAAAGAATTAAGAAAATGGGAGAACTATGTCTTCCCAAACATAGTCATGATGTCAGTAAGGAAAGGTTGACTCCCTTTTACGAAGGAACCAAATAAAAATTCTGAAGTAGGAAACACAGTAACTGTCATGAAAACATTACATCTGTGAAGCTGACAGAGATGGTAGCACATTGTTCACTAGCCCTCCAAAGTGTGTGCCTACTCGGTGGCTGACCACACTGCTGTGTGGTCATAAGTAACTTCTTTATTGCACTTAAATCTCCCATCTGAGACCACAGGGCCTTGGGAGACCATAGAAAGCTAACCTGGTAACTGTGGTAAGTGTGCTTACAGCAGCAACAGTGATCACAGATATATCTGGCAAGGAAAAGGCACAGCCTGTGCAAAGTGGAGACCCAGCTGCAGAAGCAGGAAACTGAGGGCTGCCAGTCTGACCCCCAAGCACCAGGCAGGAGCAATCTGGGAATGGTGTGAGGCTTTGAAACCTCAGAGCCCTCCCCCAGTGATGTACTTCCTCCACCAAGGCCACACCTCCTAAGGCTCCCCAGACAGAGTCACCAACTGGGGACCAAGCGTTTAAGTGTCCAAGACGATGGAAGGCACTCTCATTCCCAGCACAGCTGGGAGGGCCAATATCATGAGAACCTCAAACAGGTCCCAGGCCCAGAGAGACAGGCCAGCCTCCCTGTTGGCTGGACTGGGGATGTCAGGGGAGGACATAGGACCATTTGCACCTCAGTCAAAGCCTGGGGCTGTGGTTTGAGCGCTGTCCTTTTCCTCCTACCCAGCCCACAGTTACAGGGCATAGCTGCTGGTCACAGCACCTCACTTCTCAGAACCCTGAGTGGCTGTGAGCTTGTTCTGAATGACAGGCACACAGTGCTCCAAAAGGCTAGTGCGCAGTGCTACATGGTGTCATTGTCCTCACCTACATGCCTCACTAGTGTAGCTTAAGTTTTCCTGCCTGGCCCACAGTCAGGACAAATCTCTCTCACCTGCCAGTCCCACAGCCACTCAGACCCGACCAAATAAACACAGAGACTTATATTGGTTACAAACTGTATGGCTGTGGCAGGCTTCTTGCTAACTGTTCTTACAGCTTAAATTAATCCATCTTCATTAATCTATACCTTGCCACATGGCTCGTGGCTTACCAACATCTTCACATGCTGTTCCTCATCATAGCGGCTGGCAGTGTCTCTCTCACTCAGCCTTCCACTTCCCAGCTTTATTCTCCTCCTTGTCCTGCCTATACTTCCTGCCTAGCCAGTGGCCAATCAGTGTTTTATCTATTGACTAATTAGCAACACATTTGCCATACAGAACATCCCACAGCACACTAGGGCCACCAGGACTACAACACTCCATACTTGGGTCCCTGTGAGGAATAAACCAATAGCTTCAGGGTTCCTACTAAGATCTGGAGGTGGCTGGAACCCTGATGAAACCCTGTGTCTCTTCTGTGTCTGCCTTTTGTGGGATGTTCTTTCATGCTAATTAAACTCTGCCTTTCAAATCCCATCCCCTAAAGTGGAATAGAGGTGGGGCTGATTGCAGAGCATCCAGCCTGGCATCAGCGGGGTGTGCAGCCTGCCTACTCCACAGCAGCAGCTACTCTACATGTCTACCTCTGCTCTGCATCTGGTTGACAATAGCCCTGTGGTTTTGGAAGCCACACCCAGGAAGAGGCCCAGCTTGGTGCTGCTTTCTGCAGATGGGTACAGGATAGACTATTTCTGCATTCCAGGGTGGTTCTGGGGGGTCAGAAGGGGATGTATTCCAATCAGCTGTGGCTCCCCACAACAAAGCCCAGCTGCTTTCAGCCCTCAGTACTTTGAGCTGCAGCTCATCTAGAATGGGGACACTTCTGAGACTGGTTTTACATGTTCCGGATAGAGTCATTCAGAGGCAGCAGTTTAGGTTGCAGGGTGTGGCCCTGGTGACGTCGGGGAGCAAGGAGAGAGGATGAGCACTGTTGGGGAGCCTGGTAAGTTAGTGCATGTGCAGGCATATGTACCTCTAGTCTACAGTGATGGACCTGCTCCAGTTTGCAGTTCAGAAGCTATCTCACTAAATCAGGGTGGTTTTCAGGACCCACTTTGAAACAAGCAATGTACAAACTGGGCTATTCAGATTCAGGCACCTGCATAAGAGACTAGACCCACTGATGACCATTTCATTTCTGGAAATGCATAAAGGTAAAGGTCAAAGTTTCCTATTTGCCTGTACTTGGGAATCTAGAATCCCAGAGGAGGACATAGGATACAGCAGAATGGCAGCAAGGACTTTGCTGTTTCTACTCAGATCTCAGTGAGTGAGTAGGTGAGCAAAAAGATGAATGAATGAGAAAATGAAGGAGTGAATGAGCCTGAGTGAGTGGTGAAAGAGTGAGAGGGTGAGTGAATGAGTGAATAGAGTGAATGAGTAAGTGAATGAGCTAGTGAATGAAAGAACAGAGAGGGTGAATGGATGAGTGAATAGCTGAGTGAATAAGTGAATGAGTGAGTTGATGAGAAAGTTAGCAAATGAGTAAGCTAGTTAATGAGTGGATGAGTGAGGAATGAATGAGTAAATTGATGAGAGAGTTAGCGAATGAGTGAATGAATGAGCTAATGAAGGAGAGAACAGAGAGGGTGAATGGATGAGTGGATGACTGAATGAATAAGTGAAGGTGTGAGTTGATGAAAGGGTTAGCGAATGAATGAATGAGAGAATGAATGAGCTAATGAAGGAAAGAATAGAATGGATGAATGGATGATTAAATGAATAAGCGAATGAATGAGTTAATGAGAGGGTGAGAAAGTTAGTTAATGAGTGGATGAGTGAGGAATGGATGAGTGAGTGAATGAACGAATGGGTGAGCAAGTGAACAAATGAGTGGGTGAGTGAATGAGCATTGAGAGTTGCACTGATCAGAGTTCCATGTAGGTGCAGAGGGGCCGATGGAGCAGCTCCTCCAGCGATGTCTGGAGTCAAGTCTTGGGAAGAAAAGTTGGAGAAAGGGATTGTAGCATTTGGCTCCACCCACCACCCAGAAGTGGGCAAGTAATTCAAAGCTGCTCTGAGCCCTGAGGCAGGTAGTAGGGCTGAGTTCTGATCCCCAGCACTCACTGTAAGAGCCAAGGTGGTAGCATCTGTGACCCCAGAGCTGGAGAAAGGCAGACATTGGTGGATCCTGGGAACTTGCTGGCCATCCAGTCTAGCTGAAATGGCAAGCTCCAAGTTTGGTGAAAGACTGTCTCAAAAAATAAGAGAGCAGTTTAGGAAGACATCTGACGTTGACCTCTAGCCTTCATACGCATATTCAGGGATACATTCACCCCCATACACATGTACAAACATACATATACATACACAAAATAGATGAGAGTCATCAGCATGCCAATGGGGGCCTGGAAACTCTCAGGCATTAGGTCAGAGCTTGAAGACAGTGGCTTCCCTTCCCCCCATGCTATAAGGTGATGTGAAGTAGACAGGACAGTGTGGCCCACTAGGGTAGGAAGAGACTTGAAAGGAGAATTATGGAATGAGCCCTCCCCAAGACATTGTGCACATAGCCTTTTGTGGCAAGTAGTGTCCTCTACAAGATGGCCTTGAGATAGAACCCAACCAGTGGACAGTGGGGGCTCCAGGAGATTACTCATCTAGGATTGGTAATATAGTCAGAGTGCATGGGACTGACCCAGGGTCACCAACAGGAACCCTTGATGAACCTCATAATTTGAGGCCAGGACCCACCTTACAACCATATGACTGGGGACAGGATGGCAGAGCCTAGCACCACCTCAGTGGACTTTACCAAGCAGACCCCATTCTCGTCCCTCACTGATGGGTATTTTGCTCTGTAGAAACAGCGACTATAAAGAAAAAATACTGTGACAGTGGTTTTCAGAAGGGATCCACACAGTGAGTTTCTAATGCCACCCCAGCCCTTCTGCCTGTTTATCAAGGTGGTCACTGAGTGTCATGTATATGGACTTGCACAAAGCTGGCACATTGTGAAGTCAGCCTGGGCAACTGTCCCAACACCTTATGAAGGAGACACAGCAGCATCCACAGCAGGGCTAGTGTGGCTGTGACACAGATCATTTGCAGATGGTCTTCTGGGCAACCCAACAGCTCCTTCTGACCCTCGGTGGACCTGCCTGGTAGGGTGCTTCTCGGAACATGTTTGCAGAGGGCAAAGCTCAAGTTTTAGAGTCTGGCATGATGCCACTGGCCACAATGGAAGGACAAGAGTGAGAACCATTGAGCACCTGCTGCTTACCCAGGTGAGTCACGGGCCCTCGAGGCAGGACATGGTGGGTCAGTCATTCATCTTAGTGCCTGAGACTCTGCTTAGGCACACTGCAGTCAGGGTGCTGAGCTTTCTACCAAGACCACTTGTAACGGTTTCCAGCATAGAACCTCCCTCCAGTATCTGGGTCTCCTTGGCATCTGAGCCAGACGTTCGTTCTCCTCCATCCCCAGGGGATGACTGGTGGACCTGGCCTGTCTTTGGTGAGAGCTGTACGTCGTTCTAGTCAGAACCCACCTTTCCTGATATCTCTTCATAGTGATTTCCCATCTCCTGACCCCATGTGCTCCTTGGCTGGGATCCCTGCTTTCTCGTGTTATATTTGGAGATCAGCCCATCACTTCCTCCCTCGGCAAGATTTCATTTCAGTGGTCCACACACCTACTGGTCCTTCTGTGCTTTGGAAGCTGTCATTGAACCACTTTCCTTTAATGCTGGGGCCCCAGGACTCAGCACAGACATGACATGGTGGTCCTGTGGCCCATGAGTTGTGGGCAGGGTAGAGCTGACCTCTCTACTTGGGCATTGTGTGATAGAGGAAACACAAACACATGAGTGGATAGGAGTCAGGAGATTTTTCTAGATAGAAGGCATGCAATTCAGCAATAAAACAATGTACTCTAGAAACCTCTAGAAGTCCTTTTATGTTAGAGAAACCCCGGTGTGAGTGGCATGAGCCAATGAGGTGCTGTGAGGATCTGACTGAACCCTGATGATACCTGACGTGAGACAGTATCACTGATAACAGCACATGGCCACCTCAAATGGAGTGGGGTTATTTCTCCAACACCCCAAATCTGGAGACTTCCTTGATTGCTTGCCACAGACTATTGACCTGGAAGGAATTATTTCAACTGTCGAGCCAGGAAGTGTCCTTTTTCAGGAGACTAGCCACCACCTGAGACAACTAATGCTGCCATAAATCCCAGCCAATCACATAATGAGATTTAATATTTGATGTCAGATCATTAGAATATAATGAATTTGCCACTTTAATATTGATGAATAATCAGTCCTATTAAGGCTATGGGAACAAGATTTAGGGCAAAGAGAAAATTAATTGCTGGGTGATGGCACCGGGCATGGCTCCCTCCTGAGCCACATTTAATCTCCCCTGGAGAGACTGATCCAGGTGTCCTGGCTGTGTTGTCACAGGAGGACTTTTTCCTACAGAAACTGGATGCAAGTTCAAGGACAGCATTGACCCTCAGCACAGGCAGACTGTGTGTCCCCCAAACTCATGTTGAAGCCCTAGATCCAGTGGAATAATGTAATTACTGCATTGCTGTGACAGAACACTCAACAAAAGCAATTTAAGGAAGGGTTTATTTGGGTTACAGCTCAAGGGTACAGTCCATCATAGCAGAGAAGTCAAGGCAGCCGGTAACAGTGAGTCCATAGGCAGGAAGCAGAGATGAATGCTGGTGCTCAGCTCGATTTCCTGTTCATACAGTTCAAGACCTTAGCCCTTGGGATATAGGATGGTGCTCCCTACATCAAGGATGGGTCTTCCCTCCTCACTTAATAAAATCTGGAACGCCCCTTACAGACATGCCAATAGGCATGTCCCTGGATGATTCTAGATCTTGTCAAGTTGACCATCGAGATTCACCATCACAGTGTTTGGAGATATAGAGAGATGGCTTTGTGGAACAGCACCGGTATTCTGATAAGATACCTCTCTTAGTCAATGTCCTATTGCTGTGAAGAGACACCATGACCACAGCAACTCTTATAAAGGAAAACATTTAGTTTGGGCTTGCTTACAGTTCAGGGGTTTAATCTATTATCGTCATGGTGGGAAGCATGGCAGCATGCAGAGAGACATGGTGCTGGAGAGGTAGCTGAGAGTTCTACATCCAGATCGGCAGACAGGAGAAAGAGAGAGACACTGAGCCTGGCTTGAGCATTTGAAACCCCAAAGTCTCCCACAAGAGGACAGGGAAACACTTCAAGAAGGCCACACTTTCTAATCCCTGTCAAGTAGCTCCACTCCCTAATGACGAAACTTCAAATCTAAGAGCCTATGGGGGCCATTCTTAATCCAACCATCACAATATCAGACCGTTCCCAGCCACCTGAGGATCCAGAAGGTAGTGTATGTAAGCCATGAAAAACCTTGCCAGCAAACCACTTGACCTTGAGCCTCCAGTGTCTAGAATGAGGGAGCACCCATATCTGATGTTTCAGCAAGCAACCAGTGGCCTGTGGTATGTGTTACTGGACTCACACTGACTAAAACAATCAGCAAACCCTGTGAATCCTGTTAATTTGCATGTGCCTGGGGGTTAAGTCTGAAATGTGTGTCTTCCCCTAACACCAAATGAAGCCTGAACATTCACAAATGGAAAAAGGAATGGGGGTGAAGGGGAGAGGGAAAGGGGACAGGGAAGGGGGTGTTGCTGCTGCTTACTCCATTTGCTCCAGCTAAAAAGAGAGTAAGAAGCCAGGAAGTATGGTCATATGTTCACACAAGTCAGAGCTCATCATACTCTGCAGCTAAACCCGTGCCCAGCCCTCGGAACCCTGACAGGGGAGGACGAGTCAAGCTAAGGACATCTCCAGCCATCCTGAAGAGGTCTATGAGAGGAAGAGGCCGCTCACTTGCCTGTTGAGAATTGGGGACTCCTGGGGACAGTGACCAGAGCCAGGAGCAGCCTAGCCTAGCCTGGCTGTGAGCTCTTAGGGGGAAGATTAAACTAATCAAAGCAAGGAGCACCAGGAACGCCAGAGCGCCGGCCTTGAAAAGCCAGGGTAGGGACGCACCACTGTGTTTCTCTGCTGTGGGATACGCCCCAGCAGAACCTTTGTGTTGGACTTCATACAATAGCAAGAGGGGCCACTGCTCAGCTTGGCCTCTGGACCTGAGACCATCTAGGGTCACACTCGGGCAGCTCCGAGAATGATCTATAAAAGCCTGAGGAGTGAGTTCTGCCAAGTGGCGCCAGACAGAAAGGGAAGCCATTTCCTCTCCTGGTGGGAACGAAAGTTATCACTTCTAATCGCAGTTGCCAACTTTGAAACTACCCTTCACATCCCAATGGTCACCTAACAGCCATCAGCACCCGAGCTTCCCTGCGCTCCCGCTTCGGCCTAATTACCCAGCTCAGTTTCCAGAATAAACAGCCAGGGGCGGGCGGCAGGCCTTGATGCCGAAGCCTGTGACTAATACGTCGAAACACCGGTCTAATCAGAGAGCCAATTAGTCAGCCCAAGCGAGTGCGGCAGCTAAAATAAACACATTTGCCCTGATTTACAGGCAGAATGCTCCAAACCCCGAGTGGAGTTGCTGCTTCAGAGTGGGTTGATGAAGCTGGCAACCGCATGCAGTTGGGACCTCAGCTGGTCCCAGAAACCTAACCGCATCTACAATGGCCTCCTCAGAGCCAGTTGCTGAGTTAGCAGGTCTCAGGTCCAGGTGCCTAGATACAGCCTGTTTACAGACTTTTCCAGCAAAATATCAGATATTAAAGACTTAACATGTTGTCCTTTTAGGCCCCGTGACTTCCATCGGGCAGGACCACACTGGGCTGCCAGCCTGTGCATTTGTCCTCCACTGCCGGAACAAACCACCATGTTGGTGACTTCGAACAATACACAGCAGTAATCTTACAATTCTTAAGGGCTAGGTTGGGTTCAGGCAAAGCTCCTTGTGGTCTTCACGAAGGCCAAGGTCAAGGTGCTAGCTGGGATACACGTCTGAACACTCCTCCAAGGTGAACCAGCCTCCAAACTCCCTTGGGTTCAGGAACAATCTTCATCATGGCTCAGGTCTGAGGGCAGGGTTCTGGCTGGATGGCTACTGCCTGGTGCCCTCAGCCCTAGTCCCTCAGTTCCCAGGAAGGGCTCTGTATTTGGCTATATCTTCAGAGCCAGCATGAGAAAGCAAGCAAAATGGCATGGCGCCTTCCCTGTGTCCTGGCTTGTAGAATTTCCCTCCACAATTCACGCTGCCCGCCTTCTCCACAACCTCCTGTGGAAGAGGTCACAGGCTGTGCTACATGTGTGACATGAGCTTGGAAAATGAAACCCCCGAGCATCCCCCAGAGCCACCATGGGCAGCACAGTGACAAATATTCAGCTGTATTCCAATACATGTTTATTTTCAGAACTGAGTTGCCGCTGGGGCTGGTCCAGGGCCATAGATTGGCAACCTCTGAGTTGAATCTAATTTTCAAGGGGCTGAAGAGAGGGATCAATGGTTAAGAGCACTTGCTGTTCTTTCGAAAGACCAGAGTTTTGTTCCCAGCACCCACATCCAATGGTTCACAATCTCCTGTAACTCCTCTTCTGGCCTCTGAGCTCACCTGCACACAGGTACAAAGACACACATACACACAAATAAATAGTAAAATAAATCTTTAAATCTAGGCTTTAGGAATAAAGTTAAAGGTTATGAAAACTCACTAGGTTTGGTTTAGATTTCATTTAATTCTGTTCAAAGGCAGACCAATACTATGTGCCCATTTAGACAAAACAGACAAAGAAACAAAGTTTTTGTTTTAACAAACTGTATGAGAGGACAGAAATTCTTTCCTGGCTTGTGAAATTCCCCTCCAAAGTTTCATACCTTCACAGTGAATCGATTCATGGTTATAGAAGTTCACAAAATGTGGTAAGCCTGGGGTCAGAGGGCAAGAGGGACAGTTAAAGAGCAGGACTGATGGACATAGCTTAGCCAAGGAAGGGCTGGTCTGAATGGACTCTCATTCTGGAAGCCGTGGGCTCACCAGGCACGAGCTGAGCCTATGAAAAAGTTTTCCTGAACAGTTTTGGAACCAGGGGTTATGGGGAGTGTGGGGAAGCAGGATTTAGCTGAGGAATGTTTGGTGGTGACATCTGTCAGCCACTGTCACAATTTGGCACAAATGGGGGTGTCCATTGGATAGCACGGATCTGCTTCTAAGTCCTGGAATCAGGAATCCTGCGGCCTCTAGATCATATACCGTGCCTTCTCATTCTCACAGTGTCTTTACCAAGTGGAAGGGTATGGTGTCTCTCTGGAATCTTCTTTATAATGGCTCAAATCCCACCTGTGTCTCTACCCCCGTGACCTCACCACCTCTCAGGAGTTCCACTTCCTGACACCATGCCCTCAAGGCTGAGCATTACAGAGCATGGATGGGCTGGGACAGCCACTGTGTTTGGGTAATAAGGACCCACATCTCAGGACCAACTGTGAAGGAAATGCCGCTGAGTTGGCCAGAAAGAAAAAAAAAAAACTGATAAAAGTTGGACTTGAAAGATGGCTCAGTGAGTAAAATACTCACTGGGCAAATGCCAGGATCCAAGTTTGACCCCTAAAACCTATGTAAAACGAAACAACAATAACAAAATGAGCATGGTGGCATGTGCTTACAGTCCCAGTGCTCTGGAGGTGCACAGGTAGGTCCCTTGTCTACCTGTCAAGTGCCAGGCCAGAGACGCCACTCAAAACAACAAACAACTGGGAGGTATCAGCTAAAGAACATTGTGTCCACTGGTGTCCACAATCACACTCACATGCACACGTGTGCACCACCACACACATACACACACACACACACACACACACATACACACACACACACACACACTAAAACTGATAAAAATAATAATAATAAACCCTCCAATGGGGTAAAAAGTAATTCCAAGTGTTTGAAATTTTGAGATTCATCGATGGACAGAGTTCAGCAAACAGAGTGAGTTACCAATGGGCTGTCTCTTCCTTCATCTATCCAGGGCAGTGGCTGTGCAGGGAGGGGATGGACAGATAGTCCCTGGAAGTACTGCCAGGCTGACTCAGCCCCCATCCAAGCACCAGCCCACATCATCCGAGAATGCCATCACTAGCGCGGGTGCTTGTCAGCTGTGTTCCGTGGACCCCAGCATCCGAATGTCAGTTAATTAACGGATTTACACCACCCGACAGGAGTTCCTGACTCTTAGCAGGTGTGGGCTGCCTTGGGCTGGGGTGGCTGAGAAGAGAGGCTGCCACTTGGAGAAAATGAAGCTTGGTCCCTCTCCCTGCCAGGCTCAGCACCCCACTTCCCCTCCCTCCATACACATCCTAAAGAGGATCTTCAAGCCCCGGTCTCCCAGTGCTGGTTTCCTATTCATCGCAGCCCTTGTCAAAATGTTCTCGCAGCTTCCAAAGCCTTTTACCGCCTGTCAGATATGTGACTGGATTTGAGTCCCACTGTTTAGTTAATGGCTCCTCACCCTCCTTCATTCCCTGGGGGAGGTTTTTATTTAAGTTCTGAAATAATAGGTTGAATTTGAATCTTTTCAAATGACACGATTTATTTTTTCCCTCTAATTATTATTGAAAAAAGAAAAACCACAGGTGGGAACAAGGAGGGGGCATGGCCAGATGGGAGCCCAGGTGAGCACATGCCCCACCCTGGAGCCTCCGTGTTCCTCTCTAGGGAAAGAACTGATGACGGTGGATTTCAGGGATCACAGACAGTGCTGGCATGTGACAGCGACAGCCAGCGTTACAAAGGGTGTCTATGCTCTTGTGCATGATGACCATGTCCCCAGAAGAGGGGAGCTCGTCGCCTCCTAGACTAGATTCCTTATGTGCATGCATGCACCTGACCTAGGGTCTCTGAAAATCCAGGAATCATCCACACCATCACCAGTTAGAGAACTACATTCATTCTCTGCTACATTCACCCTGCTGGGGAGCCTCTCCTTGTAGCTAGAGTTTTCCTGCCTGGCCCACAGTCAGGACAAATCTCTCTCACCTCCCAGTCCCACAACCTCTCAGACCCAACCAAGTAAACACAGAGACTTATGTTGCTTTCAAACTGTATGGCCGTGGCAGGCTTCTTGCTAACTGTTCCTATAGCTTAAATTAATCCATTTCCATTAATCTATGCCTTGCCACATGGCTCGTGGCTTACCGGCATCTTCACAAGCTGTTCCTCATCGTGGTGGCTGGCAGTGTCTCTCTGACTCAGCCTTCCACTTCCCAGCTTTATTCTCCTCCTTGCCCCACCTATACTTCCTGCCTAGCCAACGGCCAATCAGTGTTTTATTGATTAATTAGCAACACATTTGCCATACATCCCACAGCACTCCTACAGAGCCAAGGAGAAGTCAATGCTTGCAGATAAGCTGCCCAGTCCTGGTTGCAATGGTATGGAATCATCCCTGGCCTACAGTCCAAAGACTACCATTACCACAGAAATGCATGGGACCCATGAAGAGTCACCCAGGAGGTTTAATGCTAAACTAAGAGTCACCCAAGTAGAGTAATCCTCCTATTGAAAATGTGCTTCGTTGACTTTTGCAACTCAGTGACTCATTCTCTGAAGGGATGAACTGTACACACCTTGGGAAGGGCCCAGCTGAGGATGACATGTTGATTCATCAGACTGAGACCCTGAGAAGCAGGCACCTTGGTATCATGATGGAGAACACCACTCTGTCCACCTGCATAGCCCAGCAGACTCTTCAGGATCTCTAACAGTAGCACCCACCTCCTCAGCACAAAGGTGGGTGGACACTGGGGATGCTCCAGGGAGACAGGACTTTATGTCCCTGCTCTAGACACAAGAGTTAGCCTAAAGTGTGAGAGACCTGGCTTCATACAGGGTCAACGTCTGTTCGTTTATTCACCTAGTAAAATGTCCATGAAAATCTGGACAGGAGCCTACAGGTACTCACATCCATGATGCTCAGGTCTGGCATACAAAAGTGTGTGTGTGTGTGTGTGTGTGTGTGTGTGTGTAGAACCCACACAAGCCCATCACAACATGGAGCAGGGAATGCTGAGTCAATGGTTATATTGTTCAGAAAGTAATGACAAGAAAAATGACATCAGTACATTTTTCTTAGTTCTTGATGGTGTCTTCACCTATACGTTGTTTTCTTTTAAAATATTTTATTATTATTTCTTAAGTTACCTGTGGATGTGTGTGTCTTTGTATAGTTATGTGTGCATGAGCGAGTGTCTACAAAAGCCAGAAGACTGTGTTAGAATCCCTGAAGCTGGAGTTACAGGAGAGTGTGAATGGACCAACGTGAGTGCTGAGAATCGAACTTAGGACCTCTAGAAGAGGGGTACACGCTCCTCACGACTGAGCCATCTCTGCAGCCCCTCATCTCTACACCTTTTTAAATTGTTTTTTGAAATTTTTTAATTAAGGGGCTAGAGAGATGGCTCAGAAGTTAAGAGCACCCACTGCTCTTGCTGAGGACCTGGGCTCAGTTTCCAGCACCCACGTGGTACAGCTCACAACCACCTATAGATTCAATTCCAGAAGATATGATGCCCTCTTTTGGCCTCTTCAGGAACTTGCATACATACACTCAGACACACTCATATACACATAAAATTCTTTTAAAACTAAATAGTTTTTTTTGTTTTTTTTTTTGTTTTTTTTTTCTTTAGACAGGAGAATAATATACATAATTTTTTTAACTGCAAAATTTAAAATAAAAAAAACTGCTAATCAACAAATGGGTACATGAAATAAACAGGTAGTTCTGAAAAGAAGAAACACAAATGGCCAATACCAATTTTTTTTTCACTTTTGAAACAAAATTTAAAATCTTTGGATTGGTAGGATGAGTGATTTACATAATTTACAGAAAACAAAAGTTTTAAACCCTTTTACACTTTTTTTGTTGTTTTGTTTTGTTTTTGTAATTTGATTTAATATTACATATCAGCCACAGATTCCCCTGTCCTCCCTCCTCCTGTGCCCCCCCCACGTGCCCTCCCTCCAGCCCACCCCCCATTTTCATCTCCTCCAGGGCAAAGACTCCCCTGGGGATTCAGCTCAACCTGGTAGATTCAGTCCAGGCAGGTCCAGTCCCCTCCTCCCAGGCTGAGCAAAGTTTTAAATTTTTTCATTAGCATACAAGATGCCTTGTGGGATTTTCACTAGTTTTGGTTCTGTGTGGTTCTCTTCCTCATCTTCCTGCCCCGCCCCCTTCCACCTGTACACTTGTTCCCAGCATTCCCTATTCTTCTTTCATTTCACATGTGCCCCACTCCACTCCCCTTGAGTAACTCCCCTTGCCCTCTCTCACAGGTCCCTTTCTAGTTTCCTGGCCTCTACCTATGCTGTCTCCCACTTAAACACACATATATAAAAATCAGAAGTTAGGACCCTCCCTTGACAGAGAGTGTGCGGTATTTGAGAACGTGCAACATTTGTCTTGCTGAGCCTGGATTACCTCACGACGTGATGCTCTGCTCTTAAGACAGGGTCTTGCTGCACAGCTTAAGCTGCGCTGGAACTTGTGATCCTTCTGCCTCAGGCTCTCGAGTGCCAGGATTACAGAAATTCACCACCAAACCCTGCCTAAGTATATTTTTGAGCTGCGGTTGGTTGAATCCAGTGTGAAGGTATGGGAGGGACTATGTGTATGGAGGGTTCATAATTCAACCAACCCTGGGAGCCCTGGGAACCAGGCCTCTGCTGAAAGGAAGGGGGTTGCCAAGTCCTGACATGGGGCACCGAAATTGAGGGAGGGGTTGGAGGGATGGCTTGAGGAAGGTCTGTAGAGTAACAAGAGCAACTGGTAAGGGGTGGCTCATGTTACATCCAATCTTCAGTGCGTTGTGAAGAATAGTAGGAGCAGACGTCTAGACAACCAACATATTTGCCATACAATCCTAGTTATACATGCCTTCTTGCTCTTGGGTGGCCTGGGCAGGGTGAGAAGATTATGGGAGTCCTGGGATCGAAATGTCTAGATGACTCAGTCTCCACAGGGGGAGTTCCTGATAGAAACAACTGCTGTTCAGCTCAGTGATGACCTCTATACCCACTGTGGGTCAACATCACCCTGGATACCCTGCCCTACCAAACATCACAGGACAAGCACAGCCCAGGGGGACACATTGCACACCCTGAAAATATAAAAATTCAGGCTCATCTGCAATCCCATTTGTTTTCAGTACTAGCAGCTGAATCAAGGGCTTCAGATACGGCAGGAAAGTTGCCTCCACTGAACTACATTCCAGCTCCTTATTTTTAAAATCTCTCTCTCTCTCTGTCTCTGTCTCTCTCTCTCTCTCTCTCTCTCTCTCTCTCTCTCTCTCTCTCTCTCTCTCTCTCGTGTGTGTGTGTGTGTGTGTGTGTGTGTGTGTGTGTGTGTGTGTATGAATGTGGATGGCTGTGCACATATGTGTACAGGTAAGTGTGGAGGTTAGCATCAGATATCTTCCTCAACTGCACTTCACTATTTTTAAAAACATGGTCTCTCAGTAGCTTGGGATCTCTGATTCTGCTGAGCTGGCTGGCCAGCAGATCCCAAGAATTCTCCTGCCTCCTCCTCCCAAGCACAGGCACATACCATCACTCTCAACTCTTTTAAAAAACGGGCTCCAGGGATCAAAGTCAGGTCGTTATGTTTGCACAGCAAGGACCTTACCCACTGGGCCATCTCCCCAGCCCTGAAGGCAGCTCTTGTGAGGCAATATTGACACTGACATTGACATCCAATAGTTTGCACACACAGAAGGTGTCACTTTGCTGAGCATTGACCTGTGTACCCAACAGCAGCACCCTCTCTTTTCCTAAAGCACACACAAGCACATCTCTACAGCTTCCTGCAGCTCTCATGTCCTTCCCCCGGCACGGTTGGTTCCTTTTACCTCCCGTCTGCTTTCTGCCACTGTGTGTCAGTTTATATTCACTGCAACTCAGCATCAACGAAAACACACAGTGTGTGCACTTTTAGGTCTGCCTATGCTCTCTCTGTATCACTATCTGGGCATTTGATGACTTGCTGTAGAGCTTTGCTGACCCTTTCCCTATTGATGGACTCTTGAGTTGCTTGTACTTCAAGCTATTACAATTAAAGGAATAATGAATATTCACACATAGTCTTCTTATGAACAGATATGATTTTTAAATAATTATTTTATCTTTGAGATCATATATAATTACATTTCCCCTTCCCTTTCATCCCTCCAAACTCTCCCTGCTCTCCTTCAAATTCATAGTCTTTTAATTGTTATTGCATATTTAATTGTTATGCAATAGGCTAAATATAGCCTATTCAGTCCATATAATGTTACTTTTGTGTATGTTTTCAGGGATGATCGTTTGACAACCAATTCTAGAGAAAACCACCTCTCCTGCTCCCAGCTTTCCTCAGTTTCCTACAGTTCTTGGTGTAGGGTTGAGGCCTCCAGGGCCTTTTCAAGTCCAGTTTGCCATGTCCATTGGGGTTATCCTTGTTCAACTCATATTTGGGCAGTCATGTTGGTGAGACGTTATGGGTGCAGCTTCTGACATTGCCAGAAAACACAATCTCACAGCAAACTCCTTGATCTTTGTAACACAAATTCTAATTGGTTTTAATAATAAAAACCCAGAGTCAGATATAGGGGTAAATGCTGAAAGATCAGAGAGACAAAGGAGCAAGCCACACCCACCTCTATCATGCCAACTTCTCAGCCTGAAAGGGGGAGGGGCTGAGCTCCTGTCTCCTCCCACCTTACATTCCTCTCTCTGCCCAGTCATATCACTTCCTGTCTCTACCTCCTTAGTGTTAAGACTAAAGGTGTGAGATCCCAAGTGCTGGGATCAAAGGCATGAGCCTCCACCACCTGGCTCTCTTTCTCTTTTAGACTGGATCAATCTTTTGTAGCCCAGGGTGGCCTTGAACTCCTGATCTTCCTGCTTCCTCCTCCCAAGTGCCGGGATTAAAGGTGTGTGCCACCACTGCCTGGCCTCTATGGTTAACTAGTGTCTAGCTCCGCCCTCTGGTCTTCAGGCAAGTTTCATTTGTTAGAGCACAAACAAAATGTCACCACAGATCTTCTGCCTCTTACAATCTTCCTGCCCCCTCTTCCACAATGTTACCTGAGCTTTAGGTACATGAGTGTTGTGCATCCATTGGAACTGGGCTCCACAACCCTGCCTTTTGATTGGTTGGGATTGTCTGTGTCATTTCTTTCAGGTAGATGCCTAGGAGTACAGTGGCGCACACCAGATCACACACCACTTCATGTTGCCACCATCAGGGCTTCACAGCATATGCAGGTTTAATGAGCTCATGTGCTGCAACCTTCAGAAAGCAACTCAGTTTCCTCTCCAGCTCTAGTAGCTTTTTGTGTGGGTTCCGTTGTATTTCTCCATCCAGTCTGACTAAAGACAGTTTGCTTTCCTTTAATCCTCTAGGTGCTCCATGTTTCCTTAATCCTGTCCTATCACAGTGGCTAAATCCTCCAGTAGAAGATCCATCCGAAGCAGAGAGACCAGAACTCCTTACGCATTCCTCACCTTGAAGGACATCTGCTCTCTCAGGCCATGCTGTCAGCGGCGGTGTCTGCACTGCAGGTTCATCAGACTGTGCTCCCCAGTGCTGTATTCTGAGGAGTCCTCTAGAAAGGGAGTGCTGGGCTTTGTGGAACCTTTGGTGCCTTTCTTTTCTCAGTTGGGTTAGACAGTGAATTATGTGGACTTTCACCCATTAATGCTTTGCATATCATGACCTGAATCCCACTAGTAAATATGTAGCTTCCTTTGTTCCATGGTGCTGTCATCCATCTGCTGAGTTTGTGTTTAGAATTCTTGCTTCTCCATTCACGAGAGAGACTGGTGTGTGGGTGTGTGTGTGTGTGGGTGTGTGTGTGTGTGTGTGTGTGTGTGTGTTGTTTTGTTTTGTTTTTAGACTTAGAATTATTTATTTTATTTTATATGTTTGAGTGTTTTGCCTACACATATGTATGTAAACCACATGGATGTCTGATGCTTGAGAGGTCAGAAGAGGGTGTCATATTCCCTGCAACTATAGTCACGAAGGGTTGTGAGGTACCATGTAGTTGCTAGAAATCTAATCCAGGTCCTTTTCAAGAACATCAAGTGCTCTTGACTGCTGGTCCCTCTCTCCAGCCCCCCAGTCTGTGATTATTATTTATTACAATGCTTTAGGTCATTTGGTAGTCCAGATGATGCTGGGCTCGCAGAGTGAATTTTCTGGAAGTCTATATTGTTTGAGAAGAGGTGGTCATTTTCCAGTGAATTTGGAGCAGGGATTTCTTTGCAGGGAACTTCTCCTCTTTTCCTAGCTAGGGCTGTTTGCTTCGCCTGTTTCCTCATGAGTATCTCTGCTGTGCTGTTTACTGAGGAGTACCAGTCCTGTGTAAGGTGTCGGACGGACTGGCACAAAGTCATTCGTGTTGCTGCACTTCTGTCCTCTCCACTGCCTTCGTCTCCCTAATGCTTCCTGTTTTGTCCCAGGTAACAATCATTTTTCTCTCTCTCTCTTTTTTTCCTGATCAACATAGCTAGAAGCTTATCAATTTCATCGATCTTCTCAAAGAACCAGATTTTCTGCTTCGATTGTTTTGTGAGATTGTTTTTCTGCTCTCTTCCATTCCAGTGGTTTTTCGCTCTGGATTTTATTTTCTTTTTTGTTTACCTTCTCTAATTTTTTTGGGGGGGAGGTAGAACTGAAGGTTAGTGATTTGAGACCTTTTCTTTACTTTTTAAGCTATAATTCCTCTGAGCATTCCTGTGATGACATCATATACTTTTTTATATTTTTCATATTTTTCTACTTCAGTTCATTTACACACCTTATATTTGGTGGGGGGGTTTTCTGTTTTGTGGGTTGACATCAGAGCCCCTCACATTTATGCAAGAGCCTAGATCGGCCCTGAATGTGTGATTCTCCTGGTTCTGTCTCTTGTCCCTTGTAACTAGGCCTGTGAGTACCAAGCAGAGCCAAGATGCTTCTTACACTGCCTTTTCATTTACACTTTTATCTGAACGTGATCTGTAAACATTAGTTTCTAAATATGGAGAGATTTTTCTGAAAATCTCTCTGTTAGTAATTTCTAATTCAATTTTATTGTTATGCTTTTATATGACTTAAATCCTTTTATATTTATGAGACTCATCTTACAACTCACGATACAGTCTCCCTTGGCAAGTACCCCTGTGGACTTGAGGGCGGTGTGCCTTCCACAGCTGTCTGGTGGAGTGCTCTGTAAATGTCAGTTAGGGCTAGGTGGTTAATGGTATTGTTCGGAATTTCTAGATCTTTACTGATTTTCTGTCTACCTCCCCTATGCATTATTGAAGCATGCACATTTAAAGCTCTAATTATAATTGTGGGTTCTCTACTGGACCTTATACTTCTATCAATCCTTGATTCATGAGTTCTGAAGCTCAATCCTGTTGTTAGGGGCATTAATGTTTAAGTGGCGGTGTCCTGTTGACACGTTAATTATTTTTCATTACCAAATGACCTTTGAATTCCCTTTCCTACTAATTCTAACATATTTGTTTCTTTGTGATTTTTTGTTGGCTGACTTGTCTCTTCATTGTGGGTCCTGTTTCTCTGAACGCCTGGCTGTTGTTCCTGGTGGGGTGGACACTGTGAAATTTGCCTTGTTGGGTGTCTTAGTTCAGGTTTTTATTGCTGTGAAGAGACACCATGAACACAGCAACTCTTATAAGGAAGACATTTAATTGAGGGGCTCACTTACAGTTTCAGAGGTTCAGTCCATTATCATCATGGTGGGGCGCATGGCAGCATGCAGGCAGACATAGTGCTGGAAGAGCTGAGAGTCCTATATCTTGTAGGCAACAGGAAGTGGAATGAGAGTCACACTGAGAGAAGCTTGAGCAAAAGAGACCTCAAAGCCCACCCTCACAGTGACACACTTCTTCCAACAAGGTCACACTTCCTAATAGTGCCTCTACCTTTGGGGGCCATTTCCTTTCAAACCACCACATTGGGTAATGACTATTTTCAGATTCCTAAAACATTGTAGAGCTTAAAGTGCAATTAAGTCACCTGGAAATAGATTTGTGTTGTAGGGACTCACTTTTAACATTTGCTCATCAGAAGGGGAATGGTACTCAGCCCAAGGTTAGCTCTACCCTCAGGGCAGTCCCTTCTGTATCTCTGCTTGGACCTCCAGGAGTTCTCGGTTTGGTTTAGCTGGTGGAGGACACACTCCTCTCTCCTTTGTGAGCACTGGGCCTGTGGACTTTTCCTGATCTTGGTCAGGGTCTGTGTATCCTAGTAACACTCAGGAATGTGGGAGAGAGACCCTCACTCTCTATGTCACCCTTCCATTTTGATCTCCCTGGGAACTCACAGATTCTCAACCCAGATGCCCAGTGGGTACTATTAGGGGACTTTCTGGTGGCAGAGGGGACTATGGAGGCTTCAGATTATCCTGTGTATTATTGTGAACAATGTCAGGAACCCATTCTTTCATATGGTTTATTTACTGAGGGTTGTGTCTCATGGAGAGACCCTTCTATCCCATGTTTTGGAGAAGCAGAAGTCTGTTTGCAGAAAACATCAAACAGCTCTACTCCCTTGTTTCTGGGAACTCCTCTTCTTCCTTCTGAGTCCTGTCCCAGCATTAGCAGAGAGAACCCACTCTGTCTTGTGCCTGTGTGCTGGATGACGTCATGACCATGGCCTGACACCCACTGAGTTCCAAACTGGACCAGGATTGCTGCCACTCTACCTTCTATCCTCTAGGTCTCTGGCCACACCTGGTCCCACTCTGCATCCAGGAGCCAGGTGACACCTGCCTTTTCTCTGCATACCCCAGTGTCACTGACCTTCATGCACTCTCCTCTGCTGCCCAGCCTGGGGACTTCAAAGTCCACACCACAGGCTTCTGTATGGTTCACTGAGTATTCCTTAAGATAAATGCAGTAATGTGCTTGGCTAATTATGTGCTGACAGCTCTGTACAGAGTGTGTGTATGTGGTGAGGGAACTAGGGAGCCAGGGCATGGGACATGTTCGTAAGCAGTCACTGCCCTGAAGGGATTTTTGCATCTGTCCTGAAAATTAAATGTTCAACACCACAGTCATCGGCGTCAAGTGACATGTGAGTGACCCCAATATCAATTCTTGAACTAATCTGCCACAGGAAGAAATAGTGGTGCCCAAACTTGGAATCACTCACTCTTCCCTTTGGAAGCATTCCAGGAGCTCAGCAAAACAGAGATTTCAGGGTGGAATCTCAGCCTGCCTCTGGGCTGAGTTTGCAGATGCTGCAGTGGTGGTGGGCAGGGGGAGCCCTGGCTGTGGGGCTTGGCTAAGTCTCCCTCTTCCTAACTGGCTAACCTGTCAGGATTCCAACAAGAGCAAATGGCCCTGCTAGGGAAGCAAGACAGCACAGAGCATGCCTCCCCTCTGCTGGAAGCACTTCGTCTTTTCTCTTTTGATTCTCCACCACCGGCTCACGCTACAGCTTTATTATAATACATTTTATACACAGCAGTGAGCCTTCGTTGCGACATATGCCCGCTTTATATATACATGCATAAAGCATATTTTTTAAATCCTTAGTCAGAAGCTCATAATGCAATATTAAAGCCAAGCCATATTTTCACCATACATTCATAAAAAAGCATTCAGATCTTTGGAAAATGTTATTAAGAACTCTGACTCCAGGGTGTGGGATGGCACAGAGCGTATGAGTGTTTTGCCAAAGCAGAATAGAGTGGAACTAGACCCTGAGGCATGCAGAGGCAGCAGTCCCCGGGCCCCTGGAGAAAGGAGTTGGGGTGGAGTTAGGAGCAGAGCTTCTTCAGGGACATTTCTTCCATTGGGCAGGGCTAGCTGCAAGGCAGGGGAGGGGGGCAGGCACTCTGCTTCTGTTTAGAAAATGAGATGTCACATCAGAAATTACATGCGGTTATTTATAATCAACAAGAGAGTACCAGCCTGGCAGGAAGAAATTGAAACAATACCTCCCAGTAACCCCAGCCCTTAGGATCAGCATTTGGTCGTTTGGAAATCCCCGTGAGCTGGGAGATTCGGACTGGTACAAATTGCTGGCTTTGTGTCCTAGGTCTAAACCCAGCAGATTTATCTTGAGTCTGTATTTGACATTTTACATTATATGGTAACCAAGTGATAACACAGATAGAATGGCCACTTCCCTCCAGGGACCCTCAATGCCAGGAGCCAACGCCCAGTTAGTGCCTCACTGCCTATGGCCCCTTTAGCTTTCCTTTATTATTTTTACTTATCACAGTCTCGTCATGAGGGATTATCAAACACATTTTAACAAAAGTTCAGAATGTGGCTCATTTGGAAGGACTACGGTGCTCACGCCTGTATCTAGTGACTGTGCAGCAAGCCAAGCAGACGTGCACCCTGCCCTGCCTCACTCAGCGACAACAGAGCAGCTTTCGTGAGACAAAGAGGGGTTGATGAGACTCAAGAAGTCATGATGAGCGCACCTGGTGCCGCACACCCACAGTGTAAAAGTTTGGGACAGAATCCTTGGATCAGCCAGAGTGACCTGTCGATTAGAAGGCAGAAGCTGAGGCCTGTGCCTCCCCGCCCTGCTGCAAAGGGCACAGCCACCTCCTTTTCTGTCATTCCTGAGCCTCTCACTAAAAGCCAAGGGCAAGCTTGAGAAACGCTTTCATAGAGTTGGTCTCTGCCTGATCTCCCTTGGATTCCAAGAAAGGAGGGAACAGATTCCTGCCCCTCAGGTAAGCAGGCCGCTCTTCCTAACCACCCAGAATCACATATACAGGGACACAAAAAAACACACCCAAGCAGACTCAATTAAAGCCAGGACAGAAGTTTCGCAGGCAGCAGTGGCTGAGTCCCAGGATCCCACCTGGCTCGTGTGGAGCACCAGCCAAACTCAGCGCCGCAGAGGGCGCAGCACCAGCCTAGCTGGCATTGATGGGGAAAGCGGTCTGTGTAGTGAGATGCCTTAGGCTCTTCCTCCCTCCACCCCTGGGATCCCTGGGGACCATCACCACCACCACCCTGCCCCATCCACAGCACTGACTCTTGTCTGCAGGGACTATAGCACAGAAAAAGGCCTGTCAGGGGCATCTGTCACCTCTGATTTAAGGAGCACGGGCATCACTGCCACATCATGGCTTTTTCTTACCCCTCCTTCAGGTTTCTGCTATCAGTCAGTCAGAATATCAGAAGACAACACAGCATCCCTCACAGCTTCGAAGGGTCCTGAAGCACTCCGGAGCAGCTCTCCCTTGCAAAGGGAGAGGCAATCCTCTCCAGAGGTTTGACAGTCAGAAGTGGCCCAGTTATGTGCCCCTCCCCCAAGGACCAAGGGTGCCACCAAAGGGTGGGTGGGGAGGTTTTGGCTCTCTTCTTTTTCTCAGACGTGGAAATTAAAATAGAATCGGTGATGGAAGGCAGAACGCAGCCTCCCTCTGGCTTCCTGCATCCTGCAAGGGATGTACACACTCATCCCCACCTCTGCCAGATGAGGACCAGATTCAAAGCCTGGAGGGTAGACTGTAATAGACCTCTGCTCAGCTAAGTGGCTGAAATGGGCAAGAACAAAATGCTGGTGAGGGGAGCTGACTGGCTTGCAGAAGTTCGTGTCTAGGTTTGTTTCCAAGTCTATTTTAATTACAGAACTTCATGCCCATATTAGTGTTATATCTCAATTCAATTAGCAGTGAGATTGGTAAGGGCAGGTGGTTACTGGACAGCAGCCAGCTCTAAGCAGAAAGCAGAGGATCGGAGTGATGAACGTTTCTGTCTCCTCAGAAAGGCCCAGAAGAGTGGGAATGGTCTGGCTTGGAGAGGAGGGCGGGGTGCTGGCCACATGTGCAGAGGCAGAGGACAATGACTCAGTTTCCCGCAGGGCACTCAGACAGGATTTTTCAACTTAAAGAGGGTACAATCTCTCCGGGGGTCTCACTTGCCAGGGTCCAGGCCTGGCAGGAACTCCAAGAACAAAGCATTCCCATTGTTTTTGGAGACCTAGGGGAGCCTTTCCCTTTCCAGGCAGAGGAAGACTAGAGACGCAGGGCAAAAAGACAGAGTCCATTAACAGAAAATAAGCAATACAGGGAGACCCACAAACTGAGAGACACCTCCCAGTGAAAAGACATGGAGGGGCACCCAGACCACACAGGGCCCCTGGGAAGCACAAATAAGAGATGTAGGATATACCTATCTGAATAGCTACAGTAAGTCATTTGGCCAGGTCTAAGGTTCAGTCAGCCAGGTGTCCAGAATCAGTATAGCCTCATGTCAAAGAATTAGAATACAGAAAACCAAAAGCATAGTCCACAAGGAAGCAAAGATCACCAAGGATTCTGCAGCCATTCTTTCCTTGCCAGGAGTAGAAAGCAAGGTTGATGAAGCCTCTGTTGGCAGCTGTGTTTCCCGTGGCTCTGATACAGCCCATCCACACCTCTGTACCCCATATCTTCTGCTCTAGCCTAGCCTCCCCTGCTTCTCCAAACTCCTGGGACCAAAGGGACACAGTTGTCCTCCTTCCCTAAATGGAAAGAAAGGTAGCAGTTGAATATCATCATACTTCTTTTAAAATCACAGTCCCTGAGCAGGGACTCAAAGACCTCTGTGTCCAGCATGACTATAGATAGTGGGCCCACAGTGGCCAGAGATGGATGCTGTCCAGGGATCTGCATACAGATGGGTGATGAGCACCATGAGCCATCCACATGGAGAAACACAGCTCAGGCTGCTACGGAGTGATGACCCTTGAAGATACTGCAAGTAGACTAAGCCAGCCATAGAAAGACAGTCCACATGAGCCCCTTACCCAAAACCTAGAATATAAACTGCAGAGACAGGAAGGAGAGCTGGTGCTGCCCAGGCCTGGGGTTGAACAATAGAAGTTGTTTAATGGACAGTTTTATGTTTAGAAGGTACAAAGGGCTCAGTCAGGAGAATGGAGGTGATGCTCACACTGTGTGGTGGACTATCTACCAGTATGAATGCATATAAAATAGTCAAAATCATACATTTTATTTATGGTTATTTTAGCATAATCTTAACAGTTATTTATATTGACATTCAGCCTGATATATCAACGTTTTCTTTTTATATATTTTTATTTTAATGCATATTTCTGTGAAGAAATGAAGAGGCTGTGGAGGCCAGAAGAGGGTATCAAATCCCCTGGGGCTGGAGTTACAGACAGTTGTGAGCCACCACGTGAGTGCTGGGAATTGAACCCAGAGCCTCTGGAAGAGCAGCCAGTGCTCTGAACCCCTAAGCTATCTCTTCAGCCCTTATCAATCCTGTTTCTAAATGCCTTTCAGCAATTCTACCTCTACCTGACACCCTTCTGTGTGATGTGAAAGTCCTCTGGTCCTTAGAAAGCTCCAGCTTGCCCAACTGGCACTTCTGGGATCATCAGCCTGCCCCAAACCATGCCTTGTTCTCTTCCTCCACCTTCAGGGAAGAGCACCCCTGCTCCTTTCCTGCGTCCTTAACATACAACATTCTTCCTGCCTGGGAGCTTTGTGGGGCCAGGATGCCCTGGACCCTCAGGAGGTGGAGAAGCTGGAGGTGCAAGAGGTCAGTACAACATGGAAGGCTGTTCAGATGATACTCACCCAGGCTAGCTGATATCTCCAGGGCTGAGGGTGGTGGCTGTGTGCCTGTCTGGGACCTAGTCTCAAGCAAAGAGTATATCCACAGATGCCCACTGCCCAGGCTGGAACCATCCAGCTCCCATTCTGCTACTCCTGCCCTGCAGTCCTGCGCAGGTGCTGCCATGCTGTGTTGTGATCAACACTGCTCACACCCACGCGGGGCAGACAGGGTGAAATCAGGAGCTGTACAATTATTTACCAAAGTGCAGACTCCAGACTCCAGAGCTATGATTAAGGAACAGACACTAAGAAGGAGGCTTGTGGGAAACCGACACAAACCATTGAACACTCAATTGCCTCTGATTGTCAAACCCCAGTGATGTGTGTGCCTGTGCACACCTGTGATGTGAGTCAGGGACATAAAGGCTCATGGCGGAGTCCCAGGCTGCTCTACTTCCTAGCCTATGGGTCTCAGAACCAAGCTGGTATCTGGAAGGCTCCTGGCAGAAGCCCAAGACATCCCACCCCCTCATCCTCATCCTGGGGTCTCATAACCAAGCTGGCACCTGGGCAAAAGTTTGCAAGCCCCCACCTCCTGGGTGTCCGGCTTCTAGGGGAACAGAACATACCTTAATAAGAAGGGTGAGGGAGTTGTGGAGAGTCCCTGGGCTAAGAGGGGCCATGGGGAGATGGAGGCTCTGTGCACACAAGCCTGTTTCCAGGGTGAACCATGAGCAAGGACACCTGCACACTCACTGGCGTCATGGCATCACAATGATGATCAGATGTGCAGGCAGGGGTACAGAGGCTATAGGGATGGCAGAGAGCTGGCTGTTCACCTGAATTTCTTGCATCTTTACTGCGGTTTGATGCATGAGCTGTCTCTTTTTCTTGCTGTCTACCCGTTTGCTCGATGGGCAGAAATGGTGCTGGTGCAAAGAGCTGGTTCAATTCCCCCCTCCCCCCACAGACACCTGCTGCAGAGGTCTCGAGGTTTGTCTGTGCTGCTGTTTGTTCCATGGCTACACATTCCCCATCATCTCTCTTTCTCAGGTTCTGCCTTGCATTACTCACCTGGAGAATGGGAAGCTGTGGCTGTATCATTGTTATGTAGCCAGCTTTCTGATGGGGATATGTGTCATTTGCACACAGTCACCATCACGAGCCATGTGCCATGAGTACCAGTCACCTTGCCTTCTTACACATGCACAAGCTTCTATAGACAGTTCTAAAAACCACTGGGCAGAAGGGGCTGCAGGCTTCAACATTCAACAAACACATACCTTGTCCCTGAGATGTCTCTTCCCTCTGGGTTTGTATCTTGATTTCTTCATGGAACCTTCTCTGACCTGTCTGGGGTAGTCTTAACCTTCATATACTAGGAAGTTCCTCATCATGTGTTCTCTTTTTCATCTTGGTCTGTGCATGTTGAGTATGCAGAGACACTCACTGAATGAATGAACCAAAGAGATGACCCAACTGGAGTCTTGTCCACAGCCTCTGAGGAAGCATGTTCTCCCAACCTCTTATCATCCTGAATTTTATGAACCTGTTGAATTTTGCCATTTGACAGGGGCCTTATTGTTACTAATTAGGATGTATATTAATAGACTGGTTGGTTGCATTATGCCTTTATTGGACATTCATATATATTTATGCAGATTTCCTAGTCCTATCTCATTATTTTTGTTAGCTATGATTTGGAGGGGGTGCTAGAATTCATGTCATAAGGCATAAATGGATAGATGAATGATGGGTAGATAGATAGATAGATAGATGATAGATAGATAGATAGATAGATAGATAGATAGATAGATAGATAGACAGATAGGTAGGTAGGTAGGTAGGTAGGTAGGTAGGTAGATAGGTAACAAGTAGATAGATGACAAATAGATGATAGATGAATGTGGAAGGATTTTTCTTTGGCCTGCCATCTCACAAATAACAACACATAGACTTATATTAATTATGAAAGTTGGCCTATAGCTTATGCTTGTTTTTAAGTAGCTCTTATAACTTAGATTATCCCACTTATATTAATCTACATCCTGTCATGTACTGGCCATTCTGCTTCCTCCATGTCTCCTCACATCTCTCTCATGTGCCTAGATTCCTCCTCCTCTTCCTTTCTCTTCCCTGAAATCCCGCCTATATCTTCTACCTAGCTATGGGCCATTCAGCTTTTTATTACACCAACATAGCAATACATTTTTACACAGTGCACAAATATCCTACAACAGATGAATGGAAAGGTAAATAGATGATAGATATTCCTAGATAGATGACAGACAGAAGATAGATAGATAGACAGACAGACAGACAGACAGATAGATAGATAGATAGATAACAATTAGGTGATAAATATATAAATGATTGATAGATAATAGATGATAGTTGTTTGATTATAGATAGATGATTAACAAATAGATGACTGATTGCTATATGACAAGTAAATTGCTAGATCATAGGTAAATAGTTGATAGAAATACAGATAGATAGATAGATAGATAGATAGATAGATAGATAGATAGATAGATAGATAGACATGATAATTGATGGAGATAGTAAATCAATAGATGATAGATACAAATATAGAAAGATAATAGGTTATAGATGATTGATAAATGATTGATAGATGACTATATAGAAGGATAGATAACAAACAGATATAAATGATAAAGCCAAGAAATTGGTAGGAACCAACCCATTCAATGTTCATATACAACAAAATTAAAATGGATTTATAAGTTATACATTTGATTGTGGTTATGTTAATGATTTTCTTATTGTCTTTAAATATTCTCTGAGGGGTTCCATATGCAATAATAACTATAATAACTAAATATATTCAAAATATTTAAACATTCTGGAATCAATTAGAAGTTCTCTATTGTGTTAAGAGACAGTGAATATTTTAAAGGTATTTTAATCAGGCTTTAAAAACATGTTTCCTGCCCACTTGGCCTGGGTGGGTAGAAGACAACCACAGACACACCTGGCATCAGGTGCCATTATGGTGAGTGAAAACATGGTGGAGAAAGAGAGATGGGGGAGAGGCAGGAAAGTTCATGCACTGTAGAGAAAAGCAAATCTGAAGAGGAGAAGGCAATGGGGAAATAGGCTGATATGGGTGGCTTGCTTGCCACTCGGGGCCGTGATGAAGTCCTGGCTGGAGCTGCTGCCAAGGGCCATGTCTGCTGTAGCTAGACTCTGTGTTGCTGTCTATGGCTCCTGTTATTACCAAAGGCAGTGCATATGCCCAGGGTCTGGGCCACCACCTGGGGCCATGTTGGTGTCCAAAGGCTGTGCCATCACAGGGGCCATCCTAATCTGAGTCGTCTGTGCTGCTACCTGGTGCCATGGTGACATCTGGCCTGAGCTGCTGCCAGGGCTGTGTCTGGGTCTGTGGCCCTACCACAGCCAGGGTCTGTGTTGATGGCCATGGCTCATGTTGCCACCAAAGGCCAAACAGATGCCTGGGATCTAGACTACCACCTGTGGCCATGTTGGTGTCCAGGGCCACACTGCCATCAGGGCCATGCTGATCTTCATGGCCTGTGCTTCCACCCAGAGCCACGGTAACATCTGGGCCCAAGCTGCTGCTGAAGGCCAATATCTGGCTCCATGGTTCCTCTGCAACCAAGGTCTTTGTTGACATTCATTGCCCGTGTTACCACAGGATCCATGCAAACCATGTATGTTGAAGTCTGAGGGCCATGCTGAGGCAGCTCCCCCAATTCACTGGCCCTAAGACAGTCGTGACCCTCACAGGAGAGCTGGCCCCATCCTTTGCTGGCCCTGGGAGAGCTGGCCCTGATGACACTAGCCAGGAGAGCTGTGCCCGCCCCTCATGGGAGAGCTAGCTCCTGCATTTGGGAAAGTTGGACCCATCCCTTACCATGACCATGAGGGAGCTGGCTCTGCCCCTTGCCAGAGGGGATGGTCTCAGTGGCCCAGACTGATTAATGCAGCTATAACCCAGGCAGGGCTTTGAATTGGCCCACGCCAGCATCTACCCCATCTATGACCTGCTGGGGCACATTAAGATACTAGTCAGGGTAACAGGGTAACAGCAGGATCTCTGAGAGGAGTTTTGGTGAAGGTTCAGCATTGATGGTGTACCAGAATCCAGAAGCCTTGAACCTGACCAACAACTCATTACACAATGAACATCTGCAGGTAAAGCTGTTTGGACAAAAAGGCATACTGCATGACACACCACAGCTCCCAAAGCCATAAAGACAAATGAAGAGGTGATGAAGAGGCAGGAAAGACAGAAATGAAGTGAGTTTTTGTTTGTTTGTTTGTTTTTGTTTTACTTTTTGTTGTTTCTTTTTGTTTGCTTTTTAATTTTTTTTTTACTTTTTATTTTATTTTTCTTTCTTTTTAAATTTTCTTTCGGGGAGGATGCTACAAAGAGAAGGGTGGATATGAAGGGACTGAGAAATGAGTGGGATCGGGGTGCATGATGTGAAATTCCCAAAGAATCAATAAAAAAAAAAATATGTTAAAAAAATAAAGTAGTGGTTCTGAACCTTCCCAAAAAAAAAAAAAAAAAAAAAAAAAAAAAAAAAAAAAAAAAAAAAAAAACCAGAACAGAAGAGAAAGATCGTGTTTTCCACTGAATTTTCCTCTCAATCACATCCTATGAACTAACCCCATCAGGACCAAGTCCCCTTTCTCCTTGTGAGGATAAGCGAGCCTTTTATTGCTGTTGACAATGAGCCATCAGATGCTCCTTCAGGAACCTGTAGAGATGGGGATGTGCTGGAGCCTCATGGCCGCTGTTCAAATGGGTCCCTCAAAGACTTCTCAGAGAATGGCTTCAAGAAGCAGACCCCAAGGTAGATCATCAGTAACACTGTACACCCAGGCTGGACCTGAAGGCAGGTTCAAATGCCATCTGTAGCCAATCCATCCAGCAGACAGTCACAATGAGCCATGGGTCTCATTCTGCTCACAGTGAAACGTGCAGCTTCATTTCCTAGAGGTGTAAAGATGTCCACACTGGGGTGAGCACACACAAGTCATTTCAAAATAGGGTTCTCGAGGGCCTCACGCTTCTCCTATGAACAAGGAAACTCTATTCAGAAGTCTGGCAATGGTCAAAGGAGATGAGATGACTTCTGCTCACTATCTACTGGTGGAAACCCCCTAATGAATTCTCAAGGGTGGGGGAAGTCATGTTAAGACTTTGACATGAAAATTTGAGGAGTTAGGATATAAATCTGTACCAGCCTGCTCCAGCCCCTAATTGTCCTTCCCCCAAGATTCCAGAGGTAGCTTTTTATCCCAGCCTGAAGTCCCACCTGAATATCACTTGGATCTTTTTGTCACCACAAGAAGATGTGTCACTGGGTCTCCTCCCTCTTCTCTGCTTCTTTTTCTCATGCCCTTAGAGGCTTGTGGGAATTTCTAACATAAAACAAGGATTCTGAGGAAACACGTCCCAACTAAGTTGGCTTCCCCAAGAAGGCAAAGTTGTTTTCACATGTAAAGGGAATCCATTAAAATTATCATTTATAAAAGAAGTGTTATTAAGATAGCTTTGGGGCACCTCAGCAGATGCAGAAATAATCATTGGAAAACTCAACAGCTGTTGTATTAGACACTTGCCTTGTTGCTGTGATCAAATACCTGGTGAGAAGAAACCTACAAGAGAAGAATTAATTCTGTCATGTGTTTCAGGGGATACAGCCCACCCTAGCGGGGAGGCAGGATGACAGGACTAATTTACAGCTTTAGCTGCAGCTGTAGGAAATTGCCGACTTCTGGGCAGATCTGAAAGCAGAGAGATGAACACTTTATTCAAAGGCCCAGCCAGTAGAATGGAGTCACCCACATCCAGTGTGTATCTTCCTTCCTCAGTTAATCTTCCCAGGAAACGGCACTATCATGTGTCTCCTAGGTGACTCCAAATCCAATCACATTCACAATGAAGACTGAGCATCTCAACCATTCATGACAAAAGCCTAAGCCAACTCTCAAGATGGGCACTTTGTCTAGAAAAAGCAAAAGTGTAGACAGAGTGGCCAGACCAAAGCATAGGACCCAGCATGCCTCCTGCCTTACTGCAGACCAGGGGGAGGCAGAGATGACTGCTCAGCCCCTAGTCCACAGCAAGTACATACAGCCAAAACTGGAAGTGACTCAGTAGGAAGGAGAAGGCAGGGTCATCTGATAGGAAGGCTCAGTGTGGCAAAGAATTTCCATTGTCTTAAGCTACTACTAAGGCACAGCTTAAATGATAATCTCGACAAGTGACAGGTGGGTCTAAAACTGAACTAGGAAACAAGCAATCCCTACTTCACACCATGCGCAATGACCTCATGAAGAGGTCTTTCATCTGGTGAAAGCCAGCCATAACAGATCCCATGTTCCCTGTTGCAGTTATGCTATTTCTTAATCACCTGCTTTGCCCGTGTGCCTTAGACAGGAGTTAGTTACCAGCCTTGTGGTGTCAGTTCTCTGCTCTGTCTGCCCATCTCTGCTGTTGCTCCTCATCCATTCCTTAATGTCTGCACAAGTTAATGCTGCTGTCTCATGGCCAAGAACACCGAAACCTCATAATAAACCTGGAAAGCGGGTAATGAGAGCCATAGAATCTTTTCTAAATTGCTTGGGTTGCCAGGTGATTCCCCTACTCCTGCACTGCATGTTCTAGTTTTTGGCTCTTCACTCCTGGGTGTAGATAGTAGATTCCATGAATTTTATCTTGTTGGGTGTCAAATTATTTTAGAGGTGACAGATGGTTCCTCACTAGGTGCAATGCTGAATATTTTTTTCCATTCCTTTTGTTTGTTTGTTTGTTTGAGTTTTGAATTTTTCTCTGAGATGCAAGTGAGTTACAAACTTCAGAACACACCAGAATGTTGTAGAGGCTGGTACTAGAGTTCTTGTCACTGAGGCAAGATCTTCCCTGGGCACTCTACCCAGAGCCCTGTGAACTTCAACTTTCCAGCTCGAATTGGGAACCAGTACTAATACTACCCTGAGCGAGAAAGTATCATCTGTCTTTCGAAACTCCTCCTCCCTTGTTCATCATGGACTTGCTTAAGTGTTGGAGAGAGACCCTCTGCAGGCTGACTTCTCTCCTCGAAGCTCACACCTCTAAAGACTCATGATCTGTGGATTCTAGATGCTTGGCTTCTTCAAGGCACGAGTTCATCTTCTTCATAACAGGCTTCTATCAGGTTCTACCTGATTCTCACCCAACTCATCCTGCCCATAGCCTGAAGGCACTCCAGACAAGAGCCAGGTGTATTTGTGAGACACTTAAAATATGTAGTGTGTGTGTGTGTGTGTGTGTGTGTGTGTGTGTGTGTGTGTGTGTGTGTGTAGGTCAGAGGACAATGTGCAAGAGTTGGCTCCCTCTACCATGTGGGTTCCAGGTATTGAACTCAGGTTATCAGACTCAGTGTCAAGGGCCTTTGCCCACTAAGCTATCTCTCCTGGCAATTAGGTCAGATTTTTGTCACTGTAACAAATGCCTGACCAAAACAACTTCAGGGGAAAAAATGATTCGTTTTGACTCACAGCTTCAGTAGTGTTCATGGCAGCTGGGTCTGCTGCGTAGAGCTTGAAGTGAGACAATGATGGGATATAGCATCATAGCAACAGGACCATGATGGAATATAGCTATCCACTATGGCAATCAAAGTGAAGAAAGAGAGAAAGAGGCTAGGGGCCAGACACCTTTAATGGTACACCCACAATGACCAACTTCCTTCCATCAGACAGACCCCACCCTTTAATTTCAGTCATCTTCCATAATGCCATCAAAGTGTGACTCCGTCAGTGTATTCTGTCCCTGGATGAAGTCAAAATCCTCATGCCCCAGTCGTTGCAATAACACCACCTCAGCACATAAACTCTCAGGGTCATTTCTTCTCTTTCTTCTTTTTTTTTTAATTAAAAAAAGTTTTTCATACAATATATTTTGATCATATCTTCTTCTCACCCAATTCCAGATCTTCCCACTTCCCCACCACCCAACTTCATGCCCTCTGTCTCTCTTTTTAAACACAAAGCAACAACAACAAAACCTCTACAAAAACAAAAATCAAAATGAACAAGCAAAAGACCAGTAAGAACAAAAAAATTGCCCAAACAAAGCAAAATAAGATCAAAAGTCCAAAAAAATACCACTGAGTTTGCTTTGTGCTGGCCAACTGCTCTTCAGGGTTGTTTCTGAGACAAACAACAGTGGGAGTACCTTAGAACTCGGCTGATCTCTTTTTCTTTGGGGGATAATTGTCTGATTTCCAATGTTTTGAAAACTGTGTCCCATCTAATGTCTCTGTTTGCTGCTTGTTTATTTATTTATTCCTTCTCTAGGCAGGACAGTAAATCCCCGTTTTTTTTTTATCTTGTCTCAGTACTGTTTTAACTGAAACAAGTGTCTATCAACCACAGAATGTATAAATACAGTACACATACAAATAGAAATACAAGAATGAAAACACTTTATCTACTCAGAGTGAATGAATCCCCCAGAAAATGCACATTTGAAAACAGGGGTCAGGTCAGAGAATTAAATATAGTTCAGGGTGGCAAAATAAAGAAGTGTGTTGTTTTGGGGATGGGGCATCTGTAGGAGACACGTGGTGTCAACACAGAAGTGGAGCGTTGTTCCTCAGCCTGACTGCATGGCAAGGAGTGGGATTCTGAGGAAAGGGCATCGATGGCTTCAGTGCCCTGCAGACAGTGTTTGTTAGGGGGAATGATGGGTGGCACAGACATTCATGACCAATGTCTGAGACACTACTTAAAACCTCATTGCTGTCATGTGTATATATATAAACACTTGCCATGTTATCCACTTGAAACATTGCTTTAAAATTAAAAAGAATTTCTCTGAAGGAAATTTTGCTCAAATTGGAAGAAGACAAAATTTTACCCATTTGTTAATTATAGGAGAAAAATCCTAAAACAAACCCATTTAATGGCTGAAGTTAATAGAAAAACAAAATAAAAATGCATAGAAAATTCTAAGTCATATCACACAAAATGGCTTAAAAACCAAAGATCAGCATGAAATAGGGGATCCATGATGAGACATTGCCATCTCAGCTCATGCCACCACACGCCTGTATGACCTGGGTTCCTATCTGACTGTGTCCTTATGTCTTCCTCGTCCTGCATGGTCACGCTCCTACACTATCCTATACAGTGTGTGAGGCAAAAACATGAAGAGGGGGCATACATACATAAAACCACAGTGTGGGACACTCTAACCTGTGTGGTTTTGTACTTGTTGAAACCAACAGACACAGATGAAATTGGAAAAGTCCTAAGCCATCAAGAAGGAAAAAATGTATTTTAACTTCACAGGAGAGATTTTGAAAATTAAATAATATGCTATGCCTATTGTTCAGACAAACCACAGTTCAATAACCTGTGACTCAGTTAGACAGAGAGTGGTCTCTGTCAAAGTACCAGCAGAGGCTGATGCCAAGACAACCAGACCTGCCCAGACACAAAAGCTTGGACTGGAGAGAGAAAATGTCCCTTATTCAATACTGATTTAAGATCAGAATCAATGTCACAATTATGATTTACTAAGAAAATAACTCATCTGAAAACTTGGGGGATGGTATCAAAACTTTATTTGGGTTAAATTTCATTGCTTTTATAACTAGCCTCTTCTTTTTAAAAAAATGCAAAGTAAAATGAGCATTAAACCTAAGAAATTAGAACAAAACCGACTCCCAACCAACAGAAAGCAGGAAGAATTTAATTAACTCAAAAGCAGAGAGTACTGGCTCGGGAGTGGAATGCCGTGGAATAATTAAGTCCAGGAGTCTTTGCTCAGGAAAAGCCAATCAAATGGAGGCATCCCGTCAATTCTAATTAAGAGCAGCAACTCAGCAAAGAGATGTGAGATACAGGGAGTCCGCAGGCTGAGGGGGGCTCTATGTTATTTATACACAAAACATGTGTAACTGAAATTGGCCATTAGGGGGGCAGATACAAATTGTACAAATTATCCAAGAAAAAAGTCAAGTCCGGAGATAGCAGTGAGAGAAGATTCTTAATGATGATAGCTCAAGAACTGCTAGCTGGGGACCAGTTACCTCCTGCAGGCACAGACCTCAGGCAGGTCTGCCATCTTGTGTGGGAGCATACAGAACTCTCTTCCATGGCCATCAACCCTAGGTCTCAGTCTGGCTCCCATTGCTACAACTGAATACCACAGGCTAGGTAATTTATATGGAATAGAGATATTCTGGGCAGAGTTCTGAAGGCCCAAGAAACACAGGATCAAACAATCATCCAGTGAGGTCAGGCTGGAGGCCATTGTAGAGTCTAGACTCTACCAGCACAGAGCTTTGTGTGGGAAGACTGAAAGTTTGATCCATCCTCCTTCTAAAGTCACAGCCCCTTGGACCAGAGCCCTACTCTCTCAGTCTCATTTAACCTTGATCACCTCCCTAAAGCCCCGGATCTTAATGGCACATGGAGAGGTAAATTCCACCCTGATTCTGGTGGGGACATTAAGATCACAGCATCTGATCATTCTCAATACTTGAGGAAATCGGGGGGTTCTGAGCCATCCACCCACACTGCCTCAGTTAGTTCTCTGTCACTGTGATAATAGTCCATAATCAGGCAACTTAGAGAAGAAAGGGTTTATTTGGGCTTACAGTTCAAGAGGGTTAAGTGTCTGTCACAGTAAGGAGACATTGCAGCAACCAGCATCCATGATGGCAGGAGCAGGAAGCTGGGGGCTCACATCTTGAACCACGACGGAGTGGTTCCAGTTGAAATAGAGGGAGTGAACTAGAATGGTTCCAGTCTTTAAATTCTCAAAACTGCCCCCAGTGACACACTTTCTCCAACAAGGCCACAGCTCCTAAGTCTCCCTAAATGGCACCACCAACTGTGGACCAGTTATTTAAATGCTCAAGACTGTGTTGGACATTTCTCATCCAAACCCTTACACCCACCCTGCTTCTGTGAGCATACAGCACCTCCCCGAGGCTCTGACGAGGGCCCTGGAAGCTGACCATCTGGAGCCTGACTCTGCAGAAGTTAGGATGCGCCTGTCACCCTCAGGAGGACAGGGGAGGGTCCAACTGCCCAAATCCACCCTGTCTAGACTCTTGCCCTGCGTGGTCCCCATGAAGAGCTCCTCATGCCCAGAGCATGTCACCCTCATGACCCCTTGACAGCCCCAGATTTTGAGTTCCTCCCAAAGTTGCCCCTTGAAGAGACTTCTGTTCTTTAGAATGTTTTATGTCTAGTGAGGTTCATCGTATTTTATAATTTTATTCAAATGACTTGGTTGTATTCTATGTTCACTTTTTGATTGTATAGCTTGCATTTTTTCTTTGAAAATGTTTAATGTGGCTGTATGGTGCACTCATGTGCACACATTCAGGTATACACTCGTGTGTGTGCAGCCACATGTATGATGTCAAGTGTCTGCCACGATTTCTCTTTATTTATTTTTTTTTTTTGAACCCGGAGCTTACCATTCCAGCTAGGTTGTCTGGCCAGCAAACCCCACAGACTCGCCTATCTCTTCCTCTTCAGTGCTAGGATTCCAGGAGTGCACACTGTGCCCAGCTTCCCCCCCACAAAAAAAACACACAGTTTGGGGGAACAAAAGTCAGTTCCTCGTGTCTCTGGACTTGCACAATAAGTGCTTTACCGACTGAGCCAGATCTACAGCATCTATTTCCATTTTTTCTTACTGAAGGATACATACACAATCATTTTATGTGAATGATTTATACACACATATATGGATACACAGATATATAGACAGAACTGAAGACACAGCAGAGATAAAGCCTTAAACGTATTTCAACTCTGTCTGCCAATGCATTTGCAAACCTAGATTAAATAGATTTTTAAAAAGAATGCAAAAACTAGCTGTAAAATGCATAAGGAACTTGAAAGAACTACTACTGACTGAAGAAATTTAAATTATAACCAAGGACTTCCCTCTTCAAACACTCTGGAAAAGACTACAATAAAATGGAAATCTACCAGACTTCAAAGGACAGACAGTTCCTGCAACTGGCTTTTCCAGAACATGTATGTGGAATCATAGCTTATCACAGAGAGAAAGCGGGTGGCCACTTTAAAAAGGGGACAGTGGACACTTCAAAGGCAGTGTGTCTGCACTCATCTCCTGCTGCTAGAACAGAGAACCACAAGCCTCGCGGCTTCAAAACAACACAAATCTATTGCCTTGTAGTTGAAAATCTGAGGGTCACAAGTTCAAAGTGGGTCTAGTCAAGTGTAAATCATGGTGTTGGCAATACTACATCCTCCTGGGTGCCAGGGAGAATGCACTTCCCATCCTTTACAGCCTGCAGATATGTGGCATCCTTCTGATGTTCACCTCCTTTTAGCTAAACCAGCTGTGGCTCAAGTCTTTCCTGTCCATCGCTCTGTCTCCCTCTTCTACTTTTAAGGACCAAGATGCTGATGGAAACTGGATAAGCAATTAGTAACTGCCGTTCTATCTCAACCTGGGTTCCTTTCTGTCTTGTAAGATGCATCGTCACAGATTTGAGAAAGAACAGCCCAAGCATCTTCCAGAAAGTGTGATTATGCCTAGTACATTCCACATCAGGACCTTCCGCATCTGACATCATTTATCAGTGGATTCAACAGAACAAGGCCCAAAATAACTTGGAAAATATTCCAACTGTACCAATCACATGGGCAGACTTATTTTCTTTTCATTACTCCTTAAACAATGAAGTGAAGCATCAATTTATAAGTCATTTTACAGGCATTTTGGACATTACAAACAATCAAGAGATGTTTAGAATACTCAAGAGGGTGTGAAGAGGCTACTCCACAAACACCACGTCATTTTATACACAAGGCTTGAACACTCTGGTCCTGGGACCAACATCCTGTGGATAGAGAAAGATAACTTCACTATAGTCAAAAAAAAAAACATATTTCTATATACTCAAACACCTCTATATATTTACATAAGCACGTATAACTTCTGTGCCTGTCTGTTTGTCTTTCTCTCTGCGGGAGGTTTGGGATTTTAATTTTTCTCTGTGTTCACCTCTCTATTGCCTAACATAGTGTCTCTCTCTCTCTCTCTCTCTCTCTCTCTCTCTCTCTCTCTCTCTCTCTCTCTCTCTCTCTCTCTGTCACTATGTGCCAGGAACAAGCTGAGGGTTTAACTCAGAGCACTCTAGAAATAATGGAGACTCTGAAATCCAGCAACTGTTACTGGCTCCCACGTGCAGCCGTGCCCTGCGTTGGCACCCACGGCAGACGCTCCTGGCAGGATGCTGGCAAGCATGAGAACTGCTCCCTCCTGCGTTTTCTGGCGCCATGGGGGGAACTGCAGGTAGGAGGCTCTCATTAGGAGCAGTCTTACTTAATTAATCTTTCATTATTGGGCAAACCATGGGAAGGATGGGCTCCACCAGGAAAACCGTTCGCGGCCCTTGTCAATTTGCTCACTCTGTGAACAGTCCGCCCAGTAAATCAAACGCTCGCAAGTGCAGTGCACACGGCAAATAATTAAACTGTCCATAAAGGCTGCTGAGGTCTTCACAGAGCTTAATTGCCTGTGACTCAGCAGCGAGGCAGGGTCTGCCGGAGCCAAGAGATGATCCGGCGTTAGCCAACTGCCTCCTCTGCCGGTGGTGCTCAGTGCTGGCACTGCCCTCTGAACGTGGCTGCAACAGACGCAGCCAGTCAAAGTTGCCCGGAGAACCCGTGGAAGCCACAGTTTCCAGGTTCACCCAAGTCCATAACCACCTACGTCAAGCTTGCTCCTGCAGGAGCTCCTCTGGGATCTTGTGAAAACCCTGTATAGGTGGTCCCCTTGGTACTGTATTCAAACTGTGCACATAACTGCAGCTGCCTGGTCCACTCCTCCAACATCTTAAAGAAGGGGTGTTTTGTAACCTGGATCTCACCTTTACTTCATTCCTTTCCTGGAACCTGTGAAGTCTGTCCTTCTGCACCTGTCCCTTGCTTCCCTGCCTCCTGCCACTGTGTTCTTGACCTGTAGCCTCTAGCATCATCCACAGAGGACTCCTTGTTTGAGGTCTCTCTAAGTGCTCTGGGATGCATCCTTACTGGTCTCTCTCTCCTCCACATCCCAGAGCTTTAAAAACATCACCATCCAGCCATGTTTCACTACATCTCCTGCCCTGACTTTCTAATCTTTCTAATGAGGCCGCTCGGTTCCTTGACCTTCACCCCACAGAGGGCAACGTGGGCGTCTGTCCCCAATATATATATATATATATATATATATATATATATATATATATATATATATATATATATATATATATCCCATCCAGGCTCAGATCACCCTTGGTACCTTACTCAGCAGACCTCCTAGCAGGAGATGTCATCCACAGGAAGACCATGATGCTCTGCCTCTCAGACTCAGCACCAAGAGAGCTGAGCATGACCCTGCATGGTCCTACATGGCCATTAGTATCCTCATTCATTCATCCATCATGTCTGCTTGCAACAACTTTGTATAAAACTGCAAATAGAGTAGGGACCAAGACACGGTCCCTGGGGTCTCTAAGCCCTTCAGGCAGACATAATCTACTGTCCACTACCACTGCTGTTCGGTGAGCACTGGTGAATGAATGAATGAATGAATGAATGAACCAAAGAAGACAGATCCCAGTGAAGGTGCTACAGGAACCTGTGAGAGATCTGATTCCAGTTTCAGGGCCTAAGCAGACATGCTTGGGGCTACAGTAGAAAATAAGGTCTACCATGGTTAAAGGGATGAGAAGGGACAGAAAAGGGGTAGGGTGTATGAGGTAGTAAGGACAGGCAGTGGACCAGGCAGCTGCACTTATATGCACAATTTAAGTACAATACCAAGGGGACCACCTACACAGGGTTTTCACAAGAAGGACTGTCTATAAAGTATAGCCTGCCCTCCAACTCTCCTCCCTGATCTCTTCCAATGAAAACTGAAGACATTCATACCAAGAGGATGGTATTAGTCACAAAGAGTGTGATTTTAATCCAATAAGTGTTTAGAAACAAAGGGTCACATCCAGTGCTGAAATGGATGTGACAGTGTAAGAGGGTCAGGTAGAGAGACACAGCCAGTCTCACAGGAGGGCTCAGATAGAGAGCCATGACCAGTCATACAGCCTGCTGGGCCAAGTAGGGGGAGCTGGTGATGAGTTATAAAGAGCCACAGCTACATCCTCAGGAGTACTGGTGGGTTCCTGCCGTGGGACTGAGTGATGCTGTGGGTACTCTGGAGAACTCCATGATGTGGGCTGGTGCTCAGGGTGTGAGCTCTGCAAGGAGTATGGTCTATTCAGAGGAATTTGAGATGCATATGTAGACTGTAGACCAAGGCCCACATTGTAGGGTGAGACCACCCACTCAACTTACAGAAACAGGCTGGAGAGTAAGCACACAGATGTGGAGTGGATGAGCCAAGAGGGGCACCATGGGGACTATATAGAAACACCCAAAGATGAGGGGATGAGAGAAGAGAGAGTAGACCTGGGAGCTGGGATACAGGGAACTCTAAGAAGGGATGACGTGGTCCACAGTGGCAAGTTGATAGAATGAAAATCACCAGTGGACTCCATTCATTTCCCAATGTCACACATCCATTAAACACTCACTGCTGGGTGGGTGTGGCCATGGAGGACGTCTTCCGAAAGAGGTCGGGAATGAGGGTCAGACAGGTGTTGACCCTTGCTAACCCAAGCATGGCAAACGTGGCTCTGGCAGGCCTTGCCCTTCTCCCCTATTCCCTTTGCCTTGCTAAAAACCATTAGATAATATTCCTGAAGCTAGTTACCAAGGTTTGTTCCCTTATTTGGCCACTTCCTCCTCCTGAGGCTGACTACAATGTCCAACTATCAAAGTATTGAAGTCCAGCAATCAAAAGCCCCCTTTGGCTCACCTAATTAACATGCCCTACTAAAATTAAACCTCATCATAACACAAGGTTTCCCCTTTTGCTTTTATAAACCTCTATTTGCATAGGGGCCACATCTGTCTCCTCTCTATCCAGAGGCAGTCCTTTCCCCCTTCCTCCACCCCAGGACAAAACCCTTCTCCCCCTCCCTTGTTCCCTTCCCCTTCTCCCTCATCCTCTATCTCCTGTCTCTGTCTCTTATTCCACGACCTTTGTCCCTCTGGTCTTTGTGCTGAGAACTTGGTCTTGGGGTGTCCTGAGCTGATACCAGACCTTACAGGGGTCACTGGTGTGTCAATGAGTGAGGAACAGGCACCAAATGTCCTTCGCCCTGCCTTCTAGAAGCCCAGAGAGGGTATGAAGCATTTCAGAGTTTGCTGGGTGGGAGCAAAGTGAGGGATATTTGGGGAGAGGGCATGAGCTGGGCTTGTTTATAGACGATAAGAATTGAACCTATGGGGAAAGATCTGTGGAAGTTTCAGGACAAAGAGATGATGGCAGAGCAGCAAAGAAAAGATTCCAGAGCCCACGGGAAATGACATGGAGGAGCCTTTAGACTGGAAACTGGGTGAAAGGGATTCCAGGAAGCCGTGGAGTCGACGGACAGAAGCCCTGGGAGGGCATGTCATACAGTGTGTCCATAAGGAATACCTCCTTATGAGCGGCTTCCTGTGAGCAATTACTGGATCTCTGTAAGGCATGCAGCAGATGGGGTTGAGTAATGCCTCTGCTCTTCACTGATGGTCTAGAGAACAGGCTCTTATGCAGCAATTTCCTTCAGAGTGAAGCTTTCACTCCTGGAAGAAGGAAGAGGTGGTAAACAGACCTCAGATGACCAGGAGAGCTGAAACATACAAGATACTCAAGGACTCTACCCAAGATTGAAGATGTAAACAACTGCTGGGCAGAGGGGACTCCCTGACCAGCTCAGCTTCCTGGGGGAGCGTCTCTGGCCTGTGGACATGCCTGTGAGTAAAGCAGGGGGCTCTGGGGACACAGCTTTTGTGAGCAGAGATCAAGGTTAAAGTGGGCTTGCAGTCCAAAGTGGGCTTTGAGTCATCCACACTCTTCGTAAGGAATCCCAATGAGCTCACTGGCTTGCCAAGTGGACTCATTCTTTCAGTCTGTTGCTAGGTTCTGTTTGGGACAAATAGACATTTCTCTGCATCGCGTCAGGAAAACTTAGCACAACACATGGTTTGGGTCCGTGGGAGCTAACACTTCAGGTGGGTTTACTTTAGCATGAGCATCACAGCCGCCCAGAGAGGCCGCACAGCCATATGCTCTAGTGAGGGCCTGCCATCTGCAGGCAGTGGGTCTCATTTCAATAGGTAATTGATTGGACGGGAGCCCACTACCACTGGAGAAGAGGCCCAGCCTCGAGGGAGGGGCCACCTGTCTATGGCAGCGAGGGTGAGTTTTCCTGGCTTTTCAAGATAATTGAGTGTGACACCTGCTGCTGCCAGGCGCTGAGACCTCCAGGGTGTGCAGAGGAGGGCTCTGTTCCCAGGCATCTGTCTGTTACCCCTAGAAGAAGGTTCCTAAAATCCCAAATTCAGAGGAGTCCACGGCTCAGCCCCATACTCTGGAACTGAATTCCACCTCTGCTCAGCTCTTGCAGACTCCCAGTACCGACATCCCCACTGCTGGCTGGAGCATGCCCCGCTTGTGTGGCCCTCACCACCACCCAGGACAAAACATCTTCATACACAAAGGAAACCCCTGCCTGTGAGCTGCCCCAACCCTGCACTCCCTGATCTTTCTGCTGTCAGGTTTAAATATTCTGGACATTTCTTGTGCATTACACCACATCATATCTTGTCTTTTGTTTCTTGCTTCTTCCGCTCAGCATAATGTTTTCAAGGTCCAGCCTTGTCTTGGTATGCTTGGAGGCTCCAGTACTCTTAATGATTGACAGCCTATTATATTCTAATGAATGCTAGTTCTGTGGTTACTGAAGCACTATTCCACACAGCCCAAATGTGGAGATTCTCTGGATGTCCAGTGATAGGCAAGGAGACCACTGAGTAAAGGCAAAGCTAGTGCTTTTCTTTGCAACTTAAAAAAAAAAAAGATTCACTTCAGGCTGGGTGTGATGATGCATACCTTTAATCCCCACACTGTCAAGATTAGGGAAATAGAGTCTGATGGATCTCTGGGAATTCAAGGCCAGCCTGCACTATATATTGAGTTCTGAGATAGCAGGGGCTCTATGGAGACTCTGTCTCAAAAAAAAAGAAAGAAAAAGAAAAGAAAAAACATTCACTTTATTCTTAATTATGTATTTATTCTCATGTATGTCTGTGTGGGTATGCACATTTGAGTGCAGGTGCCTAGGGAGGCCAGAAGAGGGTGTTGGCACCCTGGGGCTGGAGTTATGGGTAATTGTGAATAGTCTGACCTGAGTGCTGGAAAACTAGGTCCAGGCCTCGGCAAGAGCAGCAGATACCTTAACCACGGAGTCATCTTTCCAGCCTCAGTTAGTATTGTTAATAGACATTGAGGCCGGAACTAGCTCACTGTAGAAATCATGGGGAAAGGCCCCATAATGAAAGCATATACATATCGGTCACAGAGATATAGTGAAAACCACTTAAGAAGATTAGATGAGACCTTGCTGCTACTGAGAATGATCTTGCAGCCTGAGAAGAAAGACAGCAGCTCTGAAAAGCAAGAAACCTATGCAAGGCCCTGTTACCTTTTCACAGTTCTAACACAGCTAATTGTAATGGAATAAATTGTAAGTAAGGACGGCTTCTAAAAGGCTTCCATTTATCTCAGGAAAGACACTACTCCAGATACCCCGGACTGTCCCATAGACTGGGAGTTAAATGGGGTAACCAAGAAAGACTGCAGCTATGTTGGGATAGCTGTGATAAGAATTAACTCTACAGAGAAGCTGCAGTCTGGCTACGTAAAAAGAGAATAGTCCAATAGCCAGCAGAACCCATCAAAGTCCAAGACCAGCGAGACCTGCAAGGTTGGCAGCACCAGCCATGACAGCTCGGGCTGATGACTAACAGACAGGACAAGGTCAGCTGTCAGCACAGCCATAGAGACAGACAGAAGGGGCCTTCAAAGCGTGAGCACTCTCCTAATTGGGAGGGCAAATGCAGTTTTTGATCATCAGTTCGTGTATATGTATGTGTGCATATGGGTGTGTGTGTGTGTGTGTGTTACACACATGTGTGTATGCATGCAATGTGAGTGCAGGTGCTACTCATGGTGGGCAGAAGAAGGCATCAGCTTCAATTCTCGTTGGTCAGAGAAACATGCAGAGTATATTACCCCCTAATTTGCTCAACCTGTGGTATGCCCAGAGAACTAATCATCTTGGTAGAAATTACCTCAGTCTTTGTCTAGTTTCTACCTTATGTCTATCAATCCCCTAGATCAGTGGTTCTCAATCTTCCTAATGTTGCAACCCTTTAATACAGTTCCTCATGTTATGGTGACCCCAACCATAAAATTATTTCCGTTGCTACTTCATAACTGTAATTTTGCTACTGTTATTGATCTTAATGTAAATATTTGATATGCAGGATATCTGATATCCTGAGTCATTAAACCCTCAAAAGGGGTCACGACCCTCATGTTGAGAACTACTGCCCTAGATAAATATCTCACTGGCTTTTCCTCTCTTCGGAACTCCTTCTGCCCTGGGGAGTGTCTCTTGCTTTTCCTTAATTTCTATTAATAACTCTTGCTTTTATTCTGCTTGGGCACATGCCCATATCTTTTTTAATTCTTCTCTCATATATTATATCTCAACCACAATTTCCTCTCCTTCCCAGTTCCTCTCCCCTTTCTCCCTTCTCCCCCAGATCCACTCCTCCTCCTTTCCCTTCAGGAAAGGGCAGACCTCCCAGAGATATCAACCAAGCGTGGCATATCAAGTTATAATAACGACTAGGTACATCCCCTCATATTAAGACTGGATGAGGTAACCCAGTAGGAGGGAAAGTGTCCGAAAAGCGGCAGAAGAGTCGGAGACAGCCCCTGCTCCTGCTGTTAGGAATCCCACAGGAATACCAAGCTGCACAACAATAACCTACGTGCAGAAGACCTAGGTCAAACCTATATAGGCTCCCTGATCATCGCTTCACTCTGTGAGCCCCTATGAACCCTGGCTATTTGATTCTGTGAGCCATTTCCTCATGGAGTCCTTGACCCCTCTGGCTCTTACAATCCTTCCTCACTCCCTTCTGCAGGATTCCCGAGCTCCACCTGTGGGTCTCAGCCAAACATGCCTACATCTTTAATTTTCATTTGCATGAGAAAACATACTTACCTGAGACACTCTAGGGTTGATTTGGGGTGACCATTGAGTATCTATCTGGCTTCATTAGCTCCTAGGCCACACCTGTCTGGACTGAGAACGGTCCCATCACTTTAAAAAACTGCATCTATATGCAATTACCATAAACTAGGCAGTAGAACCCCGAAGAGCAAGCACCCGGATCCCCCTTCAGGGTGTCCTCAGCAGCTAACTCATCTCATCAAGGACCCAGCCATCCAGCACCACTCTGAGCACAGCCCTGAAGACCTCAAACACTGACATCCAGCACTGAAGAGCACTTCCCCCAACACTGTCCAAATAAGAACTCTACTCTCCTTCCCATGCTGGTTCATGTTTATGCCAACTTGACACAAACTACAGTCATCTGGGGAGAGGGAGGCTCAACTAAGAAAATACACATTAGGTAAGTTGGTGGAGGTTTTTCTTGATTCATGATTGGTGTGGGAGGGCCCAGACCACTCTAGGAGGTATAGTAGGTAGGTGAGTCTGGACTATATAAGAAAGCAAGCTAGCCATGAATCTGGACAGTGAATCATTATGCAGCACTCCTCCATGGTCTCTGCCTCAGTTTCTACCTACGGGTCCTCGCCTTGAGTTCCTACCCTGACTTCTCTTCATGATGGACAGTAAGATGAAACAAATCCTTTTCTCCCTAAGCTGATTTTGGTCATGCCTATCATAACATTTAAAAAAAAAGCGAGAAAACCAGGACATTTCCTCACCCCATCTCCATACTATCACATACCCTTGGATCCTCCATCAGAAATTCCCCCACGTCTGTCCATCCCTACTTTAGAAGGCATTTATAATGATAGTCATCTCTTGCTGCACTGAAGTTCCAAGGACCTCCCTCCCTTCCCTCTGCCCCACTTCTGTTCTTTCTGATCTAAATGGCATGCAGTCCCCTGTGCAACCTTCTGAGATACAACTATGACCACCGTTCCTCCCAATGTAGGACTAGGTCAGAGCACCCCATTACCACGAGTAGAGAAGTCAAAGTTATGAACAAGCGTTCTGCTCCCCTTGAGCCTGGCTCTGAATCCACCCCTTCCAAGTGTCTGGAAACTCGGCACCAAGTGTCTCCTCTTTGCTCTGTCTTCCACTCCTTGGTGGCTGATGCTGAAGTGAGCTGGCACTGCTTTGGGTCCTGCACCACTACCTGATGTGGCCCTATGACCCACAGTCTCCTCGTTCACTTGTCTGACTCCTGAACTGACCTTGGAGTCTGGTCTTACACCTCCAGCATGGCACACTATAGGGTCCATGGTGCAGAGACGGCCCTCCTGCAATTTCCGTTACTGCATGTAGAGCTGTAGAGTCATTCTGTCCAGTATCTACTACTATTGTTTCTGCTACCTGTACCCAAATCCAGCTTAGCTCACACAGGCAGGCCCCAGGAGTGCAGAGGAGGTAAGGCTTGTAGAGGTTAGTACGGAGTGCTCTGAGTTCAAATCCAGATTTCAGCACTAGCTACCCTGAGTTACCATAAGCAAAACAGAGCCACAGGACACCCATGTGGCTTGTGAAGAATCTGAGTTGATACAACCAAGAGCCTCCAGCAATGTCCAGCACATTCTCTTTGGAAACCAACACATTACCACAGATATTGTCCCATATATGATTATCTGATCTATCTTCTCTTATATGATGCTGGCCCAAGAAGTCCAAGGAATACCAAACATTATTTCTCAACTCCCCAAGATGCTCTCAGCATGCCTGATCCCTGGAGTTGGTTCTTGCTGTATCACTGAGACACTGTCATTGGCTTCTTCTGGCCTGGATTTCATTTCAAGTAGACTCTCCTAGCCATGAGCATCACAGAGTATCACATGTGTGGTCCTAACGTGCAACTTGATAGCATCCTTGTGGTCTCTTGTTTTTATCTGAGAAAAATAGTACTCTCCCCTCTGATCTTCCTTCCTGTGTCTGCTGTGTTCAGAAGCTCCTGTCTCTAAGGCTCTAGTCTTTAGAGGCACCATTAGAGGAATCCATACCACACCTCACTGCCCCCTTCACAGGAAGAACCATATTCCCACTCTTCACTGGCTACCGGATAGACAGCTAGAGCTCCAAGGAAGATTCCAGGAGTCTGTTGAGGCTGGAGATCAGTGTGATTGCAAACTGCCACATGGGCTGTACAAGCATAACTATTGCTTCCTGGGATGAAGCCAGGTGGTGTCCAAGGTGCAATGGGCACATATTTATGTAAAGAGCACTACCCACCCCTAAGATGAGCTGGTGCCAAGAAGCCCAAAGAGCTTGAGGTTGATCACATGCTAAGACCTCTTCCACGGGGCTCCTGAAGACAGAGGAGCCTGTGAAACCCAGCTCCATTTAGGGTCATGTTCCAGCTCAAGAAGGACCAGAGCCTGCATTTTGCTCAGGAGTTCCGTGGAATGGGTGGCCTGACTAGGGAATCTAAAAGGCCAGCCTTGTGAAGATATCAGAGGTAAGACTTCAAAAGGCCTCTGCCCAGCAGAAGGCACTGAGATAGCCTGCTGAGGCTCCTTCTGAGCTGTGCCACTGAGGTCCCAGAATACAGACTGGAGGAGTCCCCAGGGGCTGCCTGGAGGAGATGCAGAGACCAAGCCTATGCTCTCTGGTCCTTGGGCTTTGGAGATGTGCTAGGATGGCTCACAGAAGACATTAGTCAACAGCTCTTTCCCAATGACAAGCAGGGAGTCATCCTTCAGTTTAACTGGATGCCCACATCCCTCAAACTCAAGTCCAATAGCATTGCCTGGTGGATAGAGCTCTTTCCCTCTGTGTTTCAAGTTTATTTCAGCCTAAATTATTAAGCAGATTGTTTAATAATGCAAGTCTTCTCATTGGAGACGGAAAAGCAGACGCCGTGTTTCAAAGCATATTGTTTCCCCAAAGCAGCAGGCAACGCAGCTCCCTTCTCTCTGATCTTTGGTGCGAGATCATCTGCTAATCGAGACGAAGGAGGTTTTACTTGGTGAATAAATGAGGCCTGGCTCTGTTTTATGCCCAGCCAGACCGTCATGGACATGTTGCTCTTCTTCCTAAACAATGCACACTTACTTATTCATTTGCATTTGACATGGTCTCAGGGACAATTGTTGGCATTCCAGTAGCTTTCAGTTCATCACAGACACTGTCTATGCACAAGAGCTTTCTCACACCTGGGCTTGCATGCAGCATCCTTTTATGCCATACGGACAGGTACGGATGGTGTATTCTTGTAACATTAAGAGAGAATTAATTTCCTGGAGTAATTCGCATTTCATTAGAGCCCTCCATGAACACCCTTCATGCTTCAGTGGTAAGGCTGGCTTGGGGCCACTGCCTGGCTGGAACTTGGGATGGTCTGAAGGTCAAGGCTGCACAGCTAGAGATACAGACCTTGCCTTGCATGTGAATCGAGACTCCACATCAATCCACATTAATTAGGCATACATCCCATTTAGAAGCTTAGCTAAAGTCATGGAGATATATCCTTGCTGTCCAGCAAATATCAAAACCTTTGGCCAGCCCAGCCCACATGGCCTGACCTCTGTCCCTGCCATCAGGAGGTGTGGTTGACAGTGAAACATCCTGCATGCAAACTTAACAGACAAGGTGTGTGACTATCCTGGCTGGGTTTCCCAGATCCCAAAGGATCCTGGGAAAAGCCCAACCATCTCTGACTGCAGACTCCATTGGGACTCATATCAGGAGACCATGAGATTTGACCTTCCTGCTGAGGCACCTGGGAGAGGAGGTAAAAGGGTACAATCCTTGGCCAGGCATGGACCACAAACAGAACACAGCACTGTCCCTGGTGAGTTGCACATATTGACAGCCTGGCCCTGGGGTTCATCATCTAGACCCATGGTACCTCTTAGAGTAGTGAAGATGCCCACTTTTGCCATAGCTTTCTTTAGATGTTCACAGGACTTTGCAACTCCTCCTGCTCAAGTCTTCGTAAAATCTCCTGTGAACTCCTTAAGTTTGCTGGGACCCTGTATACAGGGTTTCTGTATGCTGGGCATGCATCAAGCCTGTAGGACAGAATATGGATTTGCATTTGTAGTGTAGGGAGAGTTCCTAGTGACCCACAGAGGGCCCTACCCAGGGAGAAGGGGGTGCCAACATCTCTATACACGGAGCTGATTTCTGTTCCCAGGCTTGGCTTCACAACTCCGAGTAAACAGATTGGAACACTTGGTGTGGGGTGCAGCTGGACAGATTAGCTGGTCCTGGTAATGGCATGCTGCAATTGTTCAAATATGGTAGTGCACTGCCCATGGCATAACATGGCTATTATCACCTTACCCAGAGCAGCTATGCCATCCTCATGGGAGGGGCTGGGAAAAAATCTGGTCTGAGAGTCTAGCCCCCTGACCACCCACACCTTCCCCACAGCTATATGTAATTCTGCTCCAGTTGTCCATCATCACTGGAGGTGCTAGAGTATACATGAAACAGAATGGCAGGCTCCACCTATGAAGCTTTTGGGAGCTCGCAGTCCATGCCAGCTTGGTACATTTTGTGGATGTTTTAGGGTCACCGATGGTTCTGTAAGTAACCCTTCACCCAGGTTCCTATAAGTAAGCCCTATAAACTCATCAGCTTCCCAAGCTGAACTTGGATGAATTTGTTTCTTTGATCCGTTGTTGGTGTCCTGCCTGGGGTAGAGACTTTTGTTTATTTCTCCAGAGGACAACTTAACAGAACATCAGGGTAAATGAAAGGTGGACCAAGGGAAGCACATGCATCAGCAGGAGGAAATTGGGGTGCTGGGGTATTCCTTCCTTCACACGATTGAACCTGGTACCTATTCACCACCCAGTCTTGTGTTACACCAAGAATGGGCAGACCCTTGTTCTCAGGATAGCAGGATTCTAGTCATCATTCTTAGGTCTGCAGTTCCTGGGGTTCCCAGACTTAGTAAGAGACATGCATCCCTCACTGAGTGTATTAGTCAGGATTACAGAAGTGATAATGTGTGTGTGTGTATGCATGTGTATGCGTGTGTGTGTGTGTGTGTGTGTGTGTGTGTGTGTACATGCATTAAAGTGTCTTACAGGTTATAGTCAACTATTCCAACAATGGCTGTCTCCCAATGGTAGGTCGAAGAATGCAGTAGTTGTTCAGTCACACAAGGCTGGAAGTCTTGGCTAGTCTTCAGTATACACTAGAATTCTGAAGAAGTAGGCTCTAACACCAGTGAGGGAATGAATGAACTTACCAGTGAGAGTGAGGGCAATCAGGCAAAGAGTAAATGCCTCCTTCTCCAAAGTCCTTAATATAGGCTGGCATCAAAAGGTATGACCCAGTTTTAAGGTATGTCTTCCCACCTCAAAGAATCCAGATGTATGGTGGGTCTTCCCATTTCAAATAATTCAATCAAGAAAAAAAATCTCTCACGGGTGTCCAAGAAGAACCAACACACTGAGTAAAGATAAAACCCAGTACCATCCCCTACCAATCCTAGGCAAATATCTCTTCATTTGGTACCAAAGTGAACCTTGGGCACTTCATAGAAAGGCCCACATCTAAAGGAGCCTCCCAGTATTTTTTCTCCATCAGCATTTTGGGGGTCCTACATTATACCAACACAACTCTAGGTCCTTCTCTCCTACACACTCTGAAGTCCTCCTCCTGGGTCTGTCCTGAATTCCAGTAGGTTTTGGGGCATGTTGGCTGTACTAGTCAGGGTTCTCTAGAACTACAGAACTTATGGAATGAATATGATATATGTGAGTATATGGGAATTTATTGGAATGACTTATAGGCTGCCATTCAACAATATATAGTTATGAATGGAAATTCCAAGAATCCAGTAGCTGTGCAGTCCCACAAGGTTGGTTGTCTCAACTGGTCTGCTGGGATCCTGAAGAAGGAATGGATGTTCTGATGAGGGCAAGCAGGTGAAGAATGAAACCTTCCTTCTTTCATTGTCCTTATATAGGCTTCCAGCAGAAGGTGTGGCTCAGATTTAAGGTGTACCTTCCAACCTCAAGGTCTTAATTAAGGCCTGTGTCTTCCCACTTCAGGATCCAGATCAAAGGCATGTTGTCTTCTTGCCTCAAGATCCGGATCATGAGTGTGCCCTCCATTTCTGGATTGTAGTCCATTCCAGATTTAGTCAAGTTGACAACCAAGAGTAGTCATCACATTGGCAATCTCTTTCAGGATAGGCTGGCTATGCCTGGGTCTCAGCCTGAAGCCAGTGGCTTCTGGGCATGAAGCAAGACTAGCAGATTATTAATCCCTAGCTTTGCTGTCCTCTGAAATGGCCAGTCCTGGCCTGTGGAATAATGCCCTGCCATGAAGATGCTCAAGGTTGTATGCTAAGAGACAGGAAGACAGGGTAGCTGACCAGTGCTGGGAAGAGGGGGTGGCCACCTATAGATGCCAATTACATGGGTAAAGGAGGAAGCAGATAGAGCTAGAAGATAGAGGGTGGGCATGACCTGTGCTGATTCTTCCATGGACAAGACAAGACCGGGAGAGGATACCAGCTGTCACATAGGCAGGAATGAGTCCTAGGAATAGGGAGACTGAGCCAGTTGCTCTGTCCATGGTCCTGATGGGAAGATGAGAGATAATAGTGGGATGGGCCACAGCACATTGGCTGTGAAGGAAAGATTGAGACAACCTGCAAAACGGCAACCAAATGGAGCCAATACAAGAAGATCATGGCCTGTGAGGGCTGGAAAGTAAATGACAGTCCAGAAGTAAAAAAAATAAAGACCAGAAGCTGGGTGTGGTGGCACATGCCTTTAATTCCAGCACTTGGGAGGCAGAGGCAGGCAGATCTCCGTGAATCCAAGGCCATCCTGTGTCTACAGAGCAAGTCTCAGGACAGCCAGGGCTGCACAGAGGAATCTTGTCACCTGTCTCCAAAAACCAAAACCAAGCAAAGGGCAAGATTCACCTGTGATGGTGTAAGAATATGGGTCGGGAGCTGGTGTGGAGACCACATGGCTCAGCTGGCTCAGTAAGGTGACCTTGCTGGACCCTGTGCCCTGTTCACTCTGGCTTTAATATAGAGCAATGGTCACTAGATGTCTCCATCTGCCACCTTGCCTTAAAGGCTGGAAGAAAACTCTGAACGTGTGAAGTGTGGTGAATGTCATTGAGAACCCTCCCTTGGAGTGTGGCTGGTGAGGGACCCTAGGAGGATGTAGCACTACTATCCTGAAGCCAGTGTCCTCAGTATGTTGAGACAGAATGGCCCTGAGCCTGCATGCACTTTGTTTTCCTCTATAGCCTGCCTCTCCCTTGATGTTCTAGTGGTGACTCCAGTCCTTGGACCCATTATGTCATTAAATGAGAGCTGGAAAAGTACTTGTGTTATTCTCTGAAAGAATTTATAAAACAACATTATTTCATCCTTGGGTCTTTGAAAGAATTTACCCAGAGACATCTATGTCTAGACCTATTTGGTTTTATTTTTATTTTTTAAATGAGGTTGTTAATTGAGGATTCAAGATCCTCAACTGTTTTCTCAGATTTAGAAATGTTTCTCTTGGAGAATAATTTGACTATAAAAATATATTTGTGGTATCTTAGTTAAGGTTTTATTGCCTTGAAGAGACACCATGACCACAGCAACTCTTACAAAGGAAAACATTTAATTGGGGCTGGTTTACAGTTTCAGAGGTTTAGTTCATTATCTTCACAGTGAGAAGCATGGCAGCATGCAAGCAGACATGGTACTGGAGAAGGATCTGAGAGTTCTACATCTTGATCCAGAGGCAGCAAAAGACTGCCCCTACTAGGCTTAGCTTAAGCATGTAAGACTACAAAGCCGGTCCCCTCCTCCCTGTGACAAACTTCCCCCAAGGCCACACCTACTCCAACAAAGCTACACCTCCCAATAGTGCCACTCTCTACGTGCCAAGCATTCAAACACATGAGTCTATGGGGGCCGTTCCCATTAAAACCACCACAAGGCGGGCAGGGGGAAGATGGCTCAGCAGTTATCAGTGCTTGATGCTCTTGGAGAAGAACTGGGTTTGGTTCCCAGAGCCCACACAGGCGTTCACAGACATCTGTAACTCTAGTTACAAGGGATCCATTGCCCCCTCTGGCCACCAGAGGCACTGTATACACATGGTGCACAGTCATACATGCAAGCAAAACACTCATACATGTGAAGTAAAATATAAAATAATTGTATATGAGGAAAATGGTTTTTCACATCATTTTTGTATCCTGTCTTTATCTACTGATATCTAATGGTTTTTATTATTTGGTGCATAATACTGATAACATTTTCTTTCATTTAAAAAATATTAGTCTTCCTGGGAAATGACTAAAGAAACCAATCTTTCCAAAGAACACACTTCGGGCTATTATGACTTCTACCTAAGGTGAGCCTTATTTTACCTCACTGATGATGATACCTAAATCTTTAGGGAGTATAAAATATGACCCAGAAATCTCTGATATTTGGGGGTTTTCTCATAATCTTTTGGTAATTGATTTCTAGTTTAATTCAATTAAACTTAGATAAGATAGTCTGTATATGGCCCATTGCATAGTCTATTTGTATAAATATTGTGTCAAAGCTTAACTGAAAAAAAATACTATGCACTCCAGATCCAAAGTATCATTTCTGGTATTATCAGTGAAACATATTTTAAGAAGTCCAATGGATTATATAACAGTAGCTCCTTTTTGGTTCTATAATTTCTTTCTTGTCATTGAAACCACATCATTAAGCACATAAATGTTTAGTGTTGTTATGTCCTGACCTGTTTATCACTGCTAAGCATCCACTTTTACCTCCCTCTTGCTTACAAGTGTGTTTTGGTTGGAATGAGTGTGGCCACTGTGGCTCTCTTTGGCTTGTGTTTACACAGACCTGACTGCTGAGAGAAGGCAAAGAAATCCAGAAACAGAGAGAAGAGGGAAGGAAGCCATGATTGGGATGGACCTGGTGTCTCAGCACTCTGTCTGGCTTTTACTTTTCGTTATCTGTTTCTTCTAATGTATTTCATTTGGGCCTACTCGGACCCACTGATTTCTTTTTCCTCCATTCAAAAAGTAGCAACAGAGAATAAACATTGCAGGCATTATAACAGGGTAGCTATGTCTTTAACTCAGTAACTTACTTAGGTGCCAGCCTGCTCGGTCCGCACGTAAGAGAAGCCATTCATCATAACGTAATACCTTACGAATGCTCCATTCTGTGTGTAAATGTGGCTAATGTAAAATGAGATTTCATGTTCCTGTTTGATATTGCATATACTTCTCTTATAAATCCCTTGTTATTGACATTAAGTTAGCCATTGTTAGCAGTATTATTTAACCAAACTGTAAAATAAGTAGCGTAAGTGAAAAGTAAAATAAAAACCTATGTAGCAAAAATTTTAAAGTGTGTGAGAGAGACACTGCACAGGTCTATTCACTGTTGGCATGGAACATCTTTAACAATTTTTCTTCTTCCATGTGAATGACTTGGGACTCACATGTCCATCTCAGTCTGTCTTGGGCCCTCTCTCCCAAGCATTGAGTATCCCACAGGAAACCCATAGGATTCTTATGATTCTATGAAGCTGTGAGGTATTTTAAGTCACGTGCATGAGAGTTGCATTGTGGATTTAGACTCCACTCTTCCTCCCCAGCTCTTTCCAAATGAACATGAGAGTTGCAGGTATCTCCCCTTCTGCAGGGGTTCATGGGTGGAGTACACTAGTAGGTACTAGTGCAGCAACTGAGCTTAGCGATTTCTCCCAGAATGAGGCAGGTCAGGTGACAATTAGAGTTCTGGGGATGGAGGGTAGATGCTGCTCTTCAGGGCTCCACAGGTGGAGAAGGACACATACGTTTTGTTTTTGTTTTTTTTTTTGTTTTTTTTTTTTTTTGGTTTTTCGAGACAGGGTTTCTCTGTGTAGCTTTGCGCCTTTCCTGGGACTCACTTGGTAGCCCAGGCTGGCCTCGAACTCACAGAGATCCGCCTGGCTCTGCCTCCCGAGTGCTGGGATTAAAGGCGTGCGCCACCACCGCCCGGCGACACATAGGTTTTGTACTAGGAGATTTTTCTGCTTCTATGTAGGTCCTAATTAATTATTTTCTGAAATGGGAGAAGTTATAGATGTTTGGATTCATTGGAGGAAAGTACAGTGGCAATAAAAGATGTGTGGGTGGGGGGAGTGGTGAGAGGGGTACAGAATGTGCAGAGAGGACAGCTGAAGGTGGCAGGAAGGGGACAGAGGCTTGCTGTCCTGAGGCAGCTAAAGGGAGAAAGAAAGGAGGAGTCTTTGGGGAGCCAACAGAATCAAGGAACTCTTTTGGTTGGGGTGGAGGAAAAAAGGGTGGAGCCAAAGCAGAGGCCAGCCCTGTCCAAATGTGAGAGGAGGCTTGCGAACAGGGATTGTTGACAGTACTCAGGTAGCTAACTTCCTTTGGGCTTAGTGATCCCTGTTACAAGGGCCTCAAACAGAGTCCACAGTAATGCAGTTTGTGTCTGGGTAAGAGGAAGGGCAAAAAGATCTCTGGTGTTCAGTGGGTAGCTTATGGGTAACTGAATACAAGCTAAATACAAGAAAAATTATGGCTAGGAACCCCCACACCTCCTAAATACCTAAAAAGACCAAAAGTGCTGACAGCTTTAACATTCTTCCAAGTGAAATAGAGACACACATGCAAAGGCTGAAAAGGGCCCATGTCAAGCAGGAGTGGTGGCACAGGACTTGTCATCCCAACACTCAGGGAAGCTGAGGCAGGAGAATCAAAAGTTCATTTCTAGCCTGTCCTATAAAGCGAGGAGGAGGAGGAGGAAGAGGGGAGGAGGGAGAAGGAATGGGAAAGGGAGAGAAAGAAAGGAGAGAGGGAGAGAGGGAGAAAGCATAGGAAAGAGAAAAGAAAGAAGGGAAAGAAAAGAAAGAGAAGAGAAGAGCGTTATGGGTGATGATGGATGACTTCCACTGTCTGCAGAGTTGTCTCTGACCTCTTCCCTCTGTTACAAGAGAGAACTTAGGACCACTGGGGAGCATGGCTGGGGAATTATGACTCCCAGATGCCCCTTCTTGGTGCCCTAGTTTGTAGCCGGCCACAATCTTGGGGAAAGGACCTCAATGGGAGATTGCCTGTCTGCCTCGATAAGTCACAGTGTTGCCGACCACTCACAGGGGAGTCTTGCCATTTGCTTCTCTTTTGTTTACCCATCTCAGAATGAAAATCTCTGAAATATTTAAAAGTATTGACTCTGCATTCCCCCAACATTATTAACAGGGAACAAAAGTTATTTCATACCCTCATTTTGTCAGTGGCAAAAAGGACTCAAGGGACTTGGAGCGCTTCAGTCTGCATCTGCGATACCACAGACTGCAAATCCTTCTGAGGCAGTCAGATAAAGAGTGTGTTAAATAATTGAGCACACGGAACTGCAACTCAAGTCCTTCTCTCAAACCAAGGGAGCAGAGCTGACCCTTGTCAACACATGTTCCCCAGTGAAGCACCCATGCTGGCTGAGGGCAAGCCTTCCAAGGTAGCCCTGGGTGGCACTTACTGACTCTGATGAGTAGAGGGCAGCTGGAAATGGAAAGCACTCTGACCAAAGCAACTTAGGGGGGAAAGGGCTTTATTTGGCTTATATTTCCAGGTCATAGCCCATCAATGAAGGAAGTCAAGGCAAGAACTGAAGCAAGAACATGAAGTAGAAGCAATAGAAGAATACTGTTTGCTGGCTCACCCCAAGCTCACACTTAGCTGGATTTCTCATACAATCCAGATCCATCTGTAGAGAATGGTACCACTCACAGTGGTCTGGACCCTTCTACATTAGTTAACAATCGAGACAATCACCCACAGACATGATCACAGGCCAATCTGATCTGGGCAATCTCTCAACTGAGACTCCCTTCATATGTATCTCTAGGCTGTGTTAAGATGACACTGAAAGGTTAGGACAATGTAAATCTTTCACACCTCTGTATTGACTGACATCCAACTTTCTGTATCACCATGAAATTCAGACTAAAACTAAGCAGAAGAGATAGGGAAGGACACTATATATTCATCAAAGGAAAAATCCACCAAGAGCACATTTCAAATCTTAACATCTATGCGCCAAACATAAGGGCACCCAAGTTCATAAAAGAAACACTGCTACAGTTTAAACCACAGATTGACCCTCACACACTGATAGTGGAAGACTTTTCAATACTCCTTTCTCACCAAAAGGCAGGTCATTCCAGACAAGAACTAAACAGAGAACTGTTGAAGCTACGTGATGTTATAGACCAAATGAGCCTAATAGATATTTATAAAACATTTCATGCAAACACAAAAGAGATACCTTCATCTAAGCACCTCATGGGACTTTCCCCAAAACTGATCACAAAAATTGCTTCGGACACAAAGCAATTCTCACAGATATAAGAAAATTGAAATAACAATCTGCATGCACTGGATTTTAAAGCTGAATATCAACAACAGCAGAAACAACAGGAAGCTTACAAACTCCTGGAAACTCAACAGCTCAACTATGGAGTGAAAAAATGGGTCAAGACAGAAATTAACAAACTGAAGACTTTCTAAAATTGAATGAAAATAAATACACAACACGCCCAAACTTCTGGTACACAGCGAAGGCCATTCTAATGGGCAGATTTACAGCACTAAGTGCCTACAGAAAAAATAAAAATAAAAAACTGGAAATATCTTAAACTAGCAAATTTTTTGGGTTTTCTCTGCATAGGTCTGGCTGTCCTGGAATTTGATCTGTAGACCAGGCTGACCGAGAACTCATAGAGATCCAACTGCCTCTGCCTCCCAAGTGTTGGGATTAAAGGAGTATGCCACCATTTCCCAGCTCAAACTTAACAGCCCACCTGAAAGCTATAGAACAAAAAGAAAGAAATTATACCCAGAAGAAGTCTATGGCCAAAATCATCAAACTCGGGGCTGAAATCAATGAAACAACAACACAAACAAAACAATACAAAGAATCAATGAGACAAAGAGTTGGCTTTGAGAAAAACAATGAGATTGACAAATTTGTAACCAAATTAACTAAAAGGCAGAGAGGAGACCCAAATTAACAAAATTAGGGATGAAAAGGGGGACATAATGACAGACCCGAGGAAATACAGAGAATCATCAGTACACACTCTAAAAACCTGTACTTTGCCATGTTGGAAAATCTAAAAGAAATGGATACTTTTCTCAATACATACAACTTACCAAAGTTTAATTAAGATCAGATAAGCAATTTAAACAAATCTATGACCTGTAACTCCTAGTGAAATAGAAGCAGTAATTAAAAGTCTCCCAACAAAAAGAAGGCCAGGGTCAGATGGTTTTAGTGTAGAATTCTATCAGGCTTTCAAAGAAGAGTAAATGCCAGTACTCCTAAAAATTATTCCACAAAATAGAAACAGAAGGAACATTGCCCAGTTCCATTTATAGGGCCAGTTACCTGATACCCAAACCACATAAAGAATCAACAAAGAGAATTACATACCCATTTCTTTTATAAATGTAGATGCAAAAATTTTCAACAAAATGCTTGCAAACCAAACGCAAAAACACATCAAAAAGATTATCCATCATGATCAAGTAAGCATCTCCTAGAGATTCAGAGATGATTCAACATATGTAAAAATGATAAATGTAATCCACTATATAAACAGAATGAAAAAAAAACATGATCATCTCATTAGATGTAGAAAAGATCTTTGACAAAATCCAACATATACAGTCCTGGAGAGATTAGGGATACACAGGACATACCTCAACATAATAAGGAAGTTTACAGCAAGCACATGGCCAACTTCAACTTAAATGAAAAGAAACTCACAGCATTTCCACTAAAATCAGGAAGAAGATAAGGTTGACAAGGTTGTCCACTCTCTCCATACCTACTCAATATAGTACTTGAAGTCTTAGCTAGAGCAATAAGACAACTAAAGGAGATCAAGAGGATACAAATTGGAAAGTAGAACATTAAAGAATCTTTATTTGCAGATGCTATGGTAGTATACATAAGTGGTCCTAAAAAATTCCACTAGGAAACTCCTACAGCTGATAAACACTTTCAGCAAAGTAGCTGGATAAAAAACTAACTCACAAAAATCAATAGCCTTCCTATTTACAAACAACAAATAGACTGAGAAAGACATCAGAGAAATAAGATCTTTCACAATAGCCTAAAAACATAAAATATCTTGGGGTAACTCTAACAAAGCAAGTGAAGGACTGGTATGATAAAAACTTTAAGACATTGAAGAAAGAGATTAAAGAAGATATCAGAAGATGGAAAGATCTCCCATACTCATGGATCAGTAGGATTAATATAGTAATAACAGCCATCTCACCAAAAGCAATCTACAGATTCAATACAACCCCCCCATCAAAATTCCAACACAATTTCTTTTTCTGCTTCATATGGAAACACAAAAAAGCCAGAATAACTAAAACAATCCTGAATAATAAAACAAACTGCTGGAGATATCACCATCCCCAACCTCAAATTGCACCACAGAGAAATAGTAATAAAAACAACATGGTACTAGTACAAAAAAAAAAAAAAAAGACACATCAATCAATGGAATTGAACTGAAGATTCAGACATAAATTTACACACATGTGGACACTTGATTTTTTTTATAAAGAAGACAGAAATTAACACTGCAAAAAGACATCATCTTCAACAAACAATGCTGGTCAAACTGGATGCCTGCATGCATAGAAGTATCTAAATAGATTCATACTTATCACCTTGCACAAAACTCAACTCCAAATAGATCAAAGGCTGTTGTTGGATCTAATGGCTCTCTCAGGGGAGGGGGTGAGAAGATACAGCATCAACAGCACAGACACCGGGAGTCAGTTGAAGGAAAATAACAAATTCCTTTATTCAATAACAGGGAAGGCCTTATATACACACCTCCCAGCACCTAGTCTACGTGGTCATCCCTCATTGGCTGGACATGATCAGGAACTCTGACATCAATCAGGAACTCTGACAGTGACTGTTGCTAGACCCTCAGGCAGACTCTGCATGATCAGGAACTCTGACATCAATCAGGAACTCTGACAGCAACTGTTGCTAGGCCCTCAGGCAGACTCCACATGATTAGGACTTCTGACAGTGACCAGGAACTCTAACAGCACCTGTTGCTAGGCCTTCAGGCAGACTCATATAGGTTGACTCATAAGGAAGTACATTATGTGCATGCCTTGGCAACTGGTCTGAGCCAATTTCCTTGACCCTATGGGCCTGTCCCACTACAAAAGGTTTCAACATAAAACCAGAAACACTGAACCTGATAAAAGAAAAAGTGGAGAACAGTTCTGAACTCATTGGCACAAGAAAAAGACTTTCTGAACAGAACATCAATAGCACAGGCACTAAGCCCAACAATTAATAAAATTGGACCTCACGAAACTGAAAACTTCTGAATGGTAAAGGACACCATCATTCAGAGAAAGTGGCAGCCTACAGGAAAAATATTTTTACCAACTACACATCCAATAGAGGTCTAATATCCAAAATATATAAAGAACTCAAAAAGTAGATATCAAGAAAACAAATGGCCCAATTTAAAAATGTGGTACAGATCAAAACAGAGACTGCTCAAATGATGAAACTCACATATCTGAGAAGCACTTAAAGTAATATTCATCATCTTTGGAAATGCAAATCAAAACCACTTTGAGATCTCATCTTACATCCATCAGAATGGCCAAGATTAATAAACAAATGACAGCTCGAGCTGGTGAGGATGTAAAGTAAGGGGAATACTCATCCAGCGCTGGTGGGAAGACAAACTTGTACAGCCACTATGGAAATTAGTATGGTGGTTCCTTAAGAAGCTGAGAATTGATCTACCACAAGATTCAGCTATGCCACTCGGGCATGTACCCAAATGATGCTGCATCCTACCACAGAGACACTTGCTCAACCATATTTATTGCTACTCTGTCATAATAGCCAGAAACTGGAAACAACCTAGATGTCCCTCAACAGATGAATGGATAAAGAAAATCTAGTACATTTACACAATGGAATATTATTCATAAATTAAAAAATGAAATTTGCAGGTAAATGTTTAAAAGTAGAAAAAAATCATCCTAAGTGAGGTAACCCAGATCCAGAAAGACAAATATGATATGTATTTACTTATAGAAGGATATTAGCTGTTAAGCCAATGATAATCTAGCTACAACCCATAAGCCACAGAAGTTAAATAGAGTAAGGGGCTAGAGGTGGAAGCAGACAGATCTCCCTAGGAAATGGAAATAGAATAGTTATGGATAGATAGGGGATCTGGAAGTGGAAGATCAAGTGGGGAGAGGGAGAGAAGAGGGGGATGAGAGAGGGAACATGGAGAAACACAGCCAAAATTAAGGGCTATTTGGAAGGTAGTATGAAAACATAAAACAGTAGAAGCTTCATAAAATATATACACATATGAAGGCAACATAAATGAAATCTCCTAATAAAGAGGAGACAGAGCCCCAACTGCACATCTCTTGTCACCAAATGAAGCTTCCAGTATTGGGGTTTGGTTAGAGCTAACTGGGTTGTTGGTCAAAGTGGCCCTGTGGCCAGGCTTTTGCCAAGACTACAGGTTGCTCTCCACAAACTGATGGCAAGGCCCCACTGCTGATGACAACACCTACACAACTCATTGAATGTGGAAAAGTCAAGCTGGTGCTGACATAGTGCCTTCACCCCTATGTTCTAGTGTCTTTGGTACAGGAAGGTACTCTACACGCTACCCAAAGAAGAAATGTAAACACCAACCCAGCACAAACCTTTTGATCTATAACGATGTCCTGCCTGCAAGATATGATAGTGCAATGGTTGCACAAAATTTGTGGGAGTCACCAACCAATATCTGACTTGACTTAAAGCCCACTCCATAGTATGGACCAGGAATCTAGGGCAAAACCAAATAAGACCATTTTTAAAAGACAGCAATAAAATACTCCTAATGACATTCTGATATAGCCATAGTTCAATGCCTTGCCCAACCATCATCAGAGGAGCTTCTGCAGAAGATGGGAACAAATACGGGGACCCACAGCCAGAAATTATACAGAGAATGAGAGACCTTGGACACTCAGCCCTAAATGGGATGACTCCATCAATACCTTCCCTCAGGGCCCAGAGAACCCTGCAGAAGAGAAGGCAGAAAAGAGTGTCCTTTACATATATATCATGTCTTCCAGTTTAGTGCTCTTATGACATTTTTGAGTGCACAAACAAGTGGGTCTCTGCATCTCTATCTGTTTCTCATGCCCGTTCTTGGCCTCTTTCCCTTCTGTTTATTTATTTTGTTCTATGCTGGTGTATTTGTTTTTTGTTTTACCTTATTTTTCTTTTTAAAAGAGAAAGAAAAGAAAAATGACCACCGCACACTCTAGCATACCTGGCCGTGGGTACCACCCTGCTTGCATCTGTGTGGACCTCTTCAGTGACAGCAGGCAGCCTCTAATTTCTCTTGGCCTTGCTTTCCACTTAACAGTGATGCACACTTTCCATAAGACCTTCTGATACTATTTATGTAATATTTTTAAATTCCATTTTTTAATTGTTGGATTTTATGTAGAAACAAACAATATTTACCTTGCTCTGGTAATCATGGTCAATATGACTCGCTCATTCTAATAATTATTCTATGACCTTTTTGAAGTTTTACCTAATCAAACAAGTTGCATCCAAATAACCTATTCCTTTTATTCCAAGTCTCATGCATTCCATTCCCAGTGCTTTAGGGCACAGGCTAAGGTCCCCAAGTCAGCACTGGAATGAAACAACACATCATGAATGTAAGAATGTCTTTATTTCAGGGCTAGAAAGATGTTCAGTGGTTAAGAGGGAGAAGTACTCTTACAGAGGACCTGAGTTCAGTTTCCAGAACCCACCTTGGGTGGCTCACAACCGTCTCTAACTCCAGCTCCAGGAAATCCAATGTCTGCCTATGACCTCTGCAGGAACTTACACTCACATGCATGTACATGCATAGACACACATGCATACACACAATAAAAATAAATTAAAAAACAGATCTTTAAAAGATACACAAATCTTTATTTCACCATGTGGGGTCCACCACCACATCAAGGAATGTCCATCCTGTCACAGCCTAAGTTCTTTTCTTCAGTGAATATTAGTGTCTTCCAAAAGGCTTCTCTGATGACTAAGATGGCCTTGTTCTCCTATTTTATTCGGTTAATATGGGAAGTTGCTTCACTGTTGTTGTATGCTTGCTTTAAATCATGATATAAGTAGCATACAGAAATACAAAGATATTAACTGTTGATGAGCTTTAGCTCAGAACAGCCTAGAAACAAGTTGACCCACATCCAGAGCGCTCCCGCCTGCCATTCTCTTGTTCTCTCCCTCGCCCTCCCACCATGAGTGACGGCCTGCAGAGGCTGTATTTGGATTTCATGCAAATAAAAACACGCAAGGTGTATGTCTTTGCCCTAGATCCCTATCTAGAGATGTTTTTGAGTAGTATCCACTCTGTTTCATATGTTGATGGCTCATTTTTTAACTGCCAAGTAATGTTCCATTGTCTGCTTAATTATGCTATTCAGTGTATACTCAGCTGTATTCAATTTGTTTGCCTCATCTCCCATAACTAGCCTTTTTGGTTATTTTCAGTTTGGGTTGGTTATGAATAGCAACCCTGTAAAACATTCTCACACAAGTCTTTATGGTGACACACAGCACAATTGCTAAGTCCTATAATAGAGTGAAGTCCAGTGACCTTTCTAAATGAATCCACTGTGCTCGGTGGTAGATTTCCTGTGTGGACTCACATTACCTGCAGCTAAAAGCATTTTGGCGTCCTCTATGTCATTTTTCATTTATTTCTTTTTATTCTTAATGCATTAGCAAGATCTTCCATATAATTTTCAGAAGTGGAATGAATGGCCATCTCAGCTTTGCTCCTGCTCTTATGGAGAAAATGTTCAATGTTTTACCAATAAATTGCCAGACTCTTGTCTGTTATTTGGCTAGTGTTTTTCTTCCATTAGGGTCTTCCTATGTAGCCCTAGATGGTCTAGAACTTACAGTAGCCTTCCAAGTGCCAGGAATACAGCTATGGGGCTTCCAATGGATGTTCTCTATCTATAAGGTTTTATAAACCTAGTCCTCGTCTTGCAATAAGATCTTTATCATCATGAGGTGAGGGACTTGACTACTGGTTTTTATTGTGCAAACTAAGATAGCTACATGGCATGTCAACTGCTGCTGTTGCTGTGCAGGACTTGTTTAGGTAACCATATTGCTGAGACTGCATTAGAGCATCTTCCTTGTCAGGTATAATAGACATTATCAAGCAGACATCCCATCCTTGTCCTCTGGCTCTTACAATTTTTCTGACCCCTCTTCTGTGATGATCCCCCAAGCCTTAGGCATAATGGCTATGTTTAAAATATATCAGTTGGGGCTAGAGAGGTGCCTTTGCAGTTAAGAGCATTGGCTGCTCTTGCAGAGGACCCTGGTTCAATCCCCAGCACCCACATGGCAGCTCAAACTCCGCTATAACTCCAGTTCCAGGAGATAGATATAGTGCCCTCTTTTGGCCTCCATGCACACTGCACTCACATACATATACCCACATATAGGTATACACACATACATAAAAATGAAATTAATTGTAAAAATACTTTCTATAATGGTCTCTATCTGCTGGGAAAAAAAGAAACTTCTTTGATAAAGGGAGAGATCTACACTTTTCTGTGGGTATAAAGATCACTATTTAGAAAACAGTTAAGAATTATATTGGTTTAGGAAAGAGGCAGGAGTAGGTTTTCCTCTGGGCTTCATGACCACCAGCCATTGTCAGTTGGCCAGGTATGAGTTGAGTACCAGACATGAATTCCCTCCATACCCCATCTAAATAAAGAGTTGCAGGTGATTAATGGCTTCTAAGAGAGAATCAGTGGCATCAACCTTCTCCAGGGACAAGCCCCCTGATAAGCTGTCCAGTTTCAAGCAGATTATATATATATATATATATATATATATAAAGATTTAATATATATATATATATTAAAGATGAGGTCACAAAAATAGTTAAGTAAGTGCTTGCCACAAAAACCTGATGACATGAGTTCAATCTCTGGAAACTATGTAAAGATGGATAGAGAGAATAAAATCCACAAAATTGGCCTCTGATCTTTTCATACACCATGATACAACTGTGACCCCAATCTTTATACACACACACACAAAAAAAAAAAAACATTTTAAATTATCCATCTTTTTCATTACAAATCCATTGTTTTTTTTTTTGATTTTCTGTCTATATTCTGTGTTGAGGATTTTAGTTAAAATAACAGCAAATAGAGAATTAAATCTTAGTTCTTTTTCTGAAAAATTTATTTATAAGTGGGTGTGGTGGCATACACCTTTAACCCCAGTACTTTGGAGGCTGAGGCAGGAAGATCTATGTGAATTTGAGATGAGTTCATCTATGTAGCAAATTCTGAGACAGAAAAGATTACATATAGAGATCCTGTATCAAAACAACAACAAAATTTATATATAATAAATTTTATATATTTTATATATTATATATTTATATAATACATAAATATTTTTATATATTACATGTATAAGTGTTTGTCTGCTTGTCTGTATGTGCATCATAAGTGTGCAGTGCCTGCAGAGACCAGAAGAGGGCACAGTATCCCCTGAAACAAGAGTTATGAATGGTTATGAACCACCATGTGGGTGCTGAGAGCTAAACCCAAGTCCTCTGGAAGAGCAGCCAGTGCTCCCAACTCCTGAGTGATCTCTCCAGCCCCTTAGTTCTTATGTCTTATACTCATCTTAGTCGTTTCACTTTCTTAAGACAAGAACATTATTTATCTATGGAGTTTTGATTTCATATTCACATGTTGAGCTATAAACTCCCCTCTCAAACCTGTTACCCATGAATACTGTGCCACTAATACACTAGGCTTTTATCTTATTCAGTTGAAGACATTCCCCCTCCCTGTGTGAAGTCTTTTTTGATCCATGGATTATTTAATAATGTGTTGTTTTATTTATAATGTTTGTGGGTCAAGTGTTTCAGTCTTAATTATTTCTGCTTTAAAATCACTATGACTATGGAGTAGAGTCCATATTTTCACTCCTTAATATGCCTTCTTATACTCATGTGTAGTCTGTTGAAAGTGTGCTGCGCATTTGAGGAGAATGCCCACTCTGCAGTTGCTGACTGTAGTGATTCTGTGTATCACATAGTTCACAGCATTTCCAACACTCCACTAACAAAGATTTTTGCCTATACCACCAAGTAATTAAAGACTAGCAAGAAAACCTGCGGGAAATTATTATTATGGACGCAATATCCCCTTCTTTATCTATTTTGTATCACATACTGTGAATCGCCATTCTTAGGTGATAAACCAAAGAGCACCGTGTCTCCTGGGAACTTTGTCATTTAATCACCATGTCCCCTTCGTGGAATCTGATAAATCTGAAAATGTCACAGCCACTCTGCTGTCCCACACTCAATAAGTCCAGGCTCTCTCCTGCCCCCTGAGTGCCTTCACTTTCCTTCCCCCTGCTCAGGGAGTGAGCCAGCATGTGTGAGTTCTTCCATCCATTTCCACTTCCATCCTCACAGCATCCTTGCCATTAAAGTTTGTTTCTCGTGAGAAGCATCTATCAATTCATTGTTTCCACTTTGATTCAGCCTCATGGTGTTTACTTTTTCACTGAGCACTTAGTCTGTTATTTATGGATGATAATTTAATGCTTGTTATAAAAAAGCATTTGCCTCTCATTTTAAAGTTTGTTAAAAACTAATTCAATTGGTTCTTTATTCTATATTATATTGGGGGATATTTTCCTATTTAGTACTCTGTGTGATTTCTCTGACAGCTTAGTTGCTCTTTAGATTGTATGCACTGCAGCCTTGAGGTTAAATAAAGCTCTTTTAATATTTATCTTCACCTCACAGTGACGTCACAGAAGGTCCTCACATCCACATGTCTCATATCACTACCTCTGGTCCTGTATCTGTGTGTGACCCTGTACCTCCTGCCATGATTTAAGATGCTTTGTAACAGTTACTGCTTTGAATAATCACTGTCACACCAACATGCCTATCTACTCAGGATGAATCGAGTGTGAGTGGGTTTAAGGTGTGGAGAGGATCTCTCTCATACAAGCAGTGCTCACTTTTTCCAGAAGTTTCCCTTTTCTCACAGATCTAGGCTTCTAATTGCATTACTATGCACCTTGTACCCAAATAACTTCATTCAGTGATTTTGTTCAGAGAGACTCCATTATACAAACTCTAGTATTTGTTCATCATATTGACAGACTCAACATTCTGCTAAACAAGCCTGTGGTTTTTTTTTTCCTTGATTTTCATAGGTTATTTTCACTTGTTATGAATTTATAAGTTGACAGCATTTATTGATCTGTACTCTAGAAGATTATAACAACTTTCCACCACCAGCACAAGGCCATGCAAGGTCCACAGCCAGCTGCATGCATTTGCATAACAATCTCTAACCCCAACTCTGAGTTTTAGGCATACTATACCACAACCCAGTTCTTCCTCCCTCCACACTGTTAAACAATAGTGCATACACTACTGTAAAATGCTGACCACATTCAAGCCACACTTTTCTTAGTTGTGAGCATTTGAATTATTATTTCCCATATTTGGACATTACAGGAATGTGCTCACATGTAAGTCTTGATATCGGATATTGATGCATTTGTGCTACATATAGCACCTAGGAGAAGAACTTCTGGGGAGAGGTGGATAGCTATGGTTAACTTTCTGATGAACCACCCAACTGTTTCCCCAGTAATTTCCCAACATTGAGCACCCATGGCTGCACCCTCCTTCTTGTCTTTGGTCTCCCCAACACTAGGCTGCTGCTTTCTGATTCCAGCCTGACCTCTGGACCCCTACTGGCATCTCACCATCAGTGATGCTCACAGCATGGTTGTTTGAACTCTCCTAGCCATCTTGGGGTGTTAATCTTCTTACTGCTAAGCTTCTGGAACCCTGGGGGTTCCAGAAAGCCTCTCCAGTACCTCAGCAGATACCCCATTTGCAAGTAAACCCCCCCCCCGCCGCAGTGTAAATTATCCTTTCAGTGGATTTTATTATTTCTTCCAAAGATTTTTAGTTTTCTAGTGTTTAAATTTAAATTTGTTTTATGTTATGACTCACGCTTCTGGCGTCATATCCAAGAATCTTGTCTAGCCCAAATTCAGGAGGATTTGTGAATTTTAGCTCTGACATTTAAATCCAGGGTTCATTGGAGTTAATTTTTGTGTCAAATTGGTGTAAAGCAAGGGCCACCTTAGTTTGTAACTTGTAAGTTTCTAGCTGAGTAGGCGTCCTTGCACCTCTTAACTCAACTTTCCCATTCAGTCTCTTGAAAACCTTGCAGACAATCACATTCCAGTGAGCATAAATGTTTGCCCCTGAATCTTCAGTGGTACGCCATTGGAAGATTTGGTCCATTTGTTGGTCCATCAGCTGTGTGGGGTGTGCAGCTTGCTTCTCGGTGGCTCCCTACCTAACAGCAGATGGCATTACCACCTGAGTTATGCAAGAACATGGGGAAGCTTTGGTCTCTTTGAGGATGAATCTCTGGCCTCCCTGGGAAACTCGCAGAAGGATTAGCACCTGATTGACCCACCCACACTGAGCCCGCTGGTGACTATGATCAGGCAGCCATCAGGGGCAGAAGCTAGATGTTCTGTGCATAAGCTGCCTGCAATAGATACAACTCATTTTATGGGACTCAGGAACAATGTATTTTGAAATATTTAACAACCTGGTCCATGAATGAAACATGTCCGACTCTCACCTGCCCAGTTGTCAGACATAAGATTACTGCACCCTCAAATTTATGCCCCCAAATGTCAATGCCTTCTGGTTCCTCTGCTCAGGGCAGTGTGGGCTGAATTGATAACTTGTGACTTCTAACACTGTGTGCCATGAGATTTCAGGCACGTATTTTGACATTTATCAGCTTAACTATCCATCAAATTTAAGAGTATTTTATAATTCTTCTAGCAAAGCAGAAAATGGAATTGTTGAACTGAGTTATGCATGTGTTTACAGCTGGGGGAAGTCAGGGAGAACACACCCAGAATGTGCAACGTTAGAGCTGAACCCCCCTGGTCTGCAGAGCCAAGAATGGCGGCAGGAGCTGAACAGTCATTTGTAGTGGATGAAGGAAGCAAACTGCCTGGCCATGCTTACGGCAGATTCTGTTATGTGAACATAAGGAAATGCAGCCAGCTGCTGGTGAGGCAAGAGAGTCATGTGGGGCACAACCCATTGAGGTGAGACCTCCACATCTACTCCCAAATATTGATGAAGATTCATGGCCTTGACACCCACCCACCCTTAGCTCTACAGAGATGAAAGGAAGCACCCAGGTGCCACAAGCAAAGACGAGCAGTCTGGACAGTGGGAGTTAAAAGCCCCAAGGCTCAAAGGTGCCCTGGGGCCCATTAGATGCTAAGCAAGGGTTGGCTGCCAAAATTTGGTCTAGAAGGTTGATCATTCTCCTTCTTACCCACCGGACCCTTGACTTTGACTGACCCAAGCTTAAACCAGCACTAGAACACAGCTGTCTGGCCACCAGCTCAATTCTGAGACTCAATTCTGACTGTCCTGGCCAGTACACCAATGCTGGCTGTTGCCACAGGCCTCGGTTTCCAATTGTGGTGTTGGAAGATGTCTCCATAGAACTACTGCTGTGTCCTTAAGACTTGGAGCTCCCTTCAGCCAGAGACAGTGGCCGTGTGAGAGACAGTATCTTCCATGGTCCAGACTTACTGGCCCAGTGTTAGCAAGGAAGGGCTTAGTAAACATTCTAATTCCTGCTGAGGGGTAGGAGTGGGAAGCAGTGGGCATACTCAGCCAGACTGTGCGTGGACATGGCCGAGCCCACTTGTGCACAAGTATAAACTACAGGCATATGCTCCCAGGGGCTGCAGAGTGTTTGCTGAGTAGAGTGCGGTGCCAATTACATGAAGATGAGCTCACAATAAAGCTGTGCCCCTGGGGAACACAGGAGCACAGGAGCCAATCACATGGGCAGACATGCAGCCCTGTACCTTTCACATGAGTTCCAAATGCGTGAACAAGGTCTTGCTGTTCATAGCAATTGTTCTTCAGAAGTTTTCTACACCTAATGTCTGCAAGAATCATGTCTTCCATAATTTATTGTTCTAGAAGTCAAAACAGGAAGTTAGGACAGATATTGTTAGTTCATTTTGAAGGGGTAAAATATCCATCACAAGTCAGTACATATCTGTTTATAATGGACAATGATGACATTTTCCTAAACAAACCCAATCAGAGGTGAGCGAGACACCACTTCGTGCTGTTGCTACTTTTTTTTTTTTTTTTTTTTTTTTGGTTTTTTGAGACAGTGTTTCTCTGTGTAGCTTTGCACCTTTCCTGGATCTCGCTCTGTAGACCAGGCTGGCCTCGAACTCACAAAGATCCACCTGCCTCTGCCTCCCGAGTGCTGGGATTAAAGGCATGCGCCACCACTGCCCGGCTGTTGCTACTTTCTTGAAGCTCCGCTTAGTGTGGAAGTTCTGGAAGCTTCTGTCTGCTTCTGCTTCAATCCTTGAGAAATCCCGTGAGGTAGCTTCCCATGGGAGGATGAGGGTGAAGATGGAAACTCTTTAGCACTAGAAGAGAGCTCAGATGACCTGGATTCCTGAAACTCACTTTGAAACCTTTGGTGTGTGTAGACATAGCTGTTTGGTAACAACATCAAGAGCAGTGTGGACAAAGAAACCTGTCTAGTCAGGAAGATGGGCCACTTCACACACTACACATCACACAGGGCGCATGCGCGCGCGCACGCGCGCTGCGCGCGCGCGCGCGCACACACACACACACACACACACACACACATCATACATCACAAAACACACAAACACCCACATACCACAGAATCACACCATATGTGTACACACTAACACACTACACACAACACGGGAAAACACAGGTTTCCAATCCCTCATTCCTTCCAGGTACACGTACACATGACACACATCTTCTACCCCACATAGACCCCATTACGGGGGGGGGGGGGGGGGGGGGCGGTGCTTCAGTAACCCAATGGCACAGATGTGAGACACTTAAAGACAAGGGCACGAGCAGACAGAGCAGGCTTGTTGTTGGTTCCGAGTGCTAAAGTGAGATGTGACCATGTCACCATAATGCAAGGGGGCCCTGAGAAGACCTCTGCACACATGTGCCACCAATGAGGCCAGCTCTGCTGGAGACCCTGGAGGGTGGTCTGCAGGGCTGGGCCTGAGTAGCCTGGACACAACAATGCGAGCCTGAATGAGCTTCCTGAGCTGTCCACAGCCAGTTGCTGAGGGCCTGTTCTCCACAGAGTGGCTTTGCTTGGGTGGTGTTTTCCAGAAACTGCGCCATCCATCAACCTGCAGTGAGTAATGCAGATAGAGTGACAACATTTAGCTTCCTTTTCTAGCTTCACAAGCTGCTTCTGTTTTCTCAGGAATCAAGACCTGGTGCCACAGGTTGATGCTTTTTCTATGGCCCGAGTCAGCAGCCTGTGAACTAAATTTTTGATGAATTCAACTGTGAAATATTCACAGCCTGGAAATCTATCCTACAGCTCATATTTTTATCATTTTTTTTTCTGTTTGGTCCTATAAATGCATCAGAAAATATTGGTCCTGTTGCAACATGGAGGACCAGGCAAAGAGGAGGAGCATTCTTCCAGCAAATGCTCTACCCACCCACCCAAACTCCTACAGGCTTTCTGAGAAGATGGAGGAACGGATGGTGACAACTAGGGCAGGTGACAGGGGTGCCTGACTCCTCCTACTGTAGACTATCCCAAGAGTGAGGCTTGGAACGGAGCTCATAACACCATTGTTGATCAGTGAATAAAATGTCCTTTAAATAGAAAGATACAGAAATGGACAATGACTGTTGTGACGGATGACTGTATTACGAGGCTCAGATTAGAAGGCACAAAATGTGGAAGCTGGTTCACCCACGGCTGTTCAGTCCCTGTACCAGTTTTCAGGGCATTTGGAACATTCACACCACAGGGGGTGGGGGAAGCAATGTCTCCAGTCAGGCTTATTTAAAATCTACTGATAGATGGCACTATACAAAATACTTTGTTTCCATCTGGAATAACCATTCCGTGGACTTCAGCTTGGTTTTAGAGGCACTACTTTCAATGCCTCGGTCCACACTGGATCACTAGAACTACCCACTCTGCCTCAGCATCTAGAAAAGAGAAAAAGTTCTGGGCCCCTGATCCTAGGACTCTTCTTTTGTGAGTGACCCCCAAAGAGCGTTCAGAGCAAGTGTCACATCACACAGGAGGGGGAAACTGAGGCTAGCAACATCACCCTCGAAGAAGTAGGAATCCAAATTCAGATGTTCTTGGAACTTAAAACATTCTGTCTACTTTATGGAAGCCTGTAACTCCCCAGGAAACACAGGAAATGTCCTCTACCCTTCTCGAAGACAATATTGTTAGCTGTACAAACTTTACTTAATTTGGAGGGAACTTGGTCTTTGAAGTCAGGATGCAACCCATTATCAGGCCAGGTGTCCAGTGTGACAACTGTGCCCCTTGTTCACACGTACTTACAGCCAAAGTTAGGCCATCTGCCCTTTCACCTCAAAGGTCTGGATCGCCACTCCATATCACGTTTAACATAAAGGAGAAGCTGCAGTCAGGAGGGGCTTTGCCACGCTTTGTAGTTGAATGGTGAAAGCAGAGACTCCTTCTAAAAGTTGTAAGAGAAATGAGTACCTCTGTGCTGCCAATGGGCAGCCTTAAAGCTTTTGGTTCAGTCATGTTCTCAGGATGCTGGGGCTCTGGGTTCTCACAGGTTGGGCAGTCCCCCCCCCCCCCCCCCCGCTCTGCCACCTCACCGGGCTCAGGTATGCAAATGTCCAGTGCGTTTCCCTCCCTGAAGACGTTGTGGGTTGGCATATGTTGTCCATGTGGGCAACTAGAAAGTTGACAGGTGTGCAAGAGTCCTGTGGCAGCACAGAGCTGACACTGGCCAGGGAGCACTGCCTACGTGCTGCCCGATTCCACAGTCCCGGTTCCATCTTCGAGTCTCTCCTTGCCCAGAGACAGAGGGTCCAACACAAGCCTAACAGGCGTTAGGGTCAAGAGTCTTTCTCTGCTGTTCAGTCACCGTGTAGCTTTCTATGGGGGTTGGGACATTCTAAACACAGAGCAGGGGACAGCAATGTCTTAAACAAGTCTTATTTAGAATCTACTGGATGGTGACACCACACATAATATTTTCTCTGGTATTTGGAACAAGCGTAATATGGGCCTCAGCTTCACTTAGGGCCTTCAGCAAGACCCTGGGTGCTGCCCCAGATTCCCAGACCACTCACCCCAAGAACTGCAGAAGAGAACATCCCATACTGGTTCAGGAGACACAGCATGACCCTTGGCGCTGGGGTGCTTTCCAAGGACAGTGGACTGAGAAAGCAAAGGGGGAACTGGAGACAGACACGGGCAAAGTCACACAGGACATCAGCATTGTGAGAAGGAGCATCGCTTCCGTGTCAGCATCAAGGGACCAGCATATGTGTGAAGGCTGGAACCAGCTCAGCCAGGAGTCAAGGATGCCGCAGAATGAGACAGGCTGAGGGGAAAGAGACATGAGGTCAGGTCCCTGGGGCTGAGGAGCACCTGCTTCAGATACCACGGAAACGAGGCACCAGAAGGGCAGAGACAAGTGCCCACCCTGGATGGTCGTTTTGCAATAGAGGGCCTCTCTCGTATGTGGGACAGATAAAGCACACCCGGTAGTGGACTGAAAGTAGCTTGCTGACAGAGGAGGGGGTGACGTGTGCATGAGTGGAGGCCGGCAGAGGCAGCGAGCCAGAGACATATCTCCCAGACAACACTTGTGTGGGCAGCATGAGGCTGGTGTCTTCATGGTTCTGTGACTCCAGTCACAGTTCTCCTCCTCCAGAAGCGTCAGCCACCCATGGCTGACACATCAAGATGGGGGAAGGGTTCATTCAAAGCTGGGCTTTTCTAGCCAAGAGACTATGCCAAGAATTGTCCCTGCATCCAAGCTAGAGATTCGAAGTTAGGTGAAGGGGCTATGTGTAGAAGGGGAATTTTGGATAAGAGCCAGGCTCACAAAGCCCTTGGTTATCCTCCACACCTTACACTATTCACATAGTGTGAATTATTCTCCTGTGGTAATGCTGTGAACCAGCTTCCATTGCCCTCTCCTCTTACAGAGGAGAAACCAGGAGATCCCACGACTTGCCCAGGGCCACAGAAAACTGTGAGTGGCCTTAGCAGTTAGCTGTCCGTGGGCCACAAACCTCCTCAGATTCAGAAGTCTACAAGATACTTCTAATTTCCACATGTCAACAGCTGCATCATGCTGCTCACTCTGAACTTGGAGCCCAGCTGGGAGTTTCTGGTTTCCTCAGCTCTGCAGCGGGTAGACAGCCTAGCTGCGCTGCTCATGGCTAGCAGGTGTCAGGGAAGCTGTGAGGGTCCAGCTCTGCTCCCACGGCCCTTCATTCTCTGCCAGACACCTGGGCTTGTCCCCCAGAGCCAAATCAGCATCAACAAGCCAAGCTACAGAAAGCAAGGCCAGTTGTACACCATCCCTCCACATCTGGCCTGCTCAACATGAACTATGAACCAATGGCTGAGGGGTCACCAACTGGATCAGGCCCTCTGAATGGGTGAGACAATTGATTGGCTTGATCTGTTTGGGAGGCATCCAGGCAGTGGGACTGGGTCCTGCGCTCATTGCATGAGTCGGCTGTTTGAAACCTGGGGCCTATGCAGGATTGCTTGGCTCAGCCTGGGAGGAGGGAACTGGACTTACCTGGACTGAGTCTACCAGGTTGATCTCGGTCCACGGGAGAGGCTTTGCCCTGGAGGAGGTGGGAATGGGGGGTGGGCTGGGGGGAAGGTGAGGGGGGCGGGAGGTGGGAGAACTGAATTGTATTGCAAAATAAAAAAAAAAAATAAAATAAAATAAAAAAGAGAAAGCCAAAAAAAAAAAAAAAGAGAGAGAGAGATACACAAGGCACTAGAGCTTTGGAAGGAGCCACAAGGATCCCAGCAGGGAGCTGGTGGACAAGAGATCAGTGGCAGTCACATTCATGATCTATTTGCTACAAGAGCAGAGAGCATCACAGAATCCAGGAACCACTCCTAAGCCACCAAGTTCGAGAGGGTAGCTGCAGTCAGGATGGGACAAATAAATTTATTACAGGGAAAATTGTGGTGAAAGGCTTGTGCCATTAAAGGACTGCACTAAACAGATCTGTTAAAGGTAAGAGCAGATGGACATGTTTAGGTATTGTTTGTAAGCAAAGGTACAAAATGTGTGACTACAAAATCAGTGATCAAATCATTGACCCAACCTTCTGCAGAGACCTATTCCCAGGGGAGGCAGCTTTTGATTTTCTGTTTATGTGGATTTTCTAAGTGTTCTCAGTAAGAACATGCTATAATTATATGTCACAAAGGGTTTATTTAAGGAAGTGAGTTTGCCTTGTGTGTATGGATTTATCTTGCTATCAGCTCTAAAATTAGCCGATTTTGAAGGTGAATGGGGCACAGGTAGCCCCCAAGCCAGCAGAGCCAGGCTCCCTTCAGACACTGAGCTATGCAGTGTGGTGAGATATCCAGGTAAGGATCTGGGTGTCCAGGGTGAGTTCTGTCACAGGCTATGATCTAGTCTGTTGGTGGATCTAATTGTATATCTCATAACCACCTGAGGACAGAGCCAATGGAAAGCTGCATCCAGCTGTGGACAGATCCAAGTAGAGAGTCAAACCCTACCTATGGATAGAGCCAGACAGAAAGCCACCACCCACCTGTAGACAGATCCAAGTAGAGAGTGAAACCTCACCTATGGATAGAGCCATACAGAAAGCCACACCTACCTGTGGACAGAGCCAGATAGAGTCACAACTCACTTGCGGACAGACCCAGGTAACCAGTCGAGGCCCAGGGCTAGATCTAGGGCTGAGGATCTGTACACCATCCCTGGCTGGATATACCACAAGAGTCAAAACCCAGGCTGCAGGCTAGGCTCAGAACTGGCTAATTCTAGAGCCTATAGCAAGAAAAATCCATGCACAGAGTGATGCCTTTCTATTAAGGAGATGTGTCGCATTGAAGAAAGTCTGGGCCTTATTACTAACAAAAATAGCTAACACCACCTCACATGTTAATAATAGATTATACTCATAACATAAAGTAAATCCTTGTGAGTCCAAATTGAGACAGAATAAATAGAAGATAGATAGGTAGATAGATGATAGGTAATAGATAACTAGATGATAGATAGATGATGATGATGATGATGATGATGATGATGATGATGATGAAGATAGATAGATAGATAGATAGATAGATAGATAGATAGATAGATAGATAGATAGATAGATAGATAGATGACAGATTGATGGTAGTCCATAAACATATAGACGATTGGTTAATCAATTGATTGATGGTGAATGCCAAGTTAGAAGCACCTCTTTCTTACAACATAATTCTAAGAAATAATTGTGAAAGCAGTGATGGGGACATCACAGCTGAGAACTCCAAGGGAGCCCATGTTGAGTCATGTACAGGAAAAGGGCCAAGAATGGCACCTGGGGTCATGTAGCTAAATGGCACAGATGAGGAAGAGCCCTGTGTTCAGAGCCTTAGTATTTTAAATCTGTAAGATATTTGTGTTTGGAGGGTAGAAATTGACTGAAAGCATCTGGTAATTCCCAGACAAATGTGTGCAGCTTCCTTGTAAGCCTGAAACCTCTTTAAGCTAGAAAGTTAAAAATAATAAAAGATTAAGAAGAAGAATTATAATTTTAAAGCAAAATGACAAAAAGAATCTCCTCTAAATTTAACCCCTGTTGATATCCCTCACGTCATGACCTGTTACTTCTATGGCAATAATAAAATGCCCTGCTGTCTGTGGACACGACATTCTGAGGAACATGTTCTCCCAGCCAGCAGCCACATCCTACGTCTCCTCGTAGTTTCAAGCTCACTGACATCAAAGTCATAAGATTTACACTCGCTTCTGTTCTGAGTTATCATGATGCTCAAATGGCCTCAGATTGCTCCAGATCCTCTGTCTTCTGGGCTGCTGCAGGTCACTGTCTAGAAAGTTCTCACTATCCAAGCAACAGTGCTGTCTGCAGGGTACCAGCTAGCAACAGGCACACCACCCAGAAAGTTATTTTAATAAGAATGTTTTTTGGTTTTTTTTGTTTGTTTGTTTGTTTTTGTTTTTTTGTTTTGTTTTTCGAGACAAGGTTTCTCTGTGTAGCTTTGCGCCTTTCCTGGAACTCACTTGGTAGCCTAGGCTGGCCTCGAACTCACAGAGATCCGCCTGGCTCTGCCTCCTGAGTGCTAGGATTAAAGGTGTGCGCCACCACCGCCCGGCAATAAGAATGTTTTAATCAGCATCAGTCTAAATATGTTACGTCACCACTGAATCTAAGTTTTCTATATGTTATTATGGCAATTTGTTTCTTTGATCAGATTTCAATACAGGTGTAGATAACCAGCTTTTCCAATATTTTCCTTTTAGTTTTACTGACACATGATCACTAGTGACACTTTCTGTATTTTCCTTTCTCAATAGAGATGATTAATTGTTCTTTCAACCATGACAACCTTCCTGATTATAGTTTTTGCCTTTAGGGAATTTTGAGGCAATTGTATCAATAAAATCCAATTTGAGAGTATTAAATTATACATATCTAATTTGTCTGTGAGGTGCAATCCATTCCTCCATCAATCTCTAATCAATGATGGGGTCAGCCATTGTCAGCTTCTCTCAGGTCTGGCTACTTCCAACAAAATCTATCAGCAGTAGTAAGTGACAGGCAGTATTTATTTCTCAGGTGACCTTGTCCTGCCCAGGCCACTCGTCCCTGACACCAACTGTGTTCCATGTTTCTAAACTCCAGACAAAGCCACATCCTGCAACTTCGTTCTGTTGAGGACTCTCCACAGTTTATATCTTAAAGTTCCCAAGTGCCTGTGTGGTAAAAGCTGAACCTATTCAGAGGTTAGGAGTCTTAAGGAGTTTACAAGGACGTCTTAGATCACCAAGGGCAATCCCTTGAAAAAGATGGGGCACCCCAGACTCTCCCTCTTCCTATTCTTACCACTTAGCAAGAGAACAAATGAGTCTCTTCCTCCTCGCTCTGCCGCCACTGGTTCAAAGCAACAGGGTCAAGTGACCACGAGCCGAATGTTCGAAACCTGAGCCAGCATCATCTCCTGCCTTGTGTGCTGACTGGCATAATCACAGTACCCAGGTCCAAACAGGGAGCCCATTCCAGCTCCCAACCTAATGCCTCAGTCTTTGCAATCCCACCTCCCTGTCGAGAATATCCCCACACCACGACGTCAGATGCAATGACACATGACCCTGGCCTGTCCTAGTTGTGTGGCTCAGCATTTTATCTTCACAGAAACCTTATGAGTCAACTCCCACCATATGCCATAACGCCCACAAATATTTACATGTACCTTCATGTAATTATAAATATTTTATGCCTTGTTTTCTGTACTTACTTATATGTATATGTCACATGTGGTGATATTGTGTTCCCCAATATATTGTGCACCCTAATAAACTTGTCTGAGGTCAGAGAACAGAACAACCACTAGATATAGAGGCCAGAAAATGGTGGCACACACGCCTTTAATTCTGGCATTCCAAAAGCAGAGATCTGTCTGGATCTCTGTGAGTTCAAAACCACACTGAAAACAGCCAGGCATGGTGACACACGCCTTTAATCCCAGGAAGTGATGGTAGGAAGCAAAAAGGTATGTAAGGCGTGAGGATCAGGAACTAGAGCTGGTTAAACTTTTATGCTTTTAGCAACAGTTCAGCTGAGATCCATTTGGATGAGGACTCAGGCTTTCAGTCTGAGGAAACAGGATTGGCTGAGAAGTTGGCCAGGTGAGGTTAGCTGTGGCCTGTTCTGTCTCTCAGATCTTTCAGCATTCACCTCAACACCTGGCTCCAGGTTTTTTTCATTAATAAGACCTTTTAAGATTCGTGCTACAGTTATACACATTTTGTATATCTAGGTACAATACTTTACATATACTATGTATAATATTCTTTTTAAAAGATTTTTAAATTATGTCTATATGCACATGAGTGCTGATGTTTGAGGAGGCTAGAAAAGAATGCTGGATTTCCCAGAGCTGGGGTTACCACTGGTTATGAGCCACTTAATATGGATTATGGGAATCTAATTCCAGGCCTCTGCAATAGAAGTATGTGGGGTTTTTTTTTTAACCTATCTCTGCAGGCCCTGTATCTAATATTCCTATAGAATGCATCTCTAGTAAATATTACACATAATATATAACTATTAAGCAAGATTTTAAAGCTATATACTATTTGTATTATATGTAATATTACACTTAGTATATATAAATTATGCTATCTCTGCCCAGGATGAGAAGCAAACAGTTGCTGGAAGTCTGGAAGCTCAGCAGCCACCCTAGGCTGTTTCTGCACACACAGTTGTGGTCTTTATCCTACCCAGCCGGATGGGACTCAGAAGCATAGTCTGCCGGTGAAGCAGATACTTAGCAAGGATCTGTTTCTTGGATGACTCGAGGGCAGCTACTGTGCTCCGTTTAGTTGAATAAGTGATTGACTACAAGGAGTTTGAGTTGTCACAATTAGAAGTCACTGTGCTATAACCATCTTAAATGTGTATTCTTTGCTCAGATCACTGGCCAGTTGGCTAAGCAGTCAAGAGAACACTGTCCTCGGTGCAAATTATGTCCCCTGAGGTCAACAACTCAGTGTAAAAAAGAACAAAAAATAAAACACAGGATATTCATTGTTGTTTTTATGCAGACAGTGACACAGCCTTGTCATCTGATAGGAAAGCCTTGACTAAGGAATTGCCCAGACCAGATTGTCCTGTAGGTATGTCTGTGGGGATTATCTTCATTATTAATTAATAGAGGATGTCCCACTGTGGGCAATACCAGCTCTAGGTAGGTTCTGGGCTGTATAAGGAAGCTAGCTGAGCAGGTCAGAGAGCCACTGCCCTGCATAGTTCCTGCCTTTGAGTTCCTGTCCTGACTTCACTCAGAGATAGACTATGACCTTGAATCAAAAAAAATAAATAAACCCTTTCTTCCCTTTGATTTTAGCCATGGTTCATCAAAGCAATAGAAATAAAAAATAGAACTTACAGTCTTTTTTATTTTTAATTTTCAAAAATTACGTAGGCTCAGTGAGGAAAAAAAAAAAACTACATAAGTCGTTAAAGGGATAACAGACACAGTGAGGATGTAGATTACAAGCTGTAACAAACTGTCTTTCTGCATGACCAGAGAATTTAGATTTATGTGAGATTTCCTCAGTGGAAATCTCAGAGAATTGAGAACACAGAGGAGTCACCTGTATAAACAGGCATTCTACTTTCATTCTGTTACTGTGACAAAGTCTTCAGTTGACACTCCCTCTTCCCCGATGACTCTTGGTTGTGTTCAGTTCACAAAAAAATAACCAGCACAATCTAATCCTTGTCAAACGGACACACAAACAAATCACTATTAATCTATAATCTTTCCTTTCTTGTTTGTCCCCAAGATCTCATATTAATGTTATAATATAAAATACAATATAACTTTCAGCCAGGCAGCGGTGGCGCACGCCTTTAATCCCAGCACTCGGGAGGCAGAGCCAGGCAAATCTCTGTGAGTTCAAGGCCAGCCTGGGCTACAGAGTGAGTTCCAGTAAAGGCGCAAAGCTACACAGAGAAACCCTGTCTCAAACAAACAAAAAGAAAAACAAAAATATATATATATAACTTTAAAAGTCCCACAGTCTTTAAAAAAAAAATTCCAATCCTTTGAAAATTCCATGTCTCTCAAAGACCAAAGTCTCTTAACTGTGGGCTCTTGTCAAATAAAAAGCAAATTAAATGCTTTCTTATTCCAAAAGGAAAGGACCAGAGTATAAAAACAATCTGACTCTACAAACAGACCAAGCTACACGATTGTCTCCCACATGCAGAGGGCTAGCAGTGGGACCAGGTGCATGAGCTGGCATTTTGGAACTTATCCCTGTGCTGGGATGCCTTGCTCAGCCTTGATGCAGCAGGGAGGAACTTAGTCCTGCCTCAACTTGATATGCCATGTGTTGTTGACTCCCACGGGAGGCCTACCCTTTCTGAGGAGTGGATGGGGTATAGAAAGGAGGTGGGGGGAAGGGAACAGAAGCAGAGGAGGGAGGTAAAACTGTGGTTTGTATGTAAAAATATATTTTAAAAATTTAATAATAATAATAAATGAGCTGACTCAAGTAAAACCAATGTCCAGAAGTGCAAATCCAAATCTTACTGTCTAACATCTGAGACTCGCTTGTAATGTACTGGGCCTCAAAGAGGTTGAGAAGCCCCAGTCCTTCAATCTTCGATCTGCAGCACATACAGCTTTGAATCACAGACTCAGGCTGGCTCCATTTCAAACCTGTCTCTGTCCTTGGCAGACACCCAACAGCTTTGGCCTCTCCAATATCCTGGGGTCTCAATGTGACTGAGGCTACTCCTTCACCAATAGTCTTTCTTGGCCTCTCTTCAGGGACTCTGCCCCTGAGACATGGTCCCAAGTCTCAGCTGCTCTCTATAATCCCCTTAATCTTTCAACTTCCATGCCTTCAAAACTAGTATCAAATGGGAAACTCTTAAATGTTGCCAAGTTCAGCTGCTACCTTGAGATGCAGTGCATACACACACACACACACACACACACACACACACACACACACACACGCATGCACATGCATGCTCACAGGTTCTGGAATCCTGGAAGATTCCACCTCAATAATGTTGCTCTCTGGCTAATCACAGGTAATTTTTCAGCCCCAGCTGAACATCAACTATAGATTCTTAATCCAACATATCATGAATACCCCCAATAAAGTCTTTGCTTCTCTCAGAAACTTCACAAGCTAGAACTCTATGTCTAGATTTTTCTCAATATCCTTACCTTCCAAGATTCTTCAACAATAGTTCAGTAAACTCAAAACTCCAAAAATATCCACAGTCCTCCCCAAAACATAGCCAAGTTTATTACCGAGATGCCCCACTCTTGGTACCAATTTCTGTCACATTTTCTTTATGTTGCCATGACAAACACCCAAAGAAACTCAGGGAGAAAAGAGTTTATTCAGCTTACACTTCTAGGTCACAATCCATCCTTGAAGGAATTCAGGATTGGAACTTAAGCAGGAACTTGAAGCAGAACACACAGAGGAACACTGCTTACTGGCTGCTTTCTGGCTTGTTCATCTTTCTTATACAGGCAAGCCCCATCTGCCTAGGGTGGTGCCAATTATAATGAGGCAGGGACCTCCACATTAGTCAAGACAATTTCTCATAAATATGGCCATGCCAATCTGATCAGGCAATTCAGTTGGGTTCCCTTTTCCCGAGAGACTTTAGGCTGCATCAAGCTCATGAAAACTACCCAAAACAACAGGGAACTCTCAGAAGAAAGAGAAAATAGTTAGAAGCTCCATGGCACATTCAGAGACAAAGTGATGTGGCAATGGATTCTTAATAGATGATGGGGAGAAGTCTAGGAGCAGGCAGATGGGGGCCTCAGCCTTCATGGGCTTGGGGCTGGGAATCCAAAATGTGTGTCGGTCTCAAGCTGGTGTTGATACTCTCCTTGGTTATCCTGTAGGATGAGATCCCTGGGGAGATGCAAGGAACTGTCTTCCACAACCTCAAAGGCCCATCTCCAGGTGGAATGTTGCAATACTAAGTATGGTCCAACAGACCAGATGCCCCATAAGTGGTCTCTGCGGAGTATCAACAGGAATCTGGGAGAAACAGATCCTTTTAGGTCTAGGCTTCAAGGAAGAGACTCTGTCCCCCATTGGACAACAGAAAAGAGCCCATGCTTCAGATGTGGGATGAATACTGGATGATTGTTCAGACCTGATTGGGCTGTCAGAGATCACAGGAGGATGCAAGGGGGCCTGGTGATGGAGACTGGCCTCGGTGTTCATCAAATACACACTTGTGGTTTAAAAACTAATTAAATGTAGTTAGTGTTGGGGGAGTAGCATGTTGCAGTGGTGTCTCAGGCAGGCTCTGGACCCCCTGCTTCTGGAACTCAAACCCACACATGCTGATCTTGTAACCCCCAACATGGCTTCTTCCTCTGGATTTTCCCTGTGATGGTTAATGAGCTAAAGTACTGCATTGCTGGACCTTCTAGAACAAAGTGCCAAGGCAGTTTAGATAATACCTATTTATCCACAGAGTTCCAAAGACAAAAGGACTTATAAAGTCAGAAATGGACAGATCTGGTTCCTTCTGAGGACTTCCCTCTGCTTGAAGACACTATCTTTTCCCTATTTTCTCACTCAGTGGTCTCATGATATGTGTCTGTATCCTGGCCTCCTCTCTGTCCTTAACGACACCAGTCATTTCTGTATTAGGCTATCCTGCCCATATGACTTCCTTTTAACTTAGTTATATCCTTAAAGCATATGTCTACAAGTTCTATGATCCTCCAGTTCACATGGAAATGGGTTTCAAGACACTCTCCACTTGATTTCCCAATCCTCAGATGCATGGGTCCCTTATATGGATAGCCTGGTGAGGGGCATCACAACTACACACCCTCCTGTAAACCTTAAATCACCTCTGCATTTCTTGTAACACCTGATACAATATAGATACTATGCAAATGGCTTATTTACTGTATTGTTAGGATGTAATGCCAAAAAAATGTCTGTAGGGACTCTATTTTTTTAGTACTGGAGACTGAATCCAGCACGTCACACATGCTAGGCAAGTACGCTATCACTGAGCAGTATAAACGTCCCTTATTAAAGTTTGAGACAATGTTACTAAGATGTCCAAGTGTTGTGTAGCAGTTTCCTTCCACACTGAAACATTCTATCCTGCAGGAAGGCTTCTTAAGCCAGAAGTAAACAGCTCAAAATAGCTTTAGGAAGTCCCTGAAACTGATCAGATTCGCTAGGCCCCTCCCTTCCAGAGTGGGCAATAAAGACTACAGAGAGTAACTCTCAGACAAACCAAGTGGCATAGAAAGCCCTCAGACAGGACAAAGCTGCAAAGAAATTACTGAGACAAGACCAGATGCCTGGAAGAAGCAGAAACCAGAGGAGCTGCCTGGGTAAGGTTTAGATCAACTGAGTCACTTGGAAAGGATACTCTCCATCCTGTTGAGCTGCCTGCGGCGTGATCCAGGTTCCTATCTTTTGTGAACTGTTACCCAAGCTAGGGTAGGCTTTGGTGATGGAGCTGTCTTTGAGTAGTCTCTGCTCCTGTAAGTAACCCCTTACCCGTATTCCTGGAAATAACTCCAATAAAACTCATTGGTTCACCAAGTTGGACTTTGGTAGTACCCATACTTTGGTCTGTCATTGGCTCCCTATCTAGGGTAAATAGACATTGTGTAGCCCCAGGAAAGGTCTTGTCACATAACACCATGCTACTCTTGGACTTAAGCTATAGCTCACGTAGGCCTTGAACTTGAGAGCCTCTGCACTAGCCTTCCAGATAGCTGGGATCACAGTCCTGCACCTCTAGGCAGCCAGACCCTATTTTTAAGAAAATTTCCACTTCTCCTTTCAGCTCTAGGACCCTAGCTGGTACAGACCTATGCAGTCCCTATGCATGTTGCCACAGTCTCTGTGAGTTCATAAGTGTGTTAGCCCTGTTGTGTCTAGAAGGCCTTGATTCCTCGGTTGCCTCCATCCTCTCTGATTCTGACATTCTTCCTGCCTCCTCTTCCACAGAGTTCCCTGAGCCCTGAGGGGAGGAATTTGATGTACAAGTCTCTTTCAGGGCTAAGAATTCCAAGATCTCTCTCACTCTCTGCATATTGTCTGGCTGGGGGTCTCTGTATGTGTTCCCATCTGCTGCATGAGGAAGCTTCTCTGATGATGGCTGAGCAAGAGATGGATCTATGGGTACAGAAGAATGTCATTAGGAGCTGTTTTTTTTTTTTTTTTGCTATGTTCCTTTATCAGAACAGTAGTATTTGGCCACCCAAGCAGTGTTGGGTATGAGTTCCATCTCATGGGGTATGCCTGAAATCAAATCAAATATTGAGTGGTTACCCCCACAAGTTCTGTGCACTCACTATTACACTAGCATATCTTGCAGGCAAGTCACTCTTGTATATCAAAGGGTTTGTAGCTGGGTTGATGTTTACCCTTCTCCTTTAATAGGATGCAGAGTACCTACCTTCCAGTACCACAAATACTAGTCCTTAGGGTGAAGGTCTCTGTAGGCACCAGTTAGACTTCTCCATGTTCAGTGAGTTGTATAGATGTTGTCTCCAGCAATAGGGACTTATCATCGGTATGTGGAGAGCCACCAATAGCTTTGGCAATAGCTTGGGTTGTCTGGGGGTTCCCATGGGACCCCTTTGGCCAAGAACTTGACACCCTCATCCCTAACTGAAATTGTATCTCCAACTGATAGCCAGTTGCAAATGAAAAATTAGTTTTCTCCAAGGAAGTCTCAGTGAGGAAACAAACCATGCTTAAGGGGGTAGGCCCCATGCCCAGCAATAGATGGCCAACACAAAATGAACTCAACAGCCTCTTTGGAGGCTCTTTGTATCATAATGCTAAGTCAGGGCATTTTTTTAAACCATACAGGTCCTTTGAGTATAATTGTGGCTTTCAGTTTTGGGTTCATGGGATTCCTATGTGTGCGAATGTGTATGTGCCTGCATCTATAGGCATTTCTTGTGCTTTTTGGGGCTCTTTTTCTCGTTTAGTTTTTTTTCATATTCTGATTTTTTTTATTTTATATGGAGGACCAGCCCCCACTTTACCCTGGGTACTCTTGGGGAGAGAGGGATAAGAAATATCAGATAGAAAGAGAGACAGAAACACAGAATAGCTTCAGGAGGACCTGAGTCAACACCCAACAGCCCAGAACTTTATTCAAAAGGGCTTTTTATAGCAATGCCAAGGGGCAGGGCAAAAGACCTCCCCCTTGCTAGATACAGCCAAGTGCAGACCCTTCCAAACACCTGGTAAACACACCTGTGGTCAAATCATCCCCTTATGCAGCCCTGCTGGGTAAAGCAAGCTCAAAATTCTCCAACCCTGAGTAATTTGGGCCTCCACAATTTTACTGTATTTCATTATTATTCCTTAGATGCCTGTTTGTTTTCTAACAAGAGACAGAAAGGATGTGGGTCTGCATAAGAGGGGAGTAGAGAGAAATTAGGAGTAGGGGGAGGGGAAACTATAATCAGAATATAGTGTATGACAAAATGTATTTTCAATAAAAGGAAAAAATTTAAAAAGAAGAAAGAAAATTTCCAGTCCTTCTTCGGTTGAGCCTGTGAATGCAGATATGAAGGGTCAACCACGAAGTCACACCCTGAGTTGCTGGAGGCGGGGGCTACATCATGTGACTTTGAGAGGTACAACTCAGCTCACAATGAGTAGTCATGTGGGGTGACTCAGAATGAGGTCACACTGTCAATCCCCAGCAGGAACTTAGAAGAGCTTTGGAGTCTTCCATCCATCAAGCACCAAGCTGGGGCTGGAGGGTGCAATCACTGCCCCAGCAGGGCTTGACCTTCCAGAGGAATCACAGTCCAGTCACTAAAGGATGTCTGGCATCATCACAGTGACCCACTCTAATGAGTTCAAGCAGGATTCAGTCCTGCAACATCTGGCTCCTTGCGTGAACAAGCTTCCAAATGCCAAAGGCAGAAACGTGGCAAGAACTGACAATCTTGTCAAGTTTTTTTTTTTTTTTTCCTGTTACTGTGATAAAATACCGGACAATACAACATAGAGGAAAGGGGTTTGATTTTTACTCACAGCTTCACACTACTGTCAGTCATAGCCACAGCAGCAGGAACTTAGAGAAACAGGTAACACACATCCTTAGTCAGAAATAGAGAGCAATAAATGCATGTGCGCTGGAGCTCAGCTCCCTCTCCTTTACATTCAGTCCAAGGCCCAGCCCATGACATGGTGCCGCTAACATTCAGAGTGGGGCTTCCCACTTCCGTTAACCCAATTAAGAAAATCCTCAACAGATACTCCCACAGGCCAACCCAACCCAGATAATTCCTCATGGAGACTCCCCAGGGATTCTAGGTCCCCTCAAGTTGACAAGTGAAATTAACTGTCACAAGCCTCACACAAATGGCTGCTAAATTTGGAGAGGATGGGTAGGAAACATCACGGCTCCCCACAAAAGAGGCCCATATTTAGCCCCTCTTCTTGAGACTATCTGTGGCATCCACCGGGCAGGGTCTGCGGGACAGGCGCTCACAAGAACCCTCACGAAGCCTCACTTTGTCAGCAGTGCTTGCCACACCCTAGGGCTTCTCCCCTCCCCCACCTGTTTCTGGTTACGGTAATTGTTGTCTGAGCCTTCTGGAGCAGTCAATTAGAGGGCTGGTTTAGGATAGCTGGTTTGTTAGTAACTGAGAAAAATCAAGCTCTCGTTTCTGGGAATCCTTATAGTTTCATTCCTGTGCATCAAGAAATACAGTTAATGGAATCGCTAACAGACTTCGCAGGGCCCACCCCACCCCACCCCCCGCCCATTTCTGGTTACAGTAATTGCTGTCTGAGCCTCAAAGGCCAGAACTCGTTTTTCATCTCATGCATGAAGAGGTTCCATCTGATTGATGACAGCTACGGAGCCCTTCCTTACCCATGGAGCTGCACTAATTTGCAAGCTAAAACAATATTAGCAAATTGCTAATGGTCCATGAAACTGCGGCAGAGGCCTTAAGTGCTGTGCTCTGAGCTCTCCCGCCACTACAGCTGCATACCTGAGTCCCTGCGGCCACAGCAAAAAAAAAGGTTCTTGCCCAGTCACTGAGGCAGAAGCATCATTGCAGCAAAGTCCTGGGCAGGTCGGACACAGCAGGTGCATGGGCAATTGCCTCCGTAGCACAAACAGAGCCTCCGAAGCTAGCAGACTGAGGTCCGGAGTGGAGTGAACACCGGCCCAGCATTGCATATGAGCTGATCAGAAAAGTTATGGGCATGCGTCAAAGACACATCTACAAAAGAGGACCCATGCTGCTCATCACTGCCCCAGTCACAGCCCGGAGCAGCACATCCTGCCACAGTGCCACCACATGATGTCTTATGTGACCCAAACCTGGATACTACACCAGCCATTCAGCTGGTGGGACCCGCTGTCCCTGAGTCAGAGAGGACGAGAAAGGATGTCACACTGGGTGGTAGGTGATGGCTGGGTTGGCAGCAGGCTTCCTGGCAGAGGATCTTGCAGCTTTAGAAGCACAGCATGCAGGAGATCCGGGCTCCAGGGGGGCTAATGACTTCGGAACAGCAAGGTCAAGAAAGCTGCAAAGTGTGACCCTGAAGTCCAGGCACTGTGAATTTAACTGATGTGCTAAATGGTGTTGGGAGACAGGAGAGGCTGCCTTCCAAGTCATTTTCTGCATCATGGAGCTCTTTGTACTGAGGCCAACATTGCTCCAAAAACATACAAGGGCTCTGGGCTGGCACTGTCTTTAGATGGACAGGCTGGAGAATAAAAATAGTGTTGTCCCTTTAGAAGCAGACTGCTGCTGGAACAGCTGCAAGAACTCCCCTATTCCTACACTGATCGCCCTTTGACAGAAAGATGCCTGCTCACCCCACACCCAAATCCACCTCAAGTGGTCCAAACCCCTCATCCCAGAAATGACAAGAGAGTTTACCACAGATCCTGAGAAGGACATTGAGAGAGGTTTTAGAGTGTGCTAAACCCCCCGAAACACTGATTGGAGGGATCAGCCATCCTGTTGTGTTTCAGTTTTCTCATGTGAATTGGTGTGCAGAAGCAGATGAAGGCATGTAGGAGGATGATGAAGGTTTGGGGTATTTTCCCTCCTGCTAGTGTGTAGCCAACTCTAGTCTCAGAGACGCTGGGAGCTTAAATTAACAGGAGCCAACCACCCAGAGAAATCCCGCTTCTGGATTGAAAACGTGTTGCCTGACATGCCCTAGAGCCGGGACTCCACTGCCGTGCATGCTCCTGCCCCATGCTCTCCCTCACACCACTCTGTAGCTGCCTTCCACACATGGCTAAGGACAGGATGCACAGCTTCATCTTCTACTCAGGGAAACATCATGGGGGACACAATGGGGGAGTCAGAAGCTGGCTCAGGGAGCCAGCCACAGCAGATGGTAAACCCTGTATGGACACCCTGTCCTCAGATGCCCAAGGACCCTGCTTCCTGGATGGCTCCATTGCCCTGTCATTGCCTCACAAGGGTGGGCATGGGCTAGTGAACTACCTGGCCTTGCTCATTCTGGGTTACTATAGTAAAGATGTCGGAGACTTGGTGACTAAAGCAATCCTCGAGGCTGGAGGTCCAAGATCAAGGCGCTGGACCATTGCTTGTTTAGTACGGGCCGTTTTCTGGTTTACAGCTAACATCTTCTTCATCCATGAATGGTATAAGAAGAAGGAATTTACGATCCTCCTGCTCAAAACGCTCCATCCTCAAGACCTGATCATACCCTAAAGGGTTCACCTCCTGATCTCACCATGATGGGCTTAGGATTTCAACACACAAATCTGAAGACACCAACGTTCGGTCCACAATAATAACCCTCCCAAATCGGGGCTCCGGAGACTGAATTAGCAGCTTGATCAGGGAGTGCACCCCCCCCCAGCTCAGTCAAGTACTTCCAAAACCCTAAAATTACATCCCTTCAGCCCCAGTGGGGTTAGAATTATCATCCCTGTTGTAACTTAGTGTCACTCTTGATTAATGGCGATAAGACAAAGCCCAGATGTGTTTGCACAGGGCAGATGCTTTAATAAAAAGGGTCATTTACTGAGAGCTGCCTCAGGCCAGGAGACTCCATCACACTGTGGACATTTTTTCTGACTTAATCCATCACAAACAAGCTGGAGATTATAACACAACTGTCTCTATTTTGCTGCTTAGGATATAGAGGCCAGGATGTGGTGAATGGCTTGCTACAGTCCATCTGGTAGTTTAGTCACAATGTGTCGATGCTGGGGGTGTGCCTCTGGGGCAAAGTCTGCAGGAGCTGGCTATGCAGTGTTCTACCACCATCCTTGTGGGCAGAGCCAGTAAGCCAGTGCTGGTTGTCAGCTTGACAAGAGCCAATGTAGTTCTCTCAGCTCAGAAGCTACTGATGCCTATGCTCAGCTTTCCCGAGAGAAAGCGTTGAGGTATTACAAAGGATTGAGGGGACATCTGCAGAACAGTGAACAGAGATTGCATCCTCACCTTGGTCTTTTATTTAGCAAACAGGCATGGTCCTGGCCAACAGAAGGGGCACAGGGATATCTGTCCAACAGGGACTGGACATTCTCAACATATGCATGTCAGGACACCTGGGGTCTGGTTGGCATCTTTAAGATCATAGCTTCACCAGCCTCATATGTACAGGTATGGTATGTCAATGTCCAAACTGGGATAAGTACCCTTGACTGACAGAGTACCACAAGCCAGGAGGTTTAAAGTGAAAGGGATCCACCTTTCACTGGGCTGGAAGCTAAGAACTAAGTCAAAGTGTGGTAAGTCATGCCCTCTAAAGAGATTCAAAGGCAGGGTCCTTCTGCACTTCCTAATTGTGTCTTCAATGGCATCTCTGTGTCTCTGACAATTTTCTGCTCCTTTGAAGGACTTGGTCACTGGGTCAGTACCTCTTATGTTTGCTACAGTGTCAGTTCCACAGCACTGGCAAGGACCTATTTTCAAACAAGATTGTGCTCCCAGGAGCTGGGCCTAAGGATGTCAATGTATTTCTGGATTCAGCACCTGATACTCCTGAGCATGCACCTGAGGTGGACTTAGGAACAATATTGACACCTGTTGTGAAGTCCCATGACTGCACATTACCTCATCCTGTTTCTATTAAAAGCCTGGACCATAGCACTTTCTCCAAAAGAACGGCCAGCAAGAATTAATTGGTTATACAATCAATAACCTCAAAGGCACGTGTAAGTCAGATCAAAGCTTACTTTTAACAATATGGAATTTAGTTGATTCAGACAATAGCTAAGCTGCTACCTCTTGACAAACGCATAACATACATTTGGACACAAGATAAATGCAAAGGTTGGCCAACATTGTAAGAAGTAATCTTTGCTGGTAGGCATCCTGGCATTTACAGCCTGTTCATTGTTGCATCTTAAGTCTGCTAAAGACCGTGATGGACAATGCCTCATCAGGACTGAGCTCACTCATTCATTTTCTCATTTATTCAGTCTGATGCCACCTATCTTTTTGGATGATTAAAACATGCAGGACCTGGGACCCATGTGCAGGCAGAGTGAAACGAGGAGGTCATGGAGGACTCGGCAAGAAGGGGGCAGGGTGGGGGAGGGAGGAAGAAGAGGATGAAGAGAAGGATAAGAGGCTGGAGAGACAGAGGAAGAAGAGGAGATGGGGCTAGGAAGAGGAGGTGGCAGCCAGGATACTTGGGTTATAGGAGATGGAGTGCAATATGGATATGGTTTCTATGACACACACCCCAGAAGTCTGTGAGTTGAAGTTTAATCCCTGTTGTGGAGCACGGAAAAGGTGGAGGTAGTCTAGCCAAGTTGTTCACAGGTGGGACTTCTATAAGGGGATTGTGACTGGATGAGGTCACCAAGGTCAAATATGGGTGACCTTATAAGAGATTAAAACAAGCAGAAGGAACACACACACACACACACACATCTGCTGCCGGCAAGAAGGCTACTGCCACATGGGGCTCCATCAAGGGCCCAAACTTATGAGGAATATAAGCTCCCATGACCTCTCATCAACAATTCTGTCACATCGCACTGTAGCCAGGCACCTACATAATAGGAAAAGTCACAGGGTCTCAGACCACACAGAAAATGCTGATGGGTTTTAAGGACTTTGAAGCCATGGAGGTTACCAAGGGTGGACAGGTGTCAAGACAGAAAGGGCTGGCTGATGCAGAACAGGACACCATGTCAAGTGGAGGGTGTTTGGGGTTGTTTACTATAGTACAAAATCTATCCCTAAGGTGTACACACAGTATATGCCAGATTATTAATTCTACCCTTTTCCTGGATCATGTGGTACATCACTCCTCTTTGATGGGCAGCCACAGTGAGCTACAACCCCAGTCAGTCCCATAATCTCAAGGACCAGATGACCCTCCACAGATGCTGTGTAGGATGCTTCACTGGGTAGTGGCTCTCAGTATATTTTTAACTTACCACTGTCATGATTTTATCGGGTCAAAGCCCATGAGTCAAGGAGGGGCTAGCAACACTGGTGTTGCTAACACACTGACCAAATAAACAGCCTTGAGATTTGATAAAGCAGAAAAGGAAATGGAAGCCGTTGGTCAGAAGTAAGGAACGGGTCGGGGGACAGCTGATGGAAAGACAAGAAGGTCAGTGTGTGTGAACAACTTGGTAGAATCTATTTGAAAACCCCATCAGTTTCCAGAGCTGGGGGTAAGATTTGGTTGGTAGAGTGCTTAAATAACACACACAAAGCCTTGGGTTTGTCTCCAGCACTACATAAACCAAGTGGTAGAGGCAGGAAGATTAGAAGTTCAAAGTCATCCTCAACTACATAGTGAATTCAAAGTCTTCCTGGGCTACATGAGACCCTGCCTCCCAAACAAACAAATGACCCACAAAGCCCTCACACTTTCACAAAGCCAAAACTAGCTTGAGAAAATGAGGAAGTCTGATGGCTTTGAAAATATTAAGCTTAGGATGTGTGGGGCTGGAGAGACAGTTCAGCAGTTAAGAGCACTCACTGGTTGCTCTTCAGAGGGCCAAGGTTCGATTCCTAATTCTTACATGATGGCTCACAAGCATCTGTAACTCTAGTTCTAGGGAATCTGACACCCTCTTCTGGGCTCTGCAGACACTGCACACAGTGATGTAAGATGGGTGCAGGTAAAACACTCGTACATATATATTAAAAAAAAAAAAACCAACTTTAGTGTCAGATCCAAGTGGTTTTAGAGGTAAATTATTCAGTCTTCCAGGGATAGACCATTCTGTATTCATGGCAAGCCTTAAAAACACTAGAAAAAAATCTCATGCCTTCAAATCCTAAATCAGCTACTATAACTTTAAAGATTTAAAAAAAAAGTAAAACTCTGACCAAGAACATTAACAGAATAATCCAGCAATCTAGTTCAACATTACTGCAACTATTCATTCTATCCAAGGAATTCATGAGTTAGTTTATATAAGAAAAATACATAATTATCGCTCAGTAAATTCACTTAGTAAAGGGGAATAACATTATAATTATCATAGCATGGGCAAAATAGCACTTCATATAATTCAATATTTATTCATTCTTTAGAAGTAACCCTTAATAAAACAGAAATAAAGTAAAACTTTCTTAACCAAATCCATTTTACCTGGCAAAAAACGTGTCTCAAACAGAATTCTTCTGGATGAACAGAATCCACACCTCACAGGCTGTGCAAAAAAGGAATTTCAATGAACTTTGGCAAAAAGAACAGATCTTAAAATTCTGAGAATGTCCTAACAGTCAGCCCACCACAGAGAAGAGCTGTGTACAGCAAGCGGTAGAGCAAAAATAATAATAAAAATCTCCAGCTACAAAATTAAGTTGATTAATTTGATTACTCTAAGATAGAAAGACTCAGTGTGACCACTGCAATCATTAACTCATAAGACCTGTCCTATTAGCAGTCAATCAAGGAAGTAGGAGGGGCTCACAAGGTCTATCTTTCACCTCTGAACTACTGGTTATTGATAGTATCTTGGAGAAGGTGTGGGGGAGGGAACCACTATCTTTGGTTGTGTACCTATGGCTGAGCCAACCAGGCTCCAACAGATTACTCATAGCAGCATAGACAGCCCAGGTTAATCTCAGTGGGTCACCAAACAAAATGAATATCCATGAATGTGAGAGAGAGATTGACAAGGAGGCTTGCTGGTGTAGCAGGGAGGTGACAGTGAGAACTGAATAATTTATTGTGTACATATGTGTAATTGTCATAAAAATATATGCATGCCTGTCTAAGGACACCACAAATTGTGCAGTTGTAAACTAGGAAGCTCATCGCAGGCAGCTAATAGAAGGAAGTATAAAAGATACACAGTCACCAACACAGGGACTATGGCCAACTGGACTGGAGAGGGTGGCCTTTGGCACTACCAGGTTTACCTTTCTGTGATATATGTAGCTGACCTACAGGAAGTTTATTGCCTTGGGATTTAAAATCCCAGCACCAACTTGAACTTCGGTCTGTATGGTCTAATGCCCTTACCCAGTGCTCAACACCTCAGAAAAGCAACAGGAACCTCCAAGCTTGGCCCCTTCAGAGTGGCTGCATACCAGCTTTATGGAAAGAGCTCCTACAGCAATACAAGCTATGGGCTTCCATCTGCACCTGAAACAACCCCTACTCCAGGACAGTGTGGCTGGGATCAGAGGGCAAAGCTCCCTGACCTTTAGACAGGGAGCCAGTCATCTGTCTTCCCCTGGCCAGGGATCAGACAAAATGATCAAAGTCAGAGATGGAGAGGAGGGGGGTAAGAAGCAAATCCAGCTCACAGCTGGATGGGGGGTGGGGTAGAGGGAGGCACACACAGAAAGGCTGGAGGAGGAAACATGGGACGGGACTCAGAAACAGAACCATTTGAGTAAGTCCTTAAATATCCAGGGAAGCTTTGATTTTTAAAATTAAAGTACAATTTGAAAACTCTACAAATGCAGAAAAATACTTGGCAATAAAGTCAGTGAAAGTTATCCACATTATCTGCTCCGAGAACAACAAAACTTGGACAAGTAGACTAAACAAGATCTGTAGCTAGAGAAACATACACACCATCTATATATGCATCTATATATATGGAAGGCTCAGAATTTAAAAGATTACTCCAGCTGGGCAGTGGTGGCGCATGCCTTTAATCCCAGCACTCGGGAGGCAGAGGCAGGCGGATTTCTGTGAGTTCAAGGCCGGCCTGGTCTACAAAGCGAGTTCCAGGAAAGGTACAAAGCTACACAGAGAAACCCTGTCTCGGAAAAAAAAAAATTACTCCAATGGCCTTTAAAAAGTAGCCATGCCCCTCATCTGCTGCAGCACTCTGGAGAGTGGTCCCTATGCCAAGCATGGTCAACACACTAGAGCTGGCCCTGAAGGAGTAGGTGTGGGAGATCCAATCCTGAGGACATGAAAGCTAGAGAAGCAGCCCCGCCCCTTGCTGGTTCTCTGCCAAGGGTGAACTCACCAAGGCAAGGCAGGAGAGTTCACCCTGGTGGTAAGGACATGATCCTGCAACTACCCAGGCTCAGAATGGTTGGCCCACCCCAACATCCACCAGATCTGTGATCTGCTAGAGCACATGTAGGGACTGGTCCTGCAGACCCAAAGCTGCAAGATTACCACAACACAGGGCAACAACAGGATTTTCAAGAGGAGTTCCAGTGAGGGCCCAGCATTGATGGTGTAGCAGAAACCAGAGGCCTTGAACCAGACCAATGACTCTTTGCAATGAACACTTGCAAGTAAAGGTATATGGAAAAAGGGTTTTACTGTGTGATTCACTGTGTCACACTACAACTTCCATAATGAGATTCCCACCCCTTTTTTTCCTTTTTTTCTCTTGAATTTTATTGGGGGGGGGTTGCTGCAAGGGAAGAGGACAGATACACAGGGACAGGAAATAAATGGGATCTAGATGCATGACATGAAAGACACAAAGACTAAATAAAAAAAGAAAGTAAAGCAAAAAAAAAAAAAAACCATTTAGTTCATTTATAAGCACCGATCTGAGTAGAAAGGAGCCTCTTCCCAAAGTCAGCTGTATGTCTTTCAATATCACATTCATTTCCCATATGTGGGAAAAGCAACATTATACGATGTTATAATTTATGAATTTTGATCCATTCATTAAGTTTTTTAAGTTTGGAAAAAAGTAGATATTGGAAAGCTGGCTCTGGCATGATGATGTTAAGGCAGAGTGACTTTAACAAGAAGAGCCTCCCTCACCCAGGGTATCTAAGTACCCAGTCCCCAAATGCCATTCTTCCTCACTGGCCACAGTCTGACATGTCTGAGCACTGGCCTCCTGTGTTCCAGGACAGCCAGCGGTGAGCTGGTAAGCAGCCAGTACAGAAGGAGTCATGATCTCAGCACAGGAAAGATTAGTCCTGACATCAAGGGACTAGGAGCCCCATGCTCTCATGTTTCCATGCTCCCAAAAGTGGTGAACTGTTGATGTCCCAAGAAACGGCTAATTCTCTCTTGTCGTACTTTAGGACTCACTCATAACTCTCCAGTGGACCTATGATGGATAACACAGAGACATTCCTTCCATGGTCCTTCCAACGAGACTGTTGTACCCCTTTACCCTGGCCAGTTCTTCATGCTGTATACGATTGGTCAGCTGAAATTGAAAATCTCTGCCCCCAAATCAGCCAGACACAGAGATTAACTAACCCTGAGATCCCTTGCTCTAAAACAGATGTTCTCAACCTATGAATCAAGACTCCACGTTGGGGGGTCAAACAACCCTTTCAGAGGGGTCACCCAAGACCATCAGAAAACACAGATATTTACATTATGAGTCATAACAGTAGCAAAATTACAGTTATGAAGTAGCAACAAAAATAATTTTATAGTTGGGGGATGGTCACCACAACATGAGGAACTGTACTGAAGGGTGGCAGCATTAGGAAGGCTGAGAACCACTGGTCTAAAACAAGCCCAGGGCAGTCCAAACAAAACTACTTCCCAGACACCAGGTCCTGAGTTAAGGGTGCTGCTCACCCCAGTCAGACGAGTCCTCTCTTTTATTGTTCTTCCTCTGTCTCTGACATCCTCCAGCCAGACTCAGTTGCCTATAGATTTGAAATGTTCAGAGGACAATGATATGAGAATAAAAGCTCATGGGTATCTTAACAGGTGAGGTGTTGAAAGAAACGCAACTTGCCTGTCTTCAGCTGTAGACACAAATGTCCTTCACCCAGGACCGGCTCAGAGTATATGCGCATCATACACGGTGTTGCCATATACCACACCAAACCCAGTGTGAGCTCAAACCACTGATGGATCTTACAGACCCAAGCACACCCATGGTCATAAGCATGTGCCTAGGTGGTGAATGAATGCACACATTGGTTGATTTGTTGGTAGCCTTGAAGAACAGTATGCCTCCTTAGGTGTTGGGGCTACCCGCTCCAGACGATTGGTCTCCACAAAACTGGGGGAACAGGTAGAGCCTATTTTTCAGTCTTATAGCTCCCATCCCTGCCCACTGCCACCACTTCCTGCTTGTGAGTGGTGGGCAAGGCGAACCTCCATTCAAAGGCATCCACTGTGGAACATGCTGAGACAATTGTCTTCAAAATCCTGAATTCTCTACCATCTGCCCTCCTGTGGGACTTACACCCCTGCACATTAGAAGACCTATGTCAGGGAAGTTTGCAGAGCGCAAGACACTACTTAAAGAAGCACCACAGCCTGCAGGGATGTCTCCACACTCCTGAGATCTCTTAGCTACTGCCTGTGCACGCAGAATAAAGGAAAGACATAGAAGCCACTTTGTGGCTGCTAAGAGCACAAATTAACCCGTCCCCCCTCAAAAAAAAAAAAAAAAACCACTAAAAGGGAAAAACCTTGCAAGAAGAAATGGATGTCTTAGAATTACAGCTTGTCAGCATGACTCCCCTGAGGCTTACCTTTTCCCTTTGCTTCAGCCCTGGAACAGCACTGAGCTGAGTGCTCACATATAAGAGCATTACTGTGTGCATAGTAACAGGGCTAACCAACCTGCTAAGGCTGCTGAGTCTCCTTGGTTGGTGGTCACTATTCTCTTATGCACCCCTTATATCCCAGGATACCTCCAGCCCTTGAGTAGGTTCAGAAAGTATGTGTCTTAAAATAACCAATGTGGCCAGGTGGTGGTGGAGCATACCTTTAATCCCAGCACTTGGGAGGCAGAGGCAGACAGATCTCTGTGAGTTTGAGGCCAGCCTGTCTACAAAGCAAGTTCCAGGATGGAGAAACCCTGTCTCAAAAAACATCAAAAAATAAAATAAAATAACCAGTGTGTTATTTTACATTTTTGACCACTTTGTTACAGTGGCCTTCAGCTCTTTGCTTCACTTGACATTCCTGCCCTCATATACGACAATATCTTCTCTCCCCAGACTTGCTGGCATTAATAAAACATGGCTAGCATTTCAAAGCAACATTCCTTACAAAGAAGCGAAGGGAAAAATAAATGTGGAACTTGGTTTTTCACTCAATGATGTCTCGATCATTTAAAACAGGTTTTAGAAATATGTCCTACATCTTTCTGTGTGTTTGGTTGTTTTATACAGTATGATTATTTTCTTAATCATCTCAAGAAAAAGGGAACCAAGGGAAGTATGGGGAGAGCCCCTCCTCTGGGGCCTGGGAGGGTGTATCTCAGGATTCTTGTTGCTGCAGACTGCCTGAGAGGTCGCTTCTCCATCCTCCAGGCAATCTAATTTCCCAGCAGAAAGCAGGCACGTCTTTCCCTCTTCTTCTTCTTCTTGGAAAACAATAATAAATTCAGTCTAGGCTTTTACTTTAATTCCCTCTGGGGAGATTGTGCAAAATATATAGTTTCTGGGTCTCCTACGCTCTTTCTTCATCTCTTGTTCTGAGACTTGGATTCAAGGGTCTCATCAGGCGTGACGGCTGGTGTGCCACTGTGTGAGCGGCTCCTTGCCAGCCTGTTAGAAGTGAGCGGCTGGGTTCAACTTCTGAACCACTATCTTCTTTTCCAATATCAGATTTCCTCTCAATCACCCAAATTGCTGTGAATGCTGTACTCAAGGCTAAGAATGTTTGGGGTAGGCAGCTTCCAGAATGTTCTCAAAATCTCTGGTTGGCACATCCGTGCTGTGTGCACAAGCATGCATGGCTGCACCTGTCTGTCGTCTGTCTATCTGTCTGTCTGTCTCTCTCTCTCTCTCTCTCTCTCTCTCTCTCTCTCTCTCTCTCTCACTCTCGCTCTTGCTCTGTGTGTGTGTGTGTGTGTGTGTGTGTGTGTGTGTGTGCCACGCACTTGAAGACAGTAGCTCAGGTAGTCACAGGCTCTAGGGCAGGCCAGCAGGTGGGAGGCTCAAGCAAGGTCTCCCGATACATACAGTCTCCAGATGGAGTCCCACTGGAGTTATTGGCTTGGCTCTTTTCTCAACTGACTGGATGCAACACATGGCACAATTGAAGGTAGCTGGTAAAAGCCAGCCGACTGCAGGATGGACCACAGCTAAGCAATGTTTTCTCTGCAACCCCTGAATGAGTATTGGAGAGAGCAGCTGCCACAGAGGATGTCACAGCAAGGATAACCCATAAAATCTACAGTCACTCACGCGCGCGTGCGCACGCGCACGTGTGCACACACACACACACACACACACAAGTGTGTGTGCATGCATGTATATACATAAATATATACAGCTCTGCCTCTGGGCTGGCCAGTCTGGCATCAGCCTCCTGATGATCTTGGCCTCATTAGCCATGACAAACAGTGACTTTCATGGGGTGAGAAAGATATGACAAGTGGCCTGGGACGAGTCTGACAGATATTCCATACTCAACTAATTTTCCAACAGAGCAGTAACATGACAGTGTTGGTCCAATTAGGACACTGGCCAGAGCTTTCCACTGGCTCATCTGAGACTGTTAGGGTGACACTCGCCACCTATACCATGAGGCCATTCTCCATTTAGCCATTCCCACTGGCTGTCCACCATCTGCCACTCACCATAATGGGACTGGGGTCACCTAGCTCACACACAGCAGGTGGTGACTTAAGGCGTTCCAACCAGTCCATAACTAAATGTCTAAAGAGAGCTATCTATCACATTCTCTTGGACTCACCTGCCTCAAAGCCTGCCCAGTCATGGACTCTGTCATCTGAGTCTGTCCTTGTATGGGACAGTGAGGACAGGGTTCCTTCTCCTCTGCTCCATGGCACAGACAGGGGAAAGTGTCTACTTTACAGCTGTGCTGAACTCTGGAGGCCCTTGTCAACACCATGGCTGAAGGCAGTCTGTCAGCTGATGCCTCCATCCTTCCTCCTCACCTTCCCTCCTCTCTTCCTCCACCCCTCCTTCCTCTTGCTCTCCCTCCATCTCACCCCCTCTCCTTGACCTTCTTCGTCAGCATATCTTCTACTGCTCATCTTCCCCCAGGTCAGGAACTTGTCCTACCACAGCCCTCTTCCTGTTCACACTCATCCTCTCTCATGAGTGGTTCATACCATAGCCATGCTGCCTTCGGGCTGTCCACCCTCAAATCAATGGAAAAAATACAGGAGATTCCTTCATCCCAGATTGCCTACTGGTGACCCTGAGCCTTGCTTGTCCCAGGTTCTATAAGTATCTGGCCCTGACCAGTGGGAAGTCCTCCTGACAGCAAATGTTCCAGTGGCTCTCTGACCCATGATTGCTCTCCAAAACTTCACACATAGAATCTGACTTGACCAGTCAACCCTCAGAGATCTGAGGAGGTGTTCTTGCATGTGTTTTCCTTCATTCACAAGAGCTGAGGCTTGGGTGTGTGGACACCAGGAAACAGATTTGCAGCATTTCTCGTTACTCATGGTTAAACATCTGCACACTGGGGAAGTTCTAAAGTTAGGGGACTAAGTCAATGCAGAGTGAGCTTGTAGACAGGATCACACAGAACCCAGAGAGAGGGCCACACATGCAGAACAGGGCAGAGTGGACTTGGAGACAGGATCACACAGAACCACAGAACCCAGAGAAAGGGCCACATATGCATAACAGGGCAGAGTGGGCTCGGAGACAAGATCACACAGAACCACAGAACCCAGAGAGAGGGCCACACATGCAGAACAGAGTAGAGTGGGCTTAGAGACAGGATCACACAGAACCACAGAACCCAGAGAGAGGGCCACACATGTAGAACAGGGCAGAGTGGGCTTGAAGACAAGAACACACAGAACCACAGACCCCAGAGAGAGGGCCACACATGCAGAACAGGGCAGAGTGGACTTGGAGACAGGATCACACAGAACCACAGAACCCAGAGAGAGGGCCACACATACAGAACAGAACAGAGTGGGCTTAGAGACAGGATCACACAGAACTCGATGAGAAGACCACATATGCAACAGTAGCCTGAGTATAATATAGACTGGTCTCCACAGAGATAATAAACCATTAAAAATGCAAAATCCTGGGTCCCAGGTGCTCCAGGAGCTGCAGGTTACTGTTCAGACATGGCCAAGTTCAAGAGCCACACCACCCACAACCAATCCTGAGGAGGGCACAGAAATGGTATCAAGAAATGCCAGTCACAAAGATATAAATCTCTTAAGGGGATCAACCCCAAGTTCCCAAGGAATGTGTGCTTCCCAAGAAGCACAGGAAAGGCCCGAAGAAGATGAGGGCAAACAATGTGAAGGCCATGAGTGTATATGCAGAGGCCATCAAGGCCTTTGTGGAGCCCAAGATATCAAAGGGCTCCAGCTGCAAGCTCAGTCATTTGCTTTCATTGCTCACTGCTTGGGAAGCAGATTAGAAGCTACATGGCCAAGGGTTGTAGGCTCTGCCAACCAAAGCCCAAGGATCAAACCAAGGCAGAGGCCTCAGCTCCAGCTCAGGCTCCCAAAGTCTCCCAGTAGGTTGTATTTATATGTGGATCTTTTATTTGTATATATCACAACAACGGTTAAAGAAGAGAAGATGTAAAATTTGAAAAGGGGAGGATGTGGGAGGGATAGGAAGAAAGAAAGAAAAAATAAAATTACATTTTAAATTAAATAAAGAAAGAAATGCTATTTTATAAACACACACAAACCGGAGCACAAAATGTACACATTCACATGGCTGGAGCAAGAGGGTTCCAGCTTTTCAAAATCACCTGGGTTCAAGGACATAGCTCAGGTGGTAAAGACTCTTGCTGTCAAACCTAATGATTCAAGTTAAAACTCCGAGTCCCATGTGGTGGATGGAGAGAACTGGCTTCCACAAATTGCCCTCTGACCTCCCTATGTATAACATGGTGTACATGACTGTGTACACACACACACACACACACACACACACACACACACACACAAAGCATTTTATTAGAAAATCATGTGCTCTTCTAAGAAGTATTTTTAATTACATATATTAACTGTGTGTCTGTGTGTAGGTATGTGCACCTGAGTGCAGTGCCTGAAACGGCCAGAAGAGGGCGAGAGATCCCCTGATGTGGATTCTAAAAACTGTACTCAGGTCTTCTGCAAAGGTTTGTAACCACCCAGCCATCTCTCCTGCCCCACTACCTGACCCTTCTAGATCCCTGTCGCTATCATTATGATCTTAGTAGCAGCTCAACTTTCGCTTTTCAAAAGTAGATGCAAACTAAGGAAACTCAAAAGAGAAGCATCATCCCACAAATCTTCCTTTATTTAGATCTTACTGCATTTCACTCAGTCAAGTTGTACAGCTTTTAGTGTAGAGGAGTCAGATGACTTTTATATAGTCAGTTCTTAATAATTTTTCTGTGATTACACATGGATTTAAAAAAATTCACTTCCTAATTATTCATCATTGTTATACGGAAGCCCGGTGGTTTTTGCACCTTGACCTTGTGACACTGACATTGTTGCATTTCTTGCTTAGCTTTTGGTCTGAGTGCTTGCAGCACTCAAGTCCTTGGGGAGGCACTGGACATGGTGATAAACCTGACATTAACTGGGAGATGTCGTCAATTTTAATAGGCTGGCGTTCTACCTACTACTGAGGTTCTGTGTGTGTATGAATTTAACTTTATCCAATTCTTTTACATCTACATCTATTAATAAAAGTAAATTCCTCCTCTCCTGTATTCTGTAACTGAGATGAATGGCTCGCTAGACTTATGTGTGGTGTTCTGGGGATTGGGGTGTGCATGTACATGTGTGTTGCATGCACTTAAGTATATAGTTGTGCAAAGGCCAGAGGAGGTTACCAAGTGTCTTCCTCTATGACATTTTTGTTTAAGTCAGGGTTTGTCACTGAGACAGAAGCTGGCCATTTGGATAAGCTCTCCGGCCAGTGAGCTCTCAGGATACCCATCTCTGTACTCGCCCAGTGCTAAGGTTGCATGCCTGGCATTTTCTGTGGGTGCTAGGCATAGAATCCAGGACCTCGTTCTTGCAGAATTTCTCTTACCCATGAAGTCAGCTGGCCAGTCCAAGCTATCTAGTTTTTAAACATTGATCCAACTCTGACTTCCTGAGTGAGCATCCCTTGGCCAATATGGACTGTCAGAATGTCACATATTGCTAGTTCTTCTTGCTGCTGTATGTTGGGACTCTTCCACACACGGTAGATTGTTAATTCCCCCTTGGAATTTCCTCTGTCTTTGATGGGGTACCAAGGGGTTTGCTTATCTCAAGAGACAATTAGACACATTCTTTCTTCCTCTGTGGAATCAGGGTCATTCATTCCAGGTCTTCCTTTTATAAATTCACCCACAAAATCACAAGGATATGAGGGGTTGTTTATTTGCACCTTTAATGGACAATGTATTTCCTCTCAGTAACCTCTCCCATCGTTAGACATTTATACATTTCACTAACATTTCCAGACATTTTTTCTATTGTGGTTCTGTTATTTTTCTGTTGACTGTTTTTTATATATCATCAACCCTTAGCTCATATTTTATTTACCTTCTCTCTTTAAGCTTGGGTTTTTTCCCATTCCCTATGTGCTTATGGTGAAACTTAAATTACCAATTTTAAACTATTTTTCTTTTCTACTACTAGCACTTAGAGCTACGAGATTTCCTCCAAGCCCTGATTTATCTACACTCCTGGAATCTTAACACGTTTATTTTTCATTTTATTCAGTTGAGATAGGCTTCAGTCTTCCATGTGGCTTGAATACTGTTCCATCTTACTTGCCTATGGCTTGGTGCTGTACTCCAACCCAGCCTGCACGGCCCCTTGCCCCTGACTCTGCTAAACTATCTTAAGGTTTGGTCTGGGGGGGTCCCATGATAGAATTGTCTTGTTTTCCACTTTCTTTGTGGGGTCTTGCACACATCTACTCATCAAGACCACATTTTCTTTAATTAATCCAATTATCCTGAGCATGCTTATTCCTCCATTGAGAAACCCAGCTCCTGAGTCTCCTCTCTGCTGACCTCTGCATGTTGTCCCTTTCACGCATGTCTGTGTTGTTCTTCCTCTGGGCATGAAGAACAGCACTTTGCAGGCACACTGGCTCCTGTTTGCCACCAAGGAGTGCTGGGTTTTCACAAGTCTCTCGGTACTCACCCTCCTTTGAACTAACATAGACTTGGCTAAGTGCATTTCTGCAATGGATTTAGAAAGAGTTCCAGGTGCCTCCAAACCTTGTAACCTACCAGACCTCAGCCTCTGAGTTTTCTGACCTGCGTATGGGACTCAGGATCTCTGTAGTGTCATCTGGTGGGCGGAAGAATCAGCAAGACCCCACCCCCACCCCCACCTGGGTCACAACTCAGGAGCTGGCAGCATCATGAACCACTCCCCTGCTCCACCCTCTGCCCACTTCTCTCTCTCAGATGGAGATTTACCATGCTATGTGTAGCATGGTGTTCTACTAGGAGCTTGCAGGAACCCTAGACTTTTTCCAGAAGTCACTCCCCTTAGAGGTCTGTTCTCTAGATGACAGAAACTCCCAACCCAGCCTCAGTCCAGAGATGCCACCACATTCCACAGGCTGCATGTGGGTTCCAAATGTTTCAGAAACTGTCCCCAGAAAGCAGGCCTTTCCATTCTCTTGTGCTAGATGCAGGGTTACCTGAAGATAGGCAATCAGGTGACCCATGAGATGCTGCAGTGTGCACGGTGGGAGTGGGGGGGACTGTTTTCAAAAGCTCCACCAAATTGAGCAGAAGTGTGTTCTACAGAGACATCTTCCTTGGCCTCTGGATGTCAAAAGAGAGGAGAGGAAAGGAGCCCTGGGTCAGAGCCTTGGCTGTGTATTGTATGGCTGTGGACCCCTCTGGTCACACAGAGAAATGAAGACAACTCAGAGATAAACAGGGCAGTCCACACAGGTGGAGATGAGGGAAGGCCACCTTCCACCCACCAGAGAGCTTTCCACTGAAGATCAGAAAGAGGTGGGAAGAGGGGACTCCTGTGCTCTCTATGGTTTTTTTTTTGTTTTTTTTTTTTTTGAAAGAGCAGGGTGTGGAGGAAGAGAGGAAGTCCAAGCATGTAAACAAATGATCTTCCTCCTACTTGGAGCCTGTCTACTTTACATCCATGGAACTGGAGCAATAGGGATGTTGGTCTTCCTGGGCTCTGAGGTCTGTCTCCCGCCTTGAAGGCAGCTACTCCAAGCTGAGTGCTTCCCAGTACAGTGTGGGAGAGCAACACCACTAAAGGCCAAAGAACTTCATTCTAGCAGGTAGAGGAGGCACCCTCAGTGGGATGTGGTCTCAATACCTCACAGGGTAAGTGAACGTTCCCCCAGCCAGACTCCAGCGAAGAAGCCCTCCATCTCCCCCATCAGAAGAAGATGGAAAGGAAACCCATTCAGATCCACAGAAGTCGCTGCCTCCCAGCTCCCAGCCGGCTCTTGAGCAGCTGTTGAGGGGAAGCTTTGGTCTGCTGGTGACAGATGACAAGTGGATGTATGCAAATAATTTCACGTGCAAAACAACAAACCGGCAACCCGCTGTGTGTCCCATTTCCAAACTTGAAATTCACAACAGAGGCTGCTTAGGGTTTTAAGTGGCTTCCTTTGAAGCTGTAGCTCATTTGGGGACAAAGAAAGACTAGCCCGCAATCTGGGAGACTGAGATTAAACGAAGCTTCCACCAAGGCGAGGAAGAGCTGTCCACAGGCAGCCTGAAGCCCTGCTTGCCATGGAGCAGACCACATGTCCAGTGTGGCCTGTGGCCTCCTTGACCAACTAGATGCGTGGTCAGGCTTGTGATCCAGAGGGGCTAGAAGCAGTGACGGGGCAGGCAGTTCTAACATTTCTGTCAGAGTGGGGACCCAAAGCAGGTTGGAGCAGGCGCTAGAAAAGAGCTAGAAGAAAGTTTGGTGGGCACTAGCCTCCAGCTGCCTCCCCAAAACCCACAAAGCCATCCCTGCCCCACCCATCAAACCAGCCCTACCCGTCCTGCTGACATGGGTTCTGGATCAGTGTGGTGGTGCTATCTGAGAGAGTCTAGCCTCCCAGGGCAGTTCCTAGGGATAAAGTGGAGCTCCTGGCTAGGTGAGAACACAGAGTCATTAGGGCGGCCAAAACCTGTCACACCCCATTATTCAGCTATTCAGCGAGTTCATGCCTCAAACTCAGCCTGCTCCCATATCCCTTTGAAATGCTAATTTTTTGATTAATTACACTCCTCACTTCTCCAGTGGGTCCCCTCCCCCACTTCAAACTTCAAGAGGCCTCTATTTGCTCCTATATAATGTCAGCAGTAGTCTGTCCTACATCCTGTGTAAAACCATCCTGCTGATCCATGCAGGCACCATCAGGCACATTCATGGCCCAAACAGAGCTGAGGCCCCAAAGGGTACTGGCCTGCTGTGGGCCAGGAACAGCTACCTTCATCCGATGATACTTGGGAACACCTGTTAAAAGTGGGTCGGAATGCTCATGTTCAGAAGCACTGACCCAAGCCAGACTTCAGCTTGGTTTGACGTTTAAGTTGATAACCAGGAAAACTATACTCAGGCGTGCATGGCTGGGGACACCCTTTGACAACTCCAGCCACACCACTGACGGCACTCGTAGGGATAAGGCGGGGCATCCCCTCACTCTGGTCAACCTACCCTTTAGAGGAGACATTTACCCAGTGTGGGAACTGAGCTCCCAGGGAACCACCCCGGACTCACAGGTGGGTCACATGGTGAGAATCAGCAGTTCATGGGGAAGCAGCAAGGTCTCAGAGAGGACTGTTCCCGGCAGGGTTGTGTGACTGCTGTTTTCTGCTCTGTCCAACGTAAAATGCTGCTGGGTAGACCTTGGAACTGGCACTGGGCTGGCTCCTCTGCTGAACATTTCCCAGCTTTGCACATACTCTCTGGGCTCCCTCCGAAAGCAGACCTGAGTCTGGTGTGGTGTCACATGTCTGTAATCCCAGCCCTCAGAGACTGAGGCAGGAGGATGTCAAGCTTGAGATGATGCCGTACTATGTAGCAAAACTCTGTCTCAAGAAACAAAACACCAAATAGAATAAGATAAATAAGTAAAAGCAACTCGGGGGGGGGGGCACTCTGGGGCTGCAGCCTCGTGCTGAGCAAGACCCCTGAGGGCTTCAGATCCTTCTCCCTGCCTGAGTGCCTATCCCAGCCCTGGGGACGCAGATGCAGCTTCTGATTTGCACCCTAAATCATAACTGTAATCGTCCTGCTTTGCTAATGAATGCAAATTGCAAGCACTCCTATTGGAGATCAGAGCATTCCAGTGTTTTTTAAGCGGCCATCCATCTTCCCTGCTTGCCTATTGGACATCCTGCTTCCTCACCCAATCCCCAAGAGTGGCAGCCAGCGGTACATTCACCTTCCCCCTGCCCAGCAAGGTCACTGATACTGCCCGGTCAGGAGAAACGTCAGGGAGTTTGCAAAAGGCAAACATGGATGGCATGGGAACCAGGAATACATTTTGAAGGATCTCCCTGATTGTTCTGGAATTACGGTTTAAATGGGCACACCAGGTTGACCAGGCTGCAAGCTGGCATGTGTGCACCTCCCTGACACTGTAAGGAATTGCTCAAGCCAACAGCCCCCAGCATCCAATCACACTGGAGGGATGGATGGCACTGAATCTTGGCTCTGCCCTTTCAGGTTTAAGGTAAGACCATATCTGGAAAGCTCTGGTCTCTGGCTCTGGCTCTGACAGATCTTCATAGCAGGAGCTTCCTCAGCTTGGCCCATGGCACATCAACTCAACCCGTCAGCAGGATTTCTAGGCAGCTCTGAGATTGTCCATAAGGTGGATGCATTGACCCCATCCTTAGGAGGTCCTAGGGGACATGCTTGACTCTGTCACTGAGAAGAGGATACAGGAGACAAGCAACAAGAAGTTAACCCTGCTCTCTGGCATCAAAACCCAGTGCCCTTTTGGCCCAAGGAAACAGGGACCAACTTCAAAAACATCTTATCCTTTCTGTCTCCTAGGCTTTCCCCCACAGTCACTTCAAAACCAAGGCCAATGTTGGTCTTCAGAGTGGATGAGCTAGGCAGAGCACTGGGGCAGCCTAGGAGAAAGTAAGGGCTTAACACATAGTTCCACCTACCTATTCACCCCTGTAGCTCTACCCCCAGATGAAACCAGCTTATATTTATCCTTAGAGCCCATATTCTTAGTGTCCCATCTCACCCTCTTCCTCACACCTCCACCTATTTGATCAGGAAACAGTCCAGAACACACCTATCTATCGCAGCAAGCAAGAAGGAGAAGGAATGGGCCCAGGAATCAGAATACCTGCTAGGATAAAGCAAGGGTGTAGTTGTTTTTTTTACTCTTTACTCTTTGGGGGCCCACCACCCAGCTCCCAAATAAATACACAGAGACTTATTCTTTCTTATGAATGCCAGGCCTTAGCTTGGCTTATTTCTAGCCAGCTTTTCTTAACTTAAATTATCCCATCTACCTTTTGCCTCTGGGCTTATCTTTCTCTATTCTAGATACTTCTTTTACTTCTTGTTCCGTAGTTGACTGTATGGCTGGGTGGCTGGCCCCTGGCATCCCCCTCTCCCTCTCTTTTTCTCGTTCCTCCCCCTTCTCTCTTTTTCTCCTTCTATTTATTATCTCTGCCTGGCAGCCCCACCTATCCCTCTCCTGCCTAGCTATTGGCTGTTCAGCTCTTTATTAGACCAATCAGGTGTTTTAGATAGGCAAGTAACACAGCTTCACAGAGTTAAACAAATGCAACATAAATAATGCAACATAACTTTGCATTCATTAAACAAATATTCCACAGCATAAAAGAATATAACACATCTTCAACTAGTATTCCATAACACAAGGGTATGACCCTGTTGTGGCTGTCTATGGTTTCAATTGACATCACTCGGGAAAGATGGCAGCAGATGCTGGGATGCCGAGGGCATGCTTGGTTCTGATGGCCCTTGGCTTTCACTAGTAATCACCTGGTTGAAGGCTGAGACTGGAAAAGGTTTGAGGCAAAGCTCCTGTGAGCTTCAGGGTGGAGGTCAAGACAATGTACATCAAAGGCGTCCATGAGGTCATAGTTCTTTTACTTCAGCACCTATATTTTCATTTCCAAGATCTCTAGCTGGCTTTTGGGGGAGAGATCAGTTGTTGTTTCATGGATGGGGTACACTTCTCTAAATGCTGCAGAGGTGACCGTAAAAACCTTCTCAGCTCTTGCTACACTCAATAGCTTACATTCCAGGGCCTTCCCCTTAAATATTAGGAAACAGAAGAAGGAAATCAGCTCCCAGAGTGAGGACCTGCCTTTCCAGGCTACCAGTCACAGCCATGCTGAAGTTTCCACCCTGTGCACCCATGTTGGTGTACTTCTCCAGGAACTGCTGGCCCTGTCAGCCTCCTCATCCCAGCCTCTTCAACCAAGGCTTCCACCAGAGATGGTCCGTGTCCTGGATGGAGAAAGCACTCAGGCTTAGTCCGACAGCCTCCTACCTCTGTGTCAATTGTGTCCTCAGCACACAAGTCTTTGCTCCCTTCTTGCCCAGGGTTCCAAGACTCGCTGGGTACCACCAGCTTCTACAGAAGGGTCTTAGGATCTAAGTTCTCTGGTTAATTCTACTGGGCAAGTTTTCCTTACAGAATCTTCCCCAAAGTCCCCAGTCCACCAAGACCCCCCTCCCCCCCACTCCCCGCTTCTTGTCCATGAGTGTGCCGGTGCACCTACACATGGGCTTTCTGGTCGGCCCATCGCAAATGAGTTCATGAGGAGAAACTGTAGCTTTTCAGCCTCAGGACATACGAGAAAGTTTCTGGTGGACAGTTTTAAATAGGACAGAAACCAGGATGTCCACATGAGTGCCTCTTCCAGGCATGAGTTTAACCAAGTAAATCACAGACTATCAAAAAAATGGGTCCATGTACCAGTTTCTATGAGAACCAGAAGTTTGTTCTGGTTCTCACAACACCAGCTTTTTCCCAGGCCCCTGAGCGTCAAGCCACCTCAACCCTGGACTTGCTCTGGGAAAATTCATCTACCTACCACTCTGGTCCTGGTTCTCTTTGATCTGCCACATTCTTTCCTGTGGTGATCTGAGTGAGAATGTCCCCCGATAAGCTCAGGCATTTAAATGCTTGGTACTCAGTTGGTGGTGCAGTTTGGCAAGGTTTAGGAGGTAAGATCTTGGTGAAGGAAGTATGTCATTGGGGGCGGAATTTCAGAGTCTATAGCCTTGCTGCACTTTCAGTTCATTTTCTCTGTTTCCTGCTTGTGGTTGAGGATATGAGTTCTCAGTTTCCTGCTCCCAGATGCCACAGCTACTGATTATTGCCAGACCTCCCACCCTGATGGACTCTTATCCCTCTAAAACCATAAGGCTGCATAAACTCTTCATTCTATAGGCTGCTATGGTCATCGTGTTTTATCATAGCATAAAAAAAAAATCTCATACACTCACTGAAACCTGAGATTGGGCACTGGTGCTTGAGGGACTCCAAAGCGTGGCTGTCACTTGTCAACCTGAGTTATCGCCTGCAAAATGCACCGGCACATTGTATTAAAGCCTGTGTTGGTGTGGAGTTGCCCCTTTCCTAGGGGCAACAGATGAGTGTCAGGGAGCCTCGAGGTATCCACATCTTACCCCAGAGCTTCTCAGAGATGTGTGTGTACACATCCGAGTGGACATGCGTATTTGCAGACAAAAGGTCAACCTTGGATGTCTTCCTCAATCACTCTCCACTTTGTTTATTTATTTATTTTTTTTTGAGGCAGGGTCTTTCACTGAAATTGGAGCTCACCAATCCAGCTAGACTGACTGGCTGGTAAGTCCTGGGAATCTGCCTGTCTCATTCTTTCCAGTACTGGGATCACAGGCATGTGCTGCTTCATCCAGCTTCTATGTGAGTGCGGAGGATTGAACTCAGGTCCTCGTGCTTACATGGCAGGCACTTTACCCACTGAGCCATTGCCCCAACCCCTCAATGTCTCTTCATTTCTTAAAACAAGAGCCCCATTGTTAAACACACAAAGCAGGCAACCAAGCAGGTCAGCAACAGCACAGCCTGAGGATGAAAGCCAATATGGACTCACCTTGTGGCAACACCTGTCCAGATGGGAGACACTGAATACATCACAGCTGACGCCCAGCTGTTGTCTGATGAGGCCCTGGGCCCCCGGCAGGTGAACTGGCCTTTCATACACTTCATACGGAAGATACTTCTCCCCGTGTGCCTTCTCAGAGTCTATTTGTGATTCTTCTGCTCCTGACATTCCTAGTCAGCTGTCATCAAGGCCTGGATGGTTTCTGTGTCCATCCCACACAGTTATCTTCTTGTCTTAAGCCTTCTTTACAAAGCATCATCAGGGCACAGGGTCATGTGTCCCAGATGCTCATGGGACCTCAAGCAGAAAATCTCCCTGACTTTGAGTTTCTCCATCTGCGAAGCAAAGCCCTGAGTAGACATAGGCTCTAAAATTATAAATCCAAATAACAGGAAAGTGATGGCTCAGTCTTCAGAGTGCCAGTGTTGGTTGTTCTTGTCAACATGACAAAAACTTGTGTCACCTCGGAAGAAGGAACTTCAACTGAAGATTGCCTCCAGCAGGTTGGCCTGTTGGGCATTTTCTTGATTGCTTATTGATGTGGGAGGAGTCCCCAGCCCTCTGTGGGTAGCACCACACCTGGGAAGGTGGTCCTGAGTTGTGTAAGAAAGCAAGCAGAGTAAGCCAGAGGAGCAAGCCAGGAAGCAGTGTCCCTGAATTGGCTTCTGCTCCAAGCTCCTGCCTTGGCTTCCGTCAGTGATGGACAGGAACCTGTAAGTCAAATAAAGCCCAGGTCACTTTTGGTCAGTGCTTTATGACAGCAACAGGAAGCCAACTAGGGGAGCACCTTCTATGCAAGCATGAGGTCTTGAGTTCCGTCCCCAGCACCAAAACAAAAACCCAGACATGATGACGTGCACTTGTAATCCCAGTATGGGGGAGGCTGAGACAGGAGGGTCTCCAGATCTAACTGGTGAGCCAGTCTAGCCTACTAGGTGATCTCCAGGCCAGTGAGGGAATTTGTCTCCAAAAAGAAAAAGGAAGAATACCTGAGGTTGACCTTCAACCACTGCTTGCATGTAAACAGACACACACACACACACACACACACACACACATACACACACACACACACACACACATACACAGGAAGGGGGAGGAATACATGCACACACACACATACACAGGGAGGGGGAGGAATACATACACACACACACACACACACACACACACAGGAAGGGGGAGGAATACATGCACACACACACACACATACACAGGGAGGGGGGAGGAATACATACACACACACACATACACACACACACATACACACACACACACACACACACACACACACACATACACAGGAAGGGGGAGGAATACATGCACACACACACATACACAGGGAGGGGGAGGAATACATACACACACACACATACACACACACACACACACACACACACACACACACACACACACTAAACAATAGAATGGCTTTATAGGAAAACAAAGAGGTGGCTCTGGAGACACCAAAGGGTCTCTCTCTGTGACCCGAGCCCCCTTTCCTGCCCAGGCTCACAGGAAGTATTGCCCCTGCAGAATCAAGCCTGGGTACCACAATGACCTCACCAGCACACCTGCTGTCTTCCGTGAGGAATTCAGTGGGCCTGCTGAGAATTAGGCCCCAAGATTTACTATTCTGCACTAGAAAAAAATCTGCTTTTACAAGCACAATAAAAATGCAAATTCAATTATAAACGAATCAAAAGAAGATGCCCATCTTTCCAAAGTACAACCCCAGTTACATTCCTCGTGAATGCCTCCAAAGACCGCCTCTAAAAATGTTATTAGACCCATGAATGTCCTAGACAATTAATGGGTTTTCTGTCTACATTAAGCTAAATAACAGCATCTTACCGGTCAAGAAAAAGACGTTTGTGCCTTTTGGCTACAATTAAGTCCAAGGCTGGGTTTGCACTTCTCTTTAATTACTAATAGATTAATCCAAGCCGAAACGACGATCTGTAATTAGCATTTTGTTGATTGATTTGTTGCAAAGAAATGACCCTGATTCTGTTTTAGTAATCAGTTTATAGCTAATTGGCTTTCTTTCATTAAAATATAAAGAGCCATCCATTCAGAGTGGTCAAGGTGTGGGGGTCATAAACATCAGAGATGCTGTCACTTGTCAGAGGTGGCCTTCTTTGATTTTTATGGAAATCTAATTATTGAGTAAATGAAGAGATTTGACCTCTGAGGGAAAGCTGTCTAGTAACTTCCAGACATTGGTCACCCAAGGGGAAGGCCAAGGACAAACAACACTCGGTTGTGATGATGTCATCTGTGGCCATAGGGAGAAGTGATTTATTGTTGACGACAGTGACAGATCTGTAGATAGTAATTAAAAGACTCGCCGCGTGGCTCAGAAAAGGCAAAATATTCAGAGATTGCAATTAACTCATTGGCAGGGACCAAGCCTAATTAGGTATGCCTGCTTCTTTCTCCAGATAAAAATAATCCCCCAAGAAGTCAAACAGAAAAGGGAGGTTTCATCTTCTCGGTGGAGGTTGGCTGCTGACAGAAGTGTGTGCGCCTTACAGCAGCTGCATGACCACCAGAGTCTCAACTGGAAAAGAATCACTCGGTACTGCCACATTCCTGTTGTCCCTTGCCTTGAGGCCTATGGGACCAAGGAGAATACTGTTTGCCTCAGACAGTGGAAAGCACTTCCTGAAGAGGTTCTGAAGTACTGGTTCTGGCCCAGCCCTGAAGGGAAGCTACCATTGTCCAGGATGCCCCAGGGGGCCTTGTAATGTGATGGTGCGGAACCCACAGACCTTCATCCAGAGCATGGACCTCTGGTTCAGCACCAGCACTACCAGACTTGGGTCTGTCACTCACATCCCGGTGGCCTGGCTTCTTCCACTTGCCATGTAAACATGAGTTGCCATCACTTCCTGTTCGTGTTACAAGTGTCTGGATTTAAATCAATAAAATGTTCTTCTGCGATGCCTGAAAGGCAAACAGACCAGTGAAGAGGTCTCAGCCCCCTCCCTTGAAGGGAAGACCAAAGGAGGACAAAGGAAACATCCCTTTGTCCCACCCACTGGAGAGTCCAATGCTGGGTATTATGCAAATTATTGGAGAGGTAAGTGAATAAGCGACAAAGGAGTGAGCAAATCAGAAGGCAAAGAAACCCAGCCCGGCTTTCTAGGGGAGGAGCTCCCTTCTTCTCACCCCCTGCACTTCCAGTACATAATGGTTGGCCCTTGAGTCCTAAGTCCCTTCAATCCCATGCTCTTTTTGAGGTAGCCTCACTGTAGCTCTAGAATTGAGGGGCTTGCTTGAGTAAGGGGGGACTGTTGGCTGAAGCATGAGCCCTACAAGGTACAGAGGTAAGAGGACCCAGGGTAGGAGATGCCCCAAGGGCACTCTTGGCAGAGTTTCTGTCCTCCTTACCCCATCCCAATACTACTGTTAATACCACTACCTGGCCATAGCTCCTGCCCGCCCTATCTAGCTGCACCCAGACCTAAGCCCAGAAGTTCATATTTCATTACATCCTACAGTCTGGGAGAACGTTGCAACAAAAAGGCCAGAGTTCCAGGGCAGCAAGTATAGGCTGCCTAGGTGAGGATCACCATGATGGCCATCCACAGCATGTCACACCATGGAGGGTCAAGTAGCACCTGAGCTGAGGGTGGTGACAGTGAACCAGAGCTCCACAGCAGATGGGCTGGGTTAACAGGGCTTCAGGGTTCTGTGTGAGGACATCAGAGGGGCTTCATACGGGTTGGTCCTTGATGAGGTGGCTCTTCCCAAACTGCTGACAGATGTCTGAATGACCACTTAAAACTGAAAACACAGAGGGCAAGAAACAGCATAGAGCTCTCCCCAGCCTGGAATGAGCTGAGGAGGTCTTTAACATTCGGCACTGTCCTGGCCGTAGAGGGAGGAACTGCTGAGCTTCTCATGATAGCCGGAAGCCACCATGCATACAGGGGTGATGCAACACAACAGGAGGTACCAACACTGAGCCCCTTGTGGCCCCACTCGTTTCTCTCCCTGCTGTCTGTGAGTACATGCCTACCTGCAAGCAAAGATGAGCGGGTAGCCACATGCCAGCCCTTGGTGGAGCAGCAGGCCAGCATCTGACATGTTCACTGAACAGACATCAAGGTCACTGCTACATCCAAGCGCAGTAGCATCTCATACTGTGTCCTCTGTGAGTGGCCTCTTGTGGGCAAATCAGTGGGGACCCTGAAGGAAGGGACCCTGGCCCTAAAATTAGGTTGGTGAGGAAAGATACATCTACATTTGAGAAAGAGCACAAGAGATAGGCAAGTTGGATGGAGGCCTGAATTGTATCTGATGTAGAAGATAAAAAGGATATAGTAATAAATGATATGGATATAAGTGATATAAATTATATGGATATAGATAAAATGTAGATATAGATTATATAAATGATATAATTATAAATGGTGTCGATATAGGTGTTACAAATTATATGGACAGAGATGGTATAAATAACATAGCTCTAGATGATATAAATGATATGGATATAAAAGATATAAATGATATGGATATAGATGATATAAATGATATGGATATAGATGATATAAATGACATCACTATGGATAGCAATGACAGATTTAGTTGGTATATAGATAAGATTACAAAAATGGTATAGATAACATGAATGACAGACATCAAGATATAAATGTCACAGACATAAATATAGATGACATGATAATATACATAGATGACAGAGATATACATCACATAGATGACATGGAGACAGATATAGATTATATAAATGTAGATATAATTAATACAGAAATATAAATAATCTATTCTTTCCTGGACATAAGACAAAATTAAATCTACATATCCAACACAGTAGGGGATTTACTACAATAACTAGTCACAAAAGAGAACAATGATCACCAAATCAACACTGAGGCTTTTTCTAAGTCCAATAGATTACCTTGCACACTGCACTGAAGTGCTGTCTGCTCCCTGAGAGACAAGTGGGTGGTGAGGAGAGCTGGGACAGCACTAACTGATTAGACAAAGGGGTAATTCCCCCCTGGGCCAGTGGGAGGGCCCAAGGTTTCAGCCCATCCCTCAGAACCCTTCCCACTTTAAAAGTTACAAATTAAACTGGGCAATGGTGGCGCACGCCTTTAATCCCAGCAGTTGGGAGGCAGAGGCAGGTGGATCTCTGGGAGTTCAAGGCTAGCCTGGTCTACAGAGCGAGATCCAGCCAGGATGGGCTCCAAAAGCTACACAGAGAAACCCTGTCTCGAAAAACCAAAAAAAAAAAAAAAAAAAAAAAAAAAAAAAAAAAAAAAAAAGTTACAAATTATTCCCGGAATTTTTTCATCTGGTATTTTCAGAGCCCTGATGACTTCATGTTGTTGTGAGCCCAGACAGGAAGGACTGCTCTGCCACTGTGTAGGTCTGTTCTTTTTTTTTTTTTTTTTTTCCCACTGCCTTCTTGTCACGGTTGGTGACATCCTCAACAGCGTCACCTGGTGGTGGTACCAGAAGGCTCAGTCGTGTGTCTCTATTTTAGCTTCGTCTCTACAACCTGAGTAAACAGGTGTTGTTTCCCTTCTTTGTTTTCCATAACGTTCTTGCTAGGAAAAGTTGCTAATGTCGACATAGATTTTTCAGGAGCCATTCACACTGTTTTCCTTTGGTTCTTGGGGCGGACTTGGCTCCGCGTGAGCTGACGTCTTGATTTGGAGCAGACTGTGCTGCTGTGGCTCTGCTAAAACACGAGCTGTGTGTTTGATTACTGACCCATCTGCTCATTCACTTGCAGCTCTTTGCAGTATCCACACAAGTGAGCTTAAAACACAGATTTATTCTTGTTTCATTTGTTTTATTTGGGCATTTTGTTGCCTTCTGCTAGGTTTGGGTAATAAAATGTAAACTTCTGGATGACAACTTATTTTCAAATTTTTTAGATTTATTTATTTTATTTTATGGGTATGGATGTTTTGCCCACATATATACACATACACCACGTGTGTACCTGGTGCCCGAGGAGGCCAGAAGAAGGCATCAGATCTTCTGGAGCTGGAATTAGGGATGGTTATGAGCCACCATGTGGATGCTAGGAACCAAACTTAGGTCCTCTGGAAATGCAGACAGTGCTCTTAGCCGCTGAGCTATCTCTCCAGACCCAGAATGTAAGCATTTTTATAAAATAATTAATGTTTGGGAAATAAGCTGGAGTGGGGGCTCACTCTTGTTCTGGAGATCTCAATAATCCAGACAGTTCTGAGCCCAAAGGTTCTTGCATGCTGGTGAGGACTCCCCCTAGTGCCCTGTGGCCTGGCTACAGAAAACCCATCTCTCCTCCCTCAGCCCTCTCTGTCAGGCAGCTTCCTCACACACTGGTTTTCCACAGTTGACTGTAGACATGTGAACTTCTTCAAAGGTCTCTCTCCCCTCAGGCTGGCACAGCCATGGCCTGACACTATGCATGATGGCTCAGCATGGTCCTCCCTTACAACGCCGCAGGCGGGATGGGCTGGAAGCTTTGCGCGGTCTTTGCTATGATGTCATAGAGCTTTTGATTTCATCGGATTTAGCTTTACCCTCTGAAAGTCCTTGGACTTTGCTTGTTTTCCACTCTCCTGAGACGGAGGCCAAGTTGCTTGTCTTTGCTAATCTGTGTTTTTCTCCACTACAGATGAGTCATCTGGGTTCTGACTCTGGGTGTGCTCTTCCTCTGACTCCCAGGCATTGAACAGAGAACTCCCGTTCCTTTGTATAATTTAAATTAAGCTTACTCATCGAACTGACACACAAGAACATAGAAATTACGCACATTAAAAGGACACCACGGAATGTCTCCACACAGGTATATATTGGATAAAGCATAAATCAAGTTAAACGTATGTGTCTCCCAGACGGTCATCATTCCTTTGTAGCGGGACACTTAGAAGCCTTCTGGCCTTACTAGATGAACGGTGCATAACTGTCTACAGCACCCTCCTGAGCTTCTGGTTCCCATCCAGCTGTAACTGGATGCCAACTAATACATTCTCCTTCCTCTCCTGCCCTCTCCTGCCCTCTCCTACTCAACCCTTGATCTCGGTGAGACCCACCCTCTCCCTTTTTTTTTTTATTGGTTTTTCGAGACAGGGTTTCTCTGTGTAGCTTTGCGCCTTTCCTAGGTCTCGCTCTGTAGACCAGGCTGGCCTCGAACTCACAGGGATCTGCCTGGCTCTGCCTCCCGAGTGCTGGGATTAAAGGCGTGCACCACCACCGCCCGGTGAGACCAACCCCTTTTGAACTGCCTCATTGGTTCAAGGATTACTATTTACAAACTTTCATCCCCCCTATTAAGCAGAATAGAGGAGGCTTGCTGTAGTAACAGTACCCAGACCTCAGTGCTTAACATGGCAGGTTTCACTTGCCTCCTGAGAGAAGCCAGCTTGCTCTAGGTCGCCACCCTCCCTCAGGCCCACTCTGCTGGGCTGCTTCCGTTCCACACATCACCCCAGTGTGTACTTCTGTAACTACCAGAGGTGGAGACAAGACCCAGGTCTTGTGATGGCTTGTCACACGTCCCTGAGGGAATACAGCACCTCTTGATATCACCAAGGCAAATCAGAGGGCCAGGTTTTCCCTTCAACATGGGACCCAGGGAAAAGCCAGAAAGACAAGAGAATGAGCGTGTAGCATTATTGTCTGATAGGTTTATAGCTAATATCAGTGCTTGGGATCTGCAATACAGTGTGTCTTTATTACATGGTGTGTGTGTGTGTGTGTGTGTGTGTGTGTGTGTGTGTGTGTGTGTGTCGAGGATCTTACCAGTTTAGGTAAATTTTTATTGCTATATAAAAATGCACACTGACACCCCAGGCATATAACTACTCTATTTTGCACAATTATTTTGCAATATTTCTGCATTCTGTATCATCTAATAATATTTTGGCTCCTGTATCTTGGATTACAATGACCTGGGATATCTTTGTAGACCCCTTTCTTTATTTTCTCATTAGTTATTAACAACATTTCACATGTGCAAAATGTATACAGAAATGCTACTGGGCCGTGAGGGATGCACAGTAACCAGTTACTAAGGAGAACATCACAGCAGCCCCAAACCTCCCTCCTCTCTCTCACACACACCCCAGAGAAACACCATCTTAATTTTCATCAGCTCAGCTTCGTCTTGGACATTGTGTACATTCCATTTGCAAGGTCAGGCACACTGCTGAGAGCTGTTACAGAACATTCTACTATGATAATGCTTATCCTTACCCAAGTTCTTAGTTCCCCCTACCACTGACAGGCCTCCAACAGCGTCCCATTTTTAGCCTTCATGAAAAACACTGCTATGGGCGAACTTTTCTAGAACTGGTGTTTTGTAGAGGACACCAATGGACCTCTCCACTGTCTCGATCTCTAGAAAGTTGGTCATACAGTGTGCATTTCCTATGTAAGCCCCCTGTGCTTGTGGCACCATGCACTCTGCCGGCCCTGGTGAGACGCTGCTTCTCTGCAGCCCCTCTGAGACTCATCTTTCCAGCCTGGCAGTCCTCTGCCAATTAAACCTTCCCACTCCACCCACCAAGAGTTAAGCCTGAGAAAGGAAGTACAAAGAATACTTGTTGGTTCAGAGGGTTACAATGAAAAGCAAGGAACAATTCTTGATAATTATAACGTCTATGTTTTAAATTTTCCATTTTGGGGTATGTGTGTGAGTGTGTGTGTGTGTGTAAAATGCATATGGGTGAGCGTGCATATGCCATGGCTCTCATGTAGAGGTCAGAGGACAGCTTAGGGGAATAGGTTCTCTCCTTCCACTCTGGATCCCAGGGCTCTAACTTAGGCCATCAAATAGGCTCAGAAAATGCTTTTATCTGCTGAACCAAATCACTGGCCCCATAACTTACATGTCTTAGAAATAATACATGCAGTTGAATATCCTTAGCCTGAAATAAACTGTATGCTGTGCAAAATTTGTACAGACCTTGATATCACAATGAGAGATTGAAGAATTAGGGTAGAAAACTTGTATCATATAAACAACTAATCTAGAAAAGGCTAGTCTCTCTCAGTGTCAGGTGAGAGTAAGAAGCACTAACAAAAAATAAAGGGCATTTTGTGATGATGGAAATGTTTGTCTTCCGTGAATATATAACTCAGTTCCAGATGCATGAGCCTGCTCTAATAACAATCAGCCAAAACCATCAACAAAAAAAAAATTACAGGATTAAAAAGGAGGCTTGGTGACCCAGCAGACTCTAGTGGACCTCTTTAACAAGCCTCTAGCAACTGGGAGTGAATTAATTCATTGATAAAATAGCCTCACGATGGGCAAGCTAAGACCCAGAGATTGGACTGGCCCTCCATTTGCTTTTTAAATAAAGTTTTGTTTGAACACAACAGCATGCATTGTTTACGAGTTTCCAATGGCTATTTTCACACTATAATCACAGGGTGGATTCCCTGGGTATCTCCATCTGTGAAGTTACCATCTGGCCCCAATAAATGAAAGTCTGCAGACCCAGATAAATTGAGACTGAATGTCTCCCATGACACGGTCCTCTGAGGGTGTGCATGGTCTATGTCCAGCAGAATCTTCTCCTTTTCCAAGACATAACGGATACTTTAAATATTTGGCAAACAGACCACGTACACCATAAAGATGTCTCTGCACATCCAGGAGTAAAATTATTCTAAGTGTCATTTTATCAACAGCAGACGTAACCTAGAAGTCAGTAAGTTAAAGATATGGAGAACATGTGTAAGTTGGAAATTAAATAAAACACTACAGAATAGCCTACAGGTCAAAGAAACTATAAAAAATATTAGAGAATACTTCAAATGAATGACAATGAAATATAACATGTAAAGACCTGATATTTAGAGAGGAATTCAAACCCTAAAATATTCTTATTTCCAAAGAACATGAGTGACAGGTCAATCACCCAGCTCCACAGACAGTCTGACAAAGAATGCAGACGGGAGTCAATGAGAAGGAAAGAAACAGAAATAGCCACCCACTAGAGAGCATCAGGCAAGCCTGGGTAAGCTCTGTATGAAGTCTTCTTCCAACAGCTCACGTGCATGGGTAAGACAATGAAGACGAAAGGAGTGGATCACCAAAGCAGAGTGAAAACACACGGCAGAGTTAAAGAGAAGAGAGGTAATGAAGAGTCAGTTTGACAATTTGGATGAAACAAACAAAATAGAAAAAAATAATTCCACCAGGCTGAGAGAGGAAGAAATGGAGAATCTGAGGCCTTGTGTATCTGGCAGTAAACTTGACCCAAAGCAAAACATGCCGTGCAACTCTGCCAGGCAGATAGCTCTGTGAGCAAAGTCTCACTCCTTCAAACACCCATGGTGAGAAGGTCCGACAGCCTCCCCAGGAAAGAGAGAGGGCTCCAGAGACAAAGAGTCCAGTCCACTTCCAAAGCAGAAATGCCACAGACTCATTTTTTCTCATGAGTGTCAGTTAAAACCCTAAGCAAGATATTAGTAAATTGAATTCTGCAGTTTGTAAGATGCATCATGATCAAACAGGTTTAATTCCAGCAATGCAAGGGTAATTTAACTTTAAAAGAATTAATTAACGCACTCTGCCCCATTGACAGCAAAGGAGAAAATCCACCCCGCCATCTCCACAGAAGATGCAATGTTCACTCGATAAGGTTCAGCCTCTATTCTTGTTAAAAGCTCTTAGCTAGCTGGGAATTGAAGGTAACGTATTACAGGGGCCTGGTCATTAAGGCAGCTTGGTATTGCTGCAAGAATAGAAAGGAGGCTTCAATTAATAAAATGAAGGTTCTAAATACTTCTTAACTTATGACAAAGGTGACCTCGAGGTGAATAAAGATGTGCAGTCTCTCTACTAAATTGAGTTTGATCGATCTGAGGAGAGAGGGAACTCTTACTACTCCTCCCAATCACCCTCAAAACTTTCCAGATAAACCAAGATCCCAATGTAAAAACAGGACAAAAGCTGTGGAGAAGAACAAAGCAGAATATTCTGCAAGATCTTTAGTCATAAAGGGATCTGTAAACTGTCCCCCAAACCACTCCCAATAAAGCTGACACCCAGAAGTGGGGAAGCCGTTTGACACAGCCCTTCTGCAATGGAAGCAGGTAAGCCTCACGAAGGAGGAGAATCACAGTGTTCCACCAATGGAAGGAATCCCAATGGACTAAAAGAGGAACAGCCAGAGTGAGAAGTCTGAAAGGGGCCCCCACAAAATGATGTTCTCTGCCCAAAGCAGAGAGAGAAACAGAGACAGACAGACAGACAGACAGACAGACAGACAGACACACACACACACACACACACACACACACACACACACAAAATGATCCTTGGATTAGTTCACCTCCAGAGTAAAGCAGGTTATATCATTATATCCTAAGACATCTCATCACTTATCCACAGAGCCCCATCACACACTAGACAGAAGCTGCATCCATGGTGACCCAACAGCCACTGGACTCTTCCATGTTCTCCAGTAGGGTCAGCCTCTTTGAAAACTGCTTCCTGGGGCTTATGAAGATCAAAACATGCCTTCCCCACATATGCTCTTGCTCCATGTACTCTCTTGACCTGTGCACTGCTTGCCCCAGGGTACAGAACAACATTCACCAGAGCTAACCCTAAAGTATCCTGGCGGCATGGGTACCACCGGTGAGAAAGGCCCAGAAACTTCAGAGAATGTTTCTGCAATAGCAAGTAAACACCTGCCGTGCACACAGCATGCAAACGCTTCCAGATCAAAGCCACAAATGGTGTTGTTCCATCAGGTGCTTCAGGAGCAGGTGTCTAGAGGCAGTGGGATGCCTGTGTAGGACTACAGCTGCAGAACCATGTGAAGGGGCTTTCCCAGTGATAGGCACACCCCTCTCTTACCTGACTGGGGCTGGGTCTCTGCTGCCCTATATGAACCCTCCATGGCCACTCTCTATAAAGACTATTCATTGCAGAGGCTCTGACTCTTCTTACTCAGACTCTACCACATCCTCCCCTAAGGATGGAGACCACAACTCAAAACACGATGAATACCCATTTCCTATTCACTCTCACTTTCCATGCTGAGACCATGTGCACTGTGACAAGTTCCCTGGCAGTTCTTGTGTTCTAGTCCCTTCCCAGCAATGCAAATGGGACTCCTCTTGGGAGACTCCCCACATGCCTGTTGTGGGACCCTGAAGTCATGCACGCCCTTCCACATAAGCAGTCAGTTTATATGTAATTATAGCCTGCCTGCAGAGTGTTAGCTGAAGACCAAACGCTGGCTCTGACATTACCTTCCACCAGGAGCCAGCAAGGGGCAGGCAGCAGCTCCCACATCCCCAAGCTGTGCTGTTCCAATGAGGACAGGGGACCCCTGTGTACTTGCACAGTACACGCTCTGGTTACCTGCTTTCTGACATTTGTGAACGTGATTTCTAACTTTACAGAAATGGTGCTTTCTCGTGACTGCAGGAAAGAACAGTGTAGCAGTGCTGTACCCTGATGAGCGGCAAGGGGGCTTTCAGAGACCCCAGCTGCATCATGACGGACACATGGGGAAATGCTGTGGCCTGAGTCATCCTGCCTCTGCGGCTCTGCTCCAGGTGAAACGGTCTCCTCATTTTCAGTAGCCCAAACAACATGGTCACCCAGGCAGTACAGACAGTCGGAGCAACGTCCCCACACGGCTCCCCCATGGACAAGGTAGTGGCCTTGAATGAGCGTGGAAAAGGGATAACCTGTGAAGATCCCTAGCATGAGCACGTGTGAACAGCATGGAGTGCCCCCATCCAGGAAGCCCTATCCTCACCTCCCTAGTGGCCTTCTTCGTTGGCTGCCCCCTTTGTAAAGGGCTGGACATCTGCTAGCATTATCTTTTCCTCTTCCTCTCATCCATCTGCTTCTGAGTAAGATCTGAGGCGAGAGAACAGGAAGTGAAGTTGACAGGAAGTTCAGGTGACAGCCGTGTCTGTCCTGAGGGAGGTACCAGGTCCAGCCTTCCCTGGCCCCAGGGCATTCTATGTATGCATATCTTCCAGGCCCCTCTCTCCTGCCAGCCCCTTCCCCTCTTAGAGAGGAACACACACACACACACACACTACTGATGACCTCACTGCTGCGGCCATTTATAGGTGAAATTAAATGGATTCTGCGCATTAATAACAGATGGTAATAAGACAGACTACCTCTTAATGATGAAGAGATCTTGGTGGAAAATATTTCTTTGTAAAGTGAGTGAATGCATATGGGGAGGGGTTGTAGAACACAAGAGGGGGTTTTATGTACTGAATTAAAATGAATATTGATTGCATGGCTGATAATTAATGATAGCAATTTTTGATTAAAAATGAGTTCATTTAGCAGACAAGTGGAGTGTGGTAACATATTACTTCTAAAAATAGCCCAGAGAAGAAAGGGTCCTTGCTACACGGGCAGGTTCACAATGAGAATGCAGCCTTGATGCCCATGCCTGTGGGCTTGAAATGAGGTCTCCGCGGTAGCCCAAGCTATGGCCTCCAGGGGGCACATCTGCATCTTCTCCAGAGCTCAGGCTGGTGGTAGCACAGGTTTGACACCAGGAACAGGAGCCATTTACCATCCGTGCTCCTGATGGTACATGAAATCCTCTGTCCAAAGAACTTGCAAAAATACAACACAACAGAATACCAGCTCTGCAGCACCTAGACATGCTGACCTGGGTGGAACCTCACTCCTTGATTCTGGGGAAGTTTCATTCACATACATGTAAAAAAAATAGAAGAAAATGTTAAATGGCTGCACATGGGGTTGGGGGGGTGAGATGGACCTTCTGGTTCAGGACAGTGAAATATGAATAAAATAGGAAAAGTACATGTATCACAGCAGTGCTCGTAGGAGAGTTATGACAGAGGTGCCCCCGTGGAGGCCAGGCTGGGGACAGTCAGCCCAGCAAGAGGAAACAGAAGTCAGTGTCACCTCTGCCCTGAAGCCATATGGTTTAAGCTGCAGTGTTTAGGCAAGAGCAGGACCCTGGCACTGGGAAAATTCAGAGTGCAGCTGTCCACATTGAGCTAGGACACTGCACAGAGCAAGCGGTTAGTGAGAGAGCCAGAGAATCTCAGTGTTCACAGGGTAGGACCACTTCACAGGTAAGGCTCTGGACAGAACAGAATAGAAAGATTCTCCATCAGGTCCCCACTCACTGCGACTCCACATACCAGCAGCCCCTGAATCAGTCAATTGCACCTAGAACTCGCTGGATAGTCTTACTCTTCACCCCTACAGAAAGGCCAGGTTCGTAGAGAGGGCTGAGCTGGCCCTGCCACCAAGCAATTAGCGGAGGCCACACAAAGCTCACCTGGAGGCCTGCACTTTACACGTTGTTCAAGGGAACATTAGGCCGTAATTAAAAGTCACCAAACTCAGAGACCAAAAAGCCACCTCCGGTGAATCAAGGGAAGAAAGAAATGCAAAATTAGGGCAGCAGAGTCTAAGGACAGGAGTCTCCAATCCCGAAGCCAACCGTGGGCATGTGACAGGAACAGCACAAAGCAGAATGTCAAAGCCATCAGCCGTGTGCAAGAAGGCACTGTGACTCCAGATATATAAATGTGCAGACACACCCAAGGGCACATCTGGCCCTCCTGCTAAGTTGTTGAACCCCACAGCAACACCAGAAAGCAGACAGAGAGCATGGGGGAGGCGACTCCAGCCAACCTAAGATCCTTCAAGCACCCCACAAAGGCAACCGCCAGATCAGGATGGTAAAACCACAAAAGTGTTCTTGATAGGGAAAGATGAAGGGACAGGAACATTCAGATGAACAAAAGCAGAGCTAATTTACAATCACTAGACCAGGCCATCACTCACTTCTCCAGGTTACTCTTAGCAGGAGGGAAATGGAGCTGCAGCTGAGACAGAAGTTGCTGTTCCAGGCTCCACAGACACCCACTCAGAAGGGTCTCAGAGATTTGCAGCACTACCCTCACTGTCCCCTCAGCCTGTCCCTGAGGTCCCCAGGGCTCGGCTCTTCACTGTGCCCAAAGATATCGACAGAAATGGCGTTAGCAAAGAAACCTACATTTAGGCACCCTCATTACCTCATTGCCCCAAACTTGGGCATCCCAAGGTACTGTGCTGTCTCCCATCTGCCTGTGGACAGTGGAGCACCAGGTTAAGAACTGTGTCTGCCTACTCCTGTTCCATAGCGCTTACTGAGTGAGTAAATTATCATCTTCAAAAGGATTAGCTATAAAATACTCATCTACCAATTATAACAAACCCAAATCCAAACACTGTGACTACTTCCTTGGGACTTACCATCCATGAAGACCTAGACTTGAGTCTAGACTCCAGAATGGGGCCCTAAGAGCCAGCCTGAGCACACGTCCCCAGATGGAAGGACACGACCGACATTCTGATGGCAGTCTCAGATGCACATGAGCAAGACGAGTAGACCATGCAAGGCATGGGCTCTGAGCTTCCCTGTGCAGTGTTCCAGACAGCACCTGGCCACCTCCCCACACTCTCCTCGTAGTAGCCCTTTGTCTCGGCTGTCTCTCCTGACCAAACCCTCCTCCAAACTGAGGTCCAACAGAGCCTACCCAGAGCCTTCCAGAAGACACACTGATGATGTGGGAATGCACAAGGCAGATGTTGTCTCACATCAGGGTGAAAGCTACTGTCCAGTGTCGCTTCCTCAGCAGCCCCAGGAGGCAGGCAGACTATCACTGTGATTTTGCATACATACACAATACACACCACACACAGAGAGAAAAAGACAGACAGACAGACACAGAGACAGAGGAGGGAGCACATGCATACACAGCTGGTGTATCATGATGCTGAATCCATATTCTGGCAGCCCTTACTCAGTGCTCTGAAGAGCTGAAGATGAAGATGAGGGAATAAATGGGTGTGCTGGGTGAATAGGTAACTGATGGGTAGATGGAGAGTAGGCAGGGGAGAGGGAGGGAGATGGGAGGTATGCTGGGTACGTGGTTTGATGGATAGATGCATAGATGGATGGGTGTGTGGGTAGTGTGTTGAGTAGTAGGTAAGTAAATGCAAGTTGGTAGATGGATCTGTGAGCATGGATGGTGGTAGATGGACAGATTAATAGATAGATGAATGGGTGGATGGGTGGAATAGTAGACAGAGGGTTGGATGATCCAGTTCCTGTCATTATACTAGACTTATAACACAGGCTTAATATCCCTGGGAGAAGATGTGCCTCTCTGTGAAGGCCTCAAAGTGTTCTTTGATCCTCCCTGACATAGCTGGAGGATCACAGAGGACATTTAGCCCCGCTGGTTTTGACTTCTGAAAACCTCCATACCCTTCTCAATGCATAGCCTCCCTTCTCTTGGCCTACATCTCTTGCTTTATCTCTACTTGTCTCTGATTCTTGATGATTTTCATGGCCTTTACCCTCCCCCCCAAAAAAAAGTCTTTCATCTCATTTCTAATTAAGCATCACAGTTGTACCCAGAGCTCTGATCCCTCATCCATCTAAGCCAGGGCCATGTCAAAGAGTTCACTGTTTTCCTTTCCCAAGTGTCAGTCAGCAGCTGGGGGTGCAAAGGGAGGGCCTGGCTGGTGAAGAGGAGGCAGAGGGAAGGGTAGTGAGGTAATTAATCCTGACAGGCGGAGACGCGGGCATCCCCGATCCTCTTTATTTCTAATTCTCGCCAGCCCTCTTACGTACTCACCTCTACAGTGGGTGCTCCGTCTTGCATATCTGGAATAGACTGGCCCTACTAGATGCGTTTATGCATGCAAATGAACTTTTAAATTCTCCTTTTCTGTTGTTCACCAAGCAATTCAATTGCTTTTTCTAGGGAAGAAAAGGAAAGAGAAGCATGAAGGCGGGTAATTAGGAAGGTAGGAAAGAAACGGCAATAAGCATAACTGAGGTGAGAGCATGAATGGCCCAAGTGGCTTTGAAGATGGAGGGCTCTGCATGGTCCTCTGGGCATCCACTAATTTGCTGACAGGAGCCAATTATTCGGAGGTATCTGAGAGATCCTCCAAGCAGATCTGTGCATTCTGTATGTATGCTCTCGTGGCCTCTTCTGGAAGTGACCCTCTGATGTCAAAGGAAATTGTCTTCCAGAAACGTGGTGCAGTGGAAACTTGTGGATAATTGAGAAACATGGGGTTTTGTACATCATAATAGGAAAACGGAGTCAATTGATTCTTTCTGTTCTGCATCGGGGATGGGCCATTGCAGGAGTCTTCCTAGAGGGCCTCAGGGGAGGCAGCCCTTCTCCTTCTGTCAGCCAAAACCTCCCACCACAGAATCAGTGAAGTGCAGCTCCCTCTGACCAAGCAGACAGGCAGTGATGTCCAGGCTCAGCCAGAGACTGCTTTTTCAGAGCCAGAGGAAGGGAGAAAGTCCTGAGGAACACTGCAGAGATTAGGGGCTACAGTAGCTTGTGTGTTAGGACATCAAGAAGGCTGAGTAGTAGGAGGAGACCCCTCCAGTTGCATAAGGGGAAGGCACTCGAATGTGCAGGACCCCTAAAAAAAATGGCTTCCATGCTGATTTAGATGATTAAAGCAAGGACTACTGTATCTATCCTAAGAAGGCTGTCTTGTACCTACAGGGTCAGCAGACAGCAAAGCTCTATGGGGCCCTAGTGCCCACTGGGTCTCAAATCTCAACTGCTGAAGTGAAGAAGTGGCCCAGCAGGCCAGTGCTCCAGGGAGGCACCTCTGGACTCCAAGCTTCAAGAGTCCCTCACACCCTGTGATCTCAGCTAGTACCGGGGTGTGGGGCCTGGGAGAACAGGATGCTGAAATTTGACAATATAATTCTGACATTCATCACAAAGACAAGTGTGTGACCCTGGAGAGTGAAGCTGGGAACGGCTCAGGGTGACTGAACACCATGGCTGACGCACACCTAGGTGTCTGAAGGACAGATGGCAAGTAAGGAGAGGGGAATTCCAACCAGCCAGGGAGGGCCCTAAATGTGTGGGACTCGGTACCCTATGTGGCAGCTCTCAGGACCAGAAGAGTAACCAGCCACGGGAGCCAGATGTTGCTTTATGTTAAAAAAAAAAAAAAGCACAGTTCCAGATGGTTCAAGGGTTGGAAAGGAAACCATATAGAGTGTGAAAGAAAAAAAAAGTGCCCAAAGCACTCTCAACACTTGTGCTCATACAATGTCACGTGCCATAAGGATGAGAAGGGGAAGCCAGATTGAATGAGGTAGCTTCACATGCAAAGGGGATCAGGGTCATTAACCTGGGAGGTTTCCTGAAAGTCCCAGGGGAAACACAAGGACAAAGACAGGCCACAAGAAAATAAAGGATGATGGGAGAGTCTCACATGGGAGCTGAACAGAGAATGCACTGTTGGTACACAGGGAGCTTTCTCCCAGTGGGAGATCCATGGGGCCCCAGGCTGGCTGCTCTGGGGAGACAAGCATTAACCATACTGCCAGCTCAGTGCCAACCTCCCCTTAAAGTGAAGATGCCTTTGACACACAAGCCCATGGCTAGCAGCTTACTTTAGACATGTTTGCACACTGGCATGAAATTTTGTGAGGAGGGAGCTTGTTACAGCGTCTCAATCCAGGAAGAAACTCCAGTGTCCACCAGCAGGGAGTTTGTTAAATCTATTGCTGTCTATGCCTCCAACCGTGATCCACACCAAGTCTACCCAGACTGTTCAGGGAAGACAGCCAGCATGTGTCATTAAGTGATTATAATAAGGATGCAGAGCGCTGAGCCACTTGGATAAAAATGTGCTTGGGCATGTGTGCGAGCATGCACAGGTGCCCCGCTTCCCCTGACACACAGTGACTGGGAGTCCAGTGTCTACCAGTCACTGCCACTTCAAAAATGCATCACCCACCACAGACCTTTTCATCTGTGTCCCTAGCAATCTCACTGCCAAGGTCCTAGTGCATGGAGACGTTCATGTGTGTGTGTGTGTGTGTGTGTGTGTGTGTGTGTGTGTGTGTGTGTCTGGTATGAGAGCTACTCAGTGTTGTGTGTCTTGGGTTCCTTTGTTGATGCTATGATATAATATTCCCACGCTTAAGGAAGAAAGAGCTTATTTCAGCTCACAGTTCAAGCGTATCATTCATCACAGTAAGGAAGTCCCGGCAGCAAGAGCTTGAAGCAGCTTCTGACATCGCATCCACAGACAAGAATCAGAGAGCAATGAATTCATGCTGCTTCTCATCTCCCTTTCTCCAATAACGCAGTCAGGGATCTCAGCTGCCAACAGCAAGAAGGTCTTCTCACCTCAATTATTACAATCACAATAGTCTGCAGCAGGCATGCCCAGAGGCCCATCTCCCCAGTGAGTCTAGATTTTGTCAAGATCATGATCAACTCTAACCATTATGTTCAGACAGTAATGGATCTGTGTTATATGTAACTGAACCTTGCCTTTGTGTTGTTTGTCCATGTTGTATGTGGCAGGGTTTTATATGTTGGGTGTGTATGTTTGTGTGTGTGTGTGTGTGTGTGTGTGTGTGTGTGTGTGTGTGTGTGGTCTATATGGGATGGATGCCCATGCTGCATGTATCAGAGTTCTACATGTATTGTATTTGTGTATGTGTGACGGGTCTGTATGTGCTTTGTGCCCATGTTACGTGTGTCAGGGTTCTACATGTATTGTGTGTGGGATCTATCTGTGTGTGTGTGTCTATGCTGTGTATGTCAGGGTTCTATCTATGTATGCCTTGTGTCCATCTCCACATGTCTCAGGCTCCACACTCATCAGCCTACCCTAGTGGACATCCATGCTGCCCCTGTGAGCAGACAGACAGACCCAAGCACTGGATGTGACCAAACAGCCAGTATCTGCAGCAACAGCCTGGGCCCTGAGGAACCTGACAGAGCTACCTCACCAGTCCTGACATGCCATCAAAGCCTCCTGCCCTATCCCCTGGAATGAAGTCTCACATTCAGGGACCATTCCTTTGAAGTGCAGATGGTGCAAAGATGATGTAATACATCTGATGTCCGACTTTCTGGATAAGGTGGTGCAGCCCCCACCCAAGAGCCAGGTTTGCAGTCAGCCCAGGCTTACAGAAGCCGAAGGGGCAGCCACAGGTACGAGAATGAGAAAGATGAGTGAGAATGAGACACCAAGGTCTAGGTGATGGTCCTTCCTCAGAGCTTCCCAATAGACAATGTCGGAGCCTGCTCCTTTGGCTATGGCTCCCTAAACTTCAGGGCCTAACACTTTTGACTGAGGCTGTGGATGATGCTCTGTCTCTCCCCTGTCTTTGCCTCCCCTGACAGGAACAAGGGCAGAGAAGTAGCCTGGCAGCCATGGTGCTGGTAGTATCAAAGCCAGCAATCTACGATGTGGGGGATACGCTTCTCATTCCCCCTTTAGATTCCCAGAAGCCCCCATCTGGAGATAGTGATGCCTAAGACCAATTATTCCTCTCTGTCCTTCTGTGCTTGGCCAGTCTCATGTGTCCAATCAGCTCTGATGGGTGGACAGACAGATAGATAGTAGGCAGAGGGAGGGAGGAAGAGGAAGGCAGAGCAGAACCCTCTTCCTGTGTTGCTCAGTAAACTCGGCTCCTCCATCCGTGCCTTTCAGTCCTTCAAGAAAGCTTTGCTTTGGACACTGGAATAATGCTCTAAGGCACACCTGTTTGAGCGGCTGTTGTTAATATGTACAATAATCTGTTGCTGAGAATCTACTGTGTACCTACTGGTTGTCTTAGTTAGGGTTTCAATTGCTTGGGGACAGGGTGAAGGGGGGAACAGAGATACTGTCATAGAACCAACAGTGATGGACAGCAGAGGTCCAGGCACTATCGTGCCCAAGTGGAACAGCATCAGCTCTAGACTTGATGACCTTCTGTATGTCCCCTTCTGGGGACACAGGACAATGACAACACCAGAGCCTGGGGCTGTGTCAACTTCTCCATAATCACATCTCAGTGTAATCTAGCATCTCTAAGAAGCCTAACACAGACAAGTCTTCTGAGCCCCGAGAGTTCGCCACAGTGTTTAGCCATCCTCGTCACCTTCTTCCTACACGAATGAACTGTGCCCCTCAAGAATGAGAAGCCAATGATTTTGCAGACATTAAAAGACCTACACCTCAACCCCAATTGCAGTCATACTTATTTTAAGTGGTGGTGGTGGTGGTGGAGGTGATGGTGGTGGTGGTGGTGGTGGTGGTGTGTGTGTGTGTGTGTGTGTGTGTGCAGTTGAGTACCTGGGTACCTTTGGATACTAGAAGAGGGCATCAGATCACCTGTGGAGTTATAGGTAGTTGCGAGCCACCCTATGTGAGTTCTGGGAACCAAACTCTAATCTCTACAAGAGCTCTTAACCAGTAAGCCACCCTCTAGCCCCCAGGTCAGATCTCCTTCTGTTTGCTTCCAACTTGAATATTTTCTAACCAATTCATGTGCTTCCCAAGAAGACTCAATGATTTGTTGGAACAGGACAGAATTACACATTTTGGTTGCCCTAACTACAATTTACTGATATGTGCAGATGTCATGGCTATCCTCCCTTCCAAGGCTCCCATCACCACCTCTCCCCCATCAAAGGCTGACTCACATTATCCATCATAATTAGAGTCAGACTTTCAGCCAGCCTAACCCATCATTCAGAAATAACCGAGGAACATTCCAAACATTCTCTACAGTGTTTCCTGGTGTCCAGGAGTCGGGCTTGGAGAACACACCTCCCGGGTGAGCTCTGAAGTTCCTTCTTGCTCCCAGATGGGGACCCCTTCCTAGAACCCTCCAGCCAGGTGACCCTCTGCTCTGCTGGAAGCACAGCCCTGACCAGCGCCCCTCCACCTGGCTTGATTCTCTGTCTCCACAAGGACAATGCTGTTTTTATTTCAACTCCTCTGAATTCTACCCACATTGCCAAAACAGAGTGGGAGGAACAAGAGGGAGGCAGAAAAAAATAACCTCTCTTTAAGCAAATGAGGCTGCAGGGCTTTGGGAACCTGCCAGCCCCTTTCGACGAGGGGTTGTTCTGTCAGATTTCTCAGCAAGGAAGAAACAAGGAAATTAGTGTGTACTTTAATCGGAGACTAAAATTAGCCATCTTGGAAAACAAATCTCTGATAAATACAACCAGGATTTATGGCTAAAATTACAGGCGGCGCAGATGGCATTTGATGGCGTCTCATCTCAAGGGGGGCAACATTCCTTTTCCACTAGACCATCAGCATTATGGCTAGAGGGATGACTGCAGGGTGTCTTCCACCAGGCTGTGCACACAGCCAGCCACCGGTGGGCTGGAAGATGTCAGGATCACCATACTCTGCAAGGTCATTCCAGCCAGTCCCTGCCATCTTCGGGTTGGTTCCTAGTTTCCTTTGGTGTAAGAAAATCTCTTCTGATTTCAGGAAGCCCCCAGAAGGGAGCCCCACATGAATTGCAGGATCTCCTTGCTCAACATAGCAGAACTTGCTTTGTTTGCTCACGATGGATAACAGAAGCGCTGCAGTCCTCCTTGCCACCTCTTCTGACCATCTCTGGCCACAGTTTTGAGTGTGGAGGTTGAATGGCTCCATGCCCAGAAAGAATCTTGATGTGCCAGGCAAAACTCCCCCGCAAACTTTCCCCAGATGGCCTGGACTCCCATGGTGGTTGTCTTAGTTAGGGTTCCAATTGCTGTGGAGAGACACCATGACCACAGAAATTCATAAAGGAAACCATTTAATTGGGGTGGCTTGCTGACAGTTCAGAGGTTTAGTCCATTACCATCATGGTGGGAAGCAAGACAGCATGCAGGCAGACATGGTGCTGGAGAAGGAGCTGAGAGTTCTTACATCTTAACTCGCAGGCAACAGGAAGTGGTCTGAGACACTGGGTGTGACTTGAGAATATATAAGAGCTCAAAGCCCACCTCCTCCACAGTGACACACTTTCTCCAACAAGACCACACCTACTCCATCAAGGTTACACCTCCTAATAGTGCCACTCACTTTGGGGGCCGTTTTCTTCCAAGCCATCACAGTTGTTAATATTGACTGCTAACTTGACAGGATCTAGACTCACCTATGGGCATGTCTGTGAGGGAGTTCCTAGATTAGCTTAATACAGGTGGGAAAGGCCACTTTCACTGTAGGTGGGACTATCCCATGGGCTGGAATCTCGACTTCACAAGAAGGGGCAAGCTAGCTGAGGATCAGCATACATTGCATCTGCTTCTTTACTGCAGATGCACTCTGACCAGTGGTCAGATGTCCTGCTACCGTGACTTTCTCAGCATAATGGACCATAACCTCAGACTGTGAACTGAAACAAACCCTTCCTTTCTTAATTTGCTTTTGTTGGGTTTTGTTTTGGTTTTTTGCAGCAACAAGAAAAATAATTAATATAGCTCCCACTGATTCTTTCCTAAAATAAAAAACCTCAAAGATTAAAGGCTCTTTAGAAGTATAGCCCTGTGCCCTGTAGTCTTCAAACTCCCCAGGCTGCAGCTAGAGGCACTGAAGTCTTTGTCTGTGGTAACACTCATTTTCCTGGTTAGTGTCAGACTTGTCCAGAGCCACTGTGGATACAGGGACCATGATGGATGTCACTGTTGGAGGGATTCTAACCTGAGTACACTTATCCTGTGGCTACTACGGTCTCTTATTACAGGATAAGACTCCTGAGGGTTCAGGGATTGGGCCACATGACCATATAGCCTGCATGGTGGGACAGAGCCTATGGCCTTGGAGGATCAGCAGGGGGCTTCAGGACTCGTCAACCTGCCTCCATTTCTCCTAGGGCTTGAGAGACCTGGGCTAAGTCACTCTCAACTCCCTCCAAAGCCAGAGTTCCTCTCGGAAGTACATTGAAAAGAAGCCCACCAGCTGGACCTTAATCATTTTCTCCTACTGGTTCATTAAGGCCCCAGAGGCAACCAATAGGTGAAGTCTGTCTGCTTCATGCTTTTGTGCCTTGAGAGCAATGAGGTTTTCAGTGGAGCTGAAGGACAGCGGAGCCCCTGGAACTTTTCCCAGCTTCTGCCCCAGTGACAGGCCGCACGGTGTATATGCCAGACATTTGCACAGGAACTTCTGACCTGCCCTGTTAGCAGGAATGAAGGATGCCACTCAGATGTCATGAGCTTTTTCCTCTGGTCCAAGTGCCCTTGAGTCTCCTCCAATTGTCAGCAGTGGCTGGACTATTCAAATAGAAATCACAAAAGGAGATCAAAGAGAAAGACAGAAATGATCAAAGCCTGGACTCTGTCCCCATGCTCTAAGGACTGCTGTGCCTTCCCAGAATTCATCATGGTGAGTCTCCCATCTTGGGCTTGAGAACGATGCCTCTGAGGTTGACTACCCTCCTATCTATCATATGAGCAGCTGCTAGCCTCCCGGAGCCTCCCAAGGGTCAGTCTGTCTTAGCTGTTATGGTTTCCATAGCTGTGATGAAACACTCTGACCAAAAGCAACTTGAAGAAGAAAGGGTTTCTTTCCAGCTTTCTACTCTCAGGTTACACTCCATCACAGAGGGAAGTCAGGGCAGGAGTTCAAGGAAGGAACTAGAGGCAGGAACTGAAGCTGAGGCCATGGAGGAATGCTGCTTACTGCCTTGCTCCTCGTGGCTTTCTCAACCTGCTTTCTTTTTTTTTTTTTTTTTTTTTTTTGGTTTTTTTCGAGTCAGGGTCTCTCTGTGTAGCTTTGCGCCTTTCCTGGAACTCACTTGGTAGCACAGGCTGGCCTCGAACTCACAGAGATCCGGCTCTGCCTCCCGAGTGCTGGGATTAAAGGTGTGTGCCACCACCGCCCAGCTCAACCTGCTTTCTTGTACAACACAGGACCACACGCCCAGGAGTGTCACAGCCCACAGTGAGCTGGGCAATCTCTCATCACTAATCAATCACGACAATGCCCCCAGGCTTGCCCACAGGCCAGTCTGGTGGGGAAATTTTCTCAGTTGAAGTTCCCTCTTCCAAAATGACTCCAGCTTGTATCCAGTTGACACAAAACTAGCCAGCACACAGCTTTTTCTACTTGGCCAGTCCTTCTGGCTGTCTGTTTCCATCTTTCCTCTGTAGATTGAGCCAGTCCTTGGGGGTGAAGCCACCAGTTTAGGGAAAGCACAAGAGACTGTGTAGACCTTGACACTGCCACTGCGGTCCCTGGCAGGCATGTGGGAACATGCTACCTGGGCACCTGACAGTGGATCTTTTCTGCCCCAACTGTCACTGCGCAATTATGATGGTGATTTGCTACTTTCCTTATTTCCTTCCCATTCTGTACTTGGAATTACTATATGAAGCATGTTTGGTAAACTGCTACCGTGTGTTCACACACAAAAGTGGGTTCTTTACCTAGACCCCCAGGCACCCTTTTGACGGAACTTTCTGATTTTTGAACTCTAATTCTCCTGTATCTTCAACCCAACATGATAATCAGCTGTCGACTGTGTTCCCTCCCGGTCCCACACCTTCGGGCTGGTCATTTCCTTTTTCATGCAGTGAAGTGGCTTTATCCTCAAATTGGACAAACACACAGGTTCATCCGGAACATGCCACCACATTCAACAGTGTTACTCGGTGTGCTGGTCAGCTTTTGACAACGAGGCATATGCTAGAGTCATCTGAGAAGAGGAAACCTCAAGGGAGAAAAACACCTCCATCGGACTGACCTATGGGCATGTCTATGGATTGATGTGGGAGGGCCCAGACCACTGTGAGTATTTAAAAAGCAAACTGAGCAAAAAAAGAAAAAAGAAAGCTGAGCAAGCCATGAGGAGCAAGCCAGTAAACAGTGTTCCTCTGTGGTTCTGCCTCAGTTCCTGCCTCCAGACTCCTGCGTGAGTTCTTTCTCTGATTTCCCTACATGACAGACTATACGCTGCAAGATGAAATAGACCTGTTCCCCTCCAAGATACTTTTGGTCATGGTATCCATCACAGCCTTAGAAAGTGGAGTAGGACAGACACCATGAAGCTTCCTTCTCCAGGCAGTTGCACCGTGACCCAAGCCTGGAAGCACAGTTACACCTTGCCTGCACTTTGCTGTTTCTCCTGCACCATGAACATGGACCCTACAGTGGAGAGCCCCCACGGCCCGGGTCCTATAAGCTGGAACCCTCATGTTGTGTGAATGAAGGCTGGTTCTCTGTTGGACAGGAACAGTGTGAAAAAGCTTCTCAGGACATCCAATGCCAGGCTGCTGTGTGAACATAACCTTCAATAAATTTAGGTAAAAGGCTAAGAGTGGGAATCCATAGCCTATAGCCAGGGACGAGAGTTCCACATCTATCTGCCGTTGACACAGTCGTGTGGTTTAGGTCATGCTTTGCTTTCATTTTGTTGTTGTTGTTGTTTTGTTTTGTTTTGTTTTGTTTGTTTGTTTTTATCTTCCTTCATCTATAATTTAATTATGTTTTAGTTTGAGGGAGTCATTTGCTTTCCTTGGTTGAGAGTGCACCAGCGGTTCAAAAACTGTTCATCAGGAAGTTCCTCTTTTCCTACTTGAACTAGCTAAAGGAGGGGGGTTCTCAACACCAACAGCTTCCTTTATGAGCAATTTCTGACTCCTTATTCCAGACCGAGGCACTAGCCACTTCTAGATTTTTCTAGAAGTCAGCCTCTGTGTCTTAGAGGTCCTGTTTCCCCACTCCCTGATGGTCTTGTAAGCACTAGACATTTTACTTGTCTCCTCCTGAGTGACACATGACCTTGATACCTGAAACTATATCCTTGCAGCACAGGAGATGAGAATAGTAGACCATGTCCTCAGCTCCAATGATTGTGGCACACAGCACACATGGGGACCCTGCCCTACTCTCCACGGCTCCATAGCTAGCTGTCATCCCTAGGTCAGAGGGACCGGTGGCTCTGATGCTACATTCTATTGCTTCGTGGTCAATGCGTGAAGAATTAATAGCAGAAAAAGAAAGAGCTAGCGGGGACCTTTACGCCATCATGCCACCATTTTAGCCCCTACATCCCGGGTCCATCCTCACAGCTGGCACCCCGTTGTGACCTGTGAGCCTTGCTCTGTCCCTACCTAGTGACAGGCTGTGGGTCAGCAGTACTCAGATGGTGCAGGACACAAAGGAGGGATCCTTCACAGCAACAGGTGTAGGACTAGAAGATCAGGAAGATGCCGGGAAGAAAGCCGCAGAGATGAGGCTGAAGTGCAGGCCCAGGAAATCTTGATGGCAGGACCTGTATGTAACAAGCCTTGGGGCAGGGGCACCGGGCATGCAATGCATAGTGCTCAGGACAGGCCGTGTGGCTGGGCAGACTGGACCTACACAAGGCCCCACAGGGCACCCTGTGGTGGTTTGAATGAGAATGGTACCCAAAGGCTTATTATCTCTTTGAATGTTTTATCCCCAGTTGATGGAACTGTTTAGGGAGGATTAGGACGTATGGCCTTGTTGTGTCACTAAGGCTGGGCTTTGAGGTTACAAAAGCCCCTGCCATTCACAGTGTCTCCTTCTCTGCCTCATGCTTGTGGATCAGGGTATTTGCCTGCCTACTGCCATGCTCCCTGTCATGATGGTCATGGACTCTTACCCTCTGGAACTATGAGCCCCAAATTAAATGTTTTCTTTTATAAGTTTCTTTGGTTGCAGTATTTTTATCACAGCAATTGAAACGTGAGTAAGACACCCCATCAGCAAGGGCAACCCCACATCATTGGGTCTGCTTGGGGTACCCAGGCTCTCTGGGGACTTTTCAGTAGCTGTCTCAGGGTTACCACCTCTCTACCCTCCCTGCAACCACCGCTCCTTCCTTGTCTGGCCCACAAGGCGTCCCTCCTCAACTTTCCTGCAGAATCAGTATCCCCTAGAGCGAGAAAAACTAAGTTCTCAACCGTGTCTAGGAAAATCAGCGAGGCTACTGGTGCAGGGTTTGCTTTGCAACTAATTGTGATGAGGCTGCTGAAGAGAGCCCTGTGAAGGTGGGCTGCCTCGGTCTCCAATCCATCCTCACTTATGATGAGTGTTGATTCACATTCGGACCGTTGAGAGGAGAAGAAGAAGAAACCTATCCTACTTGTGCCTGGGTTTGTGTACAAATGGTAGGAGAGAGAGAGCTGAAGGAAGATGGTACCTGCAGGGCTTAATTTCTTCACTATGGCATCTTGAGCCCCCAAAAGTACATTTCTATTTCTGTCCACTTCAAAGTTGGAGATGTAATGCAAGTACCTACCTGTGCTTTATGGTGGTTCAGGAGAGGAAGAAGGGGGGGTCGGAGCCCAGAGGGTGGGCAGAGGCAACACACTTCTGACAAGAGAGCAATCTTGAAACAGCGGCATGAGAACACAAAGCTGTACGAAAACTGTTTAAGAGACAGAG